>NC_091751.1:18996783-19596783 GCF_043380555.1 Nothobranchius furzeri
CAAGCAAGACGTGCCCCGAGGAGCGTCTTGCCACATGTCAACACTGGGTCTGACTGATCGCCTCCAGGAGAGAGGCCCAAGCAAGACGCGCCCCGAGGAGCGTCTTGCCACATGTGAATACTGGGTCTGACTGAGCGCCTCCAGGAGAGAGGCCCAAGCAAGACGCGCCCCGAGGAGCATCTTGACACATGTCTCCTCTGGGTCTGACTGAGCGCCTCCAGGAGAGAGGCCCAAGCAAGACGTGCCCCGAGGAGCGTCTTGCCACCTGTCAACACTAGGTCTGACTGAGCGCCTCCAGGAGAGAGGCCCAAGCAAGACGTGCCCCGAGGAGCGTTTTGCCACATGTCAACACTGGGTCTGACTTAGCGCCTCCAGGAGAGAGGCCCAAGCAAGATGCGCCCCGAGGAGCGTCTTGCCACGTGTCACCACTGGGTCTGACTGAGCTCCTCCAGGAGAGAGGCCCAAGCAAGACGCGCCCCGAGGAGCGTCATGCCACATGTCACCACTGGGTCTGATTGAGCACCTCCAGGAGAGAGGCCCCAGCAAGACGCGCCCCGAGGAGCGTCTTGCCTTATGTCAGCACTCGGTCTGACTGAGTGCCTCCAGGAGAGAGGCCCAAGCAAGACGCACCCCGAGGAGCGTCTTGCCACATGTCACTACTCGGTCTGACTGAGCGCCTCCAGGAGAGAGGCCCAAGCAAGACGTGCCCCGAGGAGCGTCTTGCCACATGTCAACAATGGGTCTGACTGAGGGCCTCCAGGAGAGAGGCCCAAGCAAGACGCGCCCTGAGGAGCGTCTTGCCACGTGTCACCACTGGGTCTGACTGAGCGCCTACAGGAGAGAGGCCCAAACAAGCCGCGCCCCGAGGAGCGTCTTGCCACGTGTCACCACTGGGTCTGACTGAGCGCCTCCAGGAGAGAGGCCCAAGCAAGAAGCGCCCCGAGGAGCGTCTTGCCACAGGTCAACACTGGGTCTGACTGAGCGCCTCCAGGAGAGAGGCCCAAGCAAGACGAGCCCCGAGGAGCGTCTTGCCACATGTCAACACTAGGTCTGACTGAGCGCCTCCAGGAGAGAGGCCCAAGCAAGACGCGCCACGAGGAGCGTCTTGCCACATGTCAACACTGGGTCTGACTGAGCGGCTCCAGGAGAGAGGCCCAACCAAGACGCACCCCGAGGAGCGTCTTGCCACATGTCACCACTGGGTCTTACTGAGCGGCTCCAGGAGAGAGGCCCAAAAAAGACTCGCCCCGAGGAGCGTCTTGCCACGTGTCAACAATGGGTCTGACTGAGGGCCTCCAGGAGAGAAGCCCAAGCAAGACGCGCCCCAAGGAGCGTCTTGCCACATGTCAGCCCCCGGTCTGACTGAGCGCCTCCAGGAGAGAGGCCCAAGCAAGACGCGCCCCGAGGAGCGTCTTGCCACATGTCAACACTGTGTCTGACTGAGCGCCTGCAGGAGAGAGGCCCAAGCAAGAAACGCCCGAGGAGCGTCTTGACACATGTCAACACTGGGTCTGACTGATCGCCTCCCAAGGAGAGAGGCCCAAGCAAGACGCGCCCCGAGGAGCGTCTTAGCACATGTCAACAATGGGTCTGACTGAGGGCTTCCAGGAGAGAAGCACAAGCAAGACGCGCCCCGAGGAGCGTCTTGCCACATGTCACTACGCAGTCTGACCTAGCGCCTCCAGGAGAGAGGCCCAAGCAAGACGCGCCCCGAGGAGCGTCTTGCCACGTGTCACCACTGGGTCTGACTGACTGCCTCCAGGAGAGAGGCCCAAGCAAGACGCGCCCCGAGGAGCGTCTTGCCACATGTCAACACTGGGTCTGACTGAGCGCCTCAAGGAGAGAGGCCCAAGCAAGACACGCCCCGAGGAGCGTCTTGACACATGTCAACACTGGGTCTGACTGAGGGCCTCCATGAGAGAATCCCAAGCAAGACGCGCCCCGAGGAGCGTCTTGCCACATGTCAACACTGGCTCTGACTGAGCGCCTCCAGGAGAGAGGCCCAAGCAAGACGCGCCCCGAGGAGAGTCTTGCCACATGTCAATACTGGGTCTGACAGAGGGCATCCAGGAGAGAGGCCCAAGCAATACGCGCCCCGAGGAGCGTCTTGCCTTATGTCAGCACTCGGTCTGACTGAGCGCCTCCAGGAGAAAGGCCCAAGCAAGACGCGCCCCGAGGAGCGTCTTGCCACATGTCAACAATGGGTCTGACTGAGGGCCTCCAGGAGAGAAGCCCAAGCAAGACATGCCCCGAGGAGCTTCTTGCCACATGTCAATACTGGTTCTGACTGAGCGCCTCCAGGAGAGAGGCCCAAGCAAGACGCGCCCCGAGGAGCGTCTTGCCACGTGTCACCACTGGGTCTAACTGAGCGCCTCCAGGAGAGAGGGCCAAGCAAGACGCGCCCGGAGGACCGTCTTGCGACATGTCAGCACTCGGTCTGACTGAGCGCCTCCAGGAGAGAGGCCCAAGCAACACGCGGCCCGAGGAGCGTCTTGCCACATGTCAGCACTCGGTCTGACTGAGGGCCTCCAGGAGAGAAGCCCAAGCAACACGCGGCCCGAGGAGCGTCTTGCCTCGTGTCAGCACTCGGTCTGACTGAGCGCCTCCAGGAGAGAGGCCCAAGCAAGACGCGCCCCGAGGAGCGTCTTGCCACGTGTCAACACTGGGTCTGATTGAGGGCCTTCTGGAGAGAGGCCCAAGCAAGATGCGCCCCGAGGAGCGTCTTGCCACATGTCAACAATGGGTCTGACTGAGCGCCTCCAGGAGAAAGGCCAAAGCAAGACGCGCCCCGAGGAGCGTCTTGCCACATGTTAACACTGGGTCTGACTGAGCGCCTCCAGGAGAGAGGCCAAGCAAGACACGCCCCGAGGAGCGTCTTGACACATGTCAACACTGGGTCTGACTGAGGGCCTCCATGAGAGAAGCCCAAGCAAGACGCGCCCCGAGGAGCGTCTTTCCACATGTCAACACTGGCTGTGACTGACCGCCTCCAGGAGAGAGGCCCAAGCAAGACGCGCCCCGAGGAGAGTCTTGCCACATGTCAAATCTGGGTCTGACAGAGGGCATCCAGGAGAGAGGCCCAAGCAATACGCGCCCCGAGGAGCGTCTTGCCTTATGTCAGCACTCGGTCCGACTGAGCGCCTCCAGGAGAGAGGCCCAAGCAAGACGCGCCCGGAGGACCGTCTTGTGACATGTCAGCACTCGGTCTGACTGAGCGCCTCCAGGAGAGAGGCCCAAGCAAGACGCGCCCCGAGGAGCGTCTTGCCACATGTCAACAATGGGTCTGACTGAGGGCCTCCAGGAGAGAAGCCCAAGCAACCCGCGGCCCGAGGAGCGTCTTGCCACATGTCAGCACTCGGTCTGACTGAGCGCCTCCAGGAGAGAGGCCCAAGCAAGACGCGCCCGGAGGAGTGTCTTGCCACATGTCACCACTGGGTCTGACCGAGCGCCTCCAGGAGAGAGGCCCAAGCAAGACGCGCCCCGAGGAGCGTCAGGCCACATGTCACTACTCGGTCTGACTGAGCGCCTCCAGGAGAGAGGCCCAAGCAAGACGTGGCCCGAGGAGCGTCTTGCCACATGTCAGCACTGGGTCTGACTGAGCTCCTCCAGGAGAGAGACCCCAGCAAGACGCGTCCCGAGGAGCGTCTTGCCATGTGTCAACAATGGGTCTGATTGAGGGCCTTCTGGAGAGAGGCCCAAGCAGGACACGTCCCGAGGAGCGTCTTGCCACATGTCAACAATGAGTCTGACTGAGGGCCTCCAGCAGAGAAGCCCAAGCAAGACGCGCCCCGAGGAGCGTCTTCCCACATGTCAGCACTGGGTCTGACTGAGCTCCTCCAGGAGAGAGACCCCAGCAAGACGCGCCCCGAGGAGCGTCTTGCCATGTGTCAACAATGGGTCTGACTGAGGGCCTCCAGGAGAGAAGCCCAAGCAAGACCCGCCCCGAGGAGCGTCTTGCCACATGTCAACAATGGGTCTGACTGAGGGCCTCCAGGAGAGAAGCCCAAGCAAGACACGCCCCGTGGAGCGTCTTGCCACATGTCAACACTGGGTCTGACTGAGCGCCTCCAGGAGAGAGGCCCAAGCAAGACGCGCCCCGAGGAGCGTCTTGCCATGTGTCAACACTGGGTCTGACTGAGCGCCTCCAGGAGAGAGGCCCAAGCAAGACGCGCCCCGAGGAGCGTCTTGCCACGTGTCAACACTGGGTCTGACTGAGCGCCTCCAGGAGAGAGGCCCAAGCAAGACGTGGCCCGAGGAGCGTCTTGCCACATGTCAACAATGGGTCTGATTGAGGGCCTCCAGGAGAGAAGCCCAAGCAAGACGCGCCCCGAGGAACGTCTTGCCACATGTCAGCACTCAGTCTGACTGAGCGCCTCCAGGAGAGAGGCCAAAGCAAGACGCGCCCCGAGGAGCGTGTTGACACATGTCAACAATGGGTCTGACTTAGCGCCTCCAGGAGAGAGGCCCAAGCAAGACGCGCCCCGAGGAGCTTCTTGCCACGTGTCACCACTGGGTATGACTGAGCGCCTCCAGAAGAGACGCCCAAACAAGACGCGCCCCGAGGAGCGTCTTGCCACGTGTCACCACTGGGTCTGACTGCGCGCCTCCAGGAGAGAGGCCCAAGCAAGACGCGCCCCGAGGAGCGTCTTGCCACATGTCAGCACTGGGTCTGACTGAGCTCCTCCAGGAGAGAGGCCCCAGCAAGACGCGCCCCGAGGAGCATCTTGCCTTATGTCAGCACTCGGTCTGACTGAGAGCCTCCAGGAGAGAGGCCCAAGCAAGACGTGCCCCGAGGAGCGTCTTGCCACATGTCAACAATGGGTCTGACTAAGTGCCTCCAGGAGAGAAGCCCAAGCAAGACACGCCCCGAGGAGCGTCTTGCCACATGTCAACACTGGTTCTGACTGAGCGCCTCCAGGAGAGAGGCCTAAGCAAGACGCGCCCCGAGGAGCGTCTTGCCACGTGTCAAAACTGGGTCTGACTGAGCGCCTCCAGGAGAGAGGCCCAAGAAAGACGCGCCCCGAGGAGCGTCTTGCCACGTGTCAACACTGGGTCTGACTGAGCGCCTCCAGGAGAGAGGCCCAAGCAAGACGCGGCCCGAGGAGCGTCTTGCCACATGTCAGCACTCGGTCTGACTGAGCGCCTCCAGGAGAGAGGCCCAAGCAAGACGCGCCCCGAGGAGCGTCTTGCCACAAGACGCGCCCCGAGGAGAGTCTTGCCACAAGACGCGCCCCGAGGAGAGTCTTGCCACATGTCAACAATGGGTCGGACTGAGGGCCTCCAGGAGAGAAGCCCAAGCAAGACGCGCCCCGAGGAGCGTCTTGCCACATGTCAGCACTCGGTCTGACTGAGCGCCTCCAGGAGAGAGGCCCAAGCAAGATGCGCAACGAGGAGCGTCTTGCCAAATGTCAACACTGGTTCTGACTGAGCGGCTCCAGGAGAGAGGCCCAACCAAGACGCACCCCGAGGAGCGTCTTGCCACATGTCACCACTGGGTCTGACTGAGCGGCTCCAGGAGAGAGGCCCAAAAAAGACTCGCCCCGAGGAGCGTCTTGCCACATGTCAACAATGGGTCTGACTGAGGGCCTCCAGGAGAGAAGCCCAAGCAAGACGCGCCCCGAGGAGCGTCTTGCCACATGTCAGCCCCCGGTCTGACTGAGCGCCTCCAGGAGAGAGGCCCAAGCAAGACGCGCCCCGAGGAGCGTCTTGCCACATGTCAACACTGGGTCTGACTGAGCGCCTGCAGGAGAGATGCCCAAGCAAGAAACGCCCGAGGAGCGTCTTGACACATGTCAACACTGGGTCTGACTGAGCGCCTCCAGGAGAGAGGCCCAAGCAAGATGCGGCCCGAGGAGCGTCTTGCCACATGTCAACAATGGGTCTGATTGAGGGCCTCCAGGAGAGAAGCCCAAGCAAGACGCGCCCCAAGGAGCGTCTTGCCACATGTCAGCACTCGGTCTGACTGAGCGCCTCCAGGAGAGAGGCCAAAGCAAGACGTGCCCCGAGGAGCGTGTTGACACATGTCAACAATGGGTCTGACTTAGCGCCTCCAGGAGAGTGGCCCAAGCAAGACGCGCCCCGAGGACTGTCTTGCCACGTGTCAACACTGGGTCTGACTGAGCGCCTCCAGGAGAGAGGCCCAAGCAAGATGCCCCCCGAGGAGCTTCTTGCCACGTGTCACCACTGGGTCTGACTGAGCGCCTCCAGGAGAGAAGCCCAAGCAAGACGCGCCCCGAGGAGCGTCTTGCCACATGTCAGCACTCGGTCTGACTGAGCGCCTCCAGGAGAGAGGCCAAAGCAAGACGCGCCCCGAGGAGCGTGTTGACACATGTCAACAATGGGTCTGACTTAGCGCCTCCAGGAGAGAGGCCCAAGCAAGACGCGCCCCGAGGACTGTCTTGCCACGTGTCAACACTGGGTCTGACTGAGCGCCTCAGGGAGAGAGGCCCAAGCAAGATGCGCCCCGAGGAGCTTCTTGCCACGTGTCACCACTGGGTCTGACTGAGCGCCTCCAGGAGAGAGGCCCAAACAAGACGTGCCCCGAGGAGCGTCTTGCCACATGTCAGCACTGGGTCTGACTGAGCTCCTCCAGGAGAGAGGCCCCAGCAAGACGCGCCCCGAGGAGCGTCTTGCCTTATGTCAGCACTCGGTCTGACTGAGCACCTCCAGGAGAGAGGCCCAAGCAAGACGTGCCCCGAGGAGCGTCTTGCCACATGTCAACAATGGGTCTGACTGAGGGCCTCCAGGAGAGAAGCCCAAGCAAGACACGCCCCGAGGAGCGTCTTGCCACATGTCAACACTGGTTCTGACTGAGCGCCTCCAGGAGAGAGGCCCAAGCAAGACGCGGCCCGAGGAGCGTCTTGCCACATGTCAGCACTCGGTCTGACTGAGCGCCTCCAGCAGAGAGGCCCAAGCATGACGCGCCCAGAGGAGTGTCTTGCCACATGTAACCACTGGGTCTGACTGAGCGCCTCCAGGAGAGAGGCCCAAGCAAGACGCGCCCCGAGGAGCGTCTTGCCACATGTCAACAATGGGTCTGACTGAGGGCCTCCAGGAGAGAAGCCCAAGCAAGACGTGCCCCGAGGAGCGTCTTGCCACATGTCAGCACTCGGTCTGACTGAGCGCCTCCAGGAGAGAGGCCAAAGCAAGATGCGCCCCGAGGAGCGTCTTGTCCTATGTAAACAATGGGTCTGACTGAGCGCCTCCAGGAGAGAGGCCCAAGCAAGACGCACCCCGAGGAGCGTCTTGCCACATGTCAACACTAGGTCTGACTGAGCGCCTCCAGGAGAGAGGCCCAAGCAAGACGCGCAACGAGGAGCGTCTTGCCAAATGTCAACACTGGTTCTGACTGAGCGGCTCCAGGAGAGAGGCCCAACCAAGACGCGCCCAGAGGAGCGTCTTGCCACATGTCACCACTGGGTCTGACTGAGCGGCTCCAGAATAGAGGCCCAAAAAAGACTTGCCCCGAGGAGCGTCTTGCCACATGTCAACAATGGGTCTGACTGAGGGCCTCCAGGAGAGAAGCCCAAGCAAGACGCGCCCCGAGGAGCGTCTTGCCACATGTCAGCCCCCGGTCTGACTGAGCGCCTCCAGGAGAGAGGCCCAAGCAAGACGCGCCCCGAGGAGCGTCTTGCCACATGTCAACACTGGGTCTGACTGAGCGCCTGCAGGAGAGAGGCCCAAGCAAGAAACGCCCGAGGAGCGTCTTGACACATGTCAACACTGGGTCTGACTGATCGCCTCCCCAGGAGAGAGGCCCAAGCAAGACGCGCCCCGAGGAGCGTCTTGCCACATGTCACCTCTGGGTCTGACTGAGCGCCTCCAGGAGAGAGGCCCAAGCAAGACGCGCCCCGAGGAGCGTCTTGCCACATGTCAACAATGGGTCTGACTGAGGGCTTCCAGGAGAGAAGCCCAAGCAAGACGCGCCCCGAGGAGCGTCTTGCCACATATCACTACTCGGTCTGACCTAGCGCCTCCAGGAGAGAGGCCCAAGCAAGACGCGCCCCGAGGAGCGTCTTGCCACATGTCAACAATGGGTCTGACTGAGGGCTTCCAGGAGAGAAGCCCAAGCAAGACGCGCCCCGAGGAGTGTCTTGCCACATGTCAACACTGGGTCTGACTGAGCACCTGCAGGAGAGAGGCCCAAGCAAGAAACGCCCGAGGAGCGTCTTGCCACATGTCAGCCCCCGGTCTGACTGAGCGCCTCCAGGAGAGAGGCCCAAGCAAGACGCGCCCCGAGGAGCGTCTTGCCACATGTCAACACTGGGTCTGACTGAGCGCCTGCAGGAGAGAGGCCCAAGCAAGAAACGCCCGAGGAGCGTCTTGACACATGTCAACACTGGGTCTGACTGATCGCCTCCCCAGGAGAGAGGCCCAAGCAAGACGCGCCCCGAGGAGCGTCTTGCCACATGTCACCTCTGGGTCTGACTGAGCGCCTCCAGGAGAGAGGCCCAAGCAAGACGCGCCCCGAGGAGCGTCTTGCCACATGTCACTACTTGGTCTGACCTAGCGCCTCCAGGAGAGAGGCCCAAGCAAGACGCGCCCCGAGGAGCGTCTTGCCACATGTCAACAATGGGTCTGACTGAGGGCTTCCAGGAGAGAAGCCCAAGCAAGACGCGCCCCGAGGAGCGTCTTGCCACATGTCAACACTGGGTCTGACTGAGCACCTGCAGGAGAGAGGCCCAAGCAAGAAACGCCCGAGGAGCGTCTTGACACATGTCAACACTGGGTCTGACTGAGCGCCTCCAGGAGAGAGGCCCAAGCAAGACGCGGCCCGAGGAGCGTCTTGCCACATGTCAACAATGGGTCTGATTGAGGGCCTCCAGGAGAGAAGCCCAAGCAAGACGCGCCCCGAGGAGCGTCTTGCCACATGTCAGCACTCGGTCTGACTGAGCGCCTCCAGGAGAGAGGCCAAAGCAAGACGCGCCCCGAGGAGCGTGTTGACACATGTCAACAATGGGTCTGACTTAGCGCCTCCAGGAGAGAGGCCCAAGCAAGACGCGCCCCGAGGACTGTCTTGCCACGTGTCAACACTGGGTCTGACTGAGCGCCTCCAGGAGAGAGGCCCAAGCAAGACGCGCCCCGAGGAGCGTCTTGCCTTAAGTCAGCACTCGGTCTGACTGAGCGCCTCCAGGAGAGAGGCCCAAGCAAGACGTGCCCCGAGGAGCGTCTTGCCACATGTCAACAATGGGTCTGACTGAGGGCCTCCAGGAGAGAAGCCCAAGCAAGACACGCCCCGAGGAGCGTCTTGCCACATGTCAACACTGGTTCTGACTGAGCGCCTCCAGGAGAGAGGCCCAAGCAAGACGCGCCCCGAGGAGCGTCTTGCCACGTGTCAAAACTGGGTCTGACTGAGCGCCTCCAGGAGAGAGGCCCAAGAAAGACGCGCCCCGAGGAGCGTCTTGCCACGTGTCAACACTGGGTCTTACTGAGCGTCTCCAGGAGAGAGGCCCAAGCAAGACGCGGCCTGAGGAGCGTCTTGCCACATGTCAGCACTCGGTCTGACTGAGCGCCTCCAGCAGAGAGGCCCAAGCAAGACGTGCCCGGAGGAGTGTCTTGCCACATGTAACCACTGGGTCTGACTGAGCGCCTCCAGGAGAGAGGCCCAAGCAAGACGCGCCCCGAGGAGCTTCTTGCCACATGTCAACAATGGGTCTGACTGAGGGCCTCCAGGAGAGAAGCCCAAGCAAGATGTGCCCCGAGGAGCGTCTTGCCACATGTCAGCACTCAGTCTGACTGAGCGCCTCCAGGAGAGAGGCCCAAGCAAGATGCGCCCCGAGGAGCGTCTTGCCATATGTAAACAATGGGTCTGACTGAGCGCCTCCAGGAGAGAGGCCCAAGCAAGACGCACCCCGAGGAGCGTCTTGCCACATGTCAACACTAGGTCTGACTGAGCGCCTCCAGGAGAGGGGCCCAAGCAAGACGCGCAACGAGGAGCGTCTTGCCAAATGTCAACACTGGTTCTGACTGAGCGGCTCCAGGAGAGAGGCCCAACCAAGACGCGCCCCGAGGAGCGTCTTGCCACATGTCACCACTGGGTCTGACTGAGCGGCTCCAGGAGAGAGGCCCAAAAAAGACTCGCCCCGAGGAGCGTCTTGCCACATGTCAACAATGGGTCTGACTGAGGGCCTCCAGGAGAGAAGCCCAAGCAAGACGCGCCCCGAGGAGCGTCTTGCCACATGTCAGCCCCCGGTCTGACTGAGCGCCTCCAGGAGAGAGGCCCAAGCAAGATGCGCCCCGAGGAGCGTCTTGCCACATGTCAACACTGGGTCTGACTGAGCGCCTGCAGGAGAGAGGCCCAAGCAAGAAACGCCCGAGGAGCGTCTTGACACATGTCAACACTGGGTCTGACTGAGCGCCTCCAGGAGAGAGGCCCAAGCAAGACGCGCCCCGAGGAGCGTCTTGCCACATGTCAACAATGGGTCTGACTGAGGGCTTCCAGGAGAGAAGCCCAAGCAAGACGCGCCCCGAGGAGCGTCTTGACACATGTCAACACTGAGTCTGACTGAGCGCCTCCAGGAGAGAGGCCCAAGCAAGACGCGCCCCGAGGAGCGTCTTGCCACATGTCAACACTGGGTCTGACTGAGCGCCTGCAGGAGAGAGGCCCAAGCAAGAAACGCCCGAGGAGCGTCTTGACACATGTCAACACTGGGTCTGACTGATCGCCTCCCCAGGAGAGAGGCCCAAGCAAGACGCGCCCCGAGGAGCGTCTTGCCACATGTCACCTCTGGGTCTGACTGAGCGCCTCCAGGAGAGAGGCCCAAGCAAGACGCGCCCCGAGGAGCGTCTTGCCACATGTCAACAATGGGTCTGACTGAGGGCTTCCAGGAGAGAAGCCCAAGCAAGACGCGCCCCGAGGAGCGTCTTGCCACATGTCACTACTCGGTCTGACCTAGCGCCTCCAGGAGAGAGGCCCAAGCAAGACGCGCCCCGAGGAGCGTCTTGCCACATGTCAACAATGGGTCTGACTGAGGGCTTCCAGGAGAGAAGCCCAAGCAAGACGCGCCCCGAGGAGTGTCTTGCCACATGTCAACACTGGGTCTGACTGAGCACCTGCAGGAGAGAGGCCCAAGCAAGAAACGCCCGAGGAGCGTCTTGCCACATGTCAGCCCCCGGTCTGACTGAGCGCCTCCAGGAGAGAGGCCTAAGCAAGACGCGCCCCGAGGAGCGTCTTGCCACATGTCAACACTGGGTCTGACTGAGCGCCTGCAGGAGAGAGGCCCAAGCAAGAAACGCCCGAGGAGCGTCTTGACACATGTCAACACTGGGTCTGACTGATCGCCTCCCCAGGAGAGAGGCCCAAGCAAGACGCGCCCCGAGGAGCGTCTTGCCACATGTCACCTCTGGGTCTGACTGAGCGCCTCCAGGAGAGAGGCCCAAGCAAGACGCGCCCCGAGGAGCGTCTTGCCACATGTCACTACTCGGTCTGACCTAGCGCCTCCAGGAGAGAGGCCCAAGCAAGACGCGCCCCGAGGAGCGTCTTGCCACATGTCAACAATGGGTCTGACTGAGGGCTTCCAGGAGAGAAGCCCAAGCAAGACGCGCCCCGAGGAGCGTCTTGCCACATGTCAACACTGGGTCTGACTGAGCACCTGCAGGAGAGAGGCCCAAGCAAGAAACGCCCGAGGAGCGTCTTGACACATGTCAACACTGGGTCTGACTGAGCGCCTCCAGGAGAGAGGCCCAAGCAAGACGCGGCCCGAGGAGCGTCTTGCCACATGTCAACAATGGGTCTGATTGAGGGCCTCCAGGAGAGAAGCCCAAGCAAGACGCGCCCCGAGGAGCGTCTTGCCACATGTCAGCACTCGGTCTGACTGAGCGCCTCCAGGAGAGAGGCCAAAGCAAGACGCGCCCCGAGGAGCGTGTTGACACATGTCAACAATGGGTCTGACTTAGCGCCTCCAGGAGAGAGGCCCAAGCAAGACGCGCCTCGAGGACTGTCTTGCCACGTGTCAACACTGGGTCTGACTGAGCGCCTCCAGGAGAGAGGCCCAAGCAAGACGCGCCCCGAGGAGCTTCTTGCCACGTGTCACCACTGGGTCTGACTGAGCGCCTCCAGGAGAGAGGCCCAAACAAGACGCGCCCCGAGGAGCGTCTTGCCACGTGTCACCACTGGGTCTGACTGCGCGCCTCCAGGAGAGAAGCCCAAGCAAGACGCGCCCCGAGGAGCGTCTTGCCACATGTCAGCACTGGGTCTGACTGAGCTCCTCCAGGAGAGAGGCCCCAGCAAGACGCGCCCCGAGGAGCGTCTTGCCTTAAGTCAGCACTCGGTCTGACTGAGCGCCTCCAGGAGAGAGGCCCAAGCAAGACGTGCCCCGAGGAGCGTCTTGCCACATGTCAACAATGGGTCTGACTGAGGGCCTCCAGGAGAGAAGCCCAAGCAAGACACGCCCCGAGGAGCGTCTTGCCACATGTCAACACTGGTTCTGACTGAGCGCCTCCAGGAGAGAGGCCCAAGCAAGACGCGCCCCGAGGAGCGTCTTGCCACGTGTCAAAACTGGGTCTGACTGAGCGCCTCCAGGAGAGAGGCCCAAGAAAGACGCGCCCCGAGGAGCGTCTTGCCACGTGTCAACACTGGGTCTTACTGAGCGTCTCCAGGAGAGAGGCCCAAGCAAGACGCGGCCTGAGGAGCGTCTTGCCACATGTCAGCACTCGGTCTGACTGAGCGCCTCCAGCAGAGAGGCCCAAGCAAGACGTGCCCGGAGGAGTGTCTTGCCACATGTAACCACTGGGTCTGACTGAGCGCCTCCAGGAGAGAGGCCAAAGCAAGACGCGCCCCGAGGAGCTTCTTGCCACATGTCAACAATGGGTCTGACTGAGGGCCTCCAGGAGAGAAGCCCAAGCAAGATGTGCCCCGAGGAGCGTCTTGCCACATGTCAGCACTCGGTCTGACTGAGCGCCTCCAGGAGAGAGGCCCAAGCAAGATGCGCCCCGAGGAGCGTCTTGCCATATGTAAACAATGGGTCTGACTGAGCGCCTCCAGGAGAGAGGCCCAAGCAAGACGCACCCCGAGGAGCGTCTTGCCACATGTCAACACTAGGTCTGACTGAGCGCCTCCAGGAGAGGGGCCCAAGCAAGACGCGCAACGAGGAGCGTCTTGCCAAATGTCAACACTGGTTCTGACTGAGCGGCTCCAGGAGAGAGGCCCAACCAAGACGCGCCCCGAGGAGCGTCTTGCCACATGTCACCACTGGGTCTGACTGAGCGGCTCCAGGAGAGAGGCCCAAAAAAGACTCGCCCCGAGGAGCGTCTTGCCACATGTCAACAATGGGTCTGACTGAGGGCCTCCAGGAGAGAAGCCCAAGCAAGACGCGCCCCGAGGAGCGTCTTGCCACATGTCAGCCCCCGGTCTGACTGAGCGCCTCCAGGAGAGAGGCCCAAGCAAGATGCACCCCGAGGAGCGTCTTGCCACATGTCAACACTGGGTCTGACTGAGCGCCTGCAGGAGAGAGGCCCAAGCAAGAAACGCCCGAGGAGCGTCTTGACACATGTCAACACTGGGTCTGACTGAGCGCCTCCAGGAGAGAGGCCCAAGCAAGACGCGCCCCGAGGAGCGTCTTGCCACATGTCAACAATGGGTCTGACTGAGGGCTTCCAGGAGAGAAGCCCAAGCAAGACGCGCCCCGAGGAGCGTCTTGCAACATGTCAACACTGGGTCTGACTGGGCGCCTCCAGGAGAGAGGCCCAAGCAAGACACGCCCCGAGGAGCGTCTTGACACATGTCAACACTGGGTCTGACTGAGAGCCTCCATGAGAGAAGCCCAAGCAAGACGTGCCCCGAGGAGAGTCTTGCCACATGTCAATACTGGGTCTGACAGAGGGCATCCAGGAGAGAGGCCCAAGAAATACACGCCCCGAGGAGCGTCTTGCCACATGTCACCACTGGGTCTGACTGAGCGCCTCCAGGAGAAAGGCCAAAGCAAGACGCGCCCCGAGGAGCGTCTTGCCACATGTTAACACTGGGTCTGACTGAGCGCCTCCAGGAGAGAGGCCCAAGCAAGACGCGCCCCGCGGAGTGTCTTGCCACGTGTCACCACTGGGTCTGACTGAGCGCCTCCAGGAGAGAGGCCCAAGCAAGATGCGCCCCGAGGAGCGTCTTGCCACATGTCAACACTGGGTCTGACTGAGCGCCTCCAGGAGAGAGGCCCAAGCAAGACACGCCCCGAGGAGCGTCTTGACACATGTCAACACTGGGTCTGACTGAGGGCCTCCATGAGAGAAGCCCAAGCAAGACGCACCCCGAGGAGCGTCTTGACACGTGTCAGCACTGGGTCAGACTGAGCTCCTCCAGGAGAGAGGCCCAAGCAAGACGCGCCCCGAGGAGCGTCTTGCCACATGTCAACAATGGGTCTGACTGAGGGCCTCCAGGAGAGAAGCCCAAGCAAGACATGCCCCGAGGAGCTTCTTGCCACATGTCAATACTGGTTCTGACTGAGCGCCTCCAGGAGAGAGGCCCAAGCAAGACGCGCCACGAGGAGCGTCTTGCCACATGTCAGCACTCGGTCTGACTGAGGGCCTCCAGGAGAGAAGCCCAAGCAAGACGTGCCCCGAGGAGCGTCTTGCCACATGTCAACAATGGGTCTGACTAAGTGCCTCCAGGAGAGAAGCCCAAGCAAGACACGCCCCGAGGAGCGTCTTGCCACATGTCAACACTGGTTCTGACTGAGCGCCTCCAGGAGAGAGGCCTAAGCAAGACGCGCCCCGAGGAGCGTCTTGCCACGTGTCAAAACTGGGTCTGACTCAGCGCCTCCAGGAGAGAGGCCCAAGAAAGACGCGCCCCGAGGAGCGTCTTGCCACGTGTCAACACTGGGTCTGACTGAGCGCCTCCAGGAGAGAGGCCCAAGCAAGACGCGGCCCGAGGAGCGTCTTGCCACATGTCAGCACTCGGTCTGACTGAGCGCCTCCAGGAGAGAGGCCCAAGCAAGACGCGCCCCGAGGAGCGTCTTGCCACAAGACGCGCCCCGAGGAGAGTCTTGCCACAAGACGCGCCCCGAGGAGAGTCTTGCCACATGTCAACAATGGGTCTGACTGAGGGCCTCCAGGAGAGAAGCCCAAGCAAGACGCGCCCCGAGGAGCGTCTTGCCACATGTCAGCACTCGGTCTGACTGAGCGCCTCCAGGAGAGAGGCCCAAGCAAGATGCGCCCCGAGGAGCGTCTTGCCATATGTCAACAATGGGTCGGACTGAGCGCCTCCAGGAGAGAGGCCCAAGCAAGACGCACCCCGAGGAGCGTCTTGCCACATGTCAACACTAGGTCTGACTGAGCGCCTCCAGGAGAGAGGCCCAAGCAAGACGCGCAACGAGGAGCGTCTTGCCAAATGTCAACACTGGTTCTGACTGAGCGGCTCCAGGAGAGAGGCCCAACCAAGACGCACCCCGAGGAGCGTCTTGCCACATGTCAGCACTCAGTCTGACTGAGCGCCTCCAGGAGAGAGGCCAAAGCAAGACGCGCCCCGAGGAGCGTGTTGACACATGTCAACAATGGGTCTGACTTAGCGCCTCCAGGAGAGAGGCCCAAGCAAGACGCGCCCCGAGGAGCTTCTTGCCACGTGTCACCACTGGGTCTGACTGAGCGCCTCCAGAAGAGAGGCCCAAACAAGACGCGCCCCGAGGAGCGTCTTGCCACGTGTCACCACTGGGTCTGACTGCGCGCCTCCAGGAGAGAGGCCCAAACAAGACGCGCCCCAAGGAGCGTCTTGCCACATGTCAGCACTGGGTCTGACTGAGCTCCTCCAGGAGAGAGGCCCCAGCAAGACGCGCCCCGAGGAGCGTCTTGCCTTATGTAAGCACTCGGTCTGACTGAGAGCCTCCAGGAGAGAGGCCCAAGCAAGACGTGCCCCGAGGAGCGTCTTGCCACATGTCAACAATGGGTCTGACTAAGTGCCTCCAGGAGAGAAGCCCAAGCAAGACACGCCCCGAGGAGCGTCTTGCCACATGTCAACACTGGTTCTGACTGAGCGCCTCCAGGAGAGAGGCCTAAGCAAGACGCGCCCCGAGGAGCGTCTTGCCACGTGTCAAAACTGGGTCTGACTGAGCGCCTCCAGAAGAGAGGCCCAAACAAGACGCGCCCCGAGGAGCGTCTTGCCACGTGTCACCACTGGGTCTGACTGCGCGCCTCCAGGAGAGAGGCCCAAACAAGACGCGCCCCGAGGAGCGTCTTGCCACATGTCAGCACTGGGTCTGACTGAGCTCCTCCAGGAGAGAGGCCCCAGCAAGACGCGCCCCGAGGAGCGTCTTGCCTTATGTCAGCACTCGGTCTGACTGAGAGCCTCCAGGAGAGAGGCCCAAGCAAGACGTGCCCCGAGGAGCGTCTTGCCACATGTCAACAATGGGTCTGACTAAGTGCCTCCAGGAGAGAAGCCCAAGCAAGACACGCCCCGAGGAGCGTCTTGCCACATGTCAACACTGGTTCTGACTGAGCGCCTCCAGGAGAGAGGCCTAAGCAAGACGCGCCCCGAGGAGCGTCTTGCCACGTGTCAAAACTGGGTCTGACTGAGCGCCTCCAGGAGAGAGGCCCAAGAAAGACGCGCCCCGAGGAGCGTCTTGCCACGTGTCAACACTGGGTCTGACTGAGCGCCTCCAGGAGAGAGGCCCAAGCAAGACGCGGCCCGAGGAGCGTCTTGCCACATGTCAGCACTCGGTCTGACTGAGCGCCTCCAGGAGAGAGGCCCAAGCAAGACGCGCCCCGAGGAGCGTCTTGCCACAAGACGCGCCCCGAGGAGAGTCTTGCCACAAGACGCGCCCCGAGGAGAGTCTTGCCACATGTCAACAATGGGTCTGACTGAGGGCCTCCAGGAGAGAAGCCCAAGCAAGACGCGCCCCGAGGAGCGTCTTGCCACATGTCAGCACTCGGTCTGACTGAGCGCCTCCAGGAGAGAGGCCCAAGCAAGATGCGCCCCGAGGAGCGTCTTGCCATATGTCAACAATGGGTCGGACTGAGCGCCTCCAGGAGAGAGGCCCAAGCAAGACGCACCCCGAGGAGCGTCTTGCCACATGTCAACACTAGGTCTGACTGAGCGCCTCCAGGAGAGAGGCCCAAGCAAGACGCGCAACGAGGAGCGTCTTGCCAAATGTCAACACTGGTTCTGACTGAGCGGCTCCAGGAGAGAGGCCCAACCAAGACGCACCCCGAGGAGCGTCTTGCCACATGTAACCACTGGGTCTGACTGAGCGGCTCCAGGAGAGAGGCCCAAAAAAGACTCGCCCCGAGGAGCGTCTTGCCACATGTCAACAATGGGTCTGACTGAGGGCCTCCAGGAGAGAAGCCCAAGCAAGACGCGCCCCGAGGAGCGTCTTGCCACATGTCAGCCCCCGGTCTGACTGAGCGCCTCCAGGAGAGAGGCCCAAGCAAGACGCGCCCCGAGGAGCGTCTTGCCACATGTCAACACTGGGTCTGACTGAGCGCCTGCAGGAGAGATGCCCAAGCAAGAAACGCCCGAGGAGCGTCTTGACACATGTCAACACTGGGTCTGACTGAGCGCCTCCAGGAGAGAGGCCCAAGCAAGACGCGGCCCGAGGAGCGTCTTGCCACATGTCAACAATGGGTCTGATTGAGGGCCTCCAGGAGAGAAGCCCAAGCAAGACGCGCCCCGAGGAGCGTCTTGCCACATGTCAGCACTCGGTCTGACTGAGCGCCTCCAGGAGAGAGGCCAAAGCAAGACGCGCCCCGAGGAGCGTGTTGACACATGTCAACAATGGGTCTGACTTAGCGCCTCCAGGAGAGAGGCCCAAGCAAGACGTTCCCCGAGGACTGTCTTGCCACGTGTCAACACTGGGTCTGACTGAGCGCCTCAGGGAGAGAGGCCCAAGCAAGATGCGCCCCGAGGAGCTTCTTGCCACGTGTCACCACTGGGTCTGACTGAGCGCCTCCAGGAGAGAGGCCCAAACAAGACGCGCCCCGATGAGCGTCTTGCCACGTGTCACCACTGGGTCTGACTGCGCGCCTCCAGGAGAGAGGCCCAAGAAAGACGCGCCCCGAGGAGCGTCTTGCCCAATGTCAGCACTGGGTCTGACTGAGCTCCTCCAGGAGAGAGGCCCCAGCAAGACGCGCCCCGAGGAGCGTCTTGCCTTATGTCAGCACTCGGTCTGACTGAGCACCTCCAGGAGAGAGGCCCAAGCAAGACGTGCCCCGAGGAGCGTCTTGCCACATGTCAACAATGGGTCTGACTGAGGGCCTCCAGGAGAGAAGCCCAAGCAAGACACGCCCCAAGGAGCGTCTTGCCACATGTCAACACTGGTTCTGACTGAGCGCCTCCAGGAGAGAGGCCCAAGCAAGACGCGGCCCGAGGAGCGTCTTGCCACATGTCAGCACTCGGTCTGACTGAGCGCCTCCAGCAGAGAGGCCCAAGCAAGACGCGCCCGGAGGAGTGTCTTGCCACATGTAACCACTGGGTCTGACTGAGCGCCTCCAGGAGAGAGGCCCAAGCAAGACGCGCCCCGAGGAGCGTCTTGCCAAATGTCAACAATGGGTCTGACTGAGGGCCTCCAGGAGAGAAGCCCAAGCAAGACGTGCCCCGAGGAGCGTCTTGCCACATGTCAGCACTCGGTCTGACTGAGCGCCTCCAGGAGAGAGGCCCAAGCAAGATGCGCCCCGAGGAGCGTCTTGCCATATGTAAACAATGGGTCTGACTGAGCGCCTCCAAGAGAGAGGCCCAAGCAAGACGCACCCCGAGGAGCGTCTTGCCACATGTCAACACTAGGTCTGACTGAGCGCCTCCAGGAGAGAGGCCCAAGCAAGACGCGCAACGAGGAGCGTCTTGCCAAATGTCACCACTGGGTCTGACTGAGCGGCTCCAGAAGAGAGGCCCAAAAAAGACTTGCCCCGAGGAGCGTCTTGCCACATGTCAACAATGGGTCTGACTGAGGGCCTCCAGGAGAGAAGCCCAAGCAAGACGCGCCCCGAGGAGCATCTTGCCACATGTCAGCCCCCGGTCTGACTGAGGGCCTCCAGGAGAGAAGCCCAAGCAAGACGCGCCCCGAGGAGCATCTTGCCACATGTCAGCCCCCGGTCTGACTGAGCGCCTCCAGGAGAGAGGCCCAAGCAAGACGCGCCCCGAGGAGCGTCTTGCCACATGTGAACACTGGGTCTGACTGAGCGCCTGCAGGAGAGAGGCCCAAGCAAGAAACGCCCGAGGAGCGTCTTGACACATGTCAACACTGGGTCTGACTGATCGCCTCCCCAGGAGAGAGGCCCAAGCAAGACGCGCCCCGAGGAGCGTCTTGCCACATGTCACCTCTGGGTCTGACTGAGCGCCTCCAGGAGAGAGGCCCAAGCAAGACGCGCCCCGAGGAGCGTCTTGCCACATGTCAACAATGGGTCTGACTGAGGGCTTCCAGGAGAGAAGCCCAAGCAAGACGCGCCCCGAGGAGCGTCTTGCCACATGTCACTACTCGGTCTGACCTAGCGCCTCCAGGAGAGAGGCCCAAGCAAGACGCGCCCTGAGGAGCGTCTTGCCACATGTCAACAATGGGTCTGACTGAGGGCTTCCAGGAGAGAAGCCCAAGCAAGACGCGCCCCGAGGAGCGTCTTGCCACATGTCAACACTGGGTCTGACTGAGCACCTGCAGGAGAGAGGCCCAAGCAAGAAACGCCCGAGGAGCGTCTTGCCACATGTCAGCCCCCGGTCTGACTGAGCGCCTCCAGGAGAGAGGCCCAAGCAAGACGCGCCCCGAGGAGCGTCTTGCCACATGTCAACACTGGGTCTGACTGAGCGCCTGCAGGAGAGAGGCCCAAGCAAGAAACGCCCGAGGAGCGTCTTGACACATGTCAACACTGGGTCTGACTGATCGCCTCCCCAGGAGAGAGGCCCAAGCAAGACGCGCCCCGAGGAGCGTCTTGCCACATGTCACCTCTGGGTCTGACTGAGCGCCTCCAGGAGAGAGGCCCAAGCAAGACGCGCCCCGAGGAGCGTCTTGCCACATGTCAACAATGGGTCTGACTGAGGGCTTCCAGGAGAGAAGCCCAAGCAAGACGCGCCCCGAGGAGCATCTTGCCACATGTCACTACTCGGTCTGACCTAGCGCCTCCAGGAGAGAGGCCCAAGCAAGACACGCCCCGAGGAGCGTCTTGCCACATGTCAACAATGGGTCTGACTGAGGGCTTCCAGGAGAGAAGCCCAAGCAAGACGCGCCCCGAGGAGCGTCTTGCCACATGTCAACACTGGGTCTGACTGAGCACCTGCAGGAGAGAGGCCCAAGCAAGAAACGCCCGAGGAGCGTCTTGACACATGTCAACACTGGGTCTGACTGAGCGCCTCCAGGAGAGAGGCCCAAGCAAGACGCGGCCCGAGGAGCGTCTTGCCACATGTCAACAATGGGTCTGATTGAGGGCCTCCAGGAGAGAAGCCCAAGCAAGACGCGCCCCGAGGAGCGTCTTGCCACATGTCAGCACTCGGTCTGACTGAGCGCCTCCAGGAGAGAGGCCAAAGCAAGACGCGCCCCGAGGAGCGTGTTGACACATGTCAACAATGGGTCTGACTTAGCGCCTCCAGGAGAGAGGCCCAAGCAAGACGCGCCCCGAGGACTGTCTTGCCACGTGTCAACACTGGGTCTGACTGAGCGCCTCCAGGAGAGAGGCCCAAGCAAGACGCGCCCCGAGGAGCTTCTTGCCACGTGTCACCACTGGGTCTGACTGAGCGCCTCCAGGAGAGAGGCCCAAACAAGACGCGCCCCGAGGAGCGTCTTGCCACGTGTCACCACTGGGTCTGACTGCGCGCCTCCAGGAGAGAGGCCCAAGCAAGACGCGCCCCGAGGAGCGTCTTGCCACATGTCAGCACTGGGTCTGACTGAGCTCCTCCAGGAGAGAGGCCCCAGCAAGACGCGCCGCGAGGAGCGTCTTGCCTTATGTCAGCACTCGGTCTGACTGAGCGCCTCCAGGAGAGAGGCCCAAGCAAGACGTGCCCCGAGGAGCGTCTTGCCACATGTCAACAATGGGTCTGACTGAGGGCCTCCAGGAGAGAAGCCCAAGCAAGACACGCCCCGAGGAGCGTCTTGCCACATGTCAACACTGGTTCTGACTGAGCGCCTCCAGGAGAGAGGCCCAAGCAAGACGCGCCCCGAGGAGCGTCTTGCCACGTGTCAAAACTGGGTCTGACTGAGCGCCTCCAGGAGAGAGGCCCAAGAAAGACGCGCCCCGAGGAGCGTCTTGCCACGTGTCAACACTGGGTCTGACTGAGCGTCTCCAGGAGAGAGGCCCAAGCAAGACGCGGCCTGAGGAGCGTCTTGCCACATGTCAGCACTCGGTCTGACTGAGCGCCTCCAGCAGAGAGGCCCAAGCAAGACGTGCCCGGAGGAGTGTCTTGCCACATGTAACCACTGGGTCTGACTGAGCGCCTCCAGGAGAGAGGCCCAAGCAAGACGCGCCCCGAGGAGCGTCTTGCCACATGTCAACAATGGGTCTGACTGAGGGCCTCCAGGAGAGAAGCCCAAGCAAGACGTGCCCCGAGGAGCGTCTTGCCACATGTCAGCACTCGGTCTGACTGAGCGCCTCATGGAGAGAGGCCCAAGCAAGATGCGCCCCGAGGAGCGTCTTGCCATATGTAAACAATGGGTCTGACTGAGCGCCTCCAGGAGAGAGGCCCAAGCAAGACGCACCCCGAGGAGCGTCTTGCCACATGTCAACACTAGGTCTGACTGAGCGCCTCCAGGAGAGGGGCCCAAGCAAGACGCGCAACGAGGAGCGTCTTGCCAAATGTCAACACTGGTTCTGACTGAGCGGCTCCAGGAGAGAGGCCCAACCAAGACGCGCCCCGAGGAGCGTCTTGCCACATGTCACCACTGGGTCTGACTGAGCGGCTCCAGGAGAGAGGCCCAAAAAAGACTCGCCCCGAGGAGCGTCTTGCCACATGTCAACAATGGGTCTGACTGAGGGCCTCCAGGAGAGAAGCCCAAGCAAGACGCGCCCCGAAGAGCGTCTTGCCACATGTCAGCCCCCGGTCTGACTGAGCGCCTCCAGGAGAGAGGCCCAAGCAAGACGCGCCCCGAGGAGCGTCTTGCCACATGTCAACAATGGGTCTGATTGAGGGCCTCCAGGAGAGAAGCCCAAGCAAGACGCGCCCCGAGGAGCGTCTTGCCACATGTCAGCACTCGGTCTGACTGAGCGCCTCCAGGAGAGAGGCCAAAGCAAGACGCGCCCCGAGGAGCGTGTTGACACATGTCAACAATGGGTCTGACTTAGCGCCTCCAGGAGAGAGGCCCAAGCAAGACGCGCCCCGAGGACTGTCTTGCCACGTGTCAACACTGGGTCTGACTGAGCGCCTCCAGGAGAGAGGCCCAAGCAAGACGCGCCCCGAGGAGCTTCTTGCCACGTGTCACCACTGGGTCTGACTGAGCGCCTCCAGGAGAGAGGCCCAAACAAGACGCGCCCCGAGGAGCGTCTTGCCACGTGTCAACACTGGTTCTGACTGAGCGCCTCCAGGAGAGAGGCCCAAGCAAGACGCGCCCCGAGGAGCGTCTTGCCACATGTCAGCACTGGGTCTGACTGAGCTCCTCCAGGAGAGAGGCCCCAGCAAGACGCGCCGCGAGGAGCGTCTTGCCTTATGTCAGCACTCGGTCTGACTGAGCGCCTCCAGGAGAGAGGCCCAAGCAAGACGTGCCCCGAGGAGCGTCTTGCCACATGTCAACAATGGGTCTGACTGAGGGCCTCCAGGAGAGAAGCCCAAGCAAGACACGCCCCGAGGAGCGTCTTGCCACATGTCAACACTGGTTCTGACTGAGCGCCTCCAGGAGAGAGGCCCAAGCAAGACGCGCCCCGAGGAGCGTCTTGCCACGTGTCAAAACTGGGTCTGACTGAGCGCCTCCAGGAGAGAGGCCCAAGAAAGACGCGCCCCGAGGAGCGTCTTGCCACGTGTCAACACTGGGTCTGACTGAGCGTCTCCAGGAGAGAGGCCCAAGCAAGACGCGGCCTGAGGAGCATCTTGCCACATGTCAGCACTCGGTCTGACTGAGCGCCTCCAGCAGAGAGGCCCAAGCAAGACGTGCCCGGAGGAGTGTCTTGCCACATGTAACCACTGGGTCTGACTGAGCGCCTCCAGGAGAGAGGCCCAAGCAAGACGCGCCCCAAGGAGCGTCTTGCCACATGTCAACAATGGGTCTGACTGAGGGCCTCCAGGAGAGAAGCCCAAGCAAGACGTGCCCCGAGGAGCGTCTTGCCACATGTCAGCACTCGGTCTGACTGAGCGCCTCATGGAGAGAGGCCCAAGCAAGATGCGCCCCGAGGAGCGTCTTGCCATATGTAAACAATGGGTCTGACTGAGCGCCTCCAGGAGAGAGGCCCAAGCAAGACGCACCCCGAGGAGCGTCTTGCCACATGTCAACACTAGGTCTGACTGAGCGCCTCCAGGAGAGGGGCCCAAGCAAGACGCGCAACGAGGAGCGTCTTGCCAAATGTCAACACTGGTTCTGACTGAGCAGCTCCAGGAGAGAGGCCCAACCAAGACGCGCCCCGAGGAGCATCTTGCCACATGTCACCACTGGGTCTGACTGAGCGGCTCCAGGAGAGAGGCCCAAAAAAGACTCGCCCCGAGGAGCGTCTTGCCACATGTCAACAATGGGTTTGACTGAGGGCCTCCAGGAGAGAAGCCCAAGCAAGACGTGCCCCGAAGAGCGTCTTGCCACATGTCAGCCCCCGGTCTGACTGAGCGCCTCCAGGAGAGAGGCCCAAGCAAGACGCGCCCCGAGGAGCGTCTTGCCACATGTCAACACTGGGTCTGACTGAGCGCCTGCAGGAGAGAGGCCCAAGCAAGAAACGCCCGAGGAGCGTCTTGACACATGTCAACACTGGGTCTGACTGAGCGCCTCCAGGAGAAAGGCCCAAGCAAGATGCGCCCCGAGGAGCGTCTTGCCACATGTCAACAATGGGTCTGACTGAGGGCTTCCAGGAGAGAAGCCCAAGCAAGACGCGCCCCGAGGAGCGTCTTGCAACATGTCAACACTGGGTCTGACTGGGCGCCTCCAGGAGAGAGGCCCAAGCAAGACACGCCCCGAGGAGCGTCTTGACACATGTCAACACTGGGTCTGACTGAGGGCCTCCATGAGAGAAGCCCAAGCAAGACGTGCCCCGAGGAGAGTCTTGCCACATGTCAATACTGGGTCTGACAGAGGGCATCCAGGAGAGAGGCCCAAGAAATACACGCCCCGAGGAGCGTCTTTCCACATGTCACCACTGGGTCTGACTGAGCGCCTCCAGGAGAGAGGCCCAAACAAGACGCGCCCCGAGGAGAGTCTTGCCACTTGCCAACACTGGGTCTGACTGAGCGCCTCCAGGAGAGAGGCCCAAGCAAGACGCGCACCGAGGAGCGTCTTGCCACGTGTCAACACTGGGTCTGACTGAGCGCCTCCAGGAGAGAGGCCCAAGCAAGACGCGCCCCGAGGAGTGTCTTGCCACGTGTCACCACTGGGTCTGACTGAGCGCCTCCAGGAGAGAGGCCCAAGCAAGATGCGCCCCGAGGAGCGTCTTGCCACATGTCAACACTGGGTCTGACTGAGCGCCTCCAGGAGAGAGGCCCAAGCAAGACACGCCCCGAGGAGCGTCTTGACACATGTCAACACTGGGTCTGACTGAGGGCCTCCATGAGAGAAGCCCAAGCAAGACGCGCCCCGAGGAGCGTCTTGCCACGTGTCACCACTGGCTCTGACTGAGCGCCTCCAGGAGAGAGGCCCAAGCAAGAAGCGCCCCGAGGAGCGTCTTGCCACATGTCAACACTGGGTCTGACTGAGCGCCTCCAGGAGAGAGGCCCAAGCAAGACGCGCCCCGAGGAGCGTCTTGCCACATGTCAGCACTGGGTCAGACTGAGCTCCTCCAGGAGAGAGGCCCAAGCAAGACGCGCCCCGAGGAGCGTCTTGCCACATGTCAGCACTGGGTCAAACTGAGCTCCTCCAGGAGAGAGGTCCCAGCAAGACGCGCCCCGAGGAGCGTCTTGCCTTATGTCAGCACTCGGTCTGACTGAGCGCCTCCAGGAGAGAGGCACAAGCAAGACGCGCCCCGAGGAGCGTCTTGCCACATGTCAACAATGGGTCTGACTGAGGGCCTCCAGGAGAGAAGCCCAAGCAAGACACGCCCCGAGGAGCGTCTTGCCACATGTCAACACTGGTTCTGACTGAGCGCCTCCAGGAGAGAGGCCCAAGCAAGACGCGCCCCGAGGAGCGTCTTGCCATGTGTCAACACTGGGTCTGACTGAGCGCCTCCAGGAGAGAGGCCCAAGCAAGACGCGCCCCGAGGAGCGTCTTGCCATGTGTCAACACTGGGTCTGACTGAGCACCTCTAGGAGAGAGGCCCAAGCAAGACGCGGCCCGAGGAGCGTCTTGCCACATGTCAAGAATGGGTCTGACTGAGGGCCTCCAGGAGAGAAGCCCAAGCAAGACGCGCCCCGAGGAGCGTCTTGCCACGTGTCACCACTGGGTCTGACTGAGCGCCTCCAGGAGAGAGGCCCAAGCAAGAAGCGCCCCGAGGAGCGTCTTGCCACAGGTCAACACTGGGTCTGACTGAGAGCCTCCAGGAGAGAGGCCCAAGCAAGACGCGCCCCGAGGAGCGTCTTGCCACATGTCAACACTAGGTCTGACTGAGCGCCTCCAGGAGAGAGGCCCAAGGAAGACGCGCCACGAGGAGCGTCTTGCCACATGTCAACACTGGGTCTGACTGAGCACCTGCAGGAGAGAGGCCCAAGCAAGAAACGCCCGAGGAGCGTCTTGCCACATGTCAGCCCCCGGTATGACTGAGCGCCTCCAGGAGAGAGGCCCAAGCAAGACGCGCCCCGAGGAGCGTCTTGCCACATGTCAACACTGGGTCTGACTGAGCGCCTGCAGGAGAGAGGCCCAAGCAAGAAACGCCCGAGGAGCGTCTTGACACATGTCAACACTGGGTCTGACTGATCGCCTCCCCAGGAGAGAGGCCCAAGCAAGACGCGCCCCGAGGAGCGTCTTGCCACATGTCACCTCTGGGTCTGACTGAGCGCCTCCAGGAGAGAGGCCCAAGCAAGACGCGCCCCGAGGAGCGTCTTGCCACATGTCAACAATGGGTCTGACTGAGGGCTTCCAGGAGAGAAGCCCAAGCAAGACGCGCCCCGAGGAGCATCTTGCCACATGTCACAACTCGGTCTGACCTAGCGCCTCCAGGAGAGAGGCCCAAGCAAGACGCGCCCCGAGGAGCGTCTTGCCACATGTCAACAATGGGTCTGACTGAGGGCTTCCAGGAGAGAAGCCCAAGCAAGACGCGCCCCGAGGAGCGTCTTGCCACATGTCAACACTGGGTCTGACTGAGCACCTGCAGGAGAGAGGCCCAAGCAAGAAACGCAGGAGGAGCGTCTTGACACATGTCAACACTGGGTCTGACTGAGCGCCTCCAGGAGAGAGGCCCAAGCAAGACGCGGCCCGAGGAGCGTCTTGCCACATGTCAACAATTGGTCTGATTGAGGGCCTCCAGGAGAGAAGCCCAAGCAAGACGCGCCCCGAGGAGCGTCTTGCCACATGTCAGCACTCGGTCTGACTGAGCGCCTCCAGGAAAGAGGCCAAAGCAAGACGCGCCCCGAGGAGCGTGTTGACACATGTCAACAATGGGTCTGACTGAGCGCCTCCAGGAGAGAGGCCCAAGCAAGACGCGCCCCGAGGAGCTTCTTGCCACGTTTCACCACTGGGTCTGACTGAGCGCCTCCAGGAGAGAGGCCCAAACAAGACGCGCCCCGAGGAGCGTCTTGCCACGTGTCACCACTGGGTCTGACTGCGCGCCTCCAGGAGAGAGGCCCAAGCAAGACGCGCCCCGAGGAGCGTCTTGCCACATGTCAGCACTGGGTCTGACTGAGCTCCTCCAGGAGAGAGGCCCCAGCAAGACGCGCCGCGAGGAGCGTCTTGCCTTATGTCAGCACTCGGTCTGACTGAGCGCCTCCAGGAGAGAGGCCCAAGCAAGACGTGCCCCGAGGAGCGTCTTGCCACATGTCAACAATGGGTCTGACTGAGGGCCTCCAGGAGAGAAGCCCAAGCAAGACACGCCCCGAGGAACGTCTTGCCACATGTCAACACTGGTTCTGACTGAGCGCCTCCAGGAGAGAGGCCCAAGCAAGACGCGCCCCGAGGAGCGTCTTGCCACGTGTCAAAACTGGGTCTGACTGAGCGCCTCCAGGAGAGAGGCCCAAGAAAGACGCGCCCCGAGGAGCGTCTTGCCACGTGTCAACACTGGGTCTGACTGAGCGTCTCCAGGAGAGAGGCCCAAGCAAGACGCGGCCTGAGGAGCGTCTTGCCACATGTCAGCACTCGGTCTGACTGAGCGCCTCCAGCAGAGAGGCCCAAGCAAGACGTGCCCGGAGGAGTGTCTTGCCACATGTAACCACTGGGTCTGACTGAGCGCCTCCAGGAGAGAGGCCCAAGCAAGACGCGCCCCGAGGAGCGTCTTGCCACATGTCAACAATGGGTCTGACTGAGGGCCTCCAGGAGAGAAGCCCAAGCAAGACGTGCCCCGAGGAGCGTCTTGCCACATGTCAGCACTCGGTCTGACTGAGCGCCTCATGGAGAGAGGCCCAAGCAAGATGCGCCCCGAGGAGCGTCTTGCCATATGTAAACAATGGGTCTGACTGAGCGCCTCCAGGAGAGAGGCCCAAGCAAGACGCACCCCGAGGAGCGTCTTGCCACATGTCAACACTAGGTCTGACTGAGCGCCTCCAGGAGAGGGGCCCAAGCAAGACGCGCAACGAGGAGCGTCTTGCCAAATGTCAACACTGGTTCTGACTGAGCGGCTCCAGGAGAGAGGCCCAACCAAGACGCGCCCCGAGGAGCGTCTTGCCACATGTCACCACTGGGTCTGACTGAGCGGCTCCAGGAGAGAGGCCCAAAAAAGACTCGCCCCGAGGAGCGTCTTGCCACATGTCAACAATGGGTCTGACTGAGGGCCTCCAGGAGAGAAGCCCAAGCAAGACGCGCCCCGAAGAGCGTCTTGCCACATGTCAGCCCCCGGTCTGACTGAGCGCCTCCAGGAGAGAGGCCCAAGCAAAACGCGCCCCGAGGAGCGTCTTGCCACATGTCAACACTGGGTCTGACTGAGCGCCTGCAGGAGAGAGGCCCAAGCAAGAAACGCCCGAGGAGCGTCTTGACACATGTCAACACTGGGTCTGACTGAGCGCCTCCAGGAGAAAGGCCCAAGCAAGACGCGCCCCGAGGAGCGTCTTGCCACATGTCAACAATGGGTCTGACTGAGGGCTTCCAGGAGAGAAGCCCAAGCAAGACGCGCCCCGAGGAGCGTCTTGCAACATGTCAACACTGGGTCTGACTGGGCGCCTCCAGGAGAGAGGCCCAAGCAAGACACGCCCCGAGGAGCGTCTTGACACATGTCAACACTGGGTCTGACTGAGGGCCTCCATGAGAGAAGCCCAAGCAAGACGTGCCCCGAGGAGAGTCTTGCCACATGTCAATACTGGGTCTGACAGAGGGCATCCAGGAGAGAGGCCCAAGAAATACACGCCCCGAGGAGCGTCTTGCCACATGTCACCACTGGGTCTGACTGAGCGCCTCCAGGAGAGAGGCCCAAACAAGACGCGCCCCGAGGAGAGTCTTGCCACTTGCCAACACTGGGTCTGACTGAGCGCCTCCAGGAGAGAGGCCCAAGCAAGACGCGCACCGAGGAGCGTCTTGCCACGTGTCAACACTGGGTCTGACTGAGCGCCTCCAGGAGAGAGGCCCAAGCAAGACGCGCCCCGAGGAGTGTCTTGCCACGTGTCACCACTGGGTCTGACTGAGCACCTCCAGGAGAGAGGCCCAAGCAAGATGCGCCCCGAGGAGCGTCTTGCCACATGTCAACACTGGGTCTGACTGAGCGCCTCCAGGAGAGAGGCCCAAGCAAGACACGCCCCGAGGAGCGTCTTGACACATGTCAACACTGGGTCTGACTGAGGGCCTCCATGAGAGAAGCCCAAGCAAGACGCGCCCCGAGGAGCGTCTTGCCACGTGTCACCACTGGCTCTGACTGAGTGCCTCCAGGAGAGAGGCCCAAGCAAGAAGCGCCCCGAGGAGCGTCTTGCCACATGTCAACACTGGGTCTGACTGAGCGCCTCCAGGAGAGAGGCCCAAGCAAGACGCGCCCCGAGGAGCGTCTTGCCACATGTCAGCACTGGGTCAGACTGAGCTCCTCCAGGAGAGAGGCCCAAGCAAGACGCGCCCCGAGGAGCGTCTTGCCACATGTCAGCACTGGGTCAAACTGAGCTCCTCCAGGAGAGAGGTCCCAGCAAGACGCGCCCCGAGGAGCGTCTTGCCTTATGTCAGCACTCGGTCTGACTGAGCGCCTCCAGGAGAGAGGCACAAGCAAGACGCGCCCCGAGGAGCGTCTTGCCACATGTCAACAATGTGTCTGACTGAGGGCCTCCAGGAGAGAAGCCCAAGCAAGACACGCCCCGAGGAGCGTCTTGCCACATGTCAACACTGGTTCTGACTGAGCGCCTCCAGGAGAGAGGCCCAAGCAAGACGCGCCCCGAGGAGCGTCTTGCCATGTGTCAACACTGGGTCTGACTGAGCGCCTCCAGGAGAGAGGCCCAAGCAAGACGCGCCCCGAGGAGCGTCTTGCCATGTGTCAACACTGGGTCTGACTGAGCGCCTCTAGGAGAGAGGCCCAAGCAAGACGCGGCCCGAGGAGCGTCTTGCCACATGTCAAGAATGGGTCTGACTGAGGGCCTCCAGGAGAGAAGCCCAAGCAAGACGCGCCCCGAGGAGCGTCTTGCCACGTGTCACCACTGGGTCTGACTGAGCGCCTCCAGGAGAGAGGCCCAAGCAAGAAGCGCCCCGAGGAGCGTCTTGCCACAGGTCAACACTGGGTCTGACTGAGAGCCTCCAGGAGAGAGGCCCAAGCAAGACGCGCCCCGAGGAGCGTCTTGCCACATGTCAACACTAGGTCTGACTGAGCGCCTCCAGGAGAGAGGCCCAAGGAAGACGCGCCACGAGGAGCGTCTTGCCACATGTCAACACTGGGTCTGACTGAGCGGCTCCAGGAGAGAGGCCCAACCAAGACGCGCCCCGAGGAGCGTCTTGCCACATGTCACCACTGGGTCTGACTGAGCGGCTCCAGGAGAGAGGCCCAAAAAAGACTCGCCCCGAGGAGCGTCTTGCCACATGTCAACAATGGGTCTGACTGAGGGCCTCCAGGAGAGAAGCCCAAGCAAGACGCGCCCCGAGGAGCGTCTTGCCACATGTCAGCCCCCGGTCTGACTGAGCGCCTCCAGGAGAGAGGCCCAAGCAAGACGCGCCCCGAGGAGCGTCTTGCCACATGTCAACACTGTGTCTGACTGAGCGCCTGCAGGAGAGAGGCCCAAGCAAGAAACGCCCGAGGAGCGTCTTGCCACATGTCAACAATGGGTCTGACTGAGGGCTTCCAGGAGAGAAGCACAAGCAAGACGCGCCCCGAGGAGCGTCTTGCCACATGTCACTACTCGGTCTGACCTAGCGCCTCCAGGAGAGAGGCCCAAGCAAGACGCGCCCCGAGGAGCGTCTTGCCACATGTCAACAATGGGTCTGACTGAGGGCTTCCAGGAGAGAAGCCCAAGCAAGACGCGCCCCGAGGAGCGTCTTGCCACATGTCAACACTGGGTCTGACTGAGCGCCTCCAGGAGAGAGGCCCAAGCAAGACACGCCCCGAGGAGCGTCTTGACACATGTCAACACTGGGTCTGACTGAGGGCCTCCATGAGAGAAGTCCAAGCAAGACGTGCCCCGAGGAGAGTCTTGCCACATGTCAATACTGGGTCTGACAGAGGGCATCCAGGAGAGAGGCCCAAGAAATACGCGCCCCGAGGAGCGTCTTGACACATGTCAACACTGGGTCTGACTGAGGGCCTCCATGAGAGAAGCCCAAGCAAGACGTGCCCCGAGGAGCGTCTTGCCACATGTCAACACTGGCTCTGACTGAGCGCCTCCAGGAGAGAGGCCCAAGCAAGACGCGCCCCGAGGAGAGTCTTGCCACATGTCAATACTGTGTCTGACAGAGGGCATCCAGGAGAGAGGCCCAAGCAATACGCGCCCCGAGGAGCATCTTGCCTTATGTCAGCACTCGGTCTGACTGAGCGCCTCCAGGAGAGAGGCCCAAGCAAGACGCGCCCCGAGGAGCGTCTTGCCACATGTCAACAATGGGTCTGACTGAGGGCCTCCAGGAGAGAAGCCCAAGCAAGACATGCCCCGAGGAGCTTCTTGCCACATGTCAACACTGGTTCTGACTGAGCGCCTCCAGGAGAGAGGCCCAAGCAAGACGCGCCCCGAGGAGCGTCTTGCCACGTGTCACCACTGGGTCTGACTGAGCGCCTCCAGGAGAGAGGCCCAAGCAAGACGCGCCCGAAGGACCGTCTTGCGACATGTCAGCACTCGGTCTGACTGAGCGCCTCCAGGAGAGAGGCCCAAGCAAGACGCGCCCCGAGGAGCGTCTTGCCACATGTCAACAATGGGTCTGACTGAGGGCCTCCAGGAGAGAAGCCCAAGCAACACGCGGCCCGAGGAGCGTCTTGCCACATGTCAGCACTCGGTCTGACTGAGCGCCTCCAGGAGAGAGGCCCAAGCAAGACGCGCCCGGAGGAGTGTCTTGCCACATGTCACCACTGGGTCTGACTGAGCGCCTCCAGGAGAGAGGCCCAAGCAAGACGCGCCCCGAGGAGCGTCAGGCCACATGTCACTACTCGGTCTGACTGAGCGCCTCCAGGAGAGAGGCCCAAGCAAGACGCGCCCCGAGGAGCGTCTTCCCACATGTCAGCACTGGGTCTGACTGAGCTCCTCCAGGAGAGAGGCCCCAGCAAGACGCGCCCGGAGGAGCGTCTTGCCTTATGTCAGCACTCGGTCTGATTGAGCGCCTCCAGGAGAGAGGCCCAAGCAAGACGCGCCCCGAGGAGCGTCTTGCCACATGTCAACAATGGGTCTGAATGAGGGCCTCCAGGAGAGAAGCCCAAGCAAGACACGCCCCGAGGAGCGTCTTGCCACATGTCAACACTGGTTCTGACTGAGCGCCTCCAGGAGAGAGGCCCAAGCAAGACGCGCCCCGAGGAGCGTCTTGCCACGTGTCACCACTGGGTCTGACAGAGGGCCTCCAGGAGAGAGGCCCAAGCAAGACGTGCCCCGAGGAGCGTCTTGCCACATGTCACCTCTAGGTCTGACTGAGCACCTCCAGGAGAGAGGCCCAAGCAAGACAAGCCCCGAGGAGCGTCTTGTCACATGTCAACACTGGGTCTGACTGAGCGCCTCCAGGAGAGAGGCCCAAGCAAGAAACGCCCGAGGAGCGTCTTGCCACATGTCAGCACTCGGTCTGACTGAGCGCCTCCAGGAGAGAGGCCCAAGCAAGACGCGCCCCGAGGAGCGTCTTGCCACATCTCAACAATGGGTCTGACTGAGGGCCTCCAGGAGAGAAGCCCAAGCAAGACGCACCCCGAGGAGCGTCTTGCCACATGTCAGCCCCCGGTCTGACTGAGCGCCTCCAGGAGAGAGGCCCAAGCAAGACGCGCCACGAGGAGCGTCTTGCCACATGCCACCACTGGGTCTGACTGAGCGCCTCCAGGAGAGAGGCCCAAGCAAGACGCGCCCCGAGGAGCGTCTTGCCACGTGTCAACACTGGGTCTGACTGAGCGCCTCCAGGAGAGAGGCCCAAGCAAGACGCGCCCCGAGGAGCGTCTTGCCACGTGTCAACACTGGGTCTGACTGAGCGCCTCCAGGAGAGAGGCCCAAGCAAGACGCGCCCCGAGGAGCGTCTTGCCACGTGTCAACACTGGGTCTGACTGAGCGCCCCCAGGAGAGAGGCCCAAGCAAGAAACCCCCGAGGAGAGTCTTGACACATGTCAACACTGGGTCTGACTGAGCGCCTCCAGGAGAGAGGCCCAAGCAAGACGCGCCCCGAGGAGTGTCTTGCCACGTGTCAACACTGGGTCTGACTTGGCGCCTCCAGGAAAGAGGCCCAAGCAAGACGCGCCCCGAGTAGCGTCTTGCCACGTGTCACCACTGGGTCTGACTGAGTGCCTCCAGGAGAGAGGCCCAAGCAAGACGCGCCCCGAGGAGCGTCTTGCCACGTGTCACCACTGGGTCTGACAGAGGGCCTCCAGGAGAGAGGCCCAAGCAAGACGCGCCCCGAGGAGCGTTTTGCCACATGTCAACACTGGGTCTGACTGAGTGCCTCCAGGAGAGAAGCCCTAGCAAGACGCGCCCCGAGGAGCGTCTTGCCACATGTCAGCACTCGGTCTGACTGAGCACCTCCAGGAGAGAGGCCCAAGCAAGACGCGCCCCGAGGAGCGTCTTGCCACATGTCAACACTGGGTCTGACTGAGTGCCTGCAGGAGAGAAGCCCAAGCAAGACGCGGCCCGAGGAGCGTCTTGCCACAAGTCAGCACTCGGTCTGACTGAGCACCTCCAGGAGAGAGGCCCAAGCAAGACGCGCCCCGAGGAGCATCTTGCCACATGTCAACAATGGGTCTGACTGAGGGCCTCCAGGAGAGAAGCCCAAGCAAGACGCGCCCCGAGGAGCGTCTTGCCACATGTCAGCCCCCGGTCTGACTGAGCGCCTCCAGGAGAGAGGCCCAAGCAAGACGCGCCCCGAGGAGCGTCTTGCCACATGTCACCACTGGGTCTGACTGAGCGCCTCCAGGAGAGAGGCCAAACCAAGACGCGCCCCAAGGAGAGTCTTGCCACATGCCAACACTGGGTCTGACTGAGCGCCTCCAGGAGAGAGGCCCAAGCAAGACGCGCCCCGAGGAGCGTCTTGCCACGTGTCACCACTGGGTCTGACTGAGCGCCTCCAGGAGAGAGGCCCAAGGAAGACGCGCCACGAGGAGCGTCTTGCCACATGTCAACACTGGGTCTGACTGAGCGGCTCCAGGAGAGAGGCCCAACCAAGACGCGCCCCGAGGAGCGTCTTGCCACATGTCACCACTGGGTCTGACTGAGCGGCTCCAGGAGAGAGGCCCAAAAAAGACTCGCCCCGAGGAGCGTCTTGCCACGTGTCAACAATGGGTCTGACTGAGGGCCTCCAGGAGAGAAGCCCAAGCAAGACGCGCCCCGAGGAGCGTCTTGCCACATGTCAGCCCCCGGTCTGACTGAGCGCCTCCAGGAGAGAGGCCCAAGCAAGACGCGCCCCGAGGAGCGTCTTGCCACATGTCAACACTGTGTCTGACTGAGCGCCTGCAGGAGAGAGGCCCAAGCAAGAAACGCCCGAGGAGCGTCTTGACACATGTCAACACTGGGTCTGACTGATCACCTCCCAAGGAGAGAGGCCCAAGCAAGACGCGCCCCGAGGAGCGTCTTGCCACATGTCAACAATGGGTCTGACTGAGGGCTTCCAGGAGAGAAGCACAAGCAAGACGCGCCCCGAGGAGCGTCTTGCCACATGTCACTACTCGGTCTGACCTAGCGCCTCCAGGAGAGAGGCCCAAGCAAGACGCGCCCCGAGGAGCGTCTTGCCACATGTCAACACTGGGTCTGACTGAGCGCCTCCAGGAGAGAGGCCCAAGCAAGACACGCCCCGAGGAGCGTCTTGACACATGTCAACACTGGGTCTGACTGAGGGCCTCCATGAGAGAAGCCCAAGCAAGACGTGCCCCGAGGAGAGTCTTGCCACATGTCAATACTGGGTCTGACAGAGGGCATACAGGAGAGAGGCCCAAGAAATACGCGCCCCGAGGAGCGTCTTGACACATGTCAACACTGGGTCTGACTGAGGGCCTCCATGAGAGAAGCCCAAGCAAGACGCGCCCCGAGGAGCGTCTTGCCACATGTCAACACTGGCTCTGACTGAGCGCCTCCAGGAGAGAGGCCCAAGCAAGACGCGCCCCGAGGAGAGTCTTGCCACATGTCAATACTGGGTCTGACAGAGGGCATCCAGGAGAGAGGCCCAAGCAATACGCGCCCCGAGGAGCATCTTGCCTTATGTCAGCGCTCGGTCTGACTGAGCGCCTCCAGGAGAGAGGCCCAAGCAAGACGCGCCCCGAGGAGCGTCTTGCCACATGTCAACAATGGGTCTGACTGAGGGCCTCCAGGAGAGAAGCCCAAGCAAGACATGCCCCGAGGAGCTTCTTGCCACATGTCAACACTGGTTCTGACTGAGCGCCTCCAGGAGAGAGGCCCAAGCAAGACGCGCCCCGAGGAGCGTCTTGCAACGTGTCACCACTGGGTCTGACTGAGCGCCTCCAGGAGAGAGGCCCAAGCAAGACGCGCCCGAAGGACCGTCTTGCGACATGTCAGCACTCGGTCTGACTGAGCGCCTCCAGGAGAGAGGCCCAAGCAAGACGCGCCCCGAGGAGCGTCTTGCAACATGTCAACAATGGGTCTGACTGAGGGCCTCCAGGAGAGAAGCCCAAGCAACACGCGGCCCGAGGAGCGTCTTGCCACATGTCAGCACTCGGTCTGACTGAGCGCCTCCAGGAGAGAGGCCCAAGCAAGACGCGCCCGGAGGAGTGTCTTGCCACATGTCACCACTGGGTCTGACTGAGCGCCTCCAGGAGAGAGGCCCAAGCAAGACGCGCCCCGAGGAGCGTCAGGCCACATGTCACTACTCGGTCTGACTGAGCGCCTCCAGGAGAGAGGCCCAAGCAAGACGCACCCCGAGGAGCGTCTTGCCACGTGTAAACACTGGGTCTGATTGAGGGCCTTCTGGAGAGAGGCCCAAGCAAGACGCGCCCCGAGGAGCGTCTTGCCACATGTCAACAATTAGTCTGACTGAGGGCCTCCAGCAGAGAAGCCCAAGCAAGACGCGCCCCGAGGAGCGTCTTGCCACATGTCAACAATTAGTCTGACTGAGGGCCTCCAGCAGAGAAGCCCAAGCAAGACGCGCCCCGAGGAGCGTCTTCCCACATGTCAGCACTGGGTCTGACTGAGCTCCTCCAGGAGAGAGGCCCAAGCAAGACGCGCCCGGAGGAGCGTCTTGCCTTATGTCAGCACTCGGTCTGATTGAGCGCCTCCAGGAGAGAGGCCCAAGCAAGACGCGCCCCGAGGAGCGTCTTGCCACATGTCAACAATGGGTCTGACTGAGGGCCTCCAGGAGAGAAGCCCAAGCAAGACACGCCCCGAGGAGCGTCTTCCCACATGTCAACACTGGTTCTGACTGAGCGCCTCCAGGAGAGAGGCCCAAGCAAGACGCGCCCCGAGGAGCGTCTTGCCACGTGTCACCACTGGGTCTGACAGAGGGCCTCCAGGAGAGAGGCCCAAGCAAGACGTGCCCCGAGGAGCGTCTTGCCACATGTCACCTCTAGGTCTGACTGAGCACCTCCAGGAGAGAGGCCCAAGCAAGACAAGCCCCGAGGAGCGTCTTGTCACATGTCAACACTGGGTCTGACTGAGCGCCTCCAGGAGAGAGGCCCAAGCAAGAAACGCCCGAGGAGCGTCTTGACACATGTCAACACTGGGTCTGACTAAGCACCTCCAGGAGAGAAGCCCAAGCACGACGCGCCCCGAGGAGCGTCTTGCCACATGTCAGCACTCGGTCTGACTGAGCGCCTCCAGGAGAGAGGCCCAAGCAAGACGCGCCCCGAGGAGCGTCTTGCCACATCTCAACAATGGGTCTGACTGAGGGCCTCCAGGAGAGAAGCCCAAGCAAGACGCACCCCGAGGAGCGTCTTGCCACATGTCAGCCCCCGGTCTGACTGAGCGCCTCCAGGAGAGAGGCCCAAGCAAGACGCGCCCCGAGGAGCGTCTTGCCACATGTCACCACTGGGTCTGACTGAGCGCCTCCAGGAGAGAGGCCCAAGCAAGACGCGCCCCGAGGAGCGTCTTGCCACGTGTCAACACTGGGTCTGACTGAGCGCCTCCAGGAGAGAGGCCCAAGCAAGACGCGCCCCGAGGAGCGTCTTGCCACGTGTCAACACTGGGTCTGACTGAGCGCCTCCAGGAGAGAGGCCCAAGCAAGACGCGCCCCGAGGAGCGTCTTGCCACGTGTCAACACTGGGTCTGACTGAGCGCCCCCAGGAGAGAGGCCCAAGCAAGAAACCCCCGAGGAGAGTCTTGACACATGTCAACACTGGGTCTGACTGAGCGCCTCCAGGAGAGAGGCCCAAGCAAGACGCGCCCCGAGGAGCGTCTTGCCACATGTCAGCACTCGGTCTGACTGAGCACCTCCAGGAGAGAGGCCCAAGCAAGACGCGCCCCGAGGAACGTCTTGCCACATGTCAACAATGGGTCTGACTGAGGGCCTCCAGGAGAGAAGCCCAAGCAAGACGCGCCCCGAGGAGCGTCTTGCCACATGTCAGCCCCCGGTCTGACTGAGCGCCTCCAGGAGAGAGGCCCAAGCAAGACGCGCCCCGAGGAGCGTCTTGCCACATGTCACCACTGGGTCTGACTGAGCGCCTCCAGGAGAGAGGCCAAACCAAGACGCGCCCCAAGGAGAGTCTTGCCACATGCCAACACTGGGTCTGACTGAGCGCCTCCAGGAGAGAGGCCCAAGCAAGACGCGCCCCGAGGAGCGTCTTGCCACGTGTCACCACTGGGTCTGACTGAGCGCCTCCAGGAGAGAGGCCCAAGGAAGACGCGCCACGAGGAGCGTCTTGCCACATGTCAACACTGGGTCTGACTGAGCGGCTCCAGGAGAGAGGCCCAACCAAGACGCGCCCCGAGGAGCGTCTTGCCACATGTCACCACTGGGTCTGACTGAGCGGCTCCAGGAGAGAGGCCCAAAAAAGACTCGCCCCGAGGAGCGTCTTGCCACGTGTCAACAATGGGTCTGACTGAGGGCCTCCAGGAGAGAAGCCCAAGCAAGACGCGCCCCGAGGAGCGTCTTGCCACATGTCAGCCCCCGGTCTGACTGAGCGCCTCCAGGAGAGAGGCCCAAGCAAGACGCGCCCCGAGGAGCGTCTTGCCACATGTCAACACTGTGTCTGACTGAGCGCCTGCAGGAGAGAGGCCCAAGCAAGAAACGCCCGAGGAGCGTCTTGACACATGTCAACACTGGGTCTGACTGATCACCTCCCAAGGAGAGAGGCCCAAGCAAGACGCGCCCCGAGGAGCGTCTTGCCACATGTCAACAATGGGTCTGACTGAGGGCTTCCAGGAGAGAAGCCCAAGCAAGACGCGCCCCGAGGAGCGTCTTGCCACATGTCAACAATGGGTCTGACTGAGGGCTTCCAGGAGAGAAGCCCAATTAAGACGCGCCCCGAGGAGCGTCTTGCCACATGTCAACACTGGGTCTGACTGAGCGCCTCCAGGAGAGAGGCCCAAGCAAGACACGCCCCGAGGAGCGTCTTGACACATGTCAACACTGGGTCTGACTGAGGGCCTCCATGAGAGAAGCCCAAGCAAGACGTGCCCCGAGGAGAGTCTTGCCACATGTCAATACTGGGTCTGACAGAGGGCATCCAGGAGAGAGGCCCAAGAAATACGCGCCCCGAGGAGCGTCTTGACACATGTCAACACTGGGTCTGACTGAGGGCCTCCATGAGAGAAGCCCAAGCAAGACGCGCCCCGAGGAGCGTCTTGCCACATGTCAACACTGGCTCTGACTGAGCGCCTCCAGGAGAGAGGCCCAAGCAAGACGCGCCCCGAGGAGAGTCTTGCCACATGTCAATACTGGGTCTGACAGAGGGCATCCAGGAGAGAGGCCCAAGCAATACGCGCCCCGAGGAGCATCTTGCCTTATGTCAGCACTCGGTCTGACTGAGCGCCTCCAGGAGAGAGGCCCAAGCAAGACGCGCCCCGAGGAGCGTCTTGCCACATGTCAACAATGGGTCTGACTGAGGGCCTCCAGGAGAGAAGCCCAAGCAAGACATGCCCCGAGGAGCTTCTTGCCACATGTCAACACTGGTTCTGACTGAGCGCCTCCAGGAGAGAGGCCCAAGCAAGACGCGCCCCGAGGAGCGTCTTGCCACGTGTCACCACTGGGTCTGACTGAGCGCCTCCAGGAGAGAGGCCCAAGCAAGACGCGCCCGAAGGACCGTCTTGCGACATGTCAGCACTCGGTCTGACTGAGCGCCTCCAGGAGAGAGGCCCAAGCAAGACGCGCCCCGAGGAGCGTCTTGCCACATGTCAACAATGGGTCTGACTGAGGGCCTCCAGGAGAGAAGCCCAAGCAACACGCAGCCCGAGGAGCGTCTTGCCACATGTCAGCACTCGGTCTGACTGAGCGCCTCCAGGAGAGAGGCCCAAGCAAGACGCGCCCGGAGGAGTGTCTTGCCACATGTCACCACTGGGTCTGACTGAGCGCCTCCAGGAGAGAGGCCCAAGCAAGACGCGCCCCGAGGAGCGTCAGGCCACATGTCACTACTCGGTCTGACTGAGCGCCTCCAGGAGAGAGGCCCAAGCAAGACGCGCCCCGAGGAGCGTCTTGCCACGTGTAAACACTGGGTCTGATTGAGGGCCTTCTGGAGAGAGGCCCAAGCAAGACGCGCCCCGAGGAGCGTCTTGCCACATGTCAACAATTAGTCTGACTGAGGGCCTCCAGCAGAGAAGCCCAAGCAAGACGCGCCCCGAGGAGCGTCTTCCCACATGTCAGCACTGGGTCTGACTGAGCTCCTCCAGGAGAGAGGCCCCAGCAAGACGCGCCCGGAGGAGCGTCTTGCCTTATGTCAGCACTCGGTCTGATTGAGCGCCTCCAGGAGAGAGGCCCAAGCAAGACGCGCCCCGAGGAGCGTCTTGCCACATGTCAACAATGGGTCTGACTGAGGGCCTCCAGGAGAGAAGCCCAAGCAAGACACGCCCCGAGGAGCGTCTTGCCACATGTCAACACTGGTTCTGACTGAGCGCCTCCAGGAGAGAGGCCCAAGCAAGACGCGCCCCGATGAGCGTCTTGCCACGTGTCACCACTGGGTCTGACAGAGGGCCTCCAGGAGAGAGGCCCAAGCAAGACGTGCCCCGAGGAGCGTCTTGCCACATGTCACCTCTAGGTCTGACTGAGCACCTCCAGGAGAGAGGCCCAAGCAAGACAAGCCCCGAGGAGCGTCTTGTCACATGTCAACACTGGGTCTGACTTAGCGCCTCCAGGAGAGAGGCCCAAGCAAGAAACGCCCGAGGAGCGTCTTGCCACATGTCAGCACTCGGTCTGACTGAGCGCCTCCAGGAGAGAGGCCCAAGCAAGACGCGCCCCGAGGAGCGTCTTGCCACATCTCAACAATGGGTCTGACTGAGGGCCTCCAGGAGAGAAGCCCAAGCAAGACGCACCCCGAGGAGCGTCTTGCCACATGTCAGCCCCCGGTCTGACTGATCGCCTCCAGGAGAGAGGCCCAAGCAAGACGCGCCCCGAGGAGCGTCTTGCCACATGTCACCACTGGGTCTGACTGAGCGCCTCCAGGAGAGAGGCCCAAGCAAGACGCGCCCCGAGGAGCGTCTTGCCACGTGTCAACACTGGGTCTGACTGAGCGCCTCCAGGAGAGAGGCCCAAGCAAGACGCACCCCGAGGAGCGTCTTGCCACGTGTCACCACTGGGTCTGACTGAGCGCCTCCAGGAGAGAGGCCCAAGGAAGACGCGCCACGAGGAGCGTCTTGCCACATGTCAACACTGGGTCTGACTGAGCGGCTCCAGGAGAGAGGCCCAACCAAGACGCGCCCCGAGGAGCGTCTTGCCACATGTCACCACTGGGTCTGACTGAGCGGCTCCAGGAGAGAGGCCCAAAAAAGACTCGCCCCGAGGAGCGTCTTGCCACGTGTCAACAATGGGTCTGACTGAGGGCCTCCAGGAGAGAAGCCCAAGCAAGACGCGCCCCGAGGAGCGTCTTGCCACATGTCAGCCCCCGGTCTGACTGAGCGCCTCCAGGAGAGAGGCCCAAGCAAGACGCGCCCCGAGGAGCGTCTTGCCACATGTCAACACTGTGTCTGACTGAGCGCCTGCAGGAGAGAGGCCCAAGCAAGAAACGCCCAAGGAGCGTCTTGACACATGTCAACACTGGGTCTGACTGATCACCTCCCAAGGAGAGAGGCCCAAGCAAGACGCGCCCCGAGGAGCGTCTTGCCACATGTCAACAATGGGTCTGACTGAGGGCTTCCAGGAGAGAAGCACAAGCAAGACGCGCCCCGAGGAGCGTCTTGCCACATGTCACTACTCGGTCTGACCTAGCGCCTCCAGGAGAGAGGCCCAAGCAAGATGCGCCCCGAGGAGCGTCTTGCCACATGTCAACAATGGGTCTGACTGAGGGCTTCCAGGAGAGAAGCCCAAGCAAGACGCGCCCCGAGGAGCGTCTTGCCACATGTCAACACTGGGTCTGACTGAGCGCCTCCAGGAGAGAGGCCCAAGCAAGACACGCCCCGAGGAGCGTCTTGACACATGTCAACACTGGGTCTGACTGAGGGCCTCCATGAGAGAAGCCCAAGCAAGACGTGCCCCGAGGAGAGTCTTGCCACATGTCAATACTGGGTCTGACAGAGGGCATCCAGGAGAGAGGCCCAAGAAATACGCGCCCCGAGGAGCGTCTTGACACATGTCAACACTGGGTCTGACTGAGGGCCTCCATGAGAGAAGCCCAAGCAAGACGCGCCCCGAGGAGCGTCTTGCCACATGTCAACACTGGCTCTGACTGAGCGCCTCCAGGAGAGAGGCCCAAGCAAGACGCGCCCCGAGGAGAGTCTTGCCACATGTCAATACTGGGTCTGACAGAGGGCATCCAGGAGAGAGGCCCAAGCAATACGCGCCCCGAGGAGCGTCTTGCCTTATGTCAGCACTCGGTCTGACTGAGCGCCTCCAGGAGAGAGGCCCAAGCAAGACGCGCCCCGAGGAGCGTCTTGCCACATGTCAACAATGGGTCTGACTGAGGGCCTCCAGGAGAGAAGCCCAAGCAAGACATGCCCCGAGGAACTTCTTGCCACATGTCAACACTGGTTCTGACTGAGCGCCTCCAGGAGAGAGGCCCAAGCAAGACGCGCCCCGAGGAGCGTCTTGCCACGTGTCACCACTGGGTCTGACTGAGAGCCTCCAGGAGAGAGGCCCAAGCAAGACACGCCCGAAGGACCGTCTTGCGACATGTCAGCACTCGGTCTGACTGAGCGCCTCCAGGAGAGAGGCCCAAGCAAGACGCGCCCCGAGGAGCGTCTTGCCACATGTCAACAATGGGTCTGACTGAGGGCCTCCAGGAGAGAAGCCCAAGCAACACGCGGCCCGAGGAGCGTCTTGCCACATGTCAGCACTCGGTCTGACTGAGCGCCTCCAGGAGAGAGGCCCAAGCAAGACGCGCCCGGAGGAGTGTCTTGCCACATGTCACCACTGGGTCTGACTGAGCGCCTCCAGGAGAGAGGCCCAAGCAAGACGCGCCCCGAGGAGCGTCAGGCCACATGTCACTACTCGGTCTGACTGAGCGCCTCCAGGAGAGAGGCCCAAGCAAGACGCGCCCCGAGGAGCGTCTTGCCACGTGTAAACACTGGGTCTGATTGAGGGCCTTCTGGAGAGAGGCCCAAGCAAGACGCGCCCCGAGGAGCGTCTTGCCACATGTAAACAATTAATCTGACTGAGGGCCTCCAGCAGAGAAGCCCAAGCAAGACGCGCCCCGAGGAGCGTCTTCCCACATGTCAGCACTGGGTCTGACTGAGCTCCTCCAGGAGAGAGGCCCCAGCAAGACGCGCCCGGAGGAGCGTCTTGCCTTATGTCAGCACTCGGTCTGATTGAGCGCCTCCAGGAGAGAGGCCCAAGCAAGACGCGCCCCGAGGAGCGTCTTGCCACATGTCAACAATGGGTCTGACTGAGGGCCTCCAGGAGAGAAGCCCAAGCAAGACACGCCCCGAGGAGCGTCTTGCCACATGTCAACACTGGTTCTGACTGAGCGCCTCCAGGAGAGAGGCCCAAGCAAGACGCGCCCCGAGGAGCGTCTTGCCACATGCCAACACTGGGTCTGACTGAGCGCCTCCAGGAGACAGGCCCAAGCAAGACGCGCCCCGAGGAGCGTCTTGCGACGTGTCAACACTGGGTCTGACTGAGCGCCTCCAGGAGAGAGGCCCAAGCAAGACGCGCCCCGAGGAGCGTCTTGCCACGTGTCACCACTGGGTCTGACTGAGCGCCTCCAGGAGAGAGGCCCAAACAAGACGCGCCCGAGGAGCGTCTTGCCTTATGTCAGCACTCAGTCTGACTGAGCGCCTCCAGGAGAGACGCCCAAGCAAGACGCACCCCGAGGAGCGTCTTACCACATGTCACTACTCGGTCTGACTGAGCGCCTCCAGGAGAGAGGCCCAAGCAAGACGCACCCCGAGGAGCGTCTTGCCACGTGTCAACACTGGGTCTGACTGAGTGCCTCCAGGAGAGAAGCCCAAGCAAGACGCGGCCCGAGGAGCGTCTTGCCACATATCAGCCCCCGGTCTGACTGAGCGCCTCCAGGAGAGAGGCCCAAGCAAGACGCGCCCCGAGGAGCGTCTTGCCACATGTCACCACTGGGTCTGACTGAGCGCCTCCAGGAGAGAGGCCAAACCAAGACGCGCCCCAAGGAGAGTCTTGCCACATGCCAACACTGGGTCTGACTGAGCGCCTCCAGGAGAGAGGCCCAAGCAAGACGCGCCCCGAGGAGCGTATTGCCACGTGTCAACACTGGGTCTGACTGAGCGCCTCAAGGAGAGAGGCCCAAGCAAGACGCGCCCCGAGGAGCGTCTTGCCACGTGTCACCACTGGGTCTGACTGAGCGCCTCCAGGAGAGAGGCCCAAGCAAGACACGCCCCGAGGAGCGTCTTGCCACATGTCAACACTGGGTCTGACTGAGTGCCTCCAGGAGAGAAGCCCAAGCAAGACGCGGCCCGAGGAGCGTCTTGCCACATGTCAGCACTCGGTCTGACTGAGCACCTCCAGGAGAGAGGCCCAAGCAAGACGCGCCCCGAGGAGCGTCTTGCCACATGTCAATAATGGGTCTGACTGAGGGCCTCCAGGAGAGAAGCCCAAGCAAGACGCGCCCCGAGGAGCGTCTTGCCACATGTCAGCCCCCGGTCTGACTGAGCGCCTCCAGGAGAGAGGCCCAAGCAAGACGCGCCCCGAGGAGCGTCTTGCCACATGTCACCACTGGGTCTGACTGAGCGCCTCCAGGAGAGAGGCCAAACCAAGACGCTCCCCAAGGAGAGTCTTGCCACATGCCAACACTGGGTCTGACTGAGCGCCTCCAGGAGAGAGGCCCAAGCAAGACGCGCCCCGAGGAGCGTCTTGCCACGTGTCAACACTGGGTCTGACTGAGCGCCTCCAGGAGAGAGGCCCAAGCAAGACGTGCCCCGAGGAGCGTCTTGCCACGTGTCACCACTGGGTCTGACTGAGCGCCTCCAGGAGAGAGGCCCAAGCAAGACACGCCCCGAGGAGCGTCTTGCCACATGTCAACAATGGGTCTGACTGAGGGCCTCCAGGAGAGAAGCCCAAGCAAGACACGCCCAGAGGAGCGTCTTGCCACATGTCAACACTGGGTCTGACTGAGCACCTCCAGGAGAGAGGCCCAAGCAAGACGCACCCCGAGGAGCGTCTTTTGCCACATGTCACTACTCAGTCCAACAGAGGGCATCCAGGCGAGAGGCCCAAGAAATACGCGCCCCGAGGAGCGTCTTGCCACATGTCACCACTGGGTCTGACTGAGCGCCTCCAGGAGAGAGGCCCAACCAAGACGCGCCCCGAGGAGTGTCTTGCCACATGCCAACACTGGATCTGACTGAGCGCCTCCAGGAGCGAGGCCCAAGCAAGACGCGCCCCGAGGAGCGTCTTGCCACATGTCAACACTGGGTCTTACTGAGCGCCTCCAGGAGAGAGGCCCAAGCAAGATGCGCCCGGAGGAGCGTCTTGCCACATGTCAACACTAGGTCTGACTGAGCGCCTCCAGGAGAGAGGCCCAAGAAAGACGCGCCCCGAGAAGCGTCTTGCCACATGTCAACACTGGGTCTGACTGAGCACCTCCAGGAGAGAGGCCCAAGCAAGACGCGCCCCGAGGAGCGTCTTGCCACATGTCACCACTGGGTCTGACTGAGCGGCTCCAGGAGAGAGGCCCAACCAAGACGCGCCCCGAGGAGCGTCTTGCCACGTGTCACCACTGGGTCTCACTGAGCGCCTCCAGGAGAGAGGCCCAAACAAGACGCGACCTGAGGAGCGTCTTGCCCATGTCACCACTGGGTCTGACTGAACGCCTCCAGGAGAGAGGCCCAAGCAAGACGCGCCCGAGGAGCGTCTTGCCTTATGTCAGCACTCAGTCTGACTGAGCGCCTCCAGGAGAGAGGCCCAAGCAAGACGCACCCCGAGGAGCGTCTTACCACATGTCACTACTCGGTCTGACTGAGCGCCTCCAGGAGAGAGGCCCAAGCAGGACGCACCCCGAGGAGCGTCTTGCCACTTGTCAACACTGGGTCTGATTGAGGGCCTTCTGGAGAGAGGCCCAAGCAAGACGCGCCCCGAGGAGCGTCTTGCCACATGTCAACAATGAGTCTGACTGAGGGCCTCCAGCAGAGAAGCCCAAGCAAGACGCGCCCCGAAGAGCGTCTTGCCACATGCCAACACTGGGTCTGACTGAGCGCCTCCAGGAGACAGGCCCAAGCAAGACGCGCCCCGAGGAGCGTCTTGCGACGTGTCAACACTGGGTCTGACTGAGCACCTCCAGGAGAGAGGCCCAAGCAAGACGCGCCCCGAGGAGCGTCTTGCCACGTGTCACCACTGGGTCTGACTGAGCGCCTCCAGGAGAGAGGCCCAAACAAGACGCGCCCGAGGAGCGTCTTGCCTTATGTCAGCACTCAGTCTGACTGAGCACCTCCAGGAGAGAGGCCCAAGCAAGACGCACCCCGAGGAGCGTCTTACCACATGTCACTACTCGGTCTGACTGAGCGCCTCCAGGAGAGAAGCCCAAGCAAGACGCGCCCCGAGGAGCGTCTTGCCACATGTCAGCCCCCGGTCTGACTGAGCGCCTCCAGGAGAGAGGCCCAAGCAAGACGCGCCCCGAGGAGCGTCTTGCCACATGTCACCACTGGGTCTGACTGAGCGCCTCCAGGAGAGAGGCCAAACCAAGACGCGCCCCAAGGAGAGTCTTGCCACATGCCAACACTGGGTCTGACTGAGCGCCTCCAGGAGAGAGGCCCAAGCAAGACGCGCCCCGAGGAGCGTATTGCCACGTGTCAACACTGGGTCTGACTGAGCGCCTCAAGGAGAGAGGCCCAAGCAAGACGCGCCCCGAGGAGCGTCTTGCCACGTGTCACCACTGGGTCTGACTGAGCGCCTCCAGGAGAGAGGCCCAAGCAAGACACGCCCCGAGGAGCGTCTTGCCACATGTCAACACTGGGTCTGACTGAGTGCCTCCAGGAGAGAAGCCCAAGCAAGACGCGGCCCGAGGAGCGTCTTGCCACATGTCAGCACTCGGTCTGACTGAGCACCTCCAGGAGAGAGGCCCAAGCAAGACGCGCCCCGAGGAGCGTCTTGCCACATGTCAACAATGGGTCTGACTGAGGGCCTCCAGGAGAGAAGCCCAAGGAAGACGCGCCCCGAGGAGCGTCTTGCCACATGTCAGCCCCCGGTCCGACTGAGCGCCTCCAGGAGAGAGGCCCAAGCAAGACGCGCCCCGAGGAGCGTCTTGCCACATGTCACCATTGGGTCTGACTGAGCGCCTCCAGGAGAGAGGCCAAACCAAGACGCGCCCCAAGGAGAGTCTTGCCACATGCCAACACTGGGTCTGACTGAGCGCCTCCAGGAGAGAGGCACAAGCAAGACGCGCCCCGAGGAGCGTCTTGCCACGTGTCAACACTGGGTCTGACTGAGCGCCTCCAGGAGAGAGGCCCAAGCAAGACGCGCCCCGAGGAGCGTCTTGCCACGTGTCACCACTGGGTCTGACTGAGCGCCTCCAGGAGAGAGGCCCAAGCAAGACACGCCCCGAGGAGCGTCTTGCCACATGTCAACAATGGGTCTGACTGAGGGCCTCCAGGAGAGAAGCCCAAGCAAGACACGCCCAGAGGAGCGTCTTGCCACATGTCAACACTGGGTCTGACTGAGCACCTCCAGGAGAGAGGCCCAAGCAAGACGCACCCCGAGGAGCGTCTTGCCACATGTCACTACTCAGTCCAACAGAGGGCATCCAGGCAAGAGGCCCAAGAAATAGGCGCCCCGAGGAGCGTCTTGCCACATGTCACCACTGGGTCTGACTGAGCGCCTCCAGGAGAGAGGCCCAACCAAGACGCGCCCCGAGGAGCGTCTTGCCACATGCCAACACTGGATCTGACTGAGCGCCTCCAGGAGCGAGGCCCAAGCAAGACGCGCCCCGAGGAGCGTCTTGCCACATGTCAACACTGGGTCTTACTGAGCGCCTCCAGGAGAGAGGCCCAAGCAAGATGCGCCCGGAGGAGCGTCTTGCCACATGTCAACACTAGGTCTGACTGAGCGCCTCCAGGAGAGAGGCCCAAGAAAGACGCGCCCCGAGGAGCGTCTTGCCACATGTCAACACTGGGTCTGACTGAGCACCTCCAGGAGAGAGGCCCAAGCAAGACGCGCCCCGAGGAGCGTCTTGCCACATGTCACCACTGGGTCTGACTGAGCGGCTCCAGGAGAGAGGCCCAACCAAGACGCGCCCCGAGGAGCGTCTTGCCACGTGTCACCACTGGGTCTCACTGAGCGCCTCCAGGAGAGAGGCCCAAACAAGACGCGACCTGAGGAGCGTCTTGCCCATGTCACCACTGGGTCTGACTAAACGCCTCCAGGAGAGAGGCCCAAGCAAGACGCGCCCGAGGAGCGTCTTGCCTTATGTCAGCACTCAGTCTGACTGAGCGCCTCCAGGAGAGAGGCCCAAGCAAGACGCACCCCGAGGAGCGTCTTACCACATGTCACTACTCGGTCTGACTGAGCGCCTCCAGGAGAGAGGCCCAAGCAGGACGCACCCCGAGGAGCGTCTTGCCACTTGTCAACACTGGGTCTGATTGAGGGCCTTCTGGAGAGAGGCCCAAGCAAGACGCGCCCCGAGGAGCGTCTTGCCACATGTCAACAATGAGTCTGACTGAGGGCCTCCAGCAGAGAAGCCCAAGCAAGACGCGCCCCGAAGAGCGTCTTGCCACATGCCAACACTGGGTCTGACTGAGCGCCTCCAGGAGACAGGCCCAAGCAAGACGCGCCCCGAGGAGCGTCTTGCGACGTGTCAACACTGGGTCTGACTGAGCGCCTCCAGGAGAGAGGCCCAAGCAAGACGCGCCCCGAGGAGCGTCTTGCCACGTGTCACCACTGGGTCTGACTGAGCGCCTCCAGGAGAGAGGCCCAAACAAGACGCGCCCGAGGAGCGTCTTGCCTTATGTCAGCACTCAGTCTGACTGAGCACCTCCAGGAGAGAGGCCCAAGCAAGACGCACCCCGAGGAGCGTCTTACCACATGTCACTACTCGGTCTGACTGAGCGCCTCCAGGAGAGAAGCCCAAGCAAGACGCACCCCGAGGAGCGTCTTGCCACGTGTCAACATTGGGTCTGATTGAGGGCCTTCTGGAGAGAGGCCCAAGCAAGACGCGCCCCGAGGAGCGTCTTGCCACATGTCAACAATGAGTCTGACTGAGGGCCTCCAGCAGAGAAGCCCAAGCAAGACGCGCCCCGAGGAGCGTCTTCCCACATGTCAGCACTCGGTCTGACTGAGCGCGTCCAGTAGAGAGGCCCAAGCAAGACGCGCCCCGAGGAGCGTCTTGCCACATGTGAACAATGGGTCTTACTGAGGGCCTCCAGTAGAGAAGCCCAAGCAAGACGCGCCCCGAGGAGCTTCTTGCCACATGTCAGCACTCGGTCTGACTGAGCGCCTCCAGGAGAGAGGCCAAAGCAAGACGCGCCCCGAGGAGCGTCTTGACACATGTCAACACTGGGTCTGACAGAGGGCCTCCATGAGAGAGACCCAAGCAAGACGCGCCCCGAGGAGTGTCTTGCCACATGTCAACAATGGGTCTGACTGAGCGCCTCCCGGAGAGAGGCCAAAGCAAGACGCGCCCCGAGGAGCGTCTTGCCACGTGTCATCACTGGGTCTGACTGAGCGCCTCCAGGAGAGAGGCCCAAGGAAGACGCGCCCCGAGGAGCGTCTTGCCACGTGTCACCACTGGGTCTGACTGAGCGCCTCCAGGGGAGAGGCCCCAGCAAGACGCGCCCCGAGGAGCGTCTTGCCTTATGTCAGCACTCGGTCTGACTGAGCGCCTCCAGGAGAGAGGCCCAAGCAAGACGCGCCCGGAGGAGTGTCTTGCCACATGTCACCACTGGGTCTGACTGAGCGCCTCCAGGAGAGAGGCCCAAGCAAGACGCGCCCCGGGGAGGGTCAGGCCACATGTCACTACTCGGTCTGACTGAGCGCCTCTAGGAGAGAGGCCCAAGCAAGACGCGCCCCGAGGAGCGTCTTGCCACATGTCAACACTGGGTCTGATTGAGGGCCTTCTGGAGAGAGGCCCACGCAAGACGCGCCCCGAGGAGCGTCTTGCCACATGTCAACAATGGGTCTGACTGAGGGCCTCCAGGAGAGAAGCCCAAGCAAGACACGCCCCGAGGAGCGTCTTGCCACATGTCAACACTGGTTCTGACTGAGCGCCTCCAGGAGAGAGGCCCAAGCAAGACGCGCCCCGAGGAGATTTTGCCACATGTCAACACTGGGTCTTTCTGAGCGCCTCCTGGAGAGAAGCCCAAGCAAGACGCGCCCCGAGGAGCGTCTTGCCACGTGTCACCACTGGGTCTGATTGAGCGCCTCCAGGAGAGAGGCCCAAGCAAGAAACCCCCGAGGAGAGTCTTGACACGTGTCAACACTGGGTCTGACTGAGCGCCTCCAGGAGAGAGGCCGAAGCAAGACGCGCCCCGAGGAGTGTCTTGCCACGTGTCAACACTGGGTCTGACTTGGCGCCTCCAGGAAAGAGGCCCAAGCAAGACGCGCCCCGAGTAGCGTCTTGCCACGTGTCACCACTGGGTCTGACTGAGTGCCTCCAGGAGAGAGGCCCAAGCAAGACGCGCCCCGAGGAGCGTCTTGCCACGTGTCACCACTGGGTCTGACAGAGGGCCTCCAGGAGAGAGGCCCAAGCAAGACGCGCCCCGAGGAGCGTCTTGCCACATGTCAACACTGGGTCTGACTGAGTGCCTCCAAGAGAGAAGCCCAAGCAAGACGCGCCCCGAGGAGCGTCTTGCCACATGTCAACACTGGGTCTGACTGAGTGCCTCCAGGAGAGAAGCCCAAGCAAGACGCGCCCCGAGGAGCGTCTTGCCACATGTCAGCACTCGGTCTGACTGAGCGCCTCTAGGAGAGAGGCCCAAGCAAGACGCGCCCCGAGGAGCGTCTTGCCACATGTCAACACTGGGTCTGACTGAGTGCCTCCAGGAGAGAAGCCCAAGCAAGACGCGGCCCGAGGAGCGTCTTGCCACATGTCAGCACTCGGTCTGACTGAGCACCTCCAGGAGAGAGGCCCAAGCAAGACGCGCCCCGAGGAGCGTCTTGCCACATGTCAACAATGGGTCTGACTGAGGGCCTCCAGGAGAGAAGCCCAAGCAAGACGCGCCCCGAGGAGCGTCTTGCCACATGTCAGCCCCCGGTCTGACTGAGCGCCTCCAGGAGAGAGGCCCAAGCAAGACGCGCCCCGAGGAGCGTCTTGCCACATGTCACCACTGGGTCTGACTGAGCGCCTCCAGGAGAGAGGCCAAACCAAGACGCGCCCCAAGGAGAGACTTGCCACATGCCAACACTGGGTCTGACTGAGCACCTCCAGGAGAGAGGCCCAAGCAAGACGCGCCCCGAGGAGCGTATTGCCACGTGTCAACACTGGGTCAGACTGAGCGCCTCCAGGAGAGAGGCCCAAGCAAGACGCGCCCCGAGGAGCGTCTTGCCACGTGTCACCACTGGGTCTGACTGAGCGCCTCCAGGAGAGAGGCCCAAGCAAGACACGCCCCGAGGAGCGTCTTGCCACATGTCAACAATGGGTCTGACTGAGGGCCTCCAGGAGAGAAGCCCAAGCAAGACACGCCCCGAGGAGCGTCTTGCCACATGTCAACACTGGGTCTGACTGAGAACCTCCAGGAGAGAGGCCCAAGCAAGACGCACCCCGAGGAGCGTCTTGCCACATGTCACTACTCGGTCCAACAGAGGGCATCCAGGAGAGAGGCCCAAGCAATACGCGCCCCGAGGAGCGTCTTGCCACATGTCACCACTGGGTCTGACTGAGCGCCTCCAGGAGAGAGGCCCAACCAAGACGCGCCCCGAGGAGCGTCTTGCCACATGTCAACACTGGGTCTTACTGAGCGCCTCCAGGAGAGAGGCCCAAGCAAGATGCGCCCGGAGGAGCGTCTTGCCACATGTCAACACTAGGTCTGACTGAGCGCCTCCAGGAGAGAGGCCCAAGAAAGACACGCCCCGAGGAGCGTCTTGCCACATGTCAACACTGGGTCTGACTGAGCACCTCCAGGAGAGAGGCCCAAGCAAGACGCGCCCCGAGGAGCGTCTTGCCACATGTCACCACTGGGTCTGACTGAGCGGCTCCAGGAGAGAGGCCCAACCAAGACGCGCCCCGAGGAGCGTCTTGCCACATGCCAACACTGGGTCTGACTGAGCGCCTTTCAGGAGACAGGCCCAAGCAAGACGCGCCCCGAGGAGCGTCTTGCCACGTGTCACCACTGGGTCTCACTGAGCGCCTCCAGGAGAGAGGCCCAAACAAGACGCGACCTGAGGAGCGTCTTGCCCATGTCACCACTGGGTCTGACTGAACGCCTCCAGGAGAGAGGCCCAAGCAAGACGCGCCCGAGGAGCGTCTTGCCTTATGTCAGCACTCAGTCTGACTGAGCGCCTCCAGGAGAGAGGCCCAAGCAAGACGCACCCCGAGGAGCGTCTTACCACATGTCACTACTCGGTCTGACTGAGCGCCTCCAGGAGAGAGGCCCAAGCAGGACGCACCCCGAGGAGCGTCTTGCCACGTGTCAACACTGGGTCTGATTGAGGGCCTTCTGGAGAGAGGCCCAAGCAAGACGCGCCCCGAGGAGCGTCTTGCCACATGTCAACAATGAGTCTGACTGAGGGCCTCCAGCAGAGAAGCCCAAGCAAGACGCGCCCCGAAGAGCGTCTTGCCACATGCCAACACTGGGTCTGACTGAGCGCCTCCAGGAGACAGGCCCAAGCAAGACGCACCCCGAGGAGCGTCTTGCGACGTGTCAACACTGGGTCTGACTGAGCGCCTCCAGGAGAGAGGCCCAAGCAAGACGCGCCCCGAGGAGCGTCTTGCCACGTGTCACCACTGGGTCTGACTGAGCGCCTCCAGGAGAGAGGCCCAAACAAGACGCGCCCGAGGAGCGTCTTGCCTTATGTCAGCACTCAGTCTGACTGAGCGCCTCCAGGAGAGACGCCCAAGCAAGACGCACCCCGAGGAGCGTCTTACCACATGTCACTACTCGGTCTGACTGAGCGCCTCCAGGAGAGAGGCCCAAGCAAGACGCACCCCGAGGAGCGTCTTGCCACATGTCAACACTGGGTCTGACTGAGTGCCTCCAGGAGAGAAGCCCAAGCAAGACGCGGCCCGAGGAGCGTCTTGCCACATGTCAGCACTCGGTCTGACTGAGCACCTCCAGGAGAGAGGCCCAAGCAAGACGCGCCCCGAGGAGCGTCTTGCCACATGTCAACAATGGGTCTGACTGAGGGCCTCCAGGAGAGAAGCCCAAGCAAGACGCGCCCCGAGGAGCGTCTTGCCACATGTCAGCCCCCGGTCTGACTGAGCGCCTCCAGGAGAGAGGCCCAAGCAAGACGCGCCCCGAGGAGCGTCTTGCCACATGTCACCACTGGGTCTGACTGAGCACCTCCAGGAGAGAGGCCAAACCAAGACGCGCCCCAAGGAGAGTCTTGCCACATGCCAACACTGGGTCTGACTGAGCGCCTCCAGGAGAGAGGCCCAAGCAAGACGCGCCCCGAGGAACGTATTGCCACGTGTCAACACTGGGTCTGACTGAGCGCCTCCAGGAGAGAGGCCCAACCAAGACGCGCCCCGAGGAGCGTCTTGCCACATGCCAACACTGGATCTGACTGAGCGCCTCCAGGACCGAGGCCCAAGCAAGATGCGCCCCGAGGAGCGTCTTGCCACATGTCAACACTGGGTCTTACTGAGCGCCTCCAGGAGAGAGGCCCAAGCAAGATGCGCCCGGAGGAGCGTCTTGCCACATGTCAACACTAGGTCTGACTTAGCGCCTCCAGGAGAGAGGCCCAAAAAAGACGCGCCCCGAGGAGTGTCTTGCCACATGTCAACACGGGGTCTGACTGAGCACCTCCAGGAGAGAGGCCCAAGCAAGACGCGCCCCGAGGAGCGTCTTGCCACATGTCACCACTGGGTCTGACTGAGCGGCTCCAGGAGAGAGGCCCAACCAAGACGCACCCCGAGGAGCGTCTTGCCACATGTCACTACTCGGTCCAACAGAGGGCATCCAGGAGAGAGGCCCAAGCAATACGCGCCCCGAGGAGCGTCTTGCCACATGTCACCACTGGGTCTGACTGAGCGCCTCCAGGAGAGAGGCCCAACCAAGACGCGCCCCGAGGAGCGTCTTGCCACATGCCAACACTGGATCTGACTGAGCGCCTCCAGGACCGAGGCCCAAGCAAGACGCGCCCCGAGGAGCGTCTTGCCACATGTCAACACTGGGTCTTACTGAGCGCCTCCAGGAGAGAGGCCCAAGCAAGATGCGCCCGGAGGAGCGTCTTGCCACATGTCAACACAAGGTCTGACTGAGCGCCTCCAGGAGAGAGGCCCAAAAAAGACGCGCCCCGAGGAGCGTCTTGCCACATGTCAACACTGGGTCTGACTGAGCACCTCCAGGAGAGAGGCCCAAGCAAGACGCGCCCCGAGGAGCGTCTTGCCACATGTCACCACTGGGTCTGACTGAGCGGCTCCAGGAGAGAGGCCCAAGCAAGACGCACCCCGAGGAGCGTCTTGCCACATGTCAACACTGGGTCTGAATGAGTGCCTCCAGGAGAGAAGCCCAAGCAAGACGCGGCCCGAGGAGCGTCTTGCCACATGTCAGCACTCGGTCTGACTGAGCACCTCCAGGAGAGAGGCCCAAGCAAGACGCGCCCCGAGGAGCGTCTTGCCACATGTCAACAATGGGTCTGACTGAGGGCCTCCAGGAGAGAAGCCCAAGCAAGACGCGCCCCGAGGAGCGTCTTGCCACATGTCAGCCCCCGGTCTGACTGAGCGCCTCCAGGAGAGAGGCCCAAGCAAGACGCGCCCCGAGGAGCATCTTGCCACATGTCACCACTGGGTCTGACTGAGCACCTCCAGGAGAGAGGCCAAACCAAGACGCGCCCCAAGGAGAGTCTTGCCACATGCCAACACTGGGTCTGACTGAGCGCCTCCAGGAGAGAGGCCCAAGCAAGACGCGCCCCGAGGAACGTATTGCCACGTGTCAACACTGGGTCTGACTGAGCGCCTCCAGGAGAGAGGCCCAACCAAGACGCGCCCCGAGGAGCGTCTTGCCACATGCCAACACTGGATCTGACTGAGCGCCTCCAGGACCGAGGCCCAAGCAAGATGCGCCCCGAGGAGCGTCTTGCCACATGTCAACACTGGGTCTTACTGAGCACCTCCAGGAGAGAGGCCCAAGCAAGATGCGCCCGGAGGAGCGTCTTGCCACATGTCAACACTAGGTCTGACTGAGCGCCTCCAGGAGAGAGGCCCAAAAAAGACGCGCCCCGAGGAGTGTCTTGCCACATGTCAACACTGGGTCTGACTGAGCACCTCCAGGAGAGAGGCCCAAGCAAGACGCGCCCCGAGGAGCGTCTTGCCACATGTCACCACTGGGTCTGACTGAGCGGCTCCAGGAGAGAGGCCCAACCAAGACGCACCCCGAGGAGCGTCTTGCCACATGTCACTACTCGGTCCAACAGAGGGCATCCAGGAGAGAGGCCCAAGCAATACGCGCCCCGAGGAGCGTCTTGCCACATGTCACCACTGGGTCTGACTGAGCGCCTCCAGGAGAGAGGCCCAACCAAGACGCGCCCCGAGGAGCGTCTTGCCACATGCCAACACTGGATCTGACTGAGCGCCTCCAGGACCGAGGCCCAAGCAAGACGCGCCCCGAGGAGCGTCTTGCCACATGTCAACACTGGGTCTTACTGAGCGCCTCCAGGAGAGAGGCCCAAGCAAGATGCGCCCGGAGGAGCGTCTTGCCACATGTCAACACAAGGTCTGACTGAGCGCCTCCAGGAGAGAGGCCCAAAAAAGACGCGCCCCGAGGAGCGTCTTGCCACATGTCAACACTGGGTCTGACTGAGCACCTCCAGGAGAGAGGCCCAAGCAAGACGCGCCCCGAGGAGCGTCTTGCCACATGTCACCACTGGGTCTGACTGAGCGGCTCCAGGAGAGAGGCCCAACCAAGACGCGCCCCGAGGAGCGTCTTGCCACATGCCAACACTGGGTCTGACTGAGCGCCTCCAGGAGACAGGCCCAAGCAAGACGCGCCCCGAGGAGCGTCTTGCGACGTGTCAACACTGGGTCTGACTGAGAGCCTCCAGGAGAGAGTCCCAAGCAAGACGCGCCCCGAGGAGCGTCTTGCCACGTGTCACCACTGGGTCTCACTGAGCGCCTCCAGGAGAGAGGCCCAAACAAGACGCGACCTGAGGAGCGTCTTGCCCATGTCACCACTGGGTCTGACTGAACGCCTCCAGGAGAGAGGCCCAAGCAAGACGCGCCCGAGGAGCGTGTTGCCTTATGTCAGCACTCAGTCTGACTGAGCGCCTCCAGGAGAGAGGCCCAAGCAAGACGCACCCCGAGGAGCGTCTTACCACATGTCACTACTCGGTCTGACTGAGCGCCTCCAGGAGAGAGGCCCAAGCAGGACGCACCCCGAGGAGCGTCTTGCCACGTGTCAACACTGGGTCTGATTGAGGGCCTTCTGGAGAGAGGCCCAAGCAAGACGCGCCCCGAGGAGCGTCTTGCCACATGTCAACAATGAGTCTGACTGAGGGCCTCCAGCAGAGAAGCCCAAGCAAGACGCGCCCCGAAGAGCGTCTTGCCACATGCCAACACTGGGTCTGACTGAGCGCCTCCAGGAGACAGGCCCAAGCAAGACGCGCCCCGAGGAGTGTCTTGCGACGTGTCAACACTGGGTCTGACTGAGCGCCTCCAGGAGAGAGGCCCAAGCAAGACGCGCCCCGAGGAGTGTCTTGCCACGTGTCACCACTGGGTCTGACTGAGCGCCTCCAGGAGAGAGGCCCAAGCAAGACGCACCCCGAGGAGCGTCTTACCACATGTCACTACTCGGTCTGACTGAGCGCCTCCAGGAGAGAGGCCCAAGCAAGACGCACCCCGAGGAGCGTCTTGCCACGTGTCAACACTGGGTCTGATTGAGGGCCTTCTGGAGAGAGGCCCAAGCAAGACGCGCCCCGAGGAGCGTCTTGCCACATGTCAACAATGAGTCTGACTGAGGGCCTCCAGCAGAGAAGCCCAAGCAAGACGCGCCCCGAAGAGCGTCTTGCCACATGCCAACACTGGGTCTGACTGAGCGCCTCCAGGAGACAGGCCCAAGCAAGACGCGCCCCGAGGAGTGTCTTGCGACGTGTCAACACTGGGTCTGACTGAGCGCCTCCAGGAGAGAGGCCCAAGCAAGACGCGCCCCGAGGAGTGTCTTGCCACGTGTCACCACTGGGTCTGACTGAGCGCCTCCAGGAGAGAGGCCCAAGCAAGACGCACCCCGAGGAGCGTCTTACCACATGTCACTACTCGGTCTGACTGAGCGCCTCCAGGAGAGAGGCCCAAGCAAGACGCACCCCGAGGAGCGTCTTGCCACGTGTCAACACTGGGTCTGATTGAGGGCCTTCTGGAGAGAGGCCCAAGCAAGACGCGCCCCGAGGAGCGTCTTGCCACATGTCAACAATGAGTCTGACTGAGGGCCTCCAGCAGAAAAGCCCAAGCAAGACGCGCCCCGAGGAGCGTCTTCCCACATGTCAGCACTCGGTCTGACTGAGCGCGTCCAGGAGAGAGGCCCAAGCAAGACGCGCCCCGAGGAGCGTCTTGCCACATGTCAACAATGGGTCTTACTGAGGGCCTCCAGTAGAGAAGCCCAAGCAAGACGCGCCCCGAGGAGCTTCTTGCCACATGTCAGCACTCGGTCTGACTGAGCGCCTCCAGGAGAGAGGCCAAAGCAAGACGCGCCCCGAGGAGCGTCTTGACACATGTCAACACTGGGTCTGACAGAGGGCCTCCATGAGAGAGACCCAAGCAAGACGCGCCCCGAGGAGTGTCTTGCCACATGTCAACAATGGGTCTGACTGAGCGCCTCCAGGAGAGAGGCCAAAGCAAGACGCGCCCCGAGGAGCGTCTTGCCACGTGTCATCACTGGGTCTGACTGAGCGCCTCCAGGAGAGAGGCCCAAGGAAGACGCGCCCCGAGGAGCGTCTTGCCACGTGTCACCACTGGGTCTGACTGAGCGCCTCCAGGAGAGAGGCCCCAGCAAGACGCGCCCCGAGGAGCGTCTTGCCTTATGTCAGCACTCGGTCTGACTGAGCGCCTCCAGTAGAGAGGCCCATGCAAGACGCGCCCGGAGGAGTGTCTTGCCACATGTCACCACTGGGTCTGACTGAGCGCCTCCAGGAGAGAGGCCCAAGCAAGACGCGCCCCGGGGAGGGTCAGGCCACATGTCACTACTCGGTCTGACTGAGCGCCTCCAGGAGAGAGGCCCAAGCAAGACGCGCCCCGAGGAGCGTCTTGCCACATGTCAACACTGGGTCTGATTGAGGGCCTTCTGGAGAGAGGCCCACGCAAGACGCGCCCCGAGGAGCGTCTTGCCACATGTCAACAATGGGTCTGACTGAGGGCCTCCAGGAGAGAAGCCCAAGCAAGACACGCCCCGAGGAGCGTCTTGCCACATGTCAACACTGGTTCTGACTGAGCGCCTCCAGGAGAGAGGCCCAAGCAAGACGCGCCCCGAGGAGATTTTGCCACATGTCAACACTGGGTCTTTCTGAGCGCCTCCAGGAGAGAAGCCCAAGCAAGACACGCCCCGAGGAGCGTCTTGCCACGTGTCACCACTGGGTCTGATTGAGCGCCTCCAGGAGAGAGGACCCAGCAAGACGCGCCCCGAGGAGCGTCTTGCCTTATGTCAGCACTCGGTCTGACTGAGCGCCTCCAGGAGAGAGGCCCAAGCAAGACGCGCCCCGAGGAGTTTCTTGCCACGTGTCAACACTGGGTCTGACTGAGCGCCTCCAGGAGAGAGGCCCAAGCAAGACGCGGCCCGAGGAGCGTCTTGCCACATGGCAGCACTCGTTCTGACTCTGCGCCTCCAGGAGAGAGGCCCAAACAAGACGCGCCCCGAGAAGCGTCTTGCCAGGTGTCACCACTGGGTCTGACTGAGCGCCTCCAGGAGAGAGGCCCAAGCAAGAAGCGCCCCGAGGAGCGTCTTGCCACATGTCAGCACTGGGTCTGAATGAGCTCCTCCAGGAGAGAGGCCCCAGCAAGACGCGCCCCGAGGAGCGTCTTGCCTTATGTCAGCACTCGGTCTGACTGAGCGCCTCCAGGAGAGAGGCCCAAGCAAGACGTGCCCGGAGGAGTGTCTTGCCACATGTCACCACTGGGTCTGACTGAGCGCCTCCAGGAGAGAGGCCCAAGCAAGACGCGCCCCGAGGAGCGTCAGGCCACATGTCACTACTCGGTCTGACTGAGCGCCTCCAGGAGAGAGGCCCAAGCAAGACGCGCCCGGAGGAGTGTCTTGCCACATGTCACCACTGGGTCTGACTGAGCACCTCCAGGAGAGAGGCCCAAGCAAGACGCACCCCGAGGAGCGTCTTGCCACGTGTCAACACTGGGTCTGATTGAGGGCCTTCTGGAGAGAGGCCCAAGCAAGACGCGCCCCGAGGAGTGTCTTGCCACATGTCAACAATGAGTCTGACTGAGGGCCTCCAGCAGCGAAGCCCAAGCAAGACGCGCCCCGAGGAGCGTCGTCCCACATGTCAGCACTCGGTCTGACTGAGCACCTCCAGGAGAGAGGCCCAAGCAAGACGCGCCCCGAGGAGCGTCTTGCCACATGTCAACAATGGGTCTTACTGAGGGCCTCCAGGAGAGAGGCCCAAGGAAGACGCGCCCCGAGGAGCGTCTTGCCACGTGTCACCACTGGGTCTGACTGAGCACCTCCAGGAGAGAGGCCCAAACAAGACGCGCCCCGAGGAGCGTCTTGCCACGTGTCACCACTGGGTCTGACTGAGCGCCTCCAGGAGAGATGCCCAAGCAAGACGCGCCCCGAGGAGCGTCAGGCCACATGTCACTACTCGGTCTGACTGAGCGCCTCCAGGAGAGAGGCCCAAGAAAGACGCGCCCCGAGGAGCGTCTTGCCACGTGTCAACACTGGGTCTGATTGAGCACCTCCAGGAGAGAGGCCCAAGCAAGATGCGCCCCGAAGAGCGTCTTGCCACATGTCAACACTGGGTCTGACTGAGCGGCTCCAGGAGAGAGGCCCAACCAAGACGCGCCCTGAGGAGCGTCTTGCCACATGCCAACACTGGGTCTGACTGAGCGCCTCCAGGAGACAGGCCCAAGCAAGAAGCGCCCCGAGGAGCGTCTTGCCACATGCCAACACTGGGTCTGACTGAGCGCCTCCAGGAGACAGGCCCAAGCAAGACGCGACCTGAGGAGCGTCTTGACAATGTCACCACTGGGTCTGACTGAACGCCTCCAGGAGAGAGGCCCAAGCAAGACGCACCCCGAGGAGCGTCTTGCCATGTGTCAACACTGGGTCTGATTGAGGGCCTCCAGGAGAGAGGCCCAAGCAAGACGCGCCCCGAGGAACGTCTTGCCACATGTCAACAATGGGTCTTACTGAGGGCCTCCAGGAAAGAAGCCCAAGCAAGACGCGCCCCGAGGAGCTTCTTGCCACATGTCAGCACTCGGTCTGACTGAGCGCCTCCAGGAGAGAGGCCAAAGCAAGACGCGCCCCGAGGAGCGTCTTGACACATGTCAACACTGGGTCTGACAGAGGGCCTCCATGAGAGAGGCCCAAGCAAGACGCGCCCCGAGGAGTGTCTTGCCACATGTCAACAATGGGTCTGACTGAGCGCCTCCAGGAGAGAGGCCCAAGCAAGACGCGCCCCGAGGAGCGTCTTGCCACGTGTCATCACTGGGTCTGACTGAGCGCCTCCAGGAGAGAGGCCCAAGCAAGACGCGGCCCGAGGAGCGTCTTGCCACATGTCAGCACTCGGTCTGACTGTGCGCCTCCAGGAGAGAGGCCCAAGCAAGACGCGCCCAGAGGAGTGTCTTGCCACATGTCACCACTGGGTCTGACTGAGCGCCTCCAGGAGAGAGGCCCAAGCAAGACGCGCCCCGAGGAGCATCAGGCCACATGTCAATACTCGGTCTGACTGAGCGCCTCCAGGAGAGAGGCCCAAGCAAGACGCACCCCGAGGAGCGTCTTGCCACGTGTCAACACTGTGTCTGATTGAGGGCCTTCTGGAGAGAGGCCCACGCAAGACGCGCCCCGAGGAGCGTCTTGCCACATGTCAACACTGGTTCTGACTGAGCGCCTCTAGGAGAGAGGCCCAAGCAAGACGCGCCACGAGGAGCGTCTTGCCACATGTCAACACTGGTTCTGACTGAGCGCCTCCAGGAGAGAGGCCCAAGCAAGACGCGCCCCGAGGAGCGTCTTGCCACATGTCAACACTGGTTCTGACTGAGCGCCTCCAGGAGAGAGGCCCAAGCAAGACACGCCCCGAGGAGCGTCTTGCCACATGTCAACAATGGGTCTGAATGAGCGCCTCCAGGAGAGAGGCCCAAGCAAGACGCGCCACGAGGAGCGTCTTGCCACATGTCAACAATGGGTCTGACTGAGGGCCTCCAGGAGAGAAGCCCAAGCAAGACACGCCCGGAGGAGCGTCTTGCCACATGTCAACACTGGGTCTGACTGAGCGCCTCCAGGAGAGAGGCCCAAGCAAGACGCGCCCCGAGGAGCGTCTTGCCACATGTCACTACTCGGTCCAACAGAGGGCATCCAGGAGAGAGGCCCAAGCAAGACGCGCCCGGAGGAGCATCTTGCCACATGTCAACACTGGGTCTGACTGAGCACCTCCAGCAGAGAGGCCCAAGCAAGAGGCGCCCCGAGGAGTGTCTTGCCACATGTCACCACTGTGTCTGACTGAGCGGCTCCAGGAGAGAGGCCCAACCAAGACGCGCCCCGAGGAGCGTCTTGCCACATGCCAACACTGGGTCTGACTGAGCGCCTCCAGGAGACAGGCCCAAGCAAGACGCGCCCCGAGGAGCGTCTTGCGACGTGTCAACACTGGGTCTGACTGAGCACCTCCAGGAGAGAGGCCCAAGCAAGACGCGCCCCGAGGAGCGTCTTGCAACGTGTCACCACTGGTTCTGACTGAGCGCCTCCAGGAGAGAGGCCCAAACAAGACGCGACCTGAGGAGCGTCTTGCCAATGTCACCACTGGGTCTGACTGAACGCCTCCAGGAGAGAGGCCCAAGCAAGTCGCGCCCGAGGAGCATCTTGCCTTATGTCAGCACTCAGGCTGACTGAGCGCCTCCAGGAGAGAGGCCCAAGCAAGACGCACCCCGAGGAGCGTCTTTCCATGTGTCAACACTGGGTCTGATTGAGGGCCTTCTGGAGAGAGGCCCAAGCAAGACACGCCCCGAGGAGCGTCTTGCCACATTTCAAAAATGAGTCTGACTGAGGGCCTCCAGCAGAGAAGCCCAAGCAAGACGCGCCCCGAGGAGCGTCTTCCCACATGTCAGCACTCGGTCTGACTGAGCGCCTCCAGGAGAGAGGCCCAAGCAAGACGCGCCCCGAGGAGCGTCTTGCCACATGTCAACAATGGGTCTTACTGAGGGCCTCCAGGAGAGAAGCCCAAGCAAGACGCGCCCCGAGGAGCTTCTTGCCACTTGTCAGCACTCGGTCTGACTGAGCGCCTCCAGGAGAGAGGCCAAAGCAAGACGCGCCCCGAGGAGCGTCTTGACACATGTAAACACTGGGTCTGACAGAGGGCCTCCATGAGAGAGGCCCAAGCAAGACGCGCCCCGAGGAGTGTCTTGCCACATGTCAACAATGGGTCTGACAGAGCGCCTCCAGGAGAGAGGCCCAAGCAAGACGCGCCCCGAGGAGCGTCTTGCCACGTGTCATCACTGGGTCTGACTGAGCGCCTCCAGGAGAGAGGCCCAAGCAAGACGCGCCCCGAGGAGCGTCTTGCCACGTGTCACCACCTGGTCTGACTGAGCGCCTCCAGGAGGGAGGCCCAAACAAGACGCGCCCCGAGGAGCGTCTTGCAATGTGTCACCACTGGGTCTGACTGAGCGCCTTCAGGAGAGAGGCCCAAGCAAGAAGCGCCCCGAGGAGCGTCTTGCCACATGTCAGCACTGGGTCTGACTGAGCTCCTCCAGGAGAGAGGCCCCAGCAAGACGCGCCCCGAGGAGCGTCTTGCCTTATGTCAGCACTCGGTCTGACTGAGCGCCTCCAGGAGAGAGGCCCAAGCAAGACGTGCCCGGAGGAGTGTCTTGCCACATGTCACCACTGGGTCTGACTGAGCGCCTCCATGAGAGAGGCCCAAGCAAGACGCGCCCCGAGGAGCGTCTTGCCACGTGTCAACACTGGGTCTGACTGAGCGCCTCCAGGAGAGAGGCCCAAGCAAGACGCGCCCCGAGGAGCGTCTTGCCACATGTCACTACTCGGTCCAACAGAGGGCATCCAGGAGAGAGGCCCAAGCAAGACGCGCCCGGAGGAGCGTCTTGCCACATGTCAACACTGGGTCTGACTGAGCACCTCCAGGAGAGAGGCCCAAGCAAGACGCGCCCCGAGGAGTGTCTTGCCACATGTCACCACTGGGTCTGACTGAGCGGCTCCAGGAGAGAGGCCCAACCAAGACGCGCCCCGAGGAGCGTCTTGCCACATGCCAACACTGGGTCTGACTGAGCGCCTCCAGGAGACAGGCCCAAGCAAGACGCGCCCCGAGGAGCGTCTTGCGACGTGTCAACACTGGGTCTGACTGAGCGCCTCCAGGAGAGAGGCCCAAGCAAGACGCGCCCCGAGGAGCGTCTTGCAACGTGTCACCACTGGGTCTGACTGAGCGCCTCCAGGAGAGAGGCCCAAACAAGACGCGACCTGAGGAGCGTCTTGCCAATGTCACCACTGGGTCTGACTGAACGCCTCCAGGAGAGAGGCCCAAGCAAGTCGCGCCCGAGGAGCGTCTTGCCTTATGTCAGCACTCAGTCTGACTGAGCGCCTCCAGGAGAGAGGCCCAAGCAAGACGCACCCCGAGGAGCGTCGTGCCATGTGTCAACACTGGGTCTGATTGAGGGCCTTCTGGAGAGAGGCCCAAGCAAGACGCGCCCCGAGGAGCGTCTTGCCACATTTCAAAAATGAGTCTGACTGAGGGCCTCCAGCAGAGAAGCCCAAGCAAGACGCGCCCCGAGGAGCGTCTTCCCACATGTCAGCACTCGGTCTGACTGAGCGCCTCCAGGAGAGAGGCCCAAGCAAGACGCGCCCCGAGGAGCGTCTTGCCACATGTCAACAATGGGTCTTACTGAGGGCCTCCAGGAGAGAAGCCCAAGCAAGACGCGCCCCGAGGAGCTTCTTGCCCCTTGTCAGCACTCGGTCTGACTGAGCGCCTCCAGGAGAGAGGCCAAAGCAAGACGCGCCCCGAGGAGCGTCTTGACACATGTCAACACTGGGTCTGACAGAGGGCCTCCATGAGAGAGGCCCAAGCAAGACGCGCCCCGAGGAGTGTCTTGCCACATGTCAACAATGGGTCTGACAGAGCGCCTCCAGGAGAGAGGCCCAAGTAAGACGCGCCCCGAGGAGCGTCTTGCCACGTGTCATCACTGGGTCTGACTGAGCGCCTCCAGGAGAGAGGCCCAAGCAAGACGCGCCCCGAGGAGCGGCTTGCCACGTGTCACCACCTGGTCTGACTGAGCGCCTCCAGGAGGGAGGCCCAAACAAGACGCGCCCCGAGGAGCGTCTTGCAATGTGTCACCACTGGGTCTGACTGAGCGCCTTCAGGAGAGAGGCCCAAGCAAGAAGCGCCCCGAGGAGCGTCTTGCCACATGTCAGCACTGGGTCTGACTGAGCTCCTCCAGGAGAGAGGCCCCAGCAAGACGCGCCCCGAGGAGCGTCTTGCCTTATGTCAGCACTCGGTCTGACTGAGCGCCTCCAGGAGAGAGGCCCAAGCAAGACGTGCCCGGAGGAGTGTCTTGCCACATGTCACCACTGGGTCTGACTGAGCGCCTCCATGAGAGAGGCCCAAGCAAGACGCGCCCCGAGGAGCGTCTTGCCACGTGTCAACACTGGGTCTGACTGAGCGCCTCCAGGAGAGAGGCCCAAGCAAGACGCGCCCCGAGGAGCGTCTTGCCACATGTCACTACTCGGTCCAACAGAGGGCATCCAGGAGAGAGGCCCAAGCAAGACGCGCCCGGAGGAGCGTCTTGCCACATGTCAACACTGGGTCTGACTGAGCACCTCCAGGAGAGAGGCCCAAGCAAGACGCGCCCCGAGGAGTGTCTTGCCACATGTCACCACTGGGTCTGACTGAGCGGCTCCAGGAGAGAGGCCCAACCAAGACGCGCCCCGAGGAGCGTCTTGCCACATGCCAACACTGGGTCTGACTGAGCGCCTCCAGGAGACAGGCCCAAGCAAGACGCGCCCCGAGGAGCGTCTTGCGACGTGTCAACACTGGGTCTGACTGAGCGCCTCCAGGAGAGAGGCCCAAGCAAGACGCGCCCCGAGGAGCGTCTTGCAACGTGTCACCACTGGGTCTGACTGAGCGCCTCCAGGAGAGAGGCCCAAACAAGACGCGACCTGAGGAGCGTCTTGCCAATGTCACCACTGGGTCTGACTGAACGCCTCCAGGAGAGAGGCCCAAGCAAGTCGCGCCCGAGGAGCGTCTTGCCTTATGTCAGCACTCAGTCTGACTGAGCGCCTCCAGGAGAGAGGCCCAAGCAAGACGCACCCCGAGGAGCGTCGTGCCATGTGTCAACACTGGGTCTGATTGAGGGCCTTCTGGAGAGAGGCCCAAGCAAGACGCGCCCCGAGGAGCGTCTTGCCACATGTCAAAAATGAGTCTGACTGAGGGCCTCCAGCAGAGAAGCCCAAGCAAGACGCGCCCCGAGGAGCGTCTTCCCACATGTCAGCACTCGGTCTGACTGAGCGCCTCCAGGAGAGAGGCCCAAGCAAGACGCGCCCCGAGGAGCGTCTTGCCACATGTCAACAATGGGTCTTACTGAGGGCCTCCAGGAGAGAAGCCCAAGCAAGACGCGCCCTGAGGAGCTTCTTGCCACATGTAAGCACTCGGTCTGACTGAGCGCCTCCAGGAGAGAGGCCAAAGCAAGACGCGCCCCGAGGAGCGTCTTGACACATGTCAACACTGGGTCTGACAGAGGGCCTCCATGAGAGAGGCCCAAGCAAGACGCGCCCCGAGGAGTGTCTTGCCACATGTCAACAATGGGTCTGACTGAGCGCCTCCAGGAGAGAGGCACAAGCAAGACGCGCCCCGAGGAGCGTCTTGCCACGTGTCATCACTGGGTCTGACTGAGCGCCTCCAGGAGAGAGGCCCAAGCAAGACGCGCCCCGAGGAGCGTCTTGCCACGTGTCACCACCTGGTCTGACTGAGCGCCTCCAGGAGGGATGCCCAAACAAAACGCGCCCCGAGGAGCGTCTTGCCACGTGTCACCACTGGGTCTGACTGAGCGCCTTCAGGAGAGAGGCCCAAGCAAGAAGCGCCCCGAGGAGCGTCTTGCCACATGTCAGCACTAGCTCTGACTGAGCTCCTCCAGGAGAGAGGCCCCAGCAAGACGCGCCCCGAGGAGCGTCTTGCCTTATGTCAGCACTCGGTCTGACTGAGCGCCTCCAGGAGAGAGGCCCAAGCAAGACGTGCCCGGAGGAGTGTCTTGCCACATGTCACCACTGGGTCTGACTGAGCGCCTCCAGGAGAGAGGCCCAAGCAAGACGCGCCCCGAGGAGTGTCTTGCCACGTGTCAACACTGGGTCTGATTGAGGGCCTTCTGGAGAGAGGCCCAAGCAAGACGCGCCCTGAGGAGCGTCTTGCCACATGTCAGCACTCGGTCTGACTGAGCGCCTCCAGGAGAGAGGCCCAACCAAGACGCACCCCGAGGAGCGTTTTGCCACATGTCACCACTGGGTCTGACTGAGCGGCTCCAGGAGAGAGGCCCAAGCAAGACGCGCCCCGAGGAGCGTCTTGCCACATGTCAACAATGGGTCTGACTGAGGGCCTCCAGGAGAGAAGCCCAAGCAAGACGCGCCCCGAGGAGCGTCTTGCCACATGTCAGCCCCCGGTCTGACTGAGCGCCTCCAGGAGAGAGGCCCAAGCAAGACGCGCCCCGAGGAGCGTCTTGCCACATGTCAACACTGGGTCTGACTGAGCGCCTGCAGGAGAGAGGCCCAAGCAAGAAACGCCTGAGGAGCGTCTTGACGCATGTCAACACTGGGTCTGACTGATCGCCTCCCCATTAGAGAGGCCCAAGCAAGACGCGCCCCGAGGAGCGTCTTGCCACATGTCACCACTGGGTCTGACTGAGCGCCTCCAGGAGAGAGGCCCAACCAAGACGCGCCCCGAGGAGCGTCTTGCCACATGTCAGCCCCCGGTCTGACTGAGCGCCTCCAGGAGAGAGGCCCAAGCAAGACGCGCCCCGAGGAGCGTCTTGCCACGTGTCACCACCTGGTCTGACTGAGCGCCTCCAGGAGGGATGCCCAAACAAAACGCGCCCCGAGGAGCGTCTTGCCACGTGTCACCACTGGGTCTGACTGAGCGCCTTCAGGAGAGAGGCCCAAGCAAGAAGCGCCCCGAGGAGCGTCTTGCCACATGTCAGCACTAGCTCTGACCGAGCTCCTCCAGGAGAGAGGCCCCAGCAAGACGCGCCCCGAGGAGCGTCTTGCCTTATGTCAGCACTCGGTCTGACTGAGCGCCTCCAGGAGAGAGGCCCAAGCAAGACGTGCCCGGAGGAGTGTCTTGCCACATGTCACCACTGGGTCTGACTGAGCGCCTCCAGGAGAGAGGCCCAAGCAAGACGCGCCCCGAGGAGTGTCTTGCCACGTGTCAACACTGGGTCTGATTGAGGGCCTTCTGGAGAGAGGCCCAAGCAAGACGCGCCCTGAGGAGCGTCTTGCCACATGTCAGCACTCGGTCTGACTGAGCGCCTCCAGGAGAGAGGCCCAACCAAGACGCACCCCGAGGAGCGTTTTGCCACATGTCACCACTGGGTCTGACTGAGCGGCTCCAGGAGAGAGGCCCAAGCAAGACGCGCCCCGAGGAGCGTCTTGCCACATGTCAACAATGGGTCTGACTGAGGGCCTCCAGGAGAGAAGCCCAAGCAAGACGCGCCCCGAGGAGCGTCTTGCCACATGTCAGCCCCCGGTCTGACTGAGCGCCTCCAGGAGAGAGGCCCAAGCAAGACGCGCCCCGAGGAGCGTCTTGCCACATGTCAACACTGGGTCTGACTGAGCGCCTGCAGGAGAGAGGCCCAAGCAAGAAACGCCTGAGGAGCGTCTTGACGCATGTCAACACTGGGTCTGACTGATCGCCTCCCCATTAGAGAGGCCCAAGCAAGACGCGCCCCGAGGAGCGTCTTGCCACATGTCACCACTGGGTCTGACTGCGCGCCTCCAGGAGAGAGGCCCAACCAAGACGCGCCCCGAGGAGCGTCTTGCCACATGTCAGCCCCCGGTCTGACTGAGCGCCTCCAGGAGAGAGGCCCAAGCAAGACGCGCCCCGAGGAGCGTCTTGCCACATGTCAACACTGGGTCTGACTGAGCGCCTGCAGGAGAGAGGCCCAAGCAAGAAACGCCTGAGGAGCGTCTTGACACATGTCAACACTGGGTCTGACTGAGCGCCTCCAGGAGAGAGGCCCAAGCAATACGCGCCCCGAGGAGCGTCTTGCCACATGTCACCACTGGGTCTGACTGAGCGCCTCCAGGAGAGAGGCCCAACCAAGACGCGCCCCGAGGAGCGTCTTTCCACATGTCAGCCCCCGGTCTGACTGAGCGCCTCCAGGAGAGAGGCCCAAGCAAGACGCGCCCCGAGGAGCGTCTTGCCGAATGTCAACACTGGGTCTGACTAAGCGCCTCCAGGAGAGAGGCACAAGCAAGAAACGCCCGAGGAGCGTCTTGACACATGTCAACACTGGGTCTGACTGATCGCCTCCCCAGGAGAGAGGCCTAAGCAAGACGCGCCCCGAGGAGTGTCTTGCCACATGTCACCTCTGGGTCTGACTGAGCGCCTCCAGGAGAGAGGCCCAAGCAAGACACGCCCCGAGGAGCGTCTTGACACATGTCAACACTGGGTCTGACTGAGGGCCTCCATGAGAGAAGCCCAAGCAAGACGCGCCCCGAGGAGAGTCTTGCCACATGTCATCACTGGGTCTGACAGAGGGCATCCAGGAGAGAGGCCCAGGCAATACGCGATCAAGGAGCGTCTTGCCACATGTCACCACAGGGTCTGACTGAGCGCCTCCAGGAGAGAGGCACAACGAAGACGCGCCCCGAGGAGCGTCTTGCCACGTGCCAACACTGGGTCTGACTGAGCGCCTCCAGGAGAGAGGCCCAAAAAAGACGCGCCCCGAGGAGCGTCTTGCCAAATGTCAACAATGGGTCTGACTGAGGGCCTCCAGGAGAGAAGCCCAAGCAAGACGCGCCCCGAGGAGCGTCTTGCCACATGTCAGCCCCCGGTCTGACTGAGCGCCTCCAGGAGAGAGGCCCAAGCAAAATGCGCCCCGAGGAGCGTCTTGCCACATGTCAGCACTGGGTCTGACTGAGCGCCTGCAGGAGAGAGGCCCAAGCAAGAAACGCCCGAGGAGCGTCTTGACACATGTCAACACTGGGTCTGACTGATCGCCTCCCCAGGAGAGAGGCCCAAGCAAGACACACCCCGAGGAGCGTCTTTCCACATGTCACCTCTGGGTCTGACTGAGCGCCTCCAGGAGAGAGGCCCAAGCAAGACGCGCCCCGAGGAGCGTCTTGCCACATGTCAACAATGGGTCTGACTGAGGGCTTCCAGGAGAGAAGCCCAAGCAAGACGCGCCCCGAGGAGCGTCGTGCCACATGTCAACACTGGGTCTGACTGAGCGCCTCCAGGAGAGAGGCCCAAGCAAGACACAACCCGAGGAGTGTCTTGACACATGTCAACACTGGGTCTGACTGAGGGCCTCCATGAGAGAAGCCCAAGCAAGATGCGCCCCGAGGAGAGTCTTGCCACATGTCTACACTGGGTCTGACAGAGGGCATCCAGGAGAGAGGCCCAACCAATACGCGCCCCGAGGAGCGTCTTGCCACATGTCAGCACTGGGTCTGACTGAGCGCCTGCAGGAGAGAGGCCCAAGCAAGAAACGCCCGAGGAGTGTCTTGACACATGTCAACACTGGGTCTGACTGATCGCCTCCCCAGGAGAGAGGCCCAAGCAAGACGCGCCCTGAGGATCGTCTTTCCACATGTCACCTCTGGGTCTGACTGAGCGCCTCCAGGAGAGAGGCCCAAGCAAGACGCGCCCCGAGGAGCGTCTTGCCACATGTAAAAAATGGGTCTGACTGAGGGCTTCCAGGAGAGAAGCCCAAGCAAGACGCGACCTGAGGAGCGTCTTGCCAATGTCACCACTGGGTCTGACTGAGCGCCTCCAGGAGAGACGCCCAAGCAAGACGCGCCCCGATGAGCGTCTTGCCACATGTCAGCACTGGGTCTGACTGAGCTCCTCCAGGAGAGAGGCCCAAGCAAGACGCGCCCCGAGGAGCGTCTTGCCACATGTCAGCACTTGGTCTGACTGAGCGCCCCCAGGAGAGAGGCCCAAAAAAGACGCGCCCCGAGGAGCATCTTGCCACATGTCAACAATGGGTCTGACTGAGGGCCTCCAGGAGAGAAGCCCAAGCAAGACGCGCCCCGAGGAGCGTCTTGCCACATGTCAGCCCCCGGTCTGACTGAGCGCCTCCAGGAGAGAGGCCCAAGCAAGACGCGCCCCGAGAAGCGTCTTACCACATGTCAACACTGGGTCTGACTGAGCGCCTGCAGGAGAGAGGCCCAAGCAAGAAACGCCCGAGGAGCGTCTTGACACATGTCAACACTGGGTCTGACTGATCGCCTCCCCAGGAGAGAGGCCCAAGCAAGACGCGCCCCGAGGAGTGTCTTGCCACATGTCACCTCTGGGTCTGACTGAGCGCCTCCAGGAGAGAGGCCCAAGCAAGACGCGCCCCGAGGAGCGTCTTGCCACATGTCAACACTGGGTCTGACTGAGCGCCTCCAGGAGAGAGGCCCAAGCAAGACACGCCCTGAGGAGCGTCTTGACACATGTCACTACTCGGTCTGACTGAGCGCCTCTAGGAGAGAGGCCCAAGCAAGACGCGCCCCGAGGAGCGTCTTGCCACATGTCAACAAAGGGTCTGACTGAGGGCTTCCAGGAGAGAAGCCCAAGCAAGACGCGCCCCGAGGAGCGTCTTGACACATGTCAACACTGGGTTTGACTGAGGGCCTCCATGAGAGAAGCCCAAGCAAGACGCGCCCCGAGGAGAGTCTTGCCACATGTCAACACTGGGTCTGACTGAGCGCCTCCAGGAGAGAGGCCCAAGCAAGACACGCCCCGAGGAGCGTCTTGCCACATGTCAGCACTGGGTCTGACTGAGCGCCTCCAGGAGAGAGGCCCAACCAAGACGCGCCCCGAGGAGCGTCTTTCCACATGTCAGCCCCCGGTCTGACTGAGCGCCTCCAGGAGAGAGGCCCAAGCAAGACGCACCCCGAGGAGCGTCTTGCCGAATGTCAACACTGGGTCTGACTAAGCGCCTCCAGGAGAGAGGCACAAGCAAGAAACGCCCGAGGAGCGTCTTGACACATGTCAACACTGGGTCTGACTGATCGCCTCCCCAGGAGAGAGGCCTAAGCAAGACGCGCCCCGAGGAGCGTCTTGCCACATGTCACCACAGGGTCTGACTGAGGGCCTCCATGAGAGAAGCCCAAGCAAGACGCGCCCCAAGGAGAGTCTTGCCACATGTCAACACTGGGTCTGACTGAGCGCCTCCAGGAGAGAGGCCCAAGCAAGACACGCCCCGAGGAGCGTCTTGCCACATGGCAGCACTGGGTCTGACTGAGCGCCTCCAGGAGAGAGGCCCAACCAAGACGCGCCCCGAGGAGCGTCTTTCCACATGTCAGCCCCCGGTCTGACTGAGCGCCTCCAGGAGAGAGGCCCAAGCAAGACGCACCCCGAGGAGCGTCTTGCCGAATGTCAACACTGGGTCTGACTAAGCGCCTCCAGGAGAGAGGCACAAGCAAGAAACGCCCGAGGAGCGTCTTGACACATGTCAACAATGGGTCTGACTGATCGCCTCCCCAGGAGAGAGGCCTAAGCAAGACGCGCCCCGAGGAGCGTCTTGCCACATGTCACCACAGGGTCTGACTGAGCGCCTCCAGGAGAGAGGCCCAACGAAGACGCGCCCCGAGGAGCGTCTTGCCACGTGCCAACACTGGGTCTGACTGAGCGCCTCCAGGAGAGAGGCCCAAAAAAGACGCGCCCCGAGGAGCGTCTTGCCAAATGTCAACAATGGGTCTGACTGAGGGCCTCCAGGAGAGAAGCCCAAGCAAGACGCGCCCCGAGGAGCGTCTTGCCACATGTCAGCCCACGGTCTGACTGAGCGCCTCCAGGAGAGAGGCCCAAGCAAGACGCGCCCCGAGGAGTGTCTTGCCACATGTCAGCACTGGGTCTGACTGAGCGCCTGCAGGAGAGAGGTCCAAGCAAGAAACGCCCGAGGAGCGTCTTGACACATGTCAACACTGGGTCTGAATGATCGCCTCCCCAGGAGAGAGGCCCAAGCAAGACGCGCCCCGAGGAGCGTCGTGCCACATGTCAACACTGGGTCTGACTGAGCGCCTCCAGGAGAGAGGCCCAAGCAAGACACGACCCGAGGAGTGTCTTGACACATGTCAACACTGGGTCTGACTGAGGGCCTCCATGAGAGAAGCCCAAGCAAGACGCGCCCCGAGGAGAGTCTTGCCACATTTCTACACTGGGTCTGACAGAAGGCATCCAGGAGAGAGGCCCAAGCAATACGAGCCCCGAGGAGCGTCTTGCCACATGTCAGCACTGGGTCTGACTGAGCGCCTGCAGGAGAGAGGCCCAAGCAAGAAACGCCCGAGGAGTGTCTTGACACATGTCAACAATGGGTCTGACTGATCGCCTCCCCAGGAGAGAGGCCCAAGCAAGACGCGCCCTGAGGAGCGTCTTTTCACATGTCACCTCTGGGTCTGACTGAGCGCCTCCAGGAGAGAGGCCCAAGCAAGACGCGCCCCGAGGAGCGTCTTGCCACATGTCAACACTGGGTCTGACTGAGGGCTTCCAGGAGAGAAGCCCAAGCAAGACGCGCCCCGAGGAGCGTCGTGCCACCTGTCAACACTGGGTCTGACTGAGCGCCTCCAGGAGAGAGGCCCAAGGAAGACACGCCCCGAGGAGTGTCTTGACACATGTCAAAACTGGGTCTGACTGAGGGCCTCCATGAGAGAAGCCCAAGCAAGACGCGCCCCGAGGAGAGTCTTGCCACATGTCTACACTGGGTCTGACAGAGGGCATCCAGGAGAGAGGCCCAAGCAATACGCGCCCCAAGGAGCGTCTTGCCACATGTCACCACTGGGTTTGACTGAGCGCCTCCAGGAGAGAGGCCCAACCAAGACGCGCCCCGAGGAGAGTCTTGCCACATGCCAACACTGGGTCTGACTGAGCGCCTCCAGGAGAGACGCCCAAGCAAGACGCATCCCGAGGAGCGTCTTGCCACATGTCAGCACTGGGTCTGACTGAGCTCCTCCAGGAGAGAGGCCCAAGCAAGATGCGCCCCGAGGAGCGTCTTGCCACATGTCAGCACTCGGTCTGACTGAGCGCCTCCAGGAGAGAGGCCCAAGCAAGACGCGCCCCGCGGAGCGTCTTGCCACATGTCAACAATGGGTCTGACTGAGGGCCTCCAGGAGAGAAGCCCAAGCAAGACACGCCCCGAGGAGCGTCTTGCCACATGTCAACACTGGTTCTGACTGAGTGCCTCCAGGAGAGAGGCCCAAGCAAGACGCGCCCCGAGGAGCGTCTTGCCACGTGTCACCATTGGGTCTGACTGAGCGCCTCCAGGAGAGAGGCCCAAGCAAGACGCGCCCGGAGGACCGTCTTGCCACATGTCAGCACTCGGTCTGACTGAGTGCCTCCAGGAGAGAGGCCCAAGCAAGACGCGCCCCGAGGAGCGTCTTGCCACATGTCAGCACTCGGTCTGACTGAGCGCCTCCAGGAGAGAGGCCCAAGCAAGACGCGCCCGGAGGAGTGTCTTGCCACATGACAACACTGGGTCTGACTGAGCGCCTCAAGGAGAGAGGCCCAAGCAAGACACGCCCCGAGGAGCGTCTTGACACATGTCACTACTCGGTCTGACTGAGCGCCTCTAGGAGAGAGGCCCAAGCAAGACGCGCCCCGAGGAGCGTCTTGCCACATGTCAACAATGGGTCTGACTGAGGGCTTCCAGGAGAGAAGCCCAAGCAAGACGCACCCCGAGGAGCGTCTTGCCACATGTCACTACTCGGTCTGACTGAGCGCCTCCAGGAGAGAGGCCCAAGCAAGACGCGCCCCGAGGAGCGTCTTGCCACATGTCAACACTGGGTCTGACTGAGGGCTTCCAGGAGAGAAGCCCAAGCAAGACGCGCCCCGAGGAGCGTCGTGCCACATGTCAACACTGGGTCTGACTGAGCGCCTCCAGGAGAGAGGCCCAAGGAAGACACGCCCCGAGGAGTGTCTTGACACATGTCAAAACTGGGTCTGACTGAGGGCCTACATGAGAGAAGCCCAAGCAAGACGCGCCCCGAGGAGAGTCTTGCCACATGTCTACACTGGGTCTGACAGAGGGCATCCAGGAGAGAGGCCCAAGCAATACGCGCCCCGAGGAGCGTCTTGCCACATGTCACCACTGGGTTTGACTGAGCGCCTCCAGGAGAGAGGCCCAACCAAGACGCGCCCCGAGGAGTCTTGCCACATGCCAACACTGGGTCTGACTGAGCGCTTCCAGGAGAGACGCCCAAGCAAGACGCTCCCCGAGGAGCGTCTTGCCACATGTCAGCACTGGGTCTGACTGAGCTCCTCCAGGAGAGAGGCCCAAGCAAGACGCGCCCTGCGGAGCGTTTTGCCACATGTCAACAATGGGTCTGACTGAGGGCCTCCAGGAGAGAAGCCCAAGCAAGACACGCCCCGAGGAGCGTCTTGCCACATGTCAACACTGGTTCTGACTGAGTGCCTCCAGGAGAGAGGCCCAAGCAAGACGCGCCCCGAGGAGCGTCTTGCCACGTGTCACCACTGGGTCTGACTGAGCGCCTCCAGGAGAGAGGCCCAAGCAAGACGCGCCCGGAGGACCGTCTTGCCACATGTCAGCACTCGGTCTGACTGAGTTCCTCCAGGAGAGAGGCCCAAGCAAGACGCGCCCCGAGGAGCGTCTTTCAACATGTCACCTCTGGGTCTGACTGAGCGCCTCCAGGAGAGAGGCCCAAGCAAGACGCGCCCCGAGGAGCGTCTTGCCACATGTCAACAATGGGTCTGACTGAGGGCTTCCAGGAGAGAAGCCCAAGCAAGACGCGCCCCGAGGAGCGTCGTGCCACATGTCAACACTGGGTCTGACTGAGCGCCTCCAGGAGAGAGGCCCAAGCAAGACACGACCCGAGGAGTGTCTTGACACATGTCAACACTGGGTCTGACTGAGGGCCTCCATGAGAGAAGCCCAAGCAAGACGCGCCCCGAGGAGAGTCTTGCCACATTTCTACACTGGGTCTGACAGAGGGCATCCAGGAGAGAGGCCCAAGCAATACGCGCCCCGAGGAGCGTCTTGCCACATGTCAGCACTGGGTCTGACTGAGCGAGTGCAGGAGAGAGGCCCAAGCAAGAAACGCCAGAGGAGTGTCTTGACACATGTCAACACTGGGTCTGACTGAGTGCCTCCAGGAGAGAGGCCCAAGCAAGACGCGCCCCGAGGAGCGTCTTGCCACATGTCAGCACTCGGTCTGACTGAGCGCCTCCAGGAGAGAGGCCCAAGCAAGACACGCCCCGAGGAGCGTCTTGCCACATGTCACCACTGGGTCTGACTGAGCGCCTCCAGGAGAGAGGCCCAACCAAGACGCACCCCGAGGAGCGTCTTTCTACATGTCAACAATGGGTCTGACTGAGGGCTTCCAGGAGAGAAGCCCAAGCAAGACGCGCCCCGAGGAGCGTCTTGACACATGTCAACACTGGGTCTGACTGAGGGCCTCCATGAGAGAAGCCCAAGCAAGACGCGCCCCGAGGAGAGTCTTGCCACATGTCAACACTGGGTCTGACTGAGCGCCTCCAGGAGAGAGGCCCAAGCAAGACACGCCCCGAGGAGCGTCTTGCCACATGTCACCACTGGGTCTGACTGAGCGCCTCCAGGAGAGAGGCCCAACCAAGACGCGCCCCGAGGAGCGTCTTTCTACATGTCAGCCCCCGGTCTGACTGAGCGCCTCCAGGAGAGAGGCCCAAGCAAGACGCGCCCCGAGGAGCGTCTTGCCGAATGTCAACACTGGGTCTGACTAAGCGCCTCCAGGAGAGAGGCACAAGCAAGAAACGCCCGAGGAGCGTCTTGACACATGTCAACACTGGGTCTGACTGATCGCCTCCCCAGGAGAGAGGCCTAAGCAAGACGCGCCCCGAGGAGCGTCTTGCCACATGTCACCACAGGGTCTGACTGAGCGCCTCCAGGAGAGAGGCCCAACGAAGACGCGCCCCGAGGAGCGTCTTGCCACGTGCCAACACTGGGTCTGACTGAGCGCCTCCAGGAGAGAGGCCCAAAAAAGACGCGCCCCGAGGAGCGTCTTGCCAAATGTCAGCACTGGGTCTGACTGAGCGCCTGCAGGAGAGAGGCCCAAGCAAGAAACGCCCGAGGAGCGTCTTGACACATGTCAACACTGGGTCTGACTGATCGCCTCCCCAGGAGAGAGGCCCAAGCAAGACGCGCCCCGAGGAGCGTCTTTCAACATGTCACCTCTGGGTCTGACTGAGCGCCTCCAGGAGAGAGGCCCAAGCAAGACGCGCCCCGAGGAGCGTCTTGCCACATGTCAACAATGGGTCTGACTGAGGGCTTCCAGGAGAGAAGCCCAAGCAAGACGCGCCCCGAGGAGCGTCGTGCCACATGTCAACACTGGGTCTTACTGAGCGCCTCCAGGAGAGAGGCCCAAGCAAGACACGACCCGAGGAGCGTCTTGCCACATGTCAACACTGGGTCTGACTGAGGGCCTCCATGAGAGAAGCCCAAGCAAGACGCGCCCCGAGGAGAGTCTTGCCACATTTCTACACTGGGTCTGACAGAGGGCATCCAGGAGAGAGGCCCAAGCAATACGCGCCCCGAGGAGCGTCGTGCCACATGTCAACACTGGGTCTGACTGAGCGCCTGCAGGAGAGAGGCCCAAGCAAGTAACGCCAGAGGAGTGTCTTGACACATGTCAACACTGGGTCTGACTGATCGCCTCCCCAGGAGAGAGGCCCAAGCAAGACGCACCCTGAGGAGCGTCTTTCCACATGTCACCTCTGGGTCTGACTGAGCGCCTCCAGGAGAGAGGCCCAAGCAAGACGCGCCCCGAGGAGCGTCTTGCCACATGTAAAAAATGGCTCTGACTGAGGGCTTCCAGGAGAGAAGCCCAAGCAAGACGCACCCCGAGGAGCGTCTTGCCACATGTCACTACTCGGTCTGACTGAGCGCCTCCAGGAGAAAGGCCCAAGCAAGACGCGCCCCGAGGAGCGTCTTGCCACATGTCAACACTGGGTCTCACTGAGGGCTTCCAGGAGAGAAGCCCAAGCAAGACGCGCCCCGAGGAGCGTCGTGCCACATGTCAACACTGGGTCTGACTGAGCGCCTCCAGGAGAGAGGCCCAAGGAAGACACGCCCCGAGGAGTGTCTTGACACATGTCAAAACTGGGTCTGACTGAGGGCCTCCATGAGAGAAGCCCAAGCAAGACGCGCCCCGAGGAGAGTCTTGCCACATGTCTATACTGGGTCTGACAGAGGGCATCCAGGAGAGAGGCCCAAGCAATACGCGCCCCGAGGAGCGTCTTGCCACATGTCACCACTGGGTTTGACTGAGCGCCTCCAGGAGAGAGGCCCAACCAAGACGCGCCCCGAGGAGAGTCTTGCCACATGTCAACACTGGGTCTGACTGAGCGCTTCCAGGAGAGACGCCCAAGCAAGACGCGCCCCGAGGAGCGTCTTGCCACATGTCAGCACTGGGTCTGACTGAGCTCCTCCAGGAGAGAGGCCCAAGCAAGACGCGCCCCGAGGAGCGTTTTGCCACATGTCAGCACTCGGTCTGACTGAGCGCCTCCAGGAGAGAGGCCCAAGCAAGACGCGCCCCGCGGAGCGTTTTGCCACATGTCAACAATGGGTCTGACTGAGGGCCTCCAGGAGAGAAGCCCAAGCAAGACACGCCCCGAGGAGCGTCTTGCCACATGTCAACACTGGTTCTGACTGAGTGCCTCCAGGAGAGAGGCCCAAGCAAGACGCGCCCCGAGGAGCGTCTTGCCACGTGTCACCACTGGGTCTGACTGAGCGCCTCCAGGAGAGAGGCCCAAGCAAGACGCGCCAGGAGGACCGTCTTGCCACATGTCAGCACTCGGTCTGACTGAGCGCCTCCAGGAGAGAGGCCCAAGCAAGACGCGCCTGGAGGAGTGTCTTGCCACATGTAAGCACTCGGTCTGACTGAGCACCTCCAGGAGAGAGGCCCAAGCAAGACGCGCCCCGAGGAGCGTCTTGCCACATGTCAACAATGGGTCTTACTGAGGGCCTCCAGGAGAGAAGCCCAAGCAAGACGTGCCCCGAGGAGCTTCTTGCCACATGTCAGCACTCGGTCTGACTGAGCGCCTCCAGGAGAGAGGCCAAAGCAAGACGCGCCCCGAGGAGCGTCTTGACACATGTCAACACTGGGTCTGACAGAGGGCCTCCATGAGAGAGGCCCAAGCAAGACGCGCCCCGAGGAGCGTCTTGCCAGATGTCAACACTGGGTCTGACTGAGCGCCTCCAGGAGAGAGGCACAAGCAAGACGCGCCCCGAGGAGCGTCTTGCCACATGTCAGCTCTGGGTCTGACTGAGCTCCCCCAGGAGAGAGGCCCCAGCAAGACGCGCCCCGAGGAGCGTCTTGCCTTATGTCAGCACTCGGTCTGACTGAGCACCTCTAGGAGAGAGGCCCAAGCAAGACGCGCCCCGAGGAGCGTCTTGCCACATGTCAACAATGGGTCTTACTGAGGGCCTCCAGGAGAGAGGCCCAAGCAAGACGCGCCCCGAGGAACGTCTTGCCACATGTCAACAATGGGTCTGACTGAGGGCCTCCAGGAGAGAAGCCCAAGCAAGACACACCCCGAGGAGCGTCTTGCCACATGTCAACACTGGTTCTGAATGAGCGCCTCCAGGAGAGAGGCTCAAGCAAGACGAGCCCCGAGGAGCGTCTTGCCATATGTCAACAATGGGTCTTACTGAGGGCCTCCAGGAGAGAAGCCCAAGCAACACGCGCCCCGAGGAGCTTCTTGCCACATGTCAGCACTCGGTCTGACTGAGCGCCTCCAGGAGAGAGGCCAAAGCAAGACGCGCCCCGAGGAGCGTCTTGCCACATTTCAACACTGGGTCTGACTGAGCGCCTCCAGGAGAGAGGCCCAAGCAAGACGCGCCCCGAGGAGCGTCTTGCCACATGTCAGCACTGGGTCTGACTAAGCTCCTCCAGGAGAGAGGCCCCAGCAAGACGCGCCCCGAGGAGCGTCTTGCCTTATGTCAGCACTCGGTCTGACTGAGCACCTCCAGGAGAGAGGCCCAAGCAAGACGCGCCCCGAGGAGCGTCTTGACACATGTCAACACTGGGTCTGACTGAGGGCCTCCATGAGAGAAGCCCAAGCAAGACGCGCCCCGAGGAGAGTCTTGCCACATGTCTACACTGGGTCTGACAGAGGGCATCCAGGAGAGAGGCCCAAGCAATACGCGCCCCGAGGAGCGTCTTGCCACATGTCAGCACTGGGTCTGACTGAGCGCCTGCAGGAGAGAGGCCCAAGCAAGAAACGCCAGAGGAGTGTCTTGACACATGTCAACACTGGGTCTGACTGATCGCCTCCCCAGGAGAGAGGCCCAAGCAAGACGCGCCCTGAGGAGCGTCTTTCCACATGTCACCTCTGGGTCTGACTGAGCGCCTCCAGGAGAGAGCCCCAAGCAAGACGCGCCCCGAGGAGCGTCTTGCCACATGTAAAAAATGGCTCTGACTGAGGGCTTCCAGGAGAGAAGCCCAAGCAAGACGCACCCCGAGGAGCGTCTTGCCACATGTCACTACTCGGTCTGACTGAGCGCCTCCAGGAGAGAGGCCCAAGCAAGACGCGCCCCGAGGAGCGTCTTGCCACATGTCAACACTGGGTCTGACTGAGGGCTTCCAGGAGAGAAGCCCAAGCAAGACGCGCCCCGAGGAGCGTCGTGCCACATGTCAACACTGGGTCTGACTGAGCGCCTCCAGGAGAGAGGCCCAAGGAAGACACGCCCCGAGGAGTGTCTTGACACATGTCAAAACTGGGTCTGACTGAGGGCCTCCATGAGAGAAGCCCAAGCAAGACGCGCCCCGAGGAGAGTCTTGCCACATGTCTACACTGGGTCTGACAGAGGGCATCCAGGAGAGAGGCCCAAGCAATACGCGCCCCGAGGAGCGTCTTGCCACATGTCACCACTGGGTTTGACTGAGCGCCTCCAGGAGAGAGGCCCAACCAAGACGCGCCCCGAGGAGAGTCTTGCCACATGCCAACACTGGGTCTGACTGAGCGCCTCCAGGAGAGACGCCCAAGCAAGACGCGCCCCGAGTAGCGTCTTGCCACATGTCAGCACTGGGTCTGACTGAGCTCCTCCAGGAGAGAGGCCCAAGCAAGACGCGCCCCGAGGAGCGGCTTGCCACATGTCAGCACTCGGTCTGACTGAGCGCCTCCGGGAGAGAGGCCCAAGCAAGACGCGCCCCGCGGAGCGTTTTGCCACATGTCAACAATGGGTCTGACTGAGGGCCTCCAGGAGAGAAGCCCAAGCAAGACACGCCCCGAGGAGCGTCTTGCCACATGTCAACACTTGTTCTGACTGAGTGCCTCCAGGAGAGAGGCCCAAGCAAGACGCTCCCGGAGGAGCGTCTTGCCACGTGTCACCACTGGGTCTGACTGAGCGCCTCCAGGAGAGAGGCCCAAGCAAGACGCGCCCGGAGGACCGTCTTGCCACATGTCAGCACTCGGTCTGACTGAGTGCCTCCAGGAGAGAGGCCCAAGCAAGACGCGCCCCGAGGAGCGTCTTGCCACATGTCAGCACTCGGTCTGACTGAGCGCCTCCAGGAGAGAGGCCCAAGCAAGACGCGCCCGGAGGAGTGTCTTGCCACATGTCACCACTGGGTCTGACTGAGCGCCTCCAGGAGAGAGGCCCAAGCAAGACGCGCCCCGAGGAGCGTCAGGCCACATGTCACTACTCGGTCTGACTGAGCGCCTCCAGGAGAGAGGCCCAAGCAAGACGCGCCCCGAGGAGTGTCTTTCCACGTGTCAACACTGGGTCTGATTGAGGGCCTTCTGGAGAGAGGCCCAAGCAAGACGCGCCCCGAGGAGCGTCTTCCCACATGTCAGCACTCGGTCTGACTGAGCGCCTCCAGGAGAGAGGCCCAAGCAAGACGCGCCCCGAGGAGCGTCTTGCTACATGTCAACAATGGGTCTTACTGAGGGCCTCCAGGAGAGAAGCCCAAGCAAGACGCGCCCCGAGGAGCTTCTTGCCACATGTCAGCACTCGGTCTGACTGAGCGCCTCCAGGAGAGAGGCCAAAGCAAGACGCGCCCCGAGGAGCGTCTTGACACATGTCAACACTGGGTCTGACAGAGGGCCTCCATGAGAGAGGCCCAAGCAAGACGCGCCCCGAGGAGCGTCTTGCCAGATGTCAACACTGGGTCTGACTGAGCGCCTCCAGGAGAGAGGCCCAAGCAAGACGCGCCCCGAGGAGCGTCTTGCCACATGTCAGCACTGGGTCTGACTGAGCTCCTCCAGGAGAGAGGCCCCAGCAAGACGCGCCCCGAGGAGCGTCTTGCCTTATGTCAGCACTCGGTCTGACTGAGCACCTCCAGGAGAGAGGCCCAAGCAAGACGCGCCCCGAGGAACGTCTTGCCACATGTCAACAATGGGTCTGACTGAGGGCCTCCAGGAGAGAAGCCCAAGCAAGACACACCCCGAGGAGCGTCTTGCCACATGTCAACACTGGTTCTGACTGAGCGCCTCCAGGAGAGAGGCCCAAGCAAGACGAGCCCCGAGGAGCGTCTTGCCATATGTCAACAATGGGTATTACTGAGGGCCTCAAGGAGAGAAGCCCAAGCAAGACGCGCCCCGAGGAGCTTCTTGCCACATGTCAGCACTCGGTCTGACTGAGCGCCTCCAGGAGAGAGGCCAAAGCAAGACGCGCCCCGAGGAGCGTCTTGCCACATGTCAGCACTGGGTCTGACTAAGCTCCTCCAGGAGAGAGGCCCCAGCAAGACGCGCCCCGAGGAGCGTCTTGCCTTATGTCAGCACTCGGTCTGACTGAGCACCTCCAGGAGAGAGGCCCAAGCAAGACCAGCCCCGAGGAGCGTCTTGACACATGTCACCACTGGGTCTGACTGAGGGCCTCCATGAGAGAAGCCCAAGCAAGACGCGCCCCGAGGAGAGTCTTGCCACATGTCTACACTGGGTCTGACAGAGGGCATCCAGGAAAGAGGCCCAAGCAATACGCGCCCCGAGGAGCGTCTTGCCACATGTCAGCACTGGGTCTGACTGAGCGCCTGCAGGAGAGAGGCCCAAGCAAGAAACGCCCGAGGAGTGTCTTGACACATGTCAACACTGGGTCTGACTGATCGCCTCCCCAGGAGAGAGGCCCAAGCAAGACGCGCCCTGAGGAGCGTCTTTCCACATGTCACCTCTGGGTCTGACTGAGCGCCTCCAGGAGAGAGGCCCAAATAAGACGCGCCCCGAGGAGCGTCTTGCCACATGTAAAAAAATGGGTCTGACTGAGGGCTTCCAGGAGAGAAGCCCAAGCAAGACGCACCCCGAGGAGCGTCTTGCCACATGTCACTACTCGGTCTGACTGAGCGCCTCCAGGAGAGAGGCCCAAGCAAGACGCGCCCCGAGGAGCGTCTTGCCACATGTCGACAATGGGTCTGACTGAGGGCTTCCAGGAGAGAAGCCCAAGCAAGACGCGCCCCGAGGAGCGTCGTGCCACATGTCAACACTGGGTCTGACTGAGCGCCTCCAGGAGAGAGGCCCAAGCAAGACAGCCCCCGAGGAGTGTCTTGACACATGTCAACACTGGGTCTGACTGAGCGCCTCCAGGAGAGAGGCCCAAGCAAGACGCGCCCCGAGGAGCGTCTTGCCACGTGTCAATACTGGGTCTGACTGAGCGCCTCCAGGAGAGAAGCCCAAGCAAGACGCGCCCCGAGGAGCGTCTTGCCACGTGCCACCACTGGGTCTGACTGAGCTCCTCCAGGAGAGAGGCCCAAGCAAGACGAGCCCCGAGGAGCGTCTTGCCACATGTAAACACTGGGTCTGACTGAGCGCCTCCAGGAGAGACGCCCAAGCAAGACGCGCCCCGAGGAGCGTCTTGCCACATGTCAGCACTGGGTCTGACTGAGCTCCTCCAGGAGAGAGGCCCAAGCAAGACGCGCCCCGAGGAGCGTCTTGCCACATGTCAGCACTCGGTCTGACTGAGCGCCTCCAGGAGAGAGGCCCAAAAAAGACGTGCCCCGAGGAGCGTCTTGCCACATGTCAACAATGGGTCTGACTGAGGGCCTCCAGGAGAGAAGCCCAAGCAAGACGCGCCCCGAGGAGCGTCTTGCCACATGTCAGCCCCCGGTCTGACTGAGCGCCTCCAGGAGAGAGGCCCAAGCAAGACGCGCCCAGAGGAGCGTCTTGCCACATGTCAACACTGGGTCTGACTGAGCGCCTGCAGGAGAGAGGCCCAAGCAAGAAACGCCCGAGGAGCGTCTTGACACATGTCAACACTGGGTCTGACTGATCGCCTCCCAAGGAGAGAGGCCCAAGCAAGACGCGCCCCGAGGAGCGTCTTGCCACATGTCACCTCTGGGTCTGACTGAGCGCCTCCAGGAGAGAGACCCAAGCAAGACGCGCCCCGAGGAGCGTCTTGCCACATGTCAACACTGGGTCTGACTGAGCGCCTCCAGGAGAGAGGCCCAAGCAAGACACGCCCCGAGGAGCGTCTTGACACATGTCACTACTCGGTCTGACTGAGCGCCTCTAGGAGAGAGGCCCAAGCAAGACGCGCCCCGAGGAGCGTCTTGCCACATGTCAACAATGGGTCTGACTGAGGGCTTCCAGGAGAGAAGCCCAAGCAAGACGCGCCCCGAGGAGCGTCTTGACACATGTCAACACTGGGTCTGACTGAGGGCCTCCATGAGAGAAGCCCAAGCAAGACGCGCCCCGAGGAGAGTCTTGCCACATGTCAACACTGGGTCTGAAAGAGGGCATCCAGGAGAGAGGCCCAAGCAATACGCGCCCCGAGGAGCGTCTTGCCACATGTCACCACTGGGTCTGACTGAGCGCCTCCAGGAGAGAGGCCCAACCAAGACGAGCCCCGAGGAGCATCTTTCCACATGTCAGCCCCCGGTCTGACTGAGGGCCTCCAGGAGAGAGGCCCAAGCAAGACGCGCCCCGAGGAGCGTCTTGCCGAATGTCAACACTGGGTCTTACTAAGCGCCTCCTGGAGAGAGGCACAAGCAAGAAACGCCCGAGGAGCGTCTTGACACATGTCAACACTGGATCTGACTGATCGCCTCCCCAGGAGAGAGGCCTAAGCAAGACGCGCCCCGAGGAGCGTCTTGCCACATGTCACCACAGGGTCTGACTGAGCGCCTCCAGGAGAGAGGCCCAACGAAGACGCGCCCCGAGGAGCGTCTTGCCACGTGCCAACACTGGGTCTGACTGAGCACCTCCAGGAGAGAGGCCCAAAAAAGACGCGCCCCGAGGAGCGTCTTGCCAAATGTCAACAATGGGTCTGACTGAGGGCCTCCAGGAGAGAAGCCCAAGCAAGACGCGCCCCGAGGAGCGTCTTGCCACATGTCAGCCCCCGGTCTGACTGAGCGCCTCCAGGAGAGAGGCCCAAGCAAGACGCGCCCCGAGGAGCGTCTTGCCACATGTCAGCACTGGGTCTGACTGAGCGCCTCCAGGAGAGAGGCCAAAGCAAGACGCGCCCCGAGGAGCGTCTTGACACATGTCAACACTGGGTCTGACAGAGGGCCTCCATGAGAGAGGCCCAAGCAAGACGCGCCCCGAGGAGCGTCTTGCCAGATGTCAACACTGGGTCTGACTGAGCGCCTCCAGGAGAGAGGCCCAAGCAAGACGCGCCCCGAGGAGCGTCTTGCCACATGTCAGCACTGGGTCTGACTGAGCTCTTATAGGAGAGAGGCCCCAGCAAGACGCGCCCCGAGGAGCGTCTTGCCTTATGTCAGCACTCGGTCTGACTGAGCACCTCCAGGAGAGAGGCCCAAGCAAGACGCGCCCCGAGGAACGTCTTGCCACATGTCAACAATGGGTCTGACTGAGGGCCTCCAGGAGAGAAGCCCAAGCAAGACACACCCCGAGGAGCGTCTTGCCACATGTCAACACTGGTTCTGACTGAGCGCCTCCAGGAGAGAGGCCCAAGCAAGACGAGCCCCGAGGAGCGTCTTGCCATATGTCAACAATGGGTCTTACTGAGGGCCTCCAGGAGAGAAGCCCAAGCAAGACGCGCCCCGAGGAGCTTCTTGCCACATGTCAGCACTCGGTCTGACTGAGCGCCTCCAGGAGAGAGGCCAAAGCAAGACGCGCCCCGAGGAGCGTCTTGCCACATGTCAGCACTGGGTCTGACTAAGCTCCTCCAGGAGAGAGGCCCCAGCAAGACGCGCCCCGAGGAGCGTCTTGCCTTATGTCAGCACTCGGTCTGACTGAGCACCTCCAGGAGAGAGGCCCAAGCAAGACCAGCCCCGAGGAGCGTCTTGACACATGTCACCACTGGGTCTGACTGAGGGCCTCCATGAGAGAAGCCCAAGCAAGACGCGCCCCGAGGAGAGTCTTGCCACATGTCTACACTGGGTCTGACAGAGGGCATCCAGGAGAGAGGCCCAAGCAATACGCGCCCCGAGGAGCGTCTTGCCACATGTCAGCACTGGGTCTGACTGAGCGCCTGCAGGAGAGAGGCCCAAGCAAGAAACGCCCGAGGAGTGTCTTGACACATGTCAAAACTGGGTCTGACTGATCGCCTCCCCAGGAGAGAGGCCCAAGCAAGACGCGCCCTGAGGAGCGTCTTTCCACATGTCACCTCTGGGTCTGACTGAGCGCCTCCAGGAGAGAGGCCCAAGCAAGACGCGCCCCGAGGAGCGTCTTGCCACATGTAAAAAAATGGGTCTGACTGAGGGCTTCCAGGAGAGAAGCCCAAGCAAGACGCACCCCGAGGAGCGTCTTGCCACATGTCACTACTCGGTCTGACTGAGCGCCTCCAGGAGAGAGGCCCAAGCAAGACGCGCCCCGAGGAGCGTCGTGCCACATGTCAACACTGGGTCTGACTGAGCGCCTCCAGGAGAGAGGCCCAAGCAAGACAGCCCCCGAGGAGTGTCTTGACACATGTCAACACTGGGTCTGACTGAGCGCCTCCAGGAGAGAGGCCCAAGCAAGACGCGCCCCGAGGAGCGTCTTGCCACGTGTCAATACTGGGTCTGACTGAGCGCCTCCAGGAGAGAAGCCCAAGCAAGACGCGCCCCGAGGAGCGTCTTGCCACGTGCCACCACTGGGTCTGACTGAGCGCCTCCAGGAGAGAGGCCCAAGCAAGACGAGCCCCGAGGAGCGTCTTGCCACATGTAAACACTGGGTCTGACTGAGCGCCTCCAGGAGAGACGCCCAAGCAAGACGCGCCCCGAGGAGCGTCTTGCCACATGTCAGCACTGGGTCTGACTGAGCTCCTCCAGGAGAGAGGCCCAAGCAAGACGCGCCCCGAGGAGCGTCTTGCCACATGTCAGCACTCGGTCTGACTGAGCGCCTCCAGGAGAGAGGCCCAAAAAAGACGTGCCCCGAGGAGCGTCTTGCCACATGTCAACAATGGGTCTGACTGAGGGCCTCCAGGAGAGAAGCCCAAGCAAGAAACGCCCGAGGAGCGTCTTGACACATGTCAACACTGGGTCTGACTGATCGCCTCCCCAGGAGAGAGGCCCAAGCAAGACGCGCCCCGAGGAGCGTCTTTCAACATGTCACCTCTGGGTCTGACTGAGCGCCTCCAGGAGAGAGGCCCAAGCAAGACGCGCCCCGAGGAGCGTCTTGCCACATGTCAACAATGGGTCTGACTGAGGGCTTCCAGGAGAGAAGCCCAAGCAAGACGCGCCCCGAGGAGCGTCGTGCCACATGTCAACACTGGGTCTGACTGAGCGCCTCCAGGAGAGAGGCCCAAGCAAGACACGACCCGAGGAGTGTCTTGACACATGTCAACACTGGGTCTGACTGAGGGCCTCCATGAGAGAAGCCCAAGCAAGACGCGCCCCGAGGAGAGTCTTGCCACATGTCTACACTGGGTCTGACAGAGGGCATCCAGGAGAGAGGCCCAAGCAATACGCGCCCCGAGGAGCGTCTTGCCACATGTCAGCACTGGGTCTGACTGAGCGCCTGCAGGAGAGAGGCCCAAGCAAGAAACGCCCGAGGAGTGTCTTGACACATGTCAACACTGGGTCTGACTGATCGCCTCCCCAGGAGAGAGGCCCAAGCAAGACGCGCCCTGAGGAGCGTCTTGCCACATGTCAACAATGGGTCTGACTGAGGGCTTCCAGGAGAGAAGCCCAAGCAAGACGCGCCCCGAGGAGCGTCGTGCCACATGTCAACACTGGGTCTGACTGAGCGCCTCCAGGAGAGAGGCCCAAGCAAGACACGCCCCGAGGAGTGTCTTGACACATGTCAAAACTGGGTCTGACTGAGGGCCTCCATGAGAGAAGCCCAAGCAAGACGCGCCCCGAGGAGAGTCTTGCCACATGTCTACACTGGGTCTGACAGAGGGCATCCAGGAGAGAGGCCCAAGCAATACGCGCCCCGAGGAGCGTCTTGCCACATGTCACCACTGGGTCTGACTGAGCGCCTCCAGGAGAGAGGCCCAACCAAGACGCGCCCCGAGGAGAGTCTTGCCACATGCCAACACTGGGTCTGACTGAGCGCCTCAAGGAGAGAGGCCCAAGCAAGACACGCCCCGAGGAGCGTCTTGCCACATGTCAACACTGGGTCTGACTGAGCGCCTCCAGGAGAGAGGCCCAAGCAAGACACGCCCCGAGGAGCGTCTTGACACATGTCACTACTCGGTCTGACTGAGCGCCTCTAGGAGAGAGGCCCAAGCAAGACGCGCCCCGAGGAGCGTCTTGCCACATGTCAACAATGGGTCTGACTGAGGGCTTCCAGGAGAGAAGCCCAAGCAAGACGCGCCCCGAGGAGCGTCTTGACACATGTCAACACTGGGTCTGACTGAGGGCCTCCATGAGAGAAGCCCAAGCAAGACGCGCCCCGAGGAGAGTCTTGCCACATGTCAACACTGGGTCTGAAAGAGGGCATCCAGGAGAGAGGCCCAAGCAATACGCGCCCCGAGGAGCGTCTTGCCACATGTCACCACTGGGTCTGACTGAGCGCCTCCAGGAGAGAGGCCCAACCAAGACGCGCCCCGAGGAGCATCTTTCCACATGTCAGCCCCCGGTCTGACTGAGCGCCTCCAGGAGAGAGGCCCAAGCAAGACGCGCCCCGAGGAGCGTCTTGCCGAATGTCAACACTGGGTCTTACTAAGCGCCTCCTGGAGAGAGGCACAAGCAAGAAACGCCCGAGGAGCGTCTTGACACATGTCAACACTGGATCTGACTGATCGCCTCCCCAGGAGAGAGGCCTAAGCAAGACGCGCCCCGAGGAGCGTCTTGCCACATGTCACCACAGGGTCTGACTGAGCGCCTCCAGGAGAGAGGCCCAACGAAGACGCGCCCCGAGGAGCGTCTTGCCACGTGCCAACACTGGGTCTGACTGAGCACCTCCAGGAGAGAGGCCCAAAAAAGACGCGCCCCGAGGAGCGTCTTGCCAAATGTCAACAATGGGTCTGACTGAGGGCCTCCAGGAGAGAAGCCCAAGCAAGACGCGCCCCGAGGAGCGTCTTGCCACATGTCAGCCCCCGGTCTGACTGAGCGCCTCCAGGAGAGAGGCCCAAGCAAGACGCGCCCCGAGGAGCGTCTTGCCACATGTCAGCACTGGGTCTGACTGAGCGCCTGCAGGAGAGAGGCCCAAGCAAGAAACGCCCGAGGAGCGTCTTGACACATGTCAACACTGGGTCTGACTGATCGCCTCCCCAGGAGAGAGGCCCAAGCAAGACGCGCCCCGAGGAGCGTCTTTCAACATGTCACCTCTGGGTCTGACTGAGCGCCTCCAGGAGAGAGGCCCAAGCAAGACGGGCCCCGAGGAGCGTCTTGCCACATGTCAACAATGGGTCTGACTGAGGGCTTCCAGGAGAGAAGCCCAAGCAAGACGCGCCCCGAGGAGCGTCGTGCCACATGTCAACACTGGGTCTGACTGAGCGCCTCCAGGAGAGAGGCCCAAGCAAGACACGACCCGAGGAGTGTCTTGACACATGTCAACACTGGGTCTGACTGAGGGCCTCCATGAGAGAAGCCCAAGCAAGACGCGCCCCGAGGAGAGTCTTGCCACATGTCTACACTGGGTCTGACAGAGGGCATCCAGGAGAGAGGCCCAAGCAATACGCGCCCCGAGGAGCGTCTTGCCACATGTCAGCACTGGGTCTGACTGAGCGCCTGCAGGAGAGAGGCCCAAGCAAGAAACGCCCGAGGAGTGTCTTGACACATGTCAACACTGGGTCTGACTGATCGCCTCCCCAGGAGAGAGGCCCAAGCAAGACGCGCCCTGAGGAGCGTCTTGCCACATGTCAACAATGGGTCTGACTGAGGGCTTCCAGGAGAGAAGCCCAAGCAAGACGCGCCCCGAGGAGCGTCGTGCCACATGTCAACACTGGGTCTGACTGAGCGCCTCCAGGAGAGAGGCCCAAGCAAGACACGCCCCGAGGAGTGTCTTGACACATGTCAAAACTGGGTCTGACTGAGGGCCTCCATGAGAGAAGCCCAAGCAAGACGCGCCCCGAGGAGAGTCTTGCCACATGTCTACACTGGGTCTGACAGAGGGCATCCAGGAGAGAGGCCCAAGCAAGACGCGCCCCGAGGAGCGTCTTGCCACATGTCACCACTGGGTCTGACTGAGCGCCTCCAGGAGAGAGGCCCAACCAAGACGCGCCCCGAGGAGAGTCTTGCCACATGCCAACACTGGGTCTGACAGAGGGCATCCAGGAGAGAGGCCCAAGCAATACGCGCCCCGAGGAGCGTCTTGCCACATGTCACCACTGGGTCTGACTGAGCGCCTCCAGGAGAGAGGCCCAACCAAGACGCGCCCCGAGGAGAGTCTTGCCACATGCCAACACTGGGTCTGACTGAGCGCCTCTAGGAGAGAGGCCCAAGCAAGACGCGCCCCGAGGAGCGTCTTGCCACGTGTCAACACTGGGTCTGACTGAGCGCCTCCAGGAGAGAAGCCCAAGCAAGACGCGCCCCGAGGAGTGTCTTGCCACGTGCCACCACTGGGTCTGACTGAGCGCCTCCAGGAGAGAGGCCCAAGCAAGACGTGCCCCGAGGAGCGTCTTGCCACATGTAAACACTGGGTCTGACTGAGCGCCTCCAGGAGAGACGCCCAAGCAAGACGCGCCCCGAGGAGCGTCTTGCCACATGTCAGCACTGGGTCTGACTGAGCTCCTCCAGGAGAGAGGCCCAAGCAAGACGCGCCCCGAGGAGCGTCTTGCCACATGTCAGCACTCGGTCTGACTGAGCGCCTCCAGGAGAGAGGCCCAAGCAAGACGCGCCCCGCGGAGCGTCTTGCCACATGTCAACAATGGGTCCGACTGAGGGCCTCCAGGAGAGAAGCCCAAGCAAGACACGCCCCGAGGAGCGTCTTGCCACATGTCAACACTGGTTCTGACTGAGTGCCTCCAGGAGAGAGGCCCAAGCAAGACGCGCCCCGAGGAGCATCTTGCCACGTGTCACCACTGGGTCTGACTGAGCGCCTCCAGGAGAGAGGCCCAAGCAAGACGCGCCCGGAGGACCGTCTTGCCACATGTCAGCACTCGGTCTGACTGAGTGCCTCCAGGAGAGAGGCCCAAGCAAGACGCGCCCCGAGGAGCGTCTTGCCACATGTCAGCACTCGGTCTGACTGAGCGCCTCCAGGAGAGAGGCCCAAGCAAGACGCGCCCGGAGGAGTGTCTTGCCACATGTCACCACTGGGTCTGACTGAGCGGCTCCAGGAGAGAGGCCCAAGCAAGACGCGCCCCGAGGAGCGTCAGGCCACATGTCACTACTCGGTCTGACTGAGCGCCTCCAGGAGAGAGGCCCAAGCAAGACGCGCCCCGAGGAGTGTCTTTCCACGTGTCAACACTGGGTCTGATTGAGGGCCTTCTGGAGAGAGGCCCAAGCAAGACGCGCCCCGAGGAGCGTCTTGCCACATGTAAACAATGAGTCTGACTGAGGGCCACCAGCAGAGAAGCCCAAGCAAGACGCGCCCCGAGGAGCGTCTTCCCACATGTCAGCACTCGGTCTGACTGAGCGCCTCCAGGAGAGAGGCCCAAGCAAGACGCGCCCCGAGGAGCGTCTTGCCACATGTCAACAATGGGTCTTACTGAGGGCATCCAGGAGAGAAGCCCAAGCAAGACGCGCCCCGAGGAGCTTCTTGCCACATGTCAGCACTCCGTCTGATTGAGCGCCTCCAGGAGAGAGGCCAAAGCAAGACGCGCCCCGAGGAGCGTCTTGACACATGTCAACACTGGGTCTGACAGAGGGCCTCCATGAGAGAGGCCCAAGCAAGACGCGCCCCGAGGAGCGTCTTGCCACATGTCAACACTGGGTCTGACTGAGCGCCTCCAGGAGAGAGGCCCAAGCAAGACGCGCCCCGAGGAGCGTCTTGCCACAGGTCAGCACTGGGTCTGACTGAGCTCCTCCAGGAGAGAGGCCCCAGCAAGACGCGCCCCGAGGAGAGTCTTGCCTTATGTCAGCACTTGGTCTGACTGAGCACCTCCAGGAGAGAGGCCCAAGCAAGACGCGCCCCGAGGAGCGTTTTGCCACATGTCAACAATGGGTCTTACTGAGGGCCTCCAGGAGAGAGGCCCAAGCAAGACGCGCCCCTAGGAGCGTCTTGCCACATGTCAACAATGGGTCTGACTGAGGGCCTCCAGGAGAGAAGCCCAAGCAAGACACACCCCGAGGAGCGTCTTGCCACATGTCAACACTGGTTCTGACTGAGCACCTCCAGGAGAGAGGCCCAAGCAAGACGAGCCCCGAGGAGCGTCTTGACACATGTCAACACTGGGTCTGACAGAGGGCCTCCATGAGAGAGGCCCAAGCAAGACGCGCCCCGAGGAGCGTCTTGCAACATTTCAACACTGAGTCTGACTGAGCGCCTCCAGGAGAGAGGCCCAAGCAAGACGCGCCCCGAGGAGCGTCTTGCCACATGTCAGCACTGGGTCTGACTAAGCTCCTCCAGGAGAGAGGCCCCAGCAAGATGCGCCCCGAGGAGCGTCTTGCCACATGTCACTACTCGGTCTGAATGAACGCCTCCAGGAGAGAGGCCCAAGCAAGACGCGCCCCGAGGAGCGTCTTGACACATGTCAACACTGGGTCTGACTGAGGGCCTCCATGAGAGAAGCCCAAGCAAGACGCGCCCCGAGGAGAGTCTTGCCACATGTCAACACTGGGTCTGAAAGAGGGCATCCAGGAGAGAGGCCCAAGCAATACGCGCCCCGAGGAGCGTCTTGCCACATGTCACCACTGGGTCTGACTGAGCGCCTCCAGGAGAGAGGCCCAACCAAGACGCGCCCCGAGGAGAGTCTTGCCACATGCCAACACTGGGTCTGACTGAGCGCCTCAAGGAGAGAGGCCCAAGCAAGACACGCCCCGAGGAGCGTCTTGCCACATGTCAACACTGGGTCTGACTGAGCGCCTCCAGGAGAGAGGCCCAAGCAAGACACGCCCCGAGGAGCGTCTTGACACATGTCACTACTCGGTCTGACTGAGCGCCTCTAGGAGAGAGGCCCAAGCAAGACGCGCCCCGAGGAGCGTCTTGCCACATGTCAACAATGGGTCTGACTGAGGGCTTCCAGGAGAGAAGCCCAAGCAAGACGCGCCCCGAGGAGCGTCTTGACACATGTCAACACTGGGTCTGACTGAGGGCCTCCATGAGAGAAGCCCAAGCAAGACGCGCCCCGAGGAGAGTCTTGCCACATGTCAACACTGGGTCTGAAAGAGGGCATCCAGGAGAGAGGCCCAAGCAATACGCGCCCCGAGGAGCGTCTTGCCACATGTCACCACTGGGTCTGACTGAGCGCCTCCAGGAGAGAGGCCCAACCAAGACGCGCCCCGAGGAGCATCTTTCCACATGTCAGCCCCCGGTCTGACTGAGCGCCTCCAGGAGAGAGGCCCAAGCAAGACGCGCCCCGAGGAGCGTCTTGCCGAATGTCAACACTGGGTCTTACTAAGCGCCTCCTGGAGAGAGGCACAAGCAAGAAACGCCCGAGGAGCGTCTTGACACATGTCAACACTGGATCTGACTGATCGCCTCCCCAGGAGAGAGGCCTAAGCAAGACGCGCCCCGAGGAGCGTCTTGCCACATGTCACCACAGGGTCTGACTGAGCGCCTCCAGGAGAGAGGCCCAACGAAGACGCGCCCCGAGGAGCGTCTTGCCACGTGCCAACACTGGGTCTGACTGAGCACCTCCAGGAGAGAGGCCCAAAAAAGACGCGCCCCGAGGAGCGTCTTGCCAAATGTCAACAATGGGTCTGACTGAGGGCCTCCAGGAGAGAAGCCCAAGCAAGACGCGCCCCGAGGAGCGTCTTGCCACATGTCAGCCCCCGGTCTGACTGAGCGCCTCCAGGAGAGAGGCCCAAGCAAGACGCGCCCCGAGGAGCGTCTTGCCACATGTCAGCACTGGGTCTGACTGAGCGCCTGCAGGAGAGAGGCCCAAGCAAGAAACGCCCGAGGAGCGTCTTGACACATGTCAACACTGGGTCTGACTGATCGCCTCCCCAGGAGAGAGGCCCAAGCAAGACGCGCCCCGAGGAGCGTCTTTCAACATGTCACCTCTGGGTCTGACTGAGCGCCTCCAGGAGAGAGGCCCAAGCAAGACGGGCCCCGAGGAGCGTCTTGCCACATGTCAACAATGGGTCTGACTGAGGGCTTCCAGGAGAGAAGCCCAAGCAAGACGCGCCCCGAGGAGCGTCGTGCCACATGTCAACACTGGGTCTGACTGAGCGCCTCCAGGAGAGAGGCCCAAGCAAGACACGACCCGAGGAGTGTCTTGACACATGTCAACACTGGGTCTGACTGAGGGCCTCCATGAGAGAAGCCCAAGCAAGACGCGCCCCGAGGAGAGTCTTGCCACATGTCTACACTGGGTCTGACAGAGGGCATCCAGGAGAGAGGCCCAAGCAATACGCGCCCCGAGGAGCGTCTTGCCACATGTCAGCACTGGGTCTGACTGAGCGCCTGCAGGAGAGAGGCCCAAGCAAGAAACGCCCGAGGAGTGTCTTGACACATGTCAACACTGGGTCTGACTGATCGCCTCCCCAGGAGAGAGGCCCAAGCAAGACGCGCCCTGAGGAGCGTCTTGCCACATGTCAACAATGGGTCTGACTGAGGGCTTCCAGGAGAGAAGCCCAAGCAAGACGCGCCCCGAGGAGCGTCGTGCCACATGTCAACACTGGGTCTGACTGAGCGCCTCCAGGAGAGAGGCCCAAGCAAGACACGCCCCGAGGAGTGTCTTGACACATGTCAAAACTGGGTCTGACTGAGGGCCTCCATGAGAGAAGCCCAAGCAAGACGCGCCCCGAGGAGAGTCTTGCCACATGTCTACACTGGGTCTGACAGAGGGCATCCAGGAGAGAGGCCCAAGCAAGACGCGCCCCGAGGAGCGTCTTGCCACATGTCACCACTGGGTCTGACTGAGCGCCTCCAGGAGAGAGGCCCAACCAAGACGCGCCCCGAGGAGAGTCTTGCCACATGCCAACACTGGGTCTGACAGAGGGCATCCAGGAGAGAGGCCCAAGCAATACGCGCCCCGAGGAGCGTCTTGCCACATGTCACCACTGGGTCTGACTGAGCGCCTCCAGGAGAGAGGCCCAACCAAGACGCGCCCCGAGGAGAGTCTTGCCACATGCCAACACTGGGTCTGACTGAGCGCCTCTAGGAGAGAGGCCCAAGCAAGACGCGCCCCGAGGAGCGTCTTGCCACGTGTCAACACTGGGTCTGACTGAGCGCCTCCAGGAGAGAAGCCCAAGCAAGACGCGCCCCGAGGAGTGTCTTGCCACGTGCCACCACTGGGTCTGACTGAGCGCCTCCAGGAGAGAGGCCCAAGCAAGACGTGCCCCGAGGAGCGTCTTGCCACATGTAAACACTGGGTCTGACTGAGCGCCTCCAGGAGAGACGCCCAAGCAAGACGCGCCCCGAGGAGCGTCTTGCCACATGTCAGCACTGGGTCTGACTGAGCTCCTCCAGGAGAGAGGCCCAAGCAAGACGCGCCCCGAGGAGCGTCTTGCCACATGTCAGCACTCGGTCTGACTGAGCGCCTCCAGGAGAGAGGCCCAAGCAAGACGCGCCCCGCGGAGCGTCTTGCCACATGTCAACAATGGGTCCGACTGAGGGCCTCCAGGAGAGAAGCCCAAGCAAGACACGCCCCGAGGAGCGTCTTGCCACATGTCAACACTGGTTCTGACTGAGTGCCTCCAGGAGAGAGGCCCAAGCAAGACGCGCCCCGAGGAGCATCTTGCCACGTGTCACCACTGGGTCTGACTGAGCGCCTCCAGGAGAGAGGCCCAAGCAAGACGCGCCCGGAGGACCGTCTTGCCACATGTCAGCACTCGGTCTGACTGAGTGCCTCCAGGAGAGAGGCCCAAGCAAGACGCGCCCCGAGGAGCGTCTTGCCACATGTCAGCACTCGGTCTGACTGAGCGCCTCCAGGAGAGAGGCCCAAGCAAGACGCGCCCGGAGGAGTGTCTTGCCACATGTCACCACTGGGTCTGACTGAGCGGCTCCAGGAGAGAGGCCCAAGCAAGACGCGCCCCGAGGAGCGTCAGGCCACATGTCACTACTCGGTCTGACTGAGCGCCTCCAGGAGAGAGGCCCAAGCAAGACGCGCCCCGAGGAGTGTCTTTCCACGTGTCAACACTGGGTCTGATTGAGGGCCTTCTGGAGAGAGGCCCAAGCAAGACGCGCCCCGAGGAGCGTCTTGCCACATGTAAACAATGAGTCTGACTGAGGGCCACCAGCAGAGAAGCCCAAGCAAGACGCGCCCCGAGGAGCGTCTTCCCACATGTCAGCACTCGGTCTGACTGAGCGCCTCCAGGAGAGAGGCCCAAGCAAGACGCGCCCCGAGGAGCGTCTTGCCACATGTCAACAATGGGTCTTACTGAGGGCATCCAGGAGAGAAGCCCAAGCAAGACGCGCCCCGAGGAGCTTCTTGCCACATGTCAGCACTCCGTCTGATTGAGCGCCTCCAGGAGAGAGGCCAAAGCAAGACGCGCCCCGAGGAGCGTCTTGACACATGTCAACACTGGGTCTGACAGAGGGCCTCCATGAGAGAGGCCCAAGCAAGACGCGCCCCGAGGAGCGTCTTGCCACATGTCAACACTGGGTCTGACTGAGCGCCTCCAGGAGAGAGGCCCAAGCAAGACGCGCCCCGAGGAGCGTCTTGCCACAGGTCAGCACTGGGTCTGACTGAGCTCCTCCAGGAGAGAGGCCCCAGCAAGACGCGCCCCGAGGAGAGTCTTGCCTTATGTCAGCACTTGGTCTGACTGAGCACCTCCAGGAGAGAGGCCCAAGCAAGACGCGCCCCGAGGAGCGTTTTGCCACATGTCAACAATGGGTCTTACTGAGGGCCTCCAGGAGAGAGGCCCAAGCAAGACGCGCCCCTAGGAGCGTCTTGCCACATGTCAACAATGGGTCTGACTGAGGGCCTCCAGGAGAGAAGCCCAAGCAAGACACACCCCGAGGAGCGTCTTGCCACATGTCAACACTGGTTCTGACTGAGCACCTCCAGGAGAGAGGCCCAAGCAAGACGAGCCCCGAGGAGCGTCTTGACACATGTCAACACTGGGTCTGACAGAGGGCCTCCATGAGAGAGGCCCAAGCAAGACGCGCCCCGAGGAGCGTCTTGCAACATTTCAACACTGAGTCTGACTGAGCGCCTCCAGGAGAGAGGCCCAAGCAAGACGCGCCCCGAGGAGCGTCTTGCCACATGTCAGCACTGGGTCTGACTAAGCTCCTCCAGGAGAGAGGCCCCAGCAAGATGCGCCCCGAGGAGCGTCTTGCCACATGTCACTACTCGGTCTGAATGAACGCCTCCAGGAGAGAGGCCCAAGCAAGACGCGCCCCGAGGAGCGTCTTGACACATGTCAACACTGGGTCTGACTGAGGGCCTCCATGAGAGAAGCCCAAGCAAGACGCGCCCCGAGGAGAGTCTTGCCACATGTCAACACTGGGTCTGAAAGAGGGCATCCAGGAGAGAGGCCCAAGCAATACGCGCCCCGAGGAGCGTCTTGCCACATGTCACCACTGGGTCTGACTGAGCGCCTCCAGGAGAGAGGCCCAACCAAGACGCGCCCCGAGGAGCATCTTTCCACATGTCAGCCCCCGGTCTGACTGAGCGCCTCCAGGAGAGAGGCCCAAGCAAGACGCGCCCCGAGGAGCGTCTTGCCGAATGTCAACACTGGGTCTTACTAAGCGCCTCCTGGAGAGAGGCACAAGCAAGAAACGCCCGAGGAGCGTCTTGACACATGTCAACACTGGATCTGACTGATCGCCTCCCCAGGAGAGAGGCCTAAGCAAGACGCGCCCCGAGGAGCGTCTTGCCACATGTCACCACAGGGTCTGACTGAGCGCCTCCAGGAGAGAGGCCCAACGAAGACGCGCCCCGAGGAGCGTCTTGCCACGTGCCAACACTGGGTCTGACTGAGCACCTCCAGGAGAGAGGCCCAAAAAAGACGCGCCCCGAGGAGCGTCTTGCCAAATGTCAACAATGGGTCTGACTGAGGGCCTCCAGGAGAGAAGCCCAAGCAAGACGCGCCCCGAGGAGCGTCTTGCCACATGTCAGCCCCCGGTCTGACTGAGCGCCTCCAGGAGAGAGGCCCAAGCAAGACGCGCCCCGAGGAGCGTCTTGCCACATGTCAGCACTGGGTCTGACTGAGCGCCTGCAGGAGAGAGGCCCAAGCAAGAAACGCCCGAGGAGCGTCTTGACACATGTCAACACTGGGTCTGACTGATCGCCTCCCCAGGAGAGAGGCCCAAGCAAGACGCGCCCCGAGGAGCGTCTTTCAACATGTCACCTCTGGGTCTGACTGAGCGCCTCCAGGAGAGAGGCCCAAGCAAGACGGGCCCCGAGGAGCGTCTTGCCACATGTCAACAATGGGTCTGACTGAGGGCTTCCAGGAGAGAAGCCCAAGCAAGACGCGCCCCGAGGAGCGTCGTGCCACATGTCAACACTGGGTCTGACTGAGCGCCTCCAGGAGAGAGGCCCAAGCAAGACACGACCCGAGGAGTGTCTTGACACATGTCAACACTGGGTCTGACTGAGGGCCTCCATGAGAGAAGCCCAAGCAAGACGCGCCCCGAGGAGAGTCTTGCCACATGTCTACACTGGGTCTGACAGAGGGCATCCAGGAGAGAGGCCCAAGCAATACGCGCCCCGAGGAGCGTCTTGCCACATGTCAGCACTGGGTCTGACTGAGCGCCTGCAGGAGAGAGGCCCAAGCAAGAAACGCCCGAGGAGTGTCTTGACACATGTCAACACTGGGTCTGACTGATCGCCTCCCCAGGAGAGAGGCCCAAGCAAGACGCGCCCTGAGGAGCGTCTTGCCACATGTCAACAATGGGTCTGACTGAGGGCTTCCAGGAGAGAAGCCCAAGCAAGACGCGCCCCGAGGAGCGTCGTGCCACATGTCAACACTGGGTCTGACTGAGCGCCTCCAGGAGAGAGGCCCAAGCAAGACACGCCCCGAGGAGTGTCTTGACACATGTCAAAACTGGGTCTGACTGAGGGCCTCCATGAGAGAAGCCCAAGCAAGACGCGCCCCGAGGAGAGTCTTGCCACATGTCTACACTGGGTCTGACAGAGGGCATCCAGGAGAGAGGCCCAAGCAATACGCGCCCCGAGGAGCGTCTTGCCACATGTCACCACTGGGTCTGACTGAGCGCCTCCAGGAGAGAGGCCCAACCAAGACGCGCCCCGAGGAGAGTCTTGCCACATGCCAACACTGGGTCTGACAGAGGGCATCCAGGAGAGAGGCCCAAGCAATACGCGCCCCGAGGAGCGTCTTGCCACATGTCACCACTGGGTCTGACTGAGCGCCTCCAGGAGAGAGGCCCAACCAAGACGCGCCCCGAGGAGAGTCTTGCCACATGCCAACACTGGGTCTGACTGAGCGCCTCTAGGAGAGAGGCCCAAGCAAGACGCGCCCCGAGGAGCGTCTTGCCACGTGTCAACACTGGGTCTGACTGAGCGCCTCCAGGAGAGAAGCCCAAGCAAGACGCGCCCCGAGGAGTGTCTTGCCACGTGCCACCACTGGGTCTGACTGAGCGCCTCCAGGAGAGAGGCCCAAGCAAGACGTGCCCCGAGGAGCGTCTTGCCACATGTAAACACTGGGTCTGACTGAGCGCCTCCAGGAGAGACGCCCAAGCAAGACGCGCCCCGAGGAGCGTCTTGCCACATGTCAGCACTGGGTCTGACTGAGCTCCTCCAGGAGAGAGGCCCAAGCAAGACGCGCCCCGAGGAGCGTCTTGCCACATGTCAGCACTCGGTCTGACTGAGCGCCTCCAGGAGAGAGGCCCAAGCAAGACGCGCCCCGCGGAGCGTCTTGCCACATGTCAACAATGGGTCCGACTGAGGGCCTCCAGGAGAGAAGCCCAAGCAAGACACGCCCCGAGGAGCGTCTTGCCACATGTCAACACTGGTTCTGACTGAGTGCCTCCAGGAGAGAGGCCCAAGCAAGACGCGCCCCGAGGAGCATCTTGCCACGTGTCACCACTGGGTCTGACTGAGCGCCTCCAGGAGAGAGGCCCAAGCAAGACGCGCCCGGAGGACCGTCTTGCCACATGTCAGCACTCGGTCTGACTGAGTGCCTCCAGGAGAGAGGCCCAAGCAAGACGCGCCCCGAGGAGCGTCTTGCCACATGTCAGCACTCGGTCTGACTGAGCGCCTCCAGGAGAGAGGCCCAAGCAAGACGCGCCCGGAGGAGTGTCTTGCCACATGTCACCACTGGGTCTGACTGAGCGGCTCCAGGAGAGAGGCCCAAGCAAGACGCGCCCCGAGGAGCGTCAGGCCACATGTCACTACTCGGTCTGACTGAGCGCCTCCAGGAGAGAGGCCCAAGCAAGACGCGCCCCGAGGAGTGTCTTTCCACGTGTCAACACTGGGTCTGATTGAGGGCCTTCTGGAGAGAGGCCCAAGCAAGACGCGCCCCGAGGAGCGTCTTGCCACATGTAAACAATGAGTCTGACTGAGGGCCACCAGCAGAGAAGCCCAAGCAAGACGCGCCCCGAGGAGCGTCTTCCCACATGTCAGCACTCGGTCTGACTGAGCGCCTCCAGGAGAGAGGCCCAAGCAAGACGCGCCCCGAGGAGCGTCTTGCCACATGTCAACAATGGGTCTTACTGAGGGCATCCAGGAGAGAAGCCCAAGCAAGACGCGCCCCGAGGAGCTTCTTGCCACATGTCAGCACTCCGTCTGATTGAGCGCCTCCAGGAGAGAGGCCAAAGCAAGACGCGCCCCGAGGAGCGTCTTGACACATGTCAACACTGGGTCTGACAGAGGGCCTCCATGAGAGAGGCCCAAGCAAGACGCGCCCCGAGGAGCGTCTTGCCACATGTCAACACTGGGTCTGACTGAGCGCCTCCAGGAGAGAGGCCCAAGCAAGACGCGCCCCGAGGAGCGTCTTGCCACAGGTCAGCACTGGGTCTGACTGAGCTCCTCCAGGAGAGAGGCCCCAGCAAGACGCGCCCCGAGGAGAGTCTTGCCTTATGTCAGCACTTGGTCTGACTGAGCACCTCCAGGAGAGAGGCCCAAGCAAGACGCGCCCCGAGGAGCGTTTTGCCACATGTCAACAATGGGTCTTACTGAGGGCCTCCAGGAGAGAGGCCCAAGCAAGACGCGCCCCTAGGAGCGTCTTGCCACATGTCAACAATGGGTCTGACTGAGGGCCTCCAGGAGAGAAGCCCAAGCAAGACACACCCCGAGGAGCGTCTTGCCACATGTCAACACTGGTTCTGACTGAGCACCTCCAGGAGAGAGGCCCAAGTAAGACGAGCCCCGAGGAGCGTCTTGACACATGTCAACACTGGGTCTGACAGAGGGCCTCCATGAGAGAGGCCCAAGCAAGACGCGCCCCGAGGAGCGTCTTGCAACATTTCAACACTGAGTCTGACTGAGCGCCTCCAGGAGAGAGGCCCAAGCAAGACGCGCCCCGAGGAGCGTCTTGCCACATGTCAGCACTGGGTCTGACTAAGCTCCTCCAGGAGAGAGGCCCCAGCAAGATGCGCCCCGAGGAGCGTCTTGCCACATGTCACTACTCGGTCTGAATGAACGCCTCCAGGAGAGAGGCCCAAGCAAGACGCGCACCGAGGAGAGTCTTGCCACGTGTCAACACTGGGTCTGATTGAGGGCCTTCTGGAGAGAGGCCCACGTAAGACGCGCCCCGAGGAGCGTCTTGCCACATGTCAACAATGGGTCTGACTGAGCGCCTCCAGGAGAGAGGCCCAAGCAAGACGCGCCCCGAGGAGCGTCAGGCCACATGTCACTACTCGGTCTGACTGAGCGCCTCCAGGAGAGAGGCCCAAGCAAGACGCGCCCCGAGGAGCGTCTTGCCACGTGTCAACACTGGGTCTGATTGAGGGCCTTCTGGAGAGAGGCCCACGCAAGACGCACCCCGAGGAGCGTCTTGCCACATGTGAACAATGGATCTGACTGAGCGCCTCCAGGAGAGAGGCCCAAGCAAGACGCACCCCGAGGAGCGTCTTGCCACATGTCAACACTAGGTCTGACTGAGCGCCTCCAGGAGAGAGGCCCAAGCAAGACGCGCTACGAGGAGCGTCTTGCCACATGTCAACACTGGTTCTGACTGAGCGCCTCCAGGAGAGAGGCCCAAGCAAGACGCGCCACGAGGAGCGTCTTGCCACATGTCAACACTGGTTCTGACTGAGCGCCTCCAGGAGAGAGGCCCAAGCAAGACGCGCCCCGAGGAGATTTTGCCACATGTCAACACTGGGTCTTTCTGAGCGCCTCCAGGAGAGAAGCCCAAGCAAGACGCGCCCCGAGGAGCTTCTTGCCACATGTCAACAATGAGTCTGACTGAGGGCCTCCAGCAGAGAAGCCCAAGCAAGACGCGCCCCGAGGAGCGTCTTCCCACATGTCAGCACTCGGTCTGACTGAGCGCCTCCAGGAGAGAGGCCCAAGCAAGACGCGCCCCGAGGAGCGTCTTGCCTCATGTCAACATTGGGTCTTACTGAGGGCCTCCAGGAGAGAAGCCCAAGCAAGACACGCCCCGAGGAGCGTCTTGCCACATGACAACACTGGTTCTGACTGAGCGCCTCCAGGAGAGAGGCCCAAGCAAGACGCGCCCCGAGGAGCGTCTTGCCACGTCTCAACACTGGGTCTGACTGAGCGCCTCCAGGAGAGAGGCCCAAGGAAGACGCAGCCCGAGGAGCGTCTTGCCACATGTCAGCACTCGGTCTGACTGTGCGCCTCAAGGAGAGAGGCCCAAGCAAGACGCGCCCCGAGGAGCGTCAGGCCACATGTCACTACTCGGACTGACTGAGCGCCTCCAGGAGAGAGGCCCAAGCAAGACGCGCCCCGAGGAGCGTCTTGCCACGTGTCAACACTGGGTCTGATTGAGGGCCTTCTGGAGAGAGGCCCACGCAAGACGCGCCCCGAGGAGCGTCTTGCATCATGTCACCACTGGGTCTGACTGAGCGCCTCCAGGAGAGAGGCCCAAGCAAGACGCGCCCCGAGGAGCGTCAGGCCACATGTCACTACTCGGTCTGACTGAGCGCCTCCAGGAGAGAGGCCCAAGCAAGACGCGCCCCGAGGAGCGTCTTGCCACGTGTCAACACTGGGTCTGATTGAGGGCCTTCTGTAGAGAGGCCCACGCAAGACGCGCCCCGAGGAGCGTCTTGCCACATGTCAACAATGGGTCTGACTGAGCGCCTCCAGGAGAGAGGCCCAAGCAAGACGCGCCCCGAGGAGCGTCAGGCCACATGTCACTACTCGGTCTGACTGAGCGCCTCCAGGAGAGAGGCCCAAGCAAGACGCGCCCCAAGGAGCGTCTTGCCACGTGTCAACACTGGGTCTGATTGAGGGCTTTCTGGAGAGAGGCCAACGCAAGACGCGCCCCGAGGAGTGTCTTGCCACATGTCAACAATGGGTCTGACTGAGTGCCTCCAGGAGAGAGGCCCAAGCAAGACGCACCCCGAGGAGCGTCTTGCCACATGTCAACACTAGGTCTGACTGAGCGCCTCCAGGAGAGAGGCCCAAGCAAGACGCGCTACGAGGAGCGTCTTGCCACATGTCAACACTGGTTCTGACTGAGCGCCTCCAGGAGAGAGGCCCAAGCAAGATGCGCCACGAGGAGCGTCTTGCCACATGTCAACACTGGTTCTGACTGAGCGCCTCCAGGAGAGAGGCCCAAGCAAGACGCGCCCTTTGGAGATTTTGCCACATGTCAACACTGGGTCTTTCTGAGCTCCTCCAGGAGAGAAGCCCAAGCAAGACGCGCCCCGAGGAGCATCTTGCCACGTGTCAACACTGGGTCTGATTGAGGGCCTTCTGGAGAGAGGCCCACACAAGACGCGCCCCGAGGAGCGTCTTGCCACATGTCACCACTGGGTCTGACTGAGCGCCTCCAGGAGAGAGGCCCAAGCAAGACGCGCCCCGAGGAGCGTCAGGCCACATGTCACTACTCGGTCTGACTGAGCGCCTCCAGGAGAGAGGATCAAGCAAGACGCGCCCCGAGGAGAGTCTTGCCACGTGTCAACACTGGGTCTGATTGAGGGCCTTCTGTAGAGAGGCCCACGCAAGACGCGCCCCGAGGAGCGTCTTGCCACATGTCAACAATGGGTCTGACTGAGCGCCTCCAGGAGAGAGGCCCAAGCAAGACGCGCCCCGAGGAGCGTCAGGCCACATGTCACTACTCGGTCTGACTGAGCGCCTCCAGGAGAGAGGCCCAAGCAAGACGCGCCCTGAGGAGCGTCTTGCCACGTGTCAACACTGGGTCTGATTGAGGGCTTTCTGGAGAGAGGCCAACGCAAGACGCGCCCCGAGGAGTGTCTTGCCACATGTCAACAATGGGTCTGACTGAGTGCCTCCAGGAGAGAGGCCCAAGCAAGACGCACCCCGAGGAGCGTCTTGCCACATGTCAACACTAGGTCTGACTGAGCACCTCCAGGAGAGAGGCCCAAGCAAGACGCGCTACGAGGAGCGTCTTGCCACATGTCAACACTGGTTCTGACTGAGCGCCTCCAGGAGAGAGGCCCAAGCAAGATGCGCCACGAGGAGCGTCTTGCCACATGTCAACACTGGTTCTGACTGAGCGCCTCCAGGAGAGAGGCCCAAGCAAGACGCGCTCCGAGGAGATTTTGCCACATGTCAACACTGGGTCTTTCTGAGCGCCTCCAGGAGAGAAGCCCAAGCAAGACGCGCCCCGAGGAGCGTCTTGCCACGTGTCACCACTGGGTCTGATTGAGCGCCTCCAGGAGAGAGGACCCAGCAAGACGCGCCCCGAGGAGCGTCTTGCCTTATGTCAGCACTCGGTCTGACTGAGCGCCTCCAGGAGAGAGGCCCGAGCAAGACGCGCCCCGAGGAGCGTCTTGCCACATGGCAACAATGGGTCTGACAGAGGGCCTCCAGGAGAGAGGCCCAAGCAAGTCGCGCCCCGAGGAGCGTCTTGCCACGTGTCACCTCTGGGTCTGTCTGAGCGCCTCCAGGAGAGAGGCCCAAGCAAGACGCGCCCCGAGGAGCGTCTTGCCACATGTCAGCACTGTGTCTGACTGAGCTCCTCCAGGAGAGAGGCCCCAGCAAGACGCGCCCCGAGGAGCGTCTTGCATTATGTCAGCACTCGGTCTGACTGAGCGCCTCCAGGAGAGAGGCCCAAGCAAGACGCGCCCGGAGGAGTGTCTTGCCACATGTCACCACTGGGTCTGATTGAGGGCCTTCTGGAGAGAGGCCCACGCAAGACACGCCCCGAGGAGCGTCTTGCCACTTGTCAACAATTGGTCTGACTGAGCGCTTCCAGGAGAGAAGCCCAAGCAAGACACGCCCCGAGGAGCGTCTTGCCACATGTCAACACTGGTTCTGACTGAGCGCCTCCAGGAGAGAGGCCCAAGCAAGACGCGCCCCGAGGAGCGTCTTGCCACGTCTCAACACTGGGTCTGACTGAGCGCCTCCAGGAGAGAGGCCCAAGCAAGATGCGCCCCGAGGAGCGTCTTGCCACGTGTCAACACTGGGTCTGACTGAGCGCCTCCAGGAGAGAGGCCCAAGCAAGACGCGGCCCGAGGAGCGTCTTGCCACATGTCAGCACTGGGTCTGACTGAGCGCCTCCAGGAGAGAGGCCCAAGCAAGACGCGCCCCGAGGAGCGTCAGGCCACATCTCACTACTCGGTCTGACTGAGCGCCTCCAGGAGAGAGGCCCAAGCAAGACGCGCCCCGAGGAGCGTCTTGCCACGTGTCAACACTGGGTCTGATTGAGGGCCTTCTGGAGAGAGGCCCACGTAAGACGCGCCCCGAGGAGCGTCTTGCCACTGGTCAACAATGGGTCTGACTGAGCGCCTCCAGGAGAGAGGCCCAAGCAAGATGCTCCCCGAGGAGCGTCAGGCCACATGTCACTACTCGGTCTGACTGAGCGCCTCCAGGAGAGAGGCCCAAGCAAGACGCGACCCGAGGAGCGTCTTGCCACGTGTCAACACTGGGTCTGATTGAGGGCCTTCTGGAGAGAGGCCCACGCAAGACGCGCCCCGAGGAGCGTCTTGCCACATGTCAACAATGGGTCTGACTGAGCGCCTCCAAGAGAGAGGCCCAAGCAAGACGCACCCCGAGGAGCGTCTTGCCATATGTCAACACTAGGTCTGACTGAGCGCCTCCAGGAGAGAGGCCCAAGCAAGACGCGCTACGAGGAGCTTCTTGCCACATGTCAACACTGGTTCTGACTGACGGCCTCCAGCAGAGAAGCCCAAGCAAGACGCGCCCCGAGGAGCGTCTTCCCACATGTCAGCACTCGGTCTGACTGAGCGCCTCCAGGAGAGAGGCCCAAGCAAGACGCGCCCCGAGGAGCGTCTTGCCACATGTCAACAATGGGTCTTACTGAGGGCCTCCAGGAGAGAAGCCCAAGCAAGACACGCCCCGAGGAGCGTCTTGCCACATGTCAACACTGGTTCTGACTGAGCGCCTCCAGGAGAGAGGCCCAAGCAAGACGCGCCCCGAGGAGCGTCTTGCCACGTCTCAACACTGGGTCTGACTGAGTGCCTCCAGGAGAGAGGCCCAAGCAAGACGCGCCCCGAGGAGCGTCTTGCCACGTGTCAACACTGGGTCTGACTGAGCGCCTCCAGGAGAGAGGCCCAAGCAAGACGCGGCCCGAGGAGCGTCTTGCCACATGTCAGCACTCGGTCTGACTGTGCACCTCAAGGAGAGAGGCCCAAGCAAGACGCGCCCGGAGGAGTGTCTTGCCACATGTGAACACTGGGTCTGACTGAGCGCCTCCAGGAGAGAGGCCCAAGCAAGACGCGCCCCGAGGAGCGTCTTGCCACGTGTCACCACTGGGTCTGACTGAGCGCCTCCAGGAGAGAGGCCCAAACAAGATGCGACCTGAGGAGCGTCTTGCCAATGTCACCACTGGGTCTGACTGAACGCCTCCAGGAGAGAGGCCCAAGCAAGACGCGCCCGAGGAGCGTCTTGCTTTATGTCAGCACTCAGTCTGACTGAGCGCCTCCAGGAGAGAGGCCCAAGCAAGACGCACCCCAAGGAGCGTCTTGCCACGTGTCAACACTGGGTCTGATTGAGGGCCTTCTGGAGAGAGGCCCAAGCAAGACGCGCCCCGAGGAGCGTCTTGCCACTGGTCAACAATGAGTCTGACTGAGGGCCTCCAGCAGAGAAGCCCAAGCAAGACGCGCCCCGAGGAGCGTCTTCCCACATGTCAGCACTCGGTCTGACTGAGCGCCTCCAGGAGAGAGGCCCAAGCAAGACGCGCCCCGAGGAGCGTCTTGCCACATGTCAACAATGGGTCTTACTGAGGGCCTCCAGGAGAGAAGCCCAAGCAAGACGCGCCCCGAGGAGCTTCTTGCCACATGTCAGCACTCGGTCTGACTGAGCGCCTCCAGGAGAGAGGCCAAAGCAAGACGCGCCCCGAGGAGCGTCTTGACACATGTCAACACTGGGTCTGATATAGGGCCTCCATGAGAGAGGCCCAAGCAAGACGCGCCCCGAGGAGTGTCTTGCCACATGTCAACAACGGGTCTGACTGAGCGCCTCCAGGAGAGAGGCCCAAGCAAGACGAACCCCGAGGAGCGTCTTGCCACGTGTCAACACTGGGTCTGACTGAGCACCTCCAGGAGAGAGGCCCAAGCAAGACGCGCCTCGAGGAGCGTCTTGCCACATGCGAACACTGGGTCTGACTAAGCGCCTCCAGGAGACAGGCCCAAGCAAGACGCGCCCCGAGGAGCATCTTGCGACGTGTCAACAATGGGTCTGACTGAGCGCCTCCAGGAGAGAGGCCCAAGCAAGACGCACCCCGAGGAGCGTCTTGCCACGTGTCACCACTGGGTCTGACTGAGCGGCTCCAGGAGAGAGGCCCAACCAAGACGCGCCTCGAGGAGCGTCTTGCCACATGCGAACACTGGGTCTGACTAAGCGCCTCCAGGAGACAGGCCCAAGCAAGACGCGCCCCGAGGAGCATCTTGCGACGTGTCAACACTGGGTCTGACTGAGCGCCTCCAGGAGAGAGGCCCAAGCAAGACGGGCCCGAGGAGCGTCTTGCCTTATGTCAGCACTCAGTCTGACTGAGCGCCTCCAGGAGAGAGGCCCAAGCAAGACGCACCCCGAGGAGCGCCTTGCCACGTGTCAACACTGGGTCTGATTGAGGGCCTTCTGGAGAGAGGCCCAAGCAAGACGCGCCCCGAGGAGCGTCTTGCCACATGTCAACAATGAGTCTGACTGAGGGCCTCCAGCAGAGAAGCCCAAGCAAGACGCGCCCTGAGGAGCTTCTTGCCACATGTCAGCACTCGGTCTGACTGAGCGCCTCCAGGAGAGAGTCCAAAGCAAGACGCGCCCCGAGGAGCGTCTTGACACATGTCAACACTGGGTCTGACAGAGGGCCTTCTGGAGAGAGGCCCAAGCAAGACGCGCCCCGAGGAGTGTCTTGCCACATGTCAACAATGGGTCTGACTGAGCGCCTCCAGGAGAGAGGCCCAAGCAAGACGCGCCCCGAGGAGCGTCTTGCCACGTGTCATCACTGGGTCTGACTGAGCGCCTCCAGGAGAGAGGCCCAAGCAAGACGCGCGCCGAGGAGCGTCTTGCCACGTGTCACCACTGGGTCTGACTGAGCGCCTCCAGGAGATAGGCCCAAACAAGACGCGCCCCGAGGAGCGTCTTGCCACGTGTCACCAATGGGTCTGACTGAGCGCCTCCAGGAGAGAGGCCCAAGCAAGAAGCGCCCCGAGGAGCGTCTTGCCACATGTCAGCACTGGGTCTGACTGAGCTCTTCCAGGTGAGAGGCCCCAGCAAGACGCGCCCCGAGGAGCGTCTTGCCTTATGTCAGCACTCTGTCTGACTGAGCGCCTCCAGGAGAGAGGCCCAAGCAAGACGCGCCCGTAGGAGTGTCTTGCCACATGTCACCACTGGGTCTGATTGAGGGCCTTCTGGAGAGAGGCCCACACAAGACGCGCCCCGAGGAGCGTCTTGCCACATGTCAACAATTGGTCTGACTGAGGGCTTCCAGGAGAGAAGCCCAAGCAAGACACGCCCCGAGGAGCGTCTTGCCACATGTCAACACTGGTTCTGACTGAGCGCCTCCAGGAGAGAGGCCCAAGCAAGACGCGGCCCGAGGAGCGTCTTGCCACGTCGCAACACTGGGTCTGATTGAGCGCCTCCAGGAGAGATGCCCAAGCAAGACGCGCCCCGAGGAGCGTCTTGCCACGTGTCAACACTGGGTCTGACTGAGCGCCTCCAGGAGAGAGGCCCAAGCAAGACGCGGCCCGAGGAGCGTATTGCCACATGTCAGCACTCGGTCTGACTGTGCGCCTCAAGGAGAGAGGCCCAAGCAAGACGCGCCCGGAGGAGTGTCTTGCCACATGTCACCACTGGGTCTGACTGAGCGACTCCAGGAGAGAGGCCCAAGCAAAACGGCCCGAGGAGCGTCTGGCCACATGTCACTACTCGGTCTGAATGAACGCCTCCAGGAGAGAGGCCCAAGCAAGACGCGCCCCGAGGAGCGTCTTGCCACGTGTCAACACTGGGTCTGATTGAGGGCCTTCTGGAGAGAGGCCCACGTAAGACGCGCCCCGAGGAGCGTCTTGCCACATGTCGACAATGGGTCTGACTGAGCGCCTCCAGGAGAGAGGCCCAAGCAAGACGCGCCCCGAGGAGCGTCTTGCCACGTCTCAACACTGGGTCTGACTGAGTGCCTCCAGGAGAGAGGCCCAAGCAAGACGCGCCCCGAGGAGCGTCTTGCCACGTGTCAACACTGGGTCTGACTGAGCGCCTCCAGGAGAGAGGCCCAAGCAAGACGCGGCCCGAGGAGCGTCTTGCCACATGTCAGCACTCGGTCTGACTGTGCACCTCAAGGAGAGAGGCCCAAGCAAGACGCGCCCGGAGGAGTGTCTTGCCACATGTGAACACTGGGTCTGACTGAGCGCCTCCAGGAGAGAGGCCCAAGCAAGACGCGCCCCGAGGAGCGTCTTGCCACGTGTCACCACTGGGTCTGACTGAGCGCCTCCAGGAGAGAGGCCCAAACAAGATGCGACCTGAGGAGCGTCTTGCCAATGTCACCACTGGGTCTGACTGAACGCCTCCAGGAGAGAGGCCCAAGCAAGACGCGCCCCGAGGAGCGTCTTGCCACATGTCAACAATGGGTCTTACTGAGGGCCTCCAGGAGAGAAGCCCAAGCAAGACGCGCCCCGAGGAGCTTCTTGCCACATGTCAGCACTCGGTCTGACTGAGCGCCTCCAGGAGAGAGGCCAAAGCAAGACGCGCCCCGAGGAGCGTCTTGACACATGTCAACACTGGGTCTGATATAGGGCCTCCATGAGAGAGGCCCAAGCAAGACGCGCCCCGAGGAGTGTCTTGCCACATGTCAACAACGGGTCTGACTGAGCGCCTCCAGGAGAGAGGCCCAAGCAAGACGAACCCCGAGGAGCGTCTTGCCACGTGTCAACACTGGGTCTGACTGAGCACCTCCAGGAGAGAGGCCCAAGCAAGACGCGCCTCGAGGAGCGTCTTGCCACATGCGAACACTGGGTCTGACTAAGCGCCTCCAGGAGACAGGCCCAAGCAAGACGCGCCCCGAGGAGCATCTTGCGACGTGTCAACAATGGGTCTGACTGAGCGCCTCCAGGAGAGAGGCCCAAGCAAGACGCACCCCGAGGAGCGTCTTGCCACGTGTCACCACTGGGTCTGACTGAGCGGCTCCAGGAGAGAGGCCCAACCAAGACGCGCCTCGAGGAGCGTCTTGCCACATGCGAACACTGGGTCTGACTAAGCGCCTCCAGGAGACAGGCCCAAGCAAGACGCGCCCCGAGGAGCATCTTGCGACGTGTCAACACTGGGTCTGACTGAGCACCTCCAGGAGAGAGGCCCAAGCAAGACGGGCCCGAGGAGCGTCTTGCCTTATGTCAGCACTCAGTCTGACTGAGCGCCTCCAGGAGAGAGGCCCAAGCAAGACGCACCCCGAGGAGCGCCTTGCCACGTGTCAACACTGGGTCTGATTGAGGGCCTTCTGGAGAGAGGCCCAAGCAAGACGCGCCCCGAGGAGCGTCTTGCCACATGTCAACAATGAGTCTGACTGAGGGCCTCCAGCAGAGAAGCCCAAGCAAGACGCGCCCTGAGGAGCTTCTTGCCACATGTCAGCACTCGGTCTGACTGAGCGCCTCCAGGAGAGAGTCCAAAGCAAGACGCGCCCCGAGGAGCGTCTTGACACATGTCAACACTGGGTCTGACAGAGGGCCTTCTGGAGAGAGGCCCAAGCAAGACGCGCCCCGAGGAGTGTCTTGCCACATGTCAACAATGGGTCTGACTGAGCGCCTCCAGGAGAGAGGCCCAAGCAAGACGCGCCCCGAGGAGCGTCTTGCCACGTGTCATCACTGGGTCTGACTGAGCGCCTCCAGGAGAGAGGCCCAAGCAAGACGCGCGCCGAGGAGCGTCTTGCCACGTGTCACCACTGGGTCTGACTGAGCGCCTCCAGGAGATAGGCCCAAACAAGACGCGCCCCGAGGAGCGTCTTGCCACGTGTCACCAATGGGTCTGACTGAGCGCCTCCAGGAGAGAGGCCCAAGCAAGAAGCGCCCCGAGGAGCGTCTTGCCACATGTCAGCACTGGGTCTGACTGAGCTCTTCCAGGTGAGAGGCCCCAGCAAGACGCGCCCCGAGGAGCGTCTTGCCTTATGTCAGCACTCTGTCTGACTGAGCGCCTCCAGGAGAGAGGCCCAAGCAAGACGCGCCCGTAGGAGTGTCTTGCCACATGTCACCACTGGGTCTGATTGAGGGCCTTCTGGAGAGAGGCCCACACAAGACGCGCCCCGAGGAGCGTCTTGCCACATGTCAACAATTGGTCTGACTGAGGGCTTCCAGGAGAGAAGCCCAAGCAAGACACGCCCCGAGGAGCGTCTTGCCACATGTCAACACTGGTTCTGACTGAGCGCCTCCAGGAGAGAGGCCCAAGCAAGATGCGGCCCGAGGAGCGTCTTGCCACGTCGCAACACTGGTTCTGATTGAGCGCCTCCAGGAGAGAGGCCCAAGCAAGACGCGCCACGAGGAGCGTCTTGCCACATGTCAACACTGGTTCTGACTGAGCGCCTCCAGGAGAGAGGCCCAAGCAAGACGCGCCCCGAGGAGATTTTGCCACATGTCAACACTGGGTCTTTCTGAGCGCCTCCAGGAGAGAAGCCCAAGCAAGACGCGCCCCGAGGAGCTTCTTGCCACATGTCAACAATGAGTCTGACTGAGGGCCTCCAGCAGAGAAGCCCAAGCAAGACGCGCCCCGAGGAGCGTCTTCCCACATGTCAGCACTCGGTCTGACTGAGCGCCTCCAGGAGAGAGGCCCAAGCAAGACGCGCCCCGAGGAGCGTCTTGCCACATGTCAACATTGGGTCTTACTGAGGGCCTCCAGGAGAGAAGCCCAAGCAAGACACGCCCCGAGGAGCGTCTTGCCACATGTCAACACTGGTTCTGACTGAGCGCCTCCAGGAGAGAGGCCCAAGCAAGACGCGCCCCGAGGAGCGTCTTGCCACGTCTCAACACTGGGTCTGACTGAGCGCCTCCAGGAGAGAGGCCCAAGGAAGACGCAGCCCGAGGAGCGTCTTGCCACATGTCAGCACTCGGTCTGACTGTGCGCCTCAAGGAGAGAGGCCCAAGCAAGACACGCCCCGAGGAGCGTCAGGCCACATGTCACTACTCGGACTGACTGAGCGCCTCCAGGAGAGAGGCCCAAGCAAGACGCGCCCCGAGGAGCGTCTTGCCACGTGTCAACACTGGGTCTGATTGAGGGCCTTCTGGAGAGAGGCCCACGCAAGACGCGCCCCGAGGAGCGTCTTGCCACATGTCACCACTGGATCTGACTGAGCGCCTCCAGGAGAGAGGCCCAAGCAAGACGCGCCCCGAGGAGCGTCAGGCCACATGTCACTACTCGGTCTGACTGAGCGCCTCCAGGAGAGAGGCCCAAGCAAGACGCGCCCCGAGGAGCGTCTTGCCACGTGTCAACACTGGGTCTGATTGAGGGCCTTCTGTAGAGAGGCCCACGCAAGACGCGCCCCGAGGAGCGTCTTGCCACATGTCAACAATGGGTCTGACTGAGCGCCTCCAGGAGAGAGGCCCAAGCAAGACGCGCCCCGAGGAGCGTCAGGCCACATGTCACTACTCGGTCTGACTGAGCGCCTCCAGGAGAGAGGCCCAAGCAAGACGCGCCCCAAGGAGCGTCTTGCCACGTGTCAACACTGGGTCTGATTGAGGGCTTTCTGGAGAGAGGCCAACGCAAGACGCGCCCCGAGGAGTGTCTTGCCACATGTCAACAATGGGTCTGACTGAGTGCCTCCAGGAGAGAGGCCCAAGCAAGACGCACCCCGAGGAGCGTCTTGCCACATGTCAACACTAGGTCTGACTGAGCGCCTCCAGGAGAGAGGCCCAAGCAAGACGCGCTACGAGGAGCGTCTTGCCACATGTCAACACTGGTTCTGACTGAGCGCCTCCAGGAGAGAGGCCCAAGCAAGATGCGCCACGAGGAGCGTCTTGCCACATGTCAACACTGGTTCTGACTGAGCGCCTCCAGGAGAGAGGCCCAAGCAAGACGCGCCCCGAGGAGATTTTGCCACATGTCAACACTGGGTCTTTCTGAGCTCCTCCAGGAGAGAAGCCCAAGCAAGACGCGCCCCGAGGAGCGTCTTGCCACGTGTCAACACTGGGTCTGATTGAGGGCCTTCTGGAAAGAGGCCCACACAAGACGCGCCCCGAGGAGCGTCTTGCCACATGTCACCACTGGGTCTGACTGAGCGCCTCCAGGAGAGAGGCCCAAGCAAGACGCGCCCCGAGGAGCGTCAGGCCACATGTCACTACTCGGTCTGACTGAGCGCCTCCAGGAGAGAGGCCCAAGCAAGACGCGCCCCGAGGAGCGTCTTGCCACGTGTCAACACTGGGTCTGATTGAGGGCCTTCTGTAGAGAGGCCCACGCAAGACGCGCCCCGAGGAGCGTCTTGCCACATGTCAACAATGGGTCTGACTGAGCGCCTCCAGGAGAGAGGCCCAAGCAAGACGCGCCCCGAGGAGCGTCAGGCCACATGTCACTACTCGGTCTGACTGAGCGCCTCCAGGAGAGAGGCCCAAGCAAGACGCGCCCTGAGGAGCGTCTTGCCACGTGTCAACACTGGGTCTGATTGAGGGCTTTCTGGAGAGAGGCCAACGCAAGACGCGCCCCGAGGAGTGTCTTGCCACGTGTCAACACTGGGTCTGACAGAGGGCCTCCATGAGAGAGGCCCAAGCAAGACGCGCCCCGAGGAGCGTCTTGACACGTGTCACCACTGGGTCTGATTGAGCGCCTCCAGGAGAGAGGACCCAGCAAGACGCGCCCCGAGGAGCGTCTTGCCTTATGTCAGCACTCGGTCTGACTGAGCGCCTCCAGGAGAGAGGCCCGAGCAAGACGCGCCCCGAGGAGCGTCTTGCCACATGGCAACAATGGGTCTGACAGAGGGCCTCCAGGAGAGAGGCCCAAGCAAGTCGCGCCCCGAGGAGCGTCTTGCCACGTGTCACCTCTGGGTCTGTCTGAGCGCCTCCAGGAGAGAGGCCCAAGCAAGACGCGCCCCAAGGAGCGTCTTGCCACATGTCAGCACTGTGTCTGACTGAGCTCCTCCAGGAGAGAGGCCCCAGCAAGACGCGCCCCGAGGAGCGTCTTGCCTTATGTCAGCACTCGGTCTGACTGAGCGCCTCCAGGAGAGAGGCCCAAGCAAGACGCGCCCGGAGGAGTGTCTTGCCACATGTCACCACTGGGTCTGATTGAGGGCCTTCTGGAGAGAGGCCCACGCAAGACACGCCCCGAGGAGCGTCTTGCCACTTGTCAACAATTGGTCTGACTGAGCGCTTCCAGGAGAGAAGCCCAAGCAAGACACGCCCCGAGGAGCGTCTTGCCACATGTCAACACTGGTTCTGACTGAGCGCCTCCAGGAGAGAGGCCCAAGCAAGACGCGCCCCGAGGAGCGTCTTGCCACGTCTCAACACTGGGTCTGACTGAGCGCCTCCAGGAGAGAGGCCCAAGCAAGATGCGCCCCGAGGAGCGTCTTGCCACGTGTCAACACTGGGTCTGACTGAGCGCCTCCAGGAGAGAGGCCCAAGCAAGACGCGGCCCGAGGAGCGTCTTGCCACATGTCAGCACTGGGTCTGACTGAGCGCCTCCAGGAGAGAGGCCCAAGCAAGACGCGCCCCGAGGAGCGTCAGGCCACATCTCACTACTCGGTCTGACTGAGCGCCTCCAGGAGAGAGGCCCAAGCAAGACGCGCCCCGAGGAGCGTCTTGCCACGTGTCAACACTGGGTCTGATTGAGGGCCTTCTGGAGAGAGGCCCACGTAAGACGCGCCCCGAGGAGCGTCTTGCCACATGTCAACAATGGGTCTGACTGAGCGCCTCCAGGAGAGAGGCCCAAGCAAGATGCTCCCCGAGGAGCGTCAGGCCACATGTCACTACTCGGTCTGACTGAGCGCCTCCAGGAGAGAGGCCCAAGCAAGACGCGCCCCGAGGAGCGTCTTGCCACGTGTCAACACTGGGTCTGATTGAGGGCCTTCTGGAGAGAGGCCCACGCAAGACGCGCCCCGAGGAGCGTCTTGCCACATGTCAACAATGGGTCTGACTGAGCGCCTCCAAGAGAGAGGCCCAAGCAAGACGCACCCCGAGGAGCGTCTTGCCATATGTCAACACTAGGTCTGACTGAGCGCCTCCAGGAGAGAGGCCCAAGCAAGACGCGCTACGAGGAGCTTCTTGCCACATGTCAACACTGGTTCTGACTGAGCGCCTCCAGGAGAGAGGCCCAAGCAAGACGCGCCACGAGGAGCGTCTTGCCACATGTCAACACTGGTTCTGACTGAGCGCCTCCAGGAGAGAGGCCCAAGCAAGAGGCGCCCCGAGGAGATTTTGCCACATGTCAACACTGGGTCTTTCTGAGCGCCTCCAGGAGAGAAGCCCAAGCAAGACGCGCCCCGAGGAGCGTCTTGCCACATGTCAACAATGAGTCTGACTGACGGCCTCCAGCAGAGAAGCCCAAGCAAGACGCGCCCCGAGGAGCGTCTTCCCACATGTCAGCACTCGGTCTGACTGAGCGCCTCCAGGAGAGAGGCCCAAGCAAGACGCGCCCCGAGGAGCGTCTTGCCACATGTCAACAATGGGTCTTACTGAGGGCCTCCAGGAGAGAAGCCCAAGCAAGACACGCCCCGAGGAGCGTCTTGCCACATGTCAACACTGGTTCTGACTGAGCGCCTCCAGGAGAGAGGCCCAAGCAAGACGCGCCCCGAGGAGCGTCTTGCCACGTCTCAACACTGTTTCTGACTGAGCGCCTCCAGGAGAGAAGCCCAGGCAAGACGCACCCCGAGGAGCGTCTTGCCACGTGTCAACACTGGATCTGACTGAGCGCCTCCAGGAGAGAGGCCCAAGCAGGACGCGCCCCGAGGAGCGTCTTGCCACATGTCAGCACTCGGTCTGACTGTGCGCCTCAAGGAGAGAGGCCCAAGCAAGACGCGCCCCGAGGAGCGTCAGGCCACATTTCACTACTTGGACTGACTGAGCGCCTCCAGGAGAGAGGCCCAAGCAAGACGCGCCCCGAGGAGCGTCTTGCCACGAGTCAACAATGGGTCTGATTGAGGGCCTTCTGGAGAGAGGCCCACGCAAGACGCGCCCCGAGGAGCGTCTTGCCACATGTCACCACTGGGTCTGACTGAGCGCCTCCAGGAGAGAGGCCCAAGCAAGACGCGCCCCGAGGAGCGTCAGGCCACATGTCACTACACGGTCTGACTGAGCGCCTCCAGGAGAGAGGCCCAAGCAAGACGCGCCCCGAGGAGCGTCTTGCCACGTGTCAACACTGGGTCTGATTGAGGGCCTTCTGGAGAGAGGCCCACGCAAGACGCGCCCCGAGGAGCGTCTTGCCACATGTCAACAATGGGTCTGACTGAGCGCCTCCAGGAGAGAGGCCCAAGCAAGACGCACCCCGAGGAGCGTCAGGCCACATGTCACTACTCGGTCTGACTGAGCGCCTCCAGGAGAGAGGCCCAAGCAAGACGCGCCCCGAGGAGCGTCTTGCCACGTCTCAACACTGGGTCTGACTGAGCGCCTCCAGGAGAGAGGCCCAAGCAAGACGCACCCCGAGGAGCGTCTTGCCACGTGTCAACACTGGGTCTGACTGAGCGCCTCCAGGAGAGAGGCCCAAGCAAGACGCGGCCCGAGGAGCGTCAGGCCACATGTCACTACTCGGTCTGACTGAGCGCCTCCAGGAGAGAGGCCCAAGCAAGACGCGCCCCGAGGAGCGTCTTGCCACGTGTCATCACTGGGTCTGACTGAGCGCCTCCAGGAGAGAGGCCCAAGCAAGACGTGCCCCGAGGAGCGTCTTGCCACGTGTCACCACTGGGTCTGACTGAGCGCCTCCAGGAGAGAGGCCCAAACAAGACGCGCCCCGAGGAGCGTCTTGCCACGTGTCACCAATGGGTCTGACTGAGCGCCTCCAGGAGAGAGGCCCAAGCAAGAAGCGCCCCGAGGAGCGTCTTGCCACATGTCAGCACTGGGTCTGACTGAGCTCCTCCAGGAGAGAGGCCCCAGCAAGACGCGCCCCGAGGAGCGTCTTGCCTTATGTCAGCACTCGGTCTGACTGAGCGCCTCCAGGAGAGAGGCCCAAGCAAGACGCACCCGGAGGAGTGTCTTGCCACATGTCACCACTGGGTCTGACTGAGCGCCTCCAGGAGAGAGGCCCAAGCAAGACGCGCCCCGAGGAGCGTCTTGCAACGTGTCAACACTGGGTCTGATTGAGGGCCTTCTGGAGAGAGGCCCACGCAAGACGCGCCCCGAGGAGCGTCTTGGCACATGTCAACAATTGGTCTGACTGAGGGCCTCCAGGAGAGAAGCCCAAGCAAGACACGCCCCGAGGAGCTTCTTGCCACATGTCAACACTGGTTCTGACTGAGCGCCTCCAGGAGAGAGGCCCAAGCAAGACGCGCCCCGAGGAGCGTCTTGCCACGTCTCAACACTGGGTCTGACTGAGCGCCTCCAGGAGAGAGAACCAAGCAAGACGCGCCCCGAGGAGCGTCTTGCCACGTGTCAACACTGGGTCTGACTGAGCGCCTCCAGGAGAGAGGCCCAAGCAAGACGCGGCCCGAGGAGCGTCTTGCCACATGTCAGCACTCGGTCTGACTGTGCGCCTCAAGGAGAGAGGCCCAAGCAAGACGCGCCCGGAGGAGCGTCTTGCCACATGTCACCACTGGGTCTGACTGAGCGCCTCCAGGAGAGAGGCCCAAGCAAGACGCGCCCCGAGGAGCGTCAGGCCACATGTCCCTACTCGGTCTAACTGAGCGCCTCCAGGAGAGAGGCCCAAGCAAGACGCGCCAAGAGGAGCGTCTTGCGACGTGTCAACACTGGGTCTGACTGAGCGCCTCCAGGAGAGAGGCCCAAGCAAGACGCGCCCCGAGGAGCGTCTTGCCAATGTCACCACTGGGTCTGACTGAACGCCTCCAGGAGAGAGGCCCAAGCAAGACGCGCCCGAGGAGCGTCTTGCCTTATGTCAGCACTCAGTCTGACTGAGCACCTCCAGGAGAGAGGCCCAAGCAAGACGCACCCCGAGGAGCGTCTTGCCACGTGTCAACACTGGGTCTGATTGAGGGCCTTCTGGAGAGAGGCCCAAGCAAGACGCGCCCCGAGGAGCGTCTTGCCACATGTCAACAATGAGTCTGACTGAGGGCCTCCAGCAGAGAAGCCCAAGCAAGACGCGCCCCGAGGAGCGTCTTCCCAATTGTCAGCACTCGGTCTGACTGAGCGCCTCCAGGAGAGAGGCCCAAGCAAGACGCGCCCCGAGGAGCGTCTTGCCACATGTCAACAATGGGTCTTACTGAGGGCCTCCAGGAGAGAAGCCCAAGCAAGACGCGCCCCGAGGAGCTTCTTGCCACATGTCAGCACTCGGTCTGACTGAGCGCCTCCAGGAGAGAGGCCAAAGCAAGACGCGCCCCGAGGAGCGTCTTGACACATGTCAACACTGGGTCTGACAGAGGGCCTCCATGAGAGAGGCCCAAGCAAGACGCGCCCCGAGGAGTGTCTTGCCACATGTCAACAATGGGTCTGACTGAGCGCCTCCAGGAGAGAGGCCCAAGCAAGACGCGCCCCGAGGAGCGTCTTGCCACGTGTCAACACTGGGTCTGACTGAGCACCTCCAGGAGAGAGGCCCAAGCAAGACGCGCCCCGAGGAGCGTCTTGCAACATGTCACGACTGTGTCTGACTGAGCGGCTCCAGGGGAGAGGCCCAACCAAGACGCGCCCCGAGGAGCGTCTTGCCACATGCCAACACTGGGTCTGACTAAGCGCCTCCAGGAGACAGGCCCAAGCAAGACGCGCCCCGAGGAGCGTCTTGCGATGTGTCAACACTGGGTCTGACTGAGCGCCTCCAGGAGAGAGGCCCAAGCAAGACGCGCCCCGAGGAGCGTCTTGCCACGTGTCACCACTGGGTCTGACTGAGCCCCTCCAGGAGAGACGCCCAAACAAGACGCAACCTGAGTAGCGTCTTGCCAATGTCACCACTGGGTCTGACTGAACGCCTCCAGGAGAGAGGCCCAAGCATGACGGGCCCGAGGAGCGTCTTGCCTTATGTCAGCACTCAGTCTGACTGAGCGCCTCCAGGAGAGAGGCCCAAGCAAGACGCACCCCGAGGAGCGTCTTGCCACGTGACAACACTGGGTCTGATTGAGGGCCTTCTGGAGAGAGGCCCAAGCAAGACGCGCCCCGAGGAGCGTCTTGCCACATGTCAACAATGAGTCTGACTGAGGGCCTCCAGCAGAGAAGCCCAAGCAAGACGCGCCCCGAGGAGCGTCTTCCCACATGTCAGCACTCGGTCTGACTGAGCGCCTCCAGGAGAGAGGCCCAAGCAGGACGCGCCCCGAGGAGCGTCTTGCCACATGTCAACAATGGGTCTTACTGAGGGCCTCCAGGAGAGAAGCCCAAGCAAGACGCGCCCCGAGGAGCTTCTTGCCACATGTCAGCACTCGGTCTGACTGAGCGCCTCCAGGAGAGAGGCCAAAGCAAGACGCGCCCCGAGGAGCGTCTTGACACATGTCAACACTGGGTCTGACACAGGGCCTCCATGAGAGAGGCCCAAGCAAGACGCGCCCCGAGGAGCGTCTTGCCACGTGTCATCACTGGGTCTGACTGAGCGCCTCCAGGAGAGAGGCCCAAAAGAGACGCGCACCGAGGAGCGTCTTGCCACGTGTCACCACTGGGTCTGACTGAGCGCCTCCAGGAGAGAGGCCCAAACAAGACGCGCCCCGAGGAGCGTCTTGCCACGTGTCACCAATGGGTCTGACTGAGCGCCTCCAGGAGAGAGGCCCAAGCAAGAAGCGCCCCGAGGAGCGTCTTGCCACATGTCAGCACTGGGTCTGACTGAGCTCCTCCAGGAGCGAGGCCCAAGCAAGACGCGCCCGGAGGAGTGTCTTGCTACATGTCACCACTGGGTCTGACTGAGCGCCTCCAGGAGAGAGGCCCAAGCAAGACGCGCCCCGAGGAGCGTCTTGCCACGTGTCAACACTGGGTCTGATTTAGGGCCTTCTGGAGAGAGGCCCACCTAAGAAGCACCCCGAGGAGCGTCTTGCCACATGTCAACAATTGGTCTGACTGAGGGCCTCCAGGAGAGAAGCCCAAGCAAGACACGCCCCGAGGAGCGTCTTGCCACATGTCAACACTGGTTCTGACTGAGCGCCTCCAGGAGAGAGGCCCAAGCAAGACGCGCCCCGAGGAGCGTCTTGCCACGTCTCAACACTGGGTCTGACTGAGCGCCTCCAGGAGAGAGTCCCAAGCAAGACGCGCCCCGAGGAGCGTCTTGCCACGTGTCAACACTGGGTCTGACTGAGGGCCTCCAGGAGAGAGGCCCAAGCAAGACGCGGCCCGAGGAGCGTCTTGCCACATGTCAGCACTCGGTCTGACTGTGCGCCTCAAGGAGAGAGGCCCAAGCAAGACGCGCCCGGAGGAGTGTCTTGCCACATGTCACCACTGGGTCTGACTGAGCGCCTCCAGGAGAGAGGCCCAAGCAAGACGCGCCCCGAGGAGCGTCAGGCCACATGTCACTACTCGGTCTGACTGAGCGCCTCCAGGAGAGAGGCCCAAGCAAGACGCGCCCAGAGGAGCGTCTTGCCACGTGTCAACACTGGGTCTGAATGAGGGCCTTCTGGAGAGAGGCCCACGTAAGACGCGCCCCGAGGAGCGTCTTGCCACGTGTCAACACTGGGTCTGACTGAGCGCCTCCAGGAGAGAGGCCCAAGCAAGACGCGGCCCGAGGAGCGTCTTGCCACATGTCAGCACTCGGTCTGACTGTGCGCCTCAAGGAGAGAGGCCCAAGCAAGACGCGCCCGGAGGAGCGTCTTGCCACATGTCACCACTGGGTCTGACTGAGCGCCTCCAGGAGAGAGGCCCAAGCAAGACGCGCCCCGAGGAGCGTCAGGCCACATGTCACTACTCGGTCTGACTGTGCGCCTCAAGGAGAGAGGCCCAAGCAAGACGCGCCCGGAGGAGCGTCTTGCCACATGTCACCACTGGGTCTGACTGAGCGCCTCCAGGAGAGAGGCCCAAGCAAGACGCGCCCCGAGGAGCGTCAGGCCACATGTCCCTACTCGGTCTAACTGAGCGCCTCCAGGAGAGAGGCCCAAGCAAGACGCGCCAAGAGGAGCGTCTTGCGACGTGTCAACACTGGGTCTGACTGAGCGCCTCCAGGAGAGAGGCCCAAGCAAGACGCGCCCCGAGGAGCGTCTTGCCAATGTCACCACTGGGTCTGACTGAACGCCTCCAGGAGAGAGGCCCAAGCAAGACGCGCCCGAGGAGCGTCTTGCCTTATGTCAGCACTCAGTCTGACTGAGCACCTCCAGGAGAGAGGCCCAAGCAAGACGCACCCCGAGGAGCGTCTTGCCACGTGTCAACACTGGGTCTGATTGAGGGCCTTCTGGAGAGAGGCCCAAGCAAGACGCGCCCCGAGGAGCGTCTTGCCACATGTCAACAATGAGTCTGACTGAGGGCCTCCAGCAGAGAAGCCCAAGCAAGACGCGCCCCGAGGAGCGTCTTCCCAATTGTCAGCACTCGGTCTGACTGAGCGCCTCCAGGAGAGAGGCCCAAGCAAGACGCGCCCCGAGGAGCGTCTTGCCACATGTCAACAATGGGTCTTACTGAGGGCCTCCAGGAGAGAAGCCCAAGCAAGACGCGCCCCGAGGAGCTTCTTGCCACATGTCAGCACTCGGTCTGACTGAGCGCCTCCAGGAGAGAGGCCAAAGCAAGACGCGCCCCGAGGAGCGTCTTGACACATGTCAACACTGGGTCTGACAGAGGGCCTCCATGAGAGAGGCCCAAGCAAGACGCGCCCCGAGGAGTGTCTTGCCACATGTCAACAATGGGTCTGACTGAGCGCCTCCAGGAGAGAGGCCCAAGCAAGACGCGCCCCGAGGAGCGTCTTGCCACGTGTCAACACTGGGTCTGACTGAGCACCTCCAGGAGAGAGGCCCAAGCAAGACGCGCCCCGAGGAGCGTCTTGCAACATGTCACGACTGTGTCTGACTGAGCGGCTCCAGGGGAGAGGCCCAACCAAGACGCGCCCCGAGGAGCGTCTTGCCACATGCCAACACTGGGTCTGACTAAGCGCCTCCAGGAGACAGGCCCAAGCAAGACGCGCCCCGAGGAGCGTCTTGCGATGTGTCAACACTGGGTCTGACTGAGCGCCTCCAGGAGAGAGGCCCAAGCAAGACGCGCCCCGAGGAGCGTCTTGCCACGTGTCACCACTGGGTCTGACTGAGCCCCTCCAGGAGAGACGCCCAAACAAGACGCGACCTGAGTAGCGTCTTGCCAATGTCACCACTGGGTCTGACTGAACGCCTCCAGGAGAGAGGCCCAAGCATGACGGGCCCGAGGAGCGTCTTGCCTTATGTCAGCACTCAGTCTGACTGAGCGCCTCCAGGAGAGAGGCCCAAGCAAGACGCACCCCGAGGAGCGTCTTGCCACGTGACAACACTGGGTCTGATTGAGGGCCTTCTGGAGAGAGGCCCAAGCAAGACGCGCCCCGAGGAGCGTCTTGCCACATGTCAACAATGAGTCTGACTGAGGGCCTCCAGCAGAGAAGCCCAAGCAAGACGCGCCCCGAGGAGCGTCTTCCCACATGTCAGCACTCGGTCTGACTGAGCGCCTCCAGGAGAGAGGCCCAAGCAGGACGCGCCCCGAGGAGCGTCTTGCCACATGTCAACAATGGGTCTTACTGAGGGCCTCCAGGAGAGAAGCCCAAGCAAGACGCGCCCCGAGGAGCTTCTTGCCACATGTCAGCACTCGGTCTGACTGAGCGCCTCCAGGAGAGAGGCCAAAGCAAGACGCGCCCCGAGGAGCGTCTTGACACATGTCAACACTGGGTCTGACACAGGGCCTCCATGAGAGAGGCCCAAGCAAGACGCGCCCCGAGGAGCGTCTTGCCACGTGTCATCACTGGGTCTGACTGAGCGCCTCCAGGAGAGAGGCCCAAAAGAGACGCGCACCGAGGAGCGTCTTGCCACGTGTCACCACTGGGTCTGACTGAGCGCCTCCAGGAGAGAGGCCCAAACAAGACGCGCCCCGAGGAGCGTCTTGCCACGTGTCACCAATGGGTCTGACTGAGCGCCTCCAGGAGAGAGGCCCAAGCAAGAAGCGCCCCGAGGAGCGTCTTGCCACATGTCAGCACTGGGTCTGACTGAGCTCCTCCAGGAGCGAGGCCCAAGCAAGACGCGCCCGGAGGAGTGTCTTGCTACATGTCACCACTGGGTCTGACTGAGCGCCTCCAGGAGAGAGGCCCAAGCAAGACGCGCCCCGAGGAGCGTCTTGCCACGTGTCAACACTGGGTCTGATTTAGGGCCTTCTGGAGAGAGGCCCACCTAAGAAGCACCCCGAGGAGCGTCTTGCCACATGTCAACAATTGGTCTGACTGAGGGCCTCCAGGAGAGAAGCCCAAGCAAGACACGCCCCGAGGAGCGTCTTGCCACATGTCAACACTGGTTCTGACTGAGCGCCTCCAGGAGAGAGGCCCAAGCAAGACGCGCCCCGAGGAGCGTCTTGCCACGTCTCAACACTGGGTCTGACTGAGCGCCTCCAGGAGAGAGTCCCAAGCAAGACGCGCCCCGAGGAGCGTCTTGCCACGTGTCAACACTGGGTCTGACTGAGCGCCTCCAGGAGAGAGGCCCAAGCAAGACGCGGCCCGAGGAGCGTCTTGCCACATGTCAGCACTCGGTCTGACTGTGCGCCTCAAGGAGAGAGGCCCAAGCAAGACGCGCCCGGAGGAGTGTCTTGCCACATGTCACCACTGGGTCTGACTGAGCGCCTCCAGGAGAGAGGCCCAAGCAAGACGCGCCCCGAGGAGCGTCAGGCCACATGTCACTACTCGGTCTGACTGAGCGCCTCCAGGAGAGAGGCCCAAGCAAGACGCGCCCAGAGGAGCGTCTTGCCACGTGTCAACACTGGGTCTGAATGAGGGCCTTCTGGAGAGAGGCCCACGTAAGACGCGCCCCGAGGAGCGTCTTGCCACGTGTCAACACTGGGTCTGACTGAGCGCCTCCAGGAGAGAGGCCCAAGCAAGACGCGGCCCGAGGAGCGTCTTGCCACATGTCAGCACTCGGTCTGACTGTGCGCCTCAAGGAGAGAGGCCCAAGCAAGACGCGCCCGGAGGAGCGTCTTGCCACATGTCACCACTGGGTCTGACTGAGCGCCTCCAGGAGAGAGGCCCAAGCAAGACGCGCCCCGAGGAGCGTCAGGCCACATGTCACTACTCGGTCTAACTGAGCGCCTCCAGGAGAGAGGCCCAAGCAAGACGCGCCAAGAGGAGCGTCTTGCGACGTGTCAACACTGGGTCTGACTGAGCGCCTCCAGGAGAGAGGCCCAAGCAAGACGCGCCCCGAGGAGCGTCTTGCCACATGTCACCACTGGGTCTGACTGAGCGCCTCCAGGAGAGAGGCCCAAACAAGACGCGACCTGAGCAGCGTCTTGCCAATGTCACCACTGGGTCTGACTGAACGCCTCCAGGAGAGAGGCCCAAGCAAGACGCGCCCGAGGAGCGTCTTGCCTTATGTCAGCACTCAGTCTGACTGAGCACCTCCAGGAGAGAGGCCCAAGCAAGACGCACCCCGAGGAGCGTCTTGCCACGTGTCAACACTGGGTCTGATTGAGGGCCTTCTGGAGAGAGGCCCAAGCAAGACGCGCCCCGAGGAGTGTCTTGCCACATGTCAACAATGAGTCTGACTGAGGGCCTCCAGCAGAGAAGCCCAAGCAAGACGCGCCCCGAGGAGCGTCTTCCCAATTGTCAGCACTCGGTTTGACTGAGCGCCTCCAGGAGAGAGGCCCAAGCAAGACGCGCCCCGAGGAGCGTCTTGCCACATGTCAACAATGGGTCTTACTGAGGGCCTCCAGGAGAGAAGCCCAAGCAAGACGCGCCCCGAGGAGCTTCTTGCCACATGTCAGCACTCGGTCTGACTGAGCACCTCCAGGAGAGAGGCCAAAGCAAGACGCGCCCCGAGGAGCGTCTTGACACATGTCAACACTGGGTCTGACAGAGGGCCTCCATGAGAGAGGCCCAAGCAAGACGCGCCCCGAGGAGTGTCTTGCCACATGTCAACAATGGGTCTGACTGAGCGCCTCCAGGAGAGAGGCCCAAGCAAGACGCGCCCCGAGGAGCGTCTTGCCACGTGTCAACACTGGGTCTGACTGAGCACCTCCAGGAGAGATGCCCAAGCAAGACGCGCCCCGAGGAGCGTCTTGCAACATGTCACGACTGTGTCTGACTGAGCGGCTCCAGGGGAGAGGCCCAACCAAGACGCGCCCCGAGGAGCGTCTTGCCACATGCCAACACTGGGTCTGACTAAGCGCCTCCAGGAGACAGGCCGAAGCAAGACGCGCCCCGAGGAGCGTGTTGCGACGTGTCAACACTGGGTCTGACTGAGCGCCTCCAGGAGAGAGGCCCAAGCAAGACGCGCCCCGAGGAGCGTCTTGCCACGTGTCACCACTGGGTCTGACTGAGCCCCTCCAGGAGAGAGGCCCAAACAAGACGCGACCTGAGTAGCGTCTTGCCAATGTCACCACTGGGTCTGACTGAACGCCTCCAGGAGAGAGGCCCAAGCAAGACGGGCCCGAGGAGCGTCTTGCCTTATGTCAGCACTCAGTCTGACTGAGCGCCTCCAGGAGAGAGGCCCAAGCAAGACGCACCCCGAGGAGCGTCTTGCCACGTGACAACACTGGGTCTGATTGAGGGCCTTCTGGAGAGAGGCCCAAGCAAGATGCGCCCCGAGGAGCGTCTTGCCACATGTCAACAATGAGTCTGACTGAGGGCCTCCAGCAGAGAAGCCCAAGCAAGACGCGCCCCGAGGAGCGTCTTCCCACATGTCAGCACTCGGTCTGACTGAGCGCCTCCAGGAGAGAGGCCCAAGCAAGACGCGCCCCGAGGAGCGTCTTGCCACATGTCAACAATGGGTCTTACTGAGGGCCTCCAGGAGAGAAGCCCAAGCAAGACGCGCCCCGAGGAGCTTCTTGCCACATGTCAGCACTCGGTCTGACTGAGCGCCTCCAGGAGAGAGGCCAAAGCAAGACGCGCCCCGAGAAGCGTCTTGACACATGTCAACACTGGGTCTGACAGAGGGCCTCCATGAGAGAGGCCCAAGCAAGACGCGCCCCGAGGAGTGTCTTGCCACATGTCAACAATGGGTCTGACTGAGCGCCTCCATGAGAGAGGCCCAAGCAAGACGCGCCCCGAGGAGCGTCTTGCCACGTGTCATCACTGGGTCTGACTGAGCGCCTCCAGGAGAGAGGCCCAAGCAAGACGCGCCCCGAGGAGCGTCTTGCCACGTGTCACCACTGGGTCTGACTGAGCGCCTCCAGGAGAGAGGCCCAAACAAGACGCGCCCCGAGGAGCGTCTTGCCACGTGTCACCAATGGGTCTGACTGAGCGCCTCCAGGAGAGAGGCCCAAGCAAGAAGCGCCCCGAGGAGCGTCTTGCCACATGTCAGCACTGGGTCTGACTGAGCTCCTCCAGGAGCGAGGCCCCAGCAAGACGCGCCCCGAGGAGCGTCTTGCCTTATGTCAGCACTAGGTCTGACTGAGCGCCTCCAGGAGAGAGGCCCAAGCAAGATGCGCCCGGAGGAGTGTCTTGCTACATGTCACCACTGGGTCTGACTGAGCGCCTCCAGGAGAGAGGCCCAAGCAAGACGCGCCCCGAGGAGCGTCTTGCCACGTGTCAACACTGGGTCTGATTTAGGGCCTTCTGGAGAGAGGCCCACCTAAGACGCACCCCGAGGAGCGTCTTGCCACATGTCAACAATTGGTCTGACTGAGGGCCTCCAGGAGAGAAGCCCAAGCAAGACACGCCCCGAGGAGCGTCTTGCCACATGTCAACACTGGTTCTGACTGAGCGCCTCCAGGAGAGAGGCCCAAGCAAGACGCGCCCCGAGGAGCGTCTTGCCACATGTCAGCACTCGGTCTGACTGTGCGCCTCAAGGAGAGAGGCCCAAGCAAGACGCGCCCGGAGGAGTGTCTTGCCACATGTCACCACTGGGTCTGACTGAGCGCCTCCAGGAGAGAGGCCCAAGCAAGACGCGCCCCGAGGAGCGTCAGGCCACATGTCACTACTCGGTCTGACTGAGCGCCTCCAGGAGAGAGGCCCAAGCAGGACGCGCCCAGAGGAGCGTCTTGCCACGTGTCAACACTGGGTCTGAATGAGGGCCTTCTGGAGAGAGGCCCACGTAAGACGCGCCCCGAGGAGCGTCTTGCCACATGTCAACAATGGGTCTGACTGAGCGCCTCCAGGAGAGAGGCCCAAGCAAGACGCGCCCCGAGGAGCGTCTTGCCACGTGTCAACACTGGGTCTGACTGAGCGCCTCCAGGAGAGAGGCCCAAGCAAGACGCGGCCCGAGGAGCGTCTTGCCACATGTCAGCACTCGGTCTGACTGTGCGCCTCAAGGAGAGAGGCCCAAGCAAGACGCGCCCGGAGGAGTGTCTTGCCACATGTCACCACTGGGTCTGACTGAGCGCCTCCAGGAGAGAGGCCCAAGCAAGACGCGCCCCGAGGAGCATCAGGCCACATGTCACTACTCGGTCTGACTGAGCGCCTCCAAGAGAGAGGCCCAAGCAAGACGCGGCCAGAGGAGCGTCTTGCCACGTGTCAACACTGGGTCTGAATGAGGGCCTTCTGGAGAGAGGCCCACGTAAGACGCGCCCCGAGGAGCGTCTTGCCACATGTCAACAATGGGTCTGACTGAGCGCCTCCAGGAGAGAGGCCCAAGCAAGACGCGCCCCGAGGAGCGTCTTGCCACGTGTCAACACTGGGTCTGACTGAGCGCCTCCAGGAGAGAGGCCCAAGCAAGACGCGGCCCGAGGAGCTTCTTGCCACATGGCAGCACTCGGTCTGACTGTGCGCCTCAAGGAGAGAGGCCCAAGCAAGACGCGCCCGGAGGAGTGTCTTTCCACATGTCACCACTGGGTCTGACTGAGCGCCTCCAGGAGAGAGGCCAAAGCAAGACGCGCCCCGAGGAGCGTCAGGCCACATGTCACTACTCGGTCTGACTGAGCGCCTCCAGGAGAGAGGCCCAAGCAAGACGCGCCCAGAGGAGCGTCTTGCCACGTGTCAACACTGGGTCTGAATGAGGGCCTTCTGGAGAGAGGCCCACGTAAGACGCGCCCCGAGGAGCGTCTTGCCACGTGTCAACACTTGGTCTGACTGAGCGCCTCCAGGAGAGAGGCCCAAGCAAGACGCGGCCCGAGGAGCGTCTTGCCACATGTCAGCACTCGGTCTGACTGTGCGCCTCAAGGAGAGAGGCCCAAGCAAGACGCGCCCGGAGGAGCGTCTTGCCACATGTCACCACTGGGTCTGACTGAGCGCCTCCAGGAGAGAGGCCCAAGCAAGACGCGCCCCGAGGAGCGTCAGGCCACATGTCACTACTCGGTCTAACTGAGCGCCTCCAGGAGAGAGGCCCAAGCAAGACGCGCCCCGAGGAGCCTCTTGCGACGTGTCAACACTGGGTCTGACTGAGCGCCTCCAGGAGAGAGGCCCAAGCAATACGCGCCCCGAGGAGCGTCTTGCCACGTGTCACCACTGGGTCTGACTGAGCGCCTCCAGGAGAGAGGCCCAAACAAGACGCGACCTGAGGAGCGTCTTGCCAATGTCACCACTGGGTCTGACTGAATGCCTCCAGGAGAGAGGCCCAAGCAAGACGCGCCCGAGGAGCGTCTTGCCTTATGTCAGCACTCAGTCTGACTGAGCACCTCCAGGAGAGAGGCCCAAGCAAGACGCACCCCGAGGAGCGTCTTGCCACGTGTCAACACTGGGTCTGATTGAGGGCCTTCTGGAGAGAGGCCCAAGCAAGACGCGCCCCGAGGAGCGTCTTGCCACATGTCAACAATGAGTCTGACTGAGGGCCTCCAGCAGAGAAGCCCAAGCAAGACGCGCCCCGAGGAGCGTCTTCCCAATTGTCAGCACTCGGTCTGACTGAGCGCCTCCAAGAGAGAGGCCCAAGCAAGACGCGCCCCGAGGAGCGTCTTGCCACATGTCAACAATGGGTCTTACTGAGGGCCTCCAGGAGAGAAGCCCAAGCAAGACGCGCCCCGAGGAGCTTCTTGCCACATGTCAGCACTCGGTCTGACTGAGCGCCTCCAGGAGAGAGGCCAAAGCAAGACGCGCCCCGAGGAGCGTCTTGACACATGTCAACACTGGGTCTGACAGAGGGCCTCCATGAGAGAGGCCCAAGCAAGACGCGCCCCGAGGAGTGTCTTGCCACATGTCAACAATGGGTCTGACTGAGCGCCTCCAGGAGAGAGGCCCAAGCAAGACGCGCCCCGAGGAGCGTCTTGCCACGTGTCAACACTGGGTCTGACTGAGCACCTCCAGGAGAGAGGCCCAAGCAAGACGCGCCCCGAGGAGCGTCTTGCAACATGTCACGACTGTGTCTGACTGAGCGGCTCCAGGGGAGAGGCCCAGCCAAGACGCGCCCCGAGGAGCGTCTTGCCACATGCCAACACTGGGTCTGACTAAGCGCCTCCAGGAGACAGGCCGAAGCAAGACGCGCCCCTAGGAGCGTGTTGCGACGTGTCAACACTGGGTCTGACTGAGCGCCTCCAGGAGAGAGGCCCAAGCAAGACGCGCCCCGAGGAGCGTCTTGCCACGTGTCACCACTGGGTCTGACTGAGCCCCTCCAGGAGAGAGGCCCAAACAAGACGCGACCTGAGTAGCGTCTTGCCAATGTCACCACTGGGTCTGACTGAACGCCTCCAGGAGAGAGGCCCAAGCAAGACGGGCCCGAGGAGCGTCTTGCCTTATGTCAGCACTCGGTCTGACTGAGCGCCTCCAGGAGAGAGGCCCAAGCAAGACGCGCCCAGAGGAGCGTCTTGCCACGTGTCACCACTGGGTCTGACTGAGCGCCTCCAGGAGAGAGGCCCAAACAAGACGCGCCCCGAGGAGCGTCTTGCCACGTGTCACCAATGGGTCTGACTGAGCGCCTCCAGGAGAGAGGCCCAAGCAAGAAGCGCCCCGAGGAGCGTCTTGCCACATGTCAGCACTGGGTCTGACTGAGCTCCTCCAGGAGCGAGGCCCCAGCAAGACGCGCCCCGAGGAGCGTCTTGCCTTATGTCAGCACTAGGTCTGACTGAGCGCCTCCAGGAGAGAGGCCCAAGCAAGACGCGCCCCGAGGAGCGTCTTGCCACGTGTCAACACTGGGTCTGATTTAGGGCCTTCTGGAGAGAGGCCCACCTAAGACGCACCCCGAGGAGCGTCTTGCCACATGTCAACAATTGGTCTGACTGAGGGCCTCCAGGAGAGAAGCCCAAGCAAGACACGCCCCGAGGAGCGTCTTGCCACATGTCAACACTGGTTCTGACTGAGCGCCTCCAGGAGAGAGGCCCAAGCAAGACGCGCCCCGAGGAGCGTCTTGCCACATGTCAGCACTCGGTCTAACTGTGCGCCTCAAGGAGAGAGGCCCAAGCAAGACGCGCCCGGAGGAGTGTCTTGCCACATGTCACCACTGGGTCTGACTGAGCGCCTCCAGGAGAGAGGCCCAAGCAAGACGCGCCCCGAGGAGCGTCAGGCCACATGTCACTACTCGGTCTGACTGAGCGCCTCCAGGAGAGAGGCCCAAGCAAGACGCGCCCAGAGGAGCGTCTTGCCACGTGTCAACACTGGGTCTGAATGAGGGCCTTCTGGAGAGAGGCCCACGTAAGACGCGCCCCGAGGAGCGTCTTGCCACATGTCAACAATGGGTCTGACTGAGCGCCTCCAGGAGAGAGGCCCAAGCAAGACGCGCCCCGAGGAGCGTCTTGCCACGTGTCAACACTGGGTCTGACTGAGCGCCTCCAGGAGAGAGGCCCAAGCAAGACGCGGCCCGAGGAGCGTCTTGCCACATGTCAGCACTCGGTCTGACTGTGCGCCTCAAGGAGAGAGGCCCAAGCAAGACGCGCCCGGAGGAGTGTCTTGCCACATGTCACCACTGGGTCTGACTGAGCGCCTCCAGGAGAGAGGCCCAAGGAAGACGCGCCCCGAGGAGCGTCAGGCCACATGTCACTACTCGGTCTGACTGAGCGCCTCCAGGAGAGAGGCCCAAGCAAGACGCGCCCAGAGGAGCGTCTTGCCACGTGTCAACACTGGGTCTGAATGAGGGCCTTCTGGAGAGAGGCCCACGTAAGACGCGCCCCGAGGAGCGTCTTGCCACATGTCAACAATGGGTCTGACTGAGCGCCTCCAGGAGAGAGGCCCAAGCAAGACGCGCCCCGAGGAGCGTCTTGCCACGTGTCAACACTGGGTCTGACTGAGCGCCTCCAGGAGAGAGGCCCAAGCAAGACGCGGCCCGAGGAGCGTCTTGCCACATGGCAGCACTCGGTCTGACTGTGCGCCTCAAGGAGAGAGGCCCAAGCAAGACGCGCCCGGAGGAGTGTCTTGCCACATGTCACCACTGGGTCTGACTGAGCGCCTCCAGGAGAGAGGCCCAAGCAAGACGCGCCCCGAGGAGCGTCAGGCCACATGTCACTACTCGGTCTGACTGAGCGCCTCCAGGAGAGAGGCCCAAGCAAGACGCGCCCCGAGGAGTGTCTTGCGACGTGTCAACACTGGGTCTGACTGAGCGCCTCCAGGAGAGAGGCCCAAGCAATACGCGCCCCGAGGAGCGTCTTGCCACGTGTCACCACTGGGTCTGACTGAGCGCCTCCAGGAGAGAGGCCCAAACAAGACGCGACCTGAGGAGCGTCTTGCCAATGTCACCACTGGGTCTGACTGAACGCCTCCAGGAGAGAGGCCCAAGCAAGACGCGCCCGAGGAGCGTCTTGCCTTATGTCAGCACTCAGTCTGACTGAGCACCTCCAGGAGAGAGGCCCAAGCAAGACGCACCCCGAGGAGCGTCTTGCCACGTGTCAACACTGGGTCTGATTGAGGGCCTTCTGGAGAGAGGCCCAAGCAAGACGCGCCCCGAGGAGCGTCTTGCCACATGTCAACAATGAGTCTGACTGAGGGCCTCCAGCAGAGAAGCCCAAGCAAGACGCGCCCCGAGGAGCGTCTTCCCAATTGTCAGCACTCGGTCTGACTGAGCGCCTCCAGGAGAGAGGCCCAAGCAAGACGCGCCCCGAGGAGCGTCTTGCCACATGTCAACAATGGGTCTTACTGAGGGCCTCCAGGAGAGAAGCCCAAGCAAGACGCGCCCCGAGGAGCTTCTTGCCACATGTCAGCACTCGGTCTGACTGAGCGCCTCCAGGAGAGAGGCCCAAGCAAGACGCGCCCCGAGGAGCGTCAGGCCACATGTCACTACTCGGTCTGACTGATTGCCTCCAGGAGAGAGGCCCAAGCAAGACGCGCCCCGAGGAGCGTCTTGCGACGTGTCAACACTGGGTCTGACTGAGCGCCTCCAGGAGAGAGGCCCAAGCAATACGCGCCCCGAGGAGCGTCTTGCCATGTGTCACCACTGGGTCTGACTGAGCGCCTCCAGGAGAGAGGACCAAACAAGACGCGACCTGAGGAGCGTCTTGCCAATGTCACCACTGGGTCTGACTGAACGCCTCCAGGAGAGAGGCCCAAGCAAGACGCGCCCGAGGAGCGTCTTGCCTTATGTCAGCACTCAGTCTGACTGAGCACCTCCAGGAGAGAGGCCCAAGCAAGACGCACCCCGAGGAGCGTCTTGCCACGTGTCAACACTGGGTCTGATTGAGGGCCTTCTGGAGAGAGGCCCAAGCAAGACGCGCCCCGAGGAGCGTCTTGCCACATGTCAACAATGAGTCTGACTGAGGGCCTCCAGCAGAGAAGCCCAAGCAAGACGCACCCCGAGGAGCGTCCTCCCAATTGTCAGCACTCGGTCTGACTGAGCGCCTCCAGGAGAGAGGCCCAAGCAAGACGCGCCCCGAGGAGCGTCTTGCCACATGTCAACAATGGGTCTTACTGAGGGCCTCCAGGAGAGAAGCCCAAGCAAGACGCGCCCCGAGGAGCTTCTTGCCACATGTCAGCACTCGGTCTGACTGAGCGCCTCCAGGAGAGAGGCCAAAGCAAGACGCGCCCCGAGGAGCGTCTTGACACATGTCAACACTGGGTCTGACAGAGGGCCTCCATGAGAGAGGCCCAAGCAAGACGCGCCCCGAGGAGTGTCTTGCCACATGTCAACAATGGGTCTGACTGAGCGCCTCCAGGAGAGAGGCCCAAGCAAGACGCGCCCCGAGGAGCGTCTTGCCACGTGTCAACACTGGGTCTGACTGAGCACCTCCAGGAGAGAGGCCCAAGCAAGACGCGCCCCGAGGAGCGTCTTGCAACATGTCACGACTGTGTCTGACTGAGCGGCTCCAGGGGAGAGGCCCAACCAAGACGCGCCCCGAGGAGCGTCTTGCCACATGCCAACACTGGGTCTGACTAAGCGCCTCCAGGAGACAGGCCGAAGCAAGACGCGCCCCGAGGAGCGTGTTGCGACGTGTCAACACTGGGTCTGACTGAGCGCCTCCAGGAGAGAGGCCCAAGCAAGACGCGCCCCGAGGAGCGTCTTGCCACGTGTCACCACTGGGTCTGACTGAGCCCCTCCAGGAGAGAGGCCCAAACAAGACGCGACCTGAGTAGCGTCTTGCCAATGTCACCACTGGGTCTGACTGAACGCCTCCAGGAGAGAGGCCCAAGCAAGACGGGCCCGAGGAGCGTCTTGCCTTATGTCAGCACTCAGTCTGACTGAGCGCCTCCAGGAGAGAGGCCCAAGCAAGACGCACCCCGAGGAGCGTCTTGCCACGTGACAACACTGGGTCTGATTGAGGGCCTTCTGGAGAGAGGCCCAAGCAAGACGCGCCCCGAGGAGCGTCTTGCCACATGTCAACAATGAGTCTGACTGAGGGCCTCCAGCAGAGAAGCCCAAGCAAGACGCGCCCCGAGGAGCGTCTTCCCACATGTCAGCACTCGGTCTGACTGAGCGCCTCCAGGAGAGAGGCCCAAGCAAGACGCGCCCCGAGGAGCGTCTTGCCACATGTCAACAATGGGTCTTACTGAGGGCCTCCAGGAGAGAAGCCCAAGCAAGACGCGCCCCGAGGAGCTTCTTGCCACATGTCAGCACTCGGTCTGACTGAGCGCCTCCAGGAGAGAGGCCAAAGCAAGACGCGCCCCGAGGAGCGTCTTGCCACATGTCAGCACTCGGTCTGACTGTGCGCCTCAAGGAGAGAGGCCCAAGCAAGACGCGCCCCGAGGAGAGTCTTGCCACATGTCAGCACTCGGTCTGACTGTGCGCCTCAAGGAGAGAGGCCCAAGCAAGACGCGCCCGGAGGAGTGTCTTGCCACATGTCACCACTGGGTCTGACTGAGCGCCTCCAGGAGAGAGGCCCAAGCAAGACGCGCCCCGAGGAGCGTCAGGCCACATGTCACTACTCGGTCTGACTGAGCGCCTCCAGGAGAGAGGCCCAAGCAAGACGCGCCCAGAGGAGCGTCTTGCCACGTGTCAACACTGGGTCTGAATGAGGGCCTTCTGGAGAGAGGCCCACGTAAGACGCGCCCAGAGGAGCGTCTTGCCACATGTCAACAATGGGTCTGACTGAGCGCCTCCAGGAGAGAGGCCCAAGCAAGACGCGCCCCGAGGAGCGTCTTGCCACGTGTCAACACTGGGTCTGACTGAGCGCCTCCAGGAGAGAGGCCCAAGCAAGACGCGGCCCGAGGAGCGTCTTGCCACATGTCAGCACTCGGTCTGACTGTGCGCCTCAAGGAGAGAGGCCCAAGCAAGACGCGCCCGGAGGAGTGTCTTGCCACATGTCACCACTGGGTCTGACTGAGCGCCTCCAGGAGAGAGGCCCAAGCAAGACGCGCCCCGAGGAGCGTCAGGCCACATGTCACTACTCGGTCTGACTGAGCGCCTCCAGGAGAGAGGCCCAAGCAAGACGCGCCCAGAGGAGCGTCTTGCCACGTGTCAACACTGGGTCTGAATGAGGGCCTTCTGGAGAGAGGCCCACGTAAGACGCGCCCCGAGGAGCGTCTTGCCACATGTCAACAATGGGTCTGACTGAGCGCCTCCAGGAGAGAGGCCCAAGCAAGACGCGCCCCGAGGAGCGTCTTGCCACGTGTCAACACTGGGTCTGACTGAGCGCCTCCAGGAGAGAGGCCCAAGCAAGACGCGGCCCGAGGAGCGTCTTGCCACATGGCAGCACTCGGTCTGACTGTGCGCCTCAAGGAGAGAGGCCCAAGCAAGACGCGCCCGGAGGAGTGTCTTGCCACATGTCACCACTGGGTCTGACTGAGCGCCTCCAGGAGAGAGGCCCAAGCAAGACGCGCCCCGAGGAGCGTCAGGCCACATGTCACTACTCGGTCTGACTGAGCGCCTCCAGGAGAGAGGCCCAAGCAAGACGCGCCCAGAGGAGCGTCTTGCCACGTGTCAACACTGGGTCTGAATGAGGGCCTTCTGGAGAGAGGCCCACGTAAGACGCGCCCCGAGGAGCGTCTTGCCACGTGTCAACACTGGGTCTGACTGAGCGCCTCCAGGAGAGAGGCCCAAGCAAGACGCGGCCCGAGGAGCGTCTTGCCACATGTCAGCACTCGGTCTGACTGTGCGCCTCAAGGAGAGAGGCCCAAGCAAGACGCGCCCGGAGGAGCGTCTTGCCACATGTCACCACTGGGTCTGACTGAGCGCCTCCAGGAGAGAGGCCCAAGCAAGACGCGCCCCGAGGAGCGTCAGGCCACATGTCACTACTCGGTCTAACTGAGCGCCTCCAGGAGAGAGGCCCAAGCAAGACGCGCCCCGAGGAGCGTCAGGCCACATGTCACTACTCGGTCTGACTGAGCGCCTCCAGGAGAGAGGCCCAAGCAAGACGCGCCCCGAGGAGCGTCTTGCGACGTGTCAACACTGGGTCTGACTGAGCGCCTCCAGGAGAGAGGCCCAAGCAATACGCGCCCCGAGGAGCGTCTTGCCACGTGTCACCACTGGGTCTTACTGAGCGCCTCCAGGAGAGAGGCCCAAACAAGACGCGACCTCTGGAGCGTCTTGCCAATGTCACCACTGGGTCTGACTGAACGCCTCCAGGAGAGAGGCCCAAGCAAGACGCGCCCGAGGAGCGTCTTGCCTTATGTCAGCACTCAGTCTGACTGAGCAACTCCAGGAGAGAGGCCCAAGCAAGACGCACCCCGAGGAGCGTCTTGCCACGTGTCAACACTGGGTCTGATTGAGGGCCTTCTGGAGAGAGGCCCAAGCAAGACGCGCCCCGAGGAGCGTCTTGCCACATGTCAACAATGAGTCTGACTGAGGGCCTCCAGCAGAGAAGCCCAAGCAAGACGCGCCCCGAGGAGCGTCTTCCCAATTGTCAGCACTCGGTCTGACTGAGCGCCTCCAGGAGAGAGGCCCAAGCAAGACGCGCCCCGAGGAGCGTCTTGCCACATGTCAACAATGGGTCTTACTGAGGGCCTCCAGGAGAGAAGCCCAAGCAAGACGCGCCCCGAGGAGCTTCTTGCCACATGTCAGCACTCGGTCTGACTGAGCGCCTCCAGGAGAGAGGCCAAAGCAAGACGCGCCTCGAGGAGCGTCTTGACACATGTCAACACTGGGTCTGACAGAGGGCCTCCATGAGAGAGGCCCAAGCAAGACGCGCCCCGAGGAGTGTCTTGCCACATGTCAACAATGGGTCTGACTGAGCGCCTCCAGGAGAGAGGCCCAAGCAAGATGCGTCCCGAGGAGCGTCTTGCCACGTGTCAACACTGTGTCTGACTGAGCGGCTCCAGGGGAGAGGCCCAACCAAGACGCGCCCCGAGGAGCGTCTTGCCACATGCCAACACTGGGTCTGACTAAGCGCCTCCAGGAGACAGGCCGAAGCAAGACGCGCCCCGAGGAGCGTGTTGCGACGTGTCAACACTGGGTCTGACTGAGCGCCTCCAGGAGAGACGCCCAAGCAAGACGCGCCCCGAGGAGCGTCTTGCCACGTGTCACCACTGGGTCTGACTGAGCCCCTCCAGGAGAGAGGCCCAAACAAGACGCGACCTGAGTAGCGTCTTGCCAATGTCACCACTGGGTCTGACTGAACGCCTCCAGGAGAGAGGCCCAAGCAAGACGGGCCCGAGGAGCGTCTTGCCTTATGTCAGCACTCGGTCTGACTGAGCGCCTCCAGGAGAGAGGCCCAAGCAAGACGCGCCCAGAGGAGCGTCTTGCCACGTGTCACCACTGGGTCTGACTGAGCGCCTCCAGGAGAGAGGCCCAAACAAGACGCGCCCCGAGGAGCGTCTTGCCACGTGTCACCAATGGGTCTGACTGAGCGCCTCCAGGAGAGAGGCCCAAGCAAGAAGCGCCCCGAGGAGCGTCTTGCCACATGTCAGCACTGGGTCTGACTGAGCTCCTCCAGGAGCGAGGCCCCAGCAAGACGCGCCCCGAGGAGCGTCTTGCCTTATGTCAGCACTAGGTCTGACTGAGCGCCTCCAGGAGAGAGGCCCAAGCAAGACGCGCCCGGAGGAGTGTCTTGCTACATGTCACCACTGGGTCTGACTGAGCGCCTCCAGGAGAGAGGCCCAAGCAAGACGCGCCCCGAGGAGCGTCTTGCCACGTGTCAACACTGGGTCTGATTTAGGGCCTTCTGGAGAGAGGCCCACCTAAGACGCACCCCGAGGAGCGTCTTGCCACATGTCAACAATTGGTCTGACTGAGGGCCTCCAGGAGAGAAGCCCAAGCAAGACACGCCCCGAGGAGCGTCTTGCCACATGTCAACACTGGTTCTGACTGAGCGCCTCCAGGAGAGAGGCCCAAGCAAGACGCGCCCCGAGGAGCGTCTTGCCACATGTCAGCACTCGGTCTAACTGTGCGCCTCAAGGAGAGAGGCCCAAGCAAGACGCGCCCGGAGGAGTGTCTTGCCACATGTCACCACTGGGTCTGACTGAGCGCCTCCAGGAGAGAGGCCCAAGCAAGACGCGCCCCGAGGAGCGTCAGGCCACATGTCACTACTCGGTCTGACTGAGCGCCTCCAGGAGAGAGGCCCAAGCAAGACGCGCCCAGAGGAGCGTCTTGCCACGTGTCAACACTGGGTCTGAATGAGGGCCTTCTGGAGAGAGGCCCACGTAAGACGCGCCCCGAGGAGCGTCTTGCCACATGTCAACAATGGGTCTGACTGAGCGCCTCCAGGAGAGAGGCCCAAGCAAGACGCGCCCCGAGGAGCGTCTTGCCACGTGTCAACACTGGGTCTGACTGAGCGCCTCCAGGAGAGAGGCCCAAGCAAGACGCGGCCCGAGGAGCGTCTTGCCACATGTCAGCACTCGGTCTGACTGTGCGCCTCAAGGAGAGAGGCCCAAGCAAGACGCGCCCGGAGGAGTGTCTTGCCACATGTCACCACTGGGTCTGACTGAGCGCCTCCAGGAGAGAGGCCCAAGCAAGACGCGCCCCGAGGAGCGTCAGGCCACATGTCACTACTCGGTCTGACTGAGCGCCTCCAGGAGAGAGGCCCAAGCAAGACGCGCCCAGAGGAGCGTCTTGCCACGTGTCAACACTGGGTCTGAATGAGGGCCTTCTGGAGAGAGGCCCACGTAAGACGCGCCCCGAGGAGCGTCTTGCCACATGTCAACAATGGGTCTGACTGAGCGCCTCCAGGAGAGAGGCCCAAGCAAGACGCGCCCCGAGGAGCGTCTTGCCACGTGTCAACACTGGGTCTGACTGAGCGCCTCCAGGAGAGAGGCCCAAGCAAGACGCGGCCCGAGGAGCGTCTTGCCACATGTCAGCACTCGGTCTGACTGTGCGCCTCAAGGAGAGAGGCCCAAGCAAGACGCGCCCGGAGGAGTGTCTTGCCACATGTCACCACTGGGTCTGACTGAGCGCCTCCAGGAGAGAGGCCCAAGCAAGACGCGCCCCGAGGAGCGTCAGGCCACATGTCACTACTCGGTCTGACTGAGCGCCTCCAGGAGAGAGGCCCAAGCAAGACGCGCCCCGAGGAGTGTCTTGCGACGTGTCAACACTGGGTCTGACTGAGCGCCTCCAGGAGAGAGGCCCAAGCAATACGCGCCCCGAGGAGCGTCTTGCCACGTGTCACCACTGGGTCTGACTGAGCGCCTCCAGGAGAGAGGCCCAAACAAGACGCGACCTGAGGAGCGTCTTGCCAATGTCACCACTGGGTCTGACTGAACGCCTCCAGTAGAGAGGCCCAAGCAAGACGCGCCCGAGGAGCGTCTTGCCTTATGTCAGCACTCAGTCTGACTGAGCACCTCCAGGAGAGAGGCCCAAGCAAGACGCACCCCGAGGAGCGTCTTGCCACGTGTCAACACTGGGTCTGATTGAGGGCCTTCTGGAGAGAGGCCCAAGCAAGACGCGCCCCGAGGAGCGTCTTGCCACATGTCAACAATGAGTCTGACTGAGGGCCTCCAGCAGAGAAGCCCAAGCAAGACGCGCCCCGAGGAGCGTCTTCCCAATTGTCAGCACTCGGTCTGACTGAGCGCCTCCAGGAGAGAGGCCCAAGCAAGACGCGCCCCGAGGAGCGTCTTGCCACATGTCAACAATGGGTCTTACTGAGGGCCTCCAGGAGAGAAGCCCAAGCAAGACGCGCCCCGAGGAGCTTCTTGCCACATGTCAGCACTCGGTCTGACTGAGCGCCTCCAGGAGAGAGGCCCAAGCAAGACGCGCCCCTTGGAGCGTCAGGCCACATGTCACTACTCGGTCTGACTGAGCGCCTCCAGGAGAGAGGCCCAAGCAAGACGCGCCCCGAGGAGCGTCTTGCGACGTGTCAACACTGGGTCTGACTGAGCGCCTCCAGGAGAGAGGCCCAAGCAATACGCGCCCCGAGGAGCGTCTTGCCATGTGTCACCACTGGGTCTGACTGAGCGCCTCCAGGAGAGAGGACCAAACAAGACGCGACCTGAGGAGCGTCTTGCCAATGTCACCACTGGGTCTGACTGAACGCCTCCAGGAGAGAGGCCCAAGCAAGACGCGCCCGAGGAGCGTCTTGCCAATGTCACCACTGGGTCTGACTGAACGCCTCCAGGAGAGAGGCCCAAGCAAGACGCACCCCGAGGAGCGTCTTGCCACGTGTCAACACTGGGTCTGATTGAGGGCCTTCTGGAGAGAGGCCCAAGCAAGACGCGCCCCGAGGAGCGTCTTGCCACATGTCAACAATGAGTCTGACTGAGGGCCTCCAGCAGAGAAGCCCAAGCAAGACGCGCCCCGAGGAGCGTCTTCCCAATTGTCAGCACTCGGTCTGACTGAGCGCCTCCAGGAGAGAGGCCCAAGCAAGACGCGCCCCGAGGAGCGTCTTGCCACATGTCAACAATGGGTCTTACTGAGGGCCTCCAGGAGAGAAGCCCAAGCAAGACGCGCCCCGAGGAGCTTCTTGCCACATGTCAGCACTCGGTCTGACTGAGCGCCTCCAGGAGAGAGGCCAAAGCAAGACGCGCCCCGAGGAGCGTCTTGACACATGTCAACACTGGGTCTGACAGAGGGCCTCCATGAGAGAGGCCCAAGCAAGACGCGCCCCGAGGAGTGTCTTGCCACATGTCAACAATGGGTCTGACTGAGCGCCTCCAGGAGAGAGGCCCAAGCAAGACGCGCCCCGAGGAGCGTCTTGCCACGTGTCAATACTGGGTCTGACTGAGCACCTCCAGGAGAGAGGCCCAAGCAAGACGCGCCCCGAGGAGCGTCTTGCAACATGTCACGACTGTGTCTGACTGAGCGGCTCCAGGGGAGAGGCCCAACCAAGACGCGCCCCGAGGAGCGTCTTGCCACATGCCAACACTGGGTCTGACTAAGCGCCTCCAGGAGACAGGCCGAAGCAAGACGCGCCCCGAGGAGCGTGTTGCGACGTGTCAACACTGGGTCTGACTGAGCGCCTCCAGGAGAGAGGCCCAAGCAAGACGCGCCCCGAGGAGCGTCTTGCCACGTGTCACCACTGGGTCTGACTGAGCCCCTCCAGGAGAGAGGCCCAAACAAGACGCGACCTGAGTAGCGTCTTGCCAATGTCACCACTGGGTCTGACTGAACGCCTCCAGGAGAGAGGCCCAAGCAAGACGGGCCCGAGGAGCGTCTTGCCTTATGTCAGCACTCAGTCTGACTGAGCGCCTCCAGGAGAGAGGCCCAAGCAAGACGCACCCCGAGGAGCGTCTTGCCACGTGACAACACTGGGTCTGATTGAGGGCCTTCTGGAGAGAGGCCCAAGCAAGACGCGCCCCGAGGAGCGTCTTGCCACATGTCAACAATGAGTCTGACTGAGGGCCTCCAGCAGAGAAGCCCAAGCAAGCCGCGCCCCGAGGATCGTCTTCCCACATGTCAGCACTCGGTCTGACTGAGCGCCTCCAGGAGAGAGGCCCAAGCAAGACGCGCCCCGAGGAGCGTCTTGCCACATGTCAACAATGGGTCTTACTGAGGGCCTCCAGGAGAGAAGCCCAAGCAAGACGCGCCCCGAGGAGCTTCTTGCCACATGTCAGCACTCGGTCTGACTGAGCGCCTCCAGGAGAGAGGCCAAAGCAAGACGCGCCCCGAGGAGCGTCTTGACACATGTCAACACTGGGTCTGACAGAGGGCCTCCATGAGAGAGGCCCAAGCAAGACGCGCCCCGAGGAGTGTCTTGCCACATGTCAACAATGGGTCTGACTGAGCGCCTCCAGGAGAGAGGCCCAAGCAAGACGCGCCCCGAGGAGCGTCTTGCCACGTGTCATCACTGGGTCTGACTGAGCGCCTCCAGGAGAGAGGCCCAAGCAAGACGCGCCCCGAGGAGCGTCTTGCCACGTGTCACCACTGGGTCTGACTGAGCGCCTCCAGGAGAGAGGCCCAAACAAGACGCGCCCCGAGGAGCGTCTTGCCACGTGTCACCAATGGGTCTGACTGAGCGCCTCCAGGAGAGAGGCCCAAGCAAGACGTGCCCCGAGGAGCGTCTTGCCACGTGTCATCACTGGGTCTGACTGAGCGCCTCCAGGAGAGAGGCCCAAGCAAGACGCGCCCCGAGGAGCGTCTTGCCACGTGTCACCACTGGGTCTGACTGAGCGCCTCCAGGAGCGAGGCCCCAGCAAGACGCGCCCCGAGGAGCGTCTTGCCTTATGTCAGCACTATGTCTGACTGAGCGCCTCCAGGAGAGAGGCCCAAGCAAGACGCGCCCCGAGGAGCGTCTTGCCACGTGTCAACACTGGGTCTGATTTAGGGCCTTCTGGAGAGAGGCCCACCTAAGACGCACCCCGAGGAGCGTCTTGCCACATGTCAACAATTGGTCTGACTGAGGGCCTCCAGGAGAGAAGCCCAAGCAAGACACGCCCCGAGGAGCGTCTTGCCACATGTCAACACTGGTTCTGACTGAGCGCCTCCAGGAGAGAGGCCCAAGCAAGACGCGCCCCGAGGAGCGTCTTGCCACATGTCAGCACTCGGTCTGACTGTGCGCCTCAAGGAGAGAGGCCCAAGCAAGACGCGCCCGGAGGAGTGTCTTGCCACATGTCACCACTGGGTCTGACTGAGCGCCTCCAGGAGAGAGGCCCAAGCAAGACGCGCCCCGAAGAGCGTCAGGCCACATGTCACTACTCGGTCTGACTGAGCGCCTCCAGGAGAGAGGCCCAAGCAAGACGCGCCCAGAGGAGCGTCTTGCCACGTGTCAACACTGGGTCTGAATGAGGGCCTTCTGGAGAGAGGCCCACGTAAGACGCGCCCCGAGGAGCGTCTTGCCACATGTCAACAATGGGTCTGACTGAGCGCCTCCAGGAGAGAGGCCCAAGCAAGACGCGCCCCGAGGAGCGTCTTGCCACGTGTCAACACTGGGTCTGACTGAGCGCCTCCAGGAGAGAGGCCCAAGCAAGACGCGGCCCGAGGAGCGTCTTGCCACATGTCAGCACTCGGTCTGACTGTGCGCCTCAAGGAGAGAGGCCCAAGCAAGACGCGCCCGGAGGAGTGTCTTGCCACATGTCACCACTGGGTCTGACTGAGCGCCTCCAGGAGAGAGGCCCAAGCAAGACGCGCCCCGAGGAGCGTCAGGCCACATGTCACTACTCGGTCTGACTGAGCGCCTCCAGGAGAGAGGCCCAAGCAAGACGTGCCCAGAGGAGCGTCTTGCCACGTGTCAACACTGGGTCTGAATGAGGGCCTTCTGGAGAGAGGCCCACGTAAGACGCGCCCCAAGGAGCGTCTTGCCACATGTCAACAATGGGTCTGACTGAGCGCCTCCAGGAGAGAGGCCCAAGCAAGACGCGCCCCGAGGAGCGTCTTGCCACGTGTCAACACTGGGTCTGACTGAGCGCCTCCAGGAGAGAGGCCCAAGCAAGACGCGGCCCGAGGAGCGTCTTGCCACATGGCAGCACTCGGTCTGACTGTGCGCCTCAAGGAGAGAGGCCCAAGCAAGACGCGCCCGGAGGAGTGTCTTGCCACATGTCACCACTGGGTCTGACTGAGCGCCTCCAGGAGAGAGGCCCAAGCAAGACGCGCCCCGAGGAGCGTCAGGCCACATGTCACTACTCGGTCTGACTGAGCGCCTCCAGGAGAGAGGCCCAAGCAAGACGCGCCCCGAGGAGCGTCTTGCGACGTGTCAACACTGGGTCTGACTGAGCGCCTCCACGAGAGAGGCCCAAGCAATACGCGCCCCGAGGAGCGTCTTGCCACGTGTCACCACTGGGTCTGACTGAGCGCCTCCAGGAGAGAGGCCCAAACAAGACGCGACCTGAGGAGCGTCTTGCCAATGTCACCACTGGGTCTGACTGAACGCCTCCAGGAGAGAGGCCCAAGCAAGATGCGCCCGAGGAGCGTCTTGCCTTATGTCAGCACTCAGTCTGACTGAGCACCTCCAGGAGAGAGGCCCAAGCAAGACGCACCCCGAGGAGCGTCTTGCCACGTGTCAACACTGGGTCTGATTGAGGGCCTTCTGGAGAGAGGCCCAAGCAAGACGCGCCCTGAGGAGCGTCTTGCCACATGTCAACAATGAGTCTGACTGAGGGCCTCCAGCAGAGAAGCCCAAGCAAGAAGCGCCCCGAGGAGTGTCTTCCCACATGTCAGCACTCGGTCTGACTGAGCGCCTCCAGGAGAGAGGCCCAAGCAAGACGCGCCCCGAGGAGAGTCTTGACACATGTCAACACTGGGTCTGACAGAGGGCCTCCATGAGAGAGGCCCAAGCAAGACGCGCCCCGAGGAGTGTCTTGCCACATGTCAACAATGGGTCTGACTGAGCGCCTCCAGGAGAGAGGCCCAAGCAAGACGCGCCCCGAGGAGCGTCTTGCCACGTGTCAACACTGGGTCTGACTGAGCACCTCCAGGAGAGAGGCCCAAGCAAGACGCGCCCCGAGGAGCGTCTTGCAACATGTCAACACTGTGTCTGACTGAGCGGCTCCAGGGGAGAGGCCCAACCAAGACGCGCCCCGAGGAGCGTCTTGCCACGTGTCAACACTGGGTCTGACTGAGCGCCTCCAGGAGAGAGGCCCAAGCAAGACCCGGCCCGAGGAGCGTCTTGCCACATGTCAGCACTCGGTCTGACTGTGCGCCTCAAGGAGAGAGGCCCAAGCAAGACGCGCCCGGAGGAGTGTCTTGCCACATGTCACCACTGGGTCTGACTGAGCGCCTCCAGGAGAGAGGCCCAAGCAAGACGCGCCCCGAGGAGCGTCAGGCCACATGTCACTACTTGGTCTGACTGAGCGCCTCCAGGAGAGAGGCCCAAGCAAGACGCGCCCAGAGGAGCGTCTTGCCACGTGTCAACACTGGGTCTGAATGAGGGCCTTCTGGAGAGAGGCCCACGTAAGACGCGCCCCGAGGAGCGTCTTGCCACATGTCAACAATGGGTCTGACTGAGCGCCTCCAGGAGAGAGGCCCAAGCAAGACGCGCCCCGAGGAGCGTCTTGCCACGTGTGAACACTGGGTCTGACTGAGCGCCTCCAGGAGAGAGGCCCAAGTAAGACGCGGCCCGAGGAGCGTCTTGCCACATGGCAGCACTCGGTCTGACTGTGCGCCTCAAGGAGAGAGGCCCAAGCAAGACGCGCCCGGAGGAGTGTCTTGCCACATGTCACCACTGGGTCTGACTGAGCGCCTCCAGGAGAGAGGCCCAAGCAAGACGCGCCCCGAGGAGCGTCAGGCCACATGTCACTACTCGGTCTGACTGAGCGCCTCCAGGAGAGAGGCCCAAGCAAGACGCGCCCCGAGGAGCGTCTTGCGACGTGTCAACACTGGGTCTGACTGAGCGCCTCCAGGAGAGAGGCCCAAGCAATACGCGCCCCGAGGAGCGTCTTGCCACGTGTCACCACTGGGTCTGACTGAGCGCCTCCAGGAGAGAGGCCCAAACAAGACGCGACCTGAGGAGCGTCTTGCCAATGTCACCACTGGGTCTGACTGAACGCCTCCAGGAGAGAGGCCCAAGCAAGACGCGCCCGAGGAGCGTCTTGCCTTATGTCAGCACTCAGTCTGACTGAGCACCGAGGCCCAAGCAAGACGCACCCCGAGGAGCGTCTTGCCACGTGTCAACACTGGGTCTGATTGAGGGCCTCCAGGAGAGAGGCCCAAGCAAGACGCGCCCCGAGGAGCGTCAGGCCACATGTCACTACTCGGTCTGACTGAGCGCCTCCAGGAGAGAGGCCCAAGCAAGACGCGCCCAGAGGAGCGTCTTGCCACGTGTCAACACTGGGTCTGAATGAGGGCCTTCTGGAGAGAGGCCCACGTAAGACGCGCCCCGAGGAGCGTCTTGCCACATGTCAACAATGGGTCTGACTGAGCGCCTCCAGGGGAGAGGCCCAAGCAAGACGCGCCCCGAGGAGCGTCTTGCCACATGTCAACACTGGGTCTGACTGAGCGCCTCCAGGAGAGAGGCCCAAGCAAGACGCGGCCCGAGGAGCGTCTTGCCACATGGCAGCACTCGGTCTGACTGTGCGCCTCAAGGAGAGAGGCCCAAGCAAGACGCGCCCGGAGGAGTGTCTTGCCACATGTCACCACTGGGTCTGACTGAGCGCCTCCAGGAGAGAGGCCCAAGCAAGACGCGCCCCGAGGAGCGTCAGGCCACATGTCACTACTCGGTCTGACTGAGCGCCTCCAGGAGAGAGGCCCAAGCAAGACGCGCCCCGAGGAGCGTCTTGCGACGTGTCAACACTGGGTCTGACTGAGCGCCTCCAGGAGAGAGGCCCAAGCAATACGCGCCCCGAGGAGCGTCTTGCCACGTGTCACCACTGGGTCTGACTGAGCGCCTCCAGGAGAGAGGCCCAAACAAGACGCGACCTGAGGAGCGTCTTGCCAATGTCACCACTGGGTCTGACTGAACGCCTCCAGGAGAGAGGCCCAAGCAAGATGCGCCCGAGGAGCGTCTTGCCTTATGTCAGCACTCAGTCTGACTGAGCACCTCCAGGAGAGAGGCCCAAGCAAGACGCACCCCGAGGAGCGTCTTGCCACGTGTCAACACTGGGTCTGATTGAGGGCCTTCTGGAGAGAGGCCCAAGCAAGACGCGCCCCGAGGAGCGTCTTGCCACATGTCAACAATGAGTCTGACTGAGGGCCTCCAGCAGAGAAGCCCAAGCAAGAAGCGCCCAGAGGAGTGTCTTCCCACATGTCAGCACTCGGTCTGACTGAGCGCCTCCAGGAGAGAGGCCCAAGCAAGACGCGCCCCAAGGAGCGTCTTGCCACATGTCAACAATGGGTCTTACTGAGGGCCTCCAGGAGAGAAGCCCAAGCAAGACGCGCCCCGAGGTGCTTCTTGCCACATGTCAGCACTCGGTCTGACTGAGCGCCTCCAGGAGAGAGGCCAAAGCAAGACGCGCCCCGAGGAGAGTCTTGACACATGTCAACACTGGGTCTGACAGAGGGCCTCCATGAGAGAGGCCCAAGCAAGACGCGCCCCGAGGAGTGTCTTGCCACATGTCAACAATGGGTCTGACTGAGCGCCTCCAGGAGAGAGGCCCAAGCAAGATGCGCCCCGAGGAGCGTCTTGCCACGTGTCAACACTGGGTCTGACTGAGCACCTCCAGGAGAGAGGCCCAAGCAAGACTCGCCCCGAGGAGCGTCTTGCAACATGTCAACACTGTGTCTGACTGAGCGGCTCCAGGGGAGAGGCCCAACCAAGACGCGCCCCGAGGAGCGTCTTGCCACGTGTCAACACTGGGTCTGAATGAGCGCCTCCAGGAGAGAGGCCCAAGCAAGACGCGGCCCGAGGAGCGTCTTGCCACATGTCAGCACTCGGTCTGACTGTGCGCCTCAAGGAGAGAGGCCCAAGCAAGACGCGCCCGGAGGAGTGTCTTGCCACATGTCACCACTGGGTCTGACTGAGCGCCTCCAGGAGAGAGGCCCAAGAAAGACGCGCCCCGAGGAGCGTCAGGCCACATGTCACTACTCGGTCTGACTGAGCGCCTCCAGGAGAGAGGCCCAAGCAAGACGCGCCCAGAGGAGCGTCTTGCCACGTGTCAACACTGGGTCTGAATGAGGGCCTTCTGGAGAGAGGCCCACGTAAGACGCGCCCCGAGGAGCGTCTTGCCACATGTCAACAATGGGTCTGACTGAGCGCCTCCAGGAGAGAGGCCCAAGCAAGACTCGCCCCGAGGAGCGTCTTGCCACGTGTCAACACTGGGTCTGACTGAGCGCCTCCAGGAGAGAGGCCCAAGCAAGACGCGGCCCGAGGAGCGTCTTGCCACATGGCAGCACTCGGTCTGACTGTGCGCCTCAAGGAGAGAGGCCCAAGCAAGACGCGCCCGGAGGAGTGTCTTGCCACATGTCACCACTGGGTCTGACTGAGCGCCTCCAGGAGAGAGGCCCAAGCAAGACGCGCCCCGAGGAGCGTCAGGCCACATGTCACTACTCGGTCTGACTGAGCGCCTCCAGGAGAGAGGCCCAAGCAAGACGCGCCCCGAGGAGCGTCTTGCGACGTGTCAACACTGGGTCTGACTGAGCGCCTCCAGGAGAGAGGCCCAAGCAATACACGCCCCGAGGAGCGTCTTGCCACGTGTCACCACTGGGTCTGACTGAGCGCCTCCAGGAGAGAGGCCCAAACAAGACGCGACCTGAGGAGCGTCTTGCCAATGTCACCACTGGGTCTGACTGAACGCCTCCAGGAGAGAGGCCCAAGCAAGACGCGCCCGAGGAGCGTCTTGCCTTATGTCAGCACTCAGTCTGACTGAGCACCTCCAGGAGAGAGGCCCAAGCAAGACGCACCCCGAGGAGCGTCTTGCCACGTGTCAACACTGGGTCTGATTGAGGGCCTTCTGGAGAGAGGCCCAAGCAAGACGCGCCCCGAGGTGCTTCTTGCCACATGTCAGCACTCGGTCTGACTGAGCGCCTCCAGGAGAGAGGCCAAAGCAAGACGCGCCCCGAGGAGAGTCTTGACACATGTCAACACTGGGTCTGACAGAGGGCCTCCATGAGAGAGGCCCAAGCAAGATGCGCCCCGAGGAGTGTCTTGCCACATGTCAACAATGGGTCTGACTGAGCGCCTCCAGGAGAGAGGCCCAAGCAAGACGCGCCCCGAGGAGCGTCTTGCCACGTGTCAACACTGGGTCTGACTGAGCACCTCCAGGAGAGAGGCCCAAGCAAGACGCGCCCCGAGGAGCGTCTTGCAACATGTCAACACTGTGTCTGACTGAGCGGCTCCAGGGGAGAGGCCCAACCAAGACGCGCCCCGAGGACCGTCTTGCCACGTGTCAACACTGGGTCTGACTGAGCGCCTCCAGGAGAGAGGCCCAAGCAAGACGCGGCCCGAGGAGCGTCTTGCCACATGTCAGCACTCGGTCTGACTGTGCGCCTCAAGGAGAGAGGCCCAAGCAAGACGCGCCCGGAGGAGTGTCTTGCCACATGTCACCACTGGGTCTGACTGAGCGCCTCCAGGAGAGAGGCCCAAGCAAGACGCGCCCCGAGGAGCGTCAGGCCACATGTCACTACTCGGTCTGACTGAGCGCCTCCAGGAGAGAGGCCCAAGCAAGACGCGCCCGGAGGAGTGTCTTGCCACATGTCACCACTGGGTCTGACTGAGCGCCTCCAGGAGAGAGGCCCAAGAAAGACGCGCCCCGAGGAGCGTCAGGCCAAATGTCACTACTCGGTCTGACTGAGCGCCTCCAGGAGAGAGGCCCAAGCAAGACGCGCCCAGAGGAGCGTCTTGCCACGTGTCAACACTGGGTCTGAATGAGGGCCTTCTGGAGAGAGGCCCACGTAAGACGCGCCCCGAGGAGCGTCTTGCCACATGTCAACAATGGGTCTGACTGAGCGCCTCCAGGAGAGAGGCCCAAGCAAGACTCGCCCCGAGGAGCGTCTTGCCACGTGTCAACACTGGGTCTGACTGAGCGCCTCCAGGAGAGAGGCCCAAGCAAGACGCGGCCCGAGGAGCGTCTTGCCACATGGCAGCACTCGGTCTGACTGTGCGCCTCAAGGAGAGAGGCCCAAGCAAGACGCGCCCGGAGGAGTGTCTTGCCACATGTCACCACTGGGTCTGACTGAGCGCCTCCAGGAGAGAGGCCCAAGCAAGACGCGCCCCGAGGAGCGTCAGGCCACATGTCACTACTCGGTCTGACAGAGCGCCTCCAGGAGAGAGGCCCAAGCAAGACGCGCCCCGAGGAGCGTCTTGCGACGTGTCAACACTGGGTCTGACTGAGCGCCTCCAGGAGAGAGGCCCAAGCAATACACGCCCCGAGGAGCGTCTTGCCACGTGTCACCACTGGGTCTGACTGAGCGCCTCCAGGAGAGAGGCCCAAACAAGACGCGACCTGAGGAGCGTCTTGCCAATGTCACCACTGGGTCTGACTGAACGCCTCCAGGAGAGAGGCCCAAGCAAGACGCGCCCGAGGAGCGTCTTGCCTTATGTCAGCACTCAGTCTGACTGAGCACCTCCAGGAGAGAGGCCCAAGCAAGACGCACCCCGAGGAGCATCTTGCCACGTGTCAACACTGGGTCTGATTGAGGGCCTTCTGGAGAGAGGCCCAAGCAAGACGCGCCCCGAGGTGCTTCTTGCCACATGTCAGCACTCGGTCTGACTGAGCGCCTCCAGGAGAGAGGCCAAAGCAAGACGCGCCCCGAGGAGAGTCTTGACACATGTCAACACTGGGTCTGACAGAGGGCCTCCATGAGAGAGGCCCAAGCAAGATGCGCCCCGAGGAGTGTCTTGCCACATGTCAACAATGGGTCTGACTGAGCGCCTCCAGGAGAGAGGCCCAAGCAAGACGCGCCCCGAGGAGCGTCTTGCCACGTGTCAACACTGGGTCTGACTGAGCACCTCCAGGAGAGAGGCCCAAGCAAGACGCGCCCCGAGGAGCGTCTTGCAACATGTCAACACTGTGTCTGACTGAGCGGCTCCAGGGGAGAGGCCCAACCAAGACGCGCCCCGAGGAGCGTCTTGCCACGTGTCAACACTGGGTCTGACTGAGCGCCTCCAGGAGAGAGGCCCAAGCAAGACGCGGCCCGAGGAGCGTCTTGCCACATGTCAGCACTCGGTCTGACTGTGCGCCTCAAGGAGAGAGGCCCAAGCAAGACGCGCCCGGAGGAGTGTCTTGCCACATGTCACTACTCGGTCTGACTGAGCGCCTCCAGGAGAGAGGCCCAAGCAAGACGCGCCCCGAGGAGCGTCTTGCGACGTGTCAACACTGGGTCTGACTGAGCGCCTCCAGGAGAGAGACACCAAGCAATACGCGCCCCGAGGAGCGTCTTGCCACGTGTCACCACTGGGTCTGACTGAGCGCCTCCAGGAGAGAGGCCCAAACAAGACGCGACCTGAGGAGCGTCTTGCCAATGTCACCACTGGGTCTGACTGAACGCCTCCAGGAGAGAGGCCCAAGCAAGACGCGCCCGAGGAGCGTCTTGCCTTATGTCAGCACTCAGTCTGACTGAGCACCGAGGCCCAAGCAAGACGCACCCCGAGGAGCGTCTTGCCACGTGTCAACACTGGGTCTGATTGAGGGCCTCCAGGAGAGAGGCCCAAGCAAGACGCGCCCCGAGGAGCGTCAGGCCACATGTCACTACTCGGTCTGACTGAGCGCCTCCAGGAGAGAGGCCCAAGCAAGACGCGCCCAGAGGAGCGTCTTGCCACGTGTCAACACTGGGTCTGAATGAGGGCCTTCTGGAGAGAGGCCCACGTAAGACGCGCCCCGAGGAGCGTCTTGCCACATGTCAACAATGGGTCTGACTGAGCGCCTCCAGGAGAGAGGCCCAAGCAAGACGCGCCCCGAGGAGCGTCTTGCCACATGTCAACACTGGGTCTGACTGAGCGCCTCCAGGAGAGAGGCCCAAGCAAGACGCGGCCCGAGGAGCGTCTTGCCACATGGCAGCACTCGGTCTGACTGTGCGCCTCAAGGAGAGAGGCCCAAGCAAGAAGCGCCCGGAGGAGTGTCTTGCCACATGTCACCACTGGGTCTGACTGAGCGCCTCCAGGAGAGAGGCCCAAGCAAGACGCGCCCCGAGGAGCGTCAGGCCACATGTCACTACTCGGTCTGACTGAGCGCCTCCAGGAGAGAGGCCCAAGCAAGACGCGCCCCGAGGAGCGTCTTGCGACGTGTCAACACTGGGTCTGACTGAGCGCCTCCAGGAGAGAGGCCCAAGCAATACGCGCCCCGAGGAGCGTCTTGCCACGTGTCACCACTGGGTCTGACTGAGCGCCTCCAGGAGAGAGGCCCAAACAAGACGCGACCTGAGGAGCGTCTTGCCAATGTCACCACTGGGTCTGACTGAACGCCTCCAGGAGAGAGGCCCAAGCAAGATGCGCCCGAGGAGCGTCTTCCCTTATGTCAGCACTCAATCTGACTGAGCACCTCCAGGAGAGAGGCCCAAGCAAGACGCACCCCGAGGAGCGTCTTGCCACGTGTCAACACTGGGTCTGATTGAGGGCCTTCTGGAGAGAGGCCCAAGCAAGACGCGCCCCGAGGAGCGTCTTGCCACATGTCAACAATGAGTCTGACTGAGGGCCTCCAGCAGAGAAGCCCAAGCAAGAAGCGCCCAGAGGAGTGTCTTCCCACATGTCAGCACTCGGTCTGACTGAGTGCCTCCAGGAGAGAGGCCCAAGCAAGACGCGCCCCAAGGAGCGTCTTGCCACATGTCAACAATGGGTCTTACTGAGGGCCTCCAGGACAGAAGCCCAAGCAAGACGCGCCCCGAGGTGCTTCTTGCCACATGTCAGCACTCGGTCTGACTGAGCGCCTCCAGGAGAGAGGCCAAAGCAAGACGCGCCCCGAGGAGAGTCTTGACACATGTCAACACTGGGTCTGACAGAGGGCCTCCATGAGAGAGGCCCAAGCAAGACGCGCCCCGAGGAGTGTCTTGCCACATGTCAACAATGGGTCTGACTGAGCGCCTCCAGGAGAGAGGCCCAAGCAAGATGCGCCCCGAGGAGCGTCTTGCCACGTGTCAACACTGGGTCTGACTGAGCACCTCCAGGAGAGAGGCCCAAGCAAGACGCGCCCCGAGGAGCGTCTTGCAACATGTCAACACTGTGTCTGACTGAGCGGCTCCAGGGGAGAGGCCCAACCAAGACGCGCCCCGAGGAGCGTCTTGCCACGTGTCAACACTGGGTCTGACTGAGCGCCTCCAGGAGAGAGGCCCAAGCAAGACGCGGCCCGAGGAGCGTCTTGCCACATGTCAGCACTCGGTCTGACTGTGCGCCTCAAGGAGAGAGGCCCAAGCAAGACGCGCCCGGAGGAGTGTCTTGCCACATGTCACCACTGGGTCTGACTGAGCGCCTCCAGGAGAGAGGCCCAAGAAAGACGCGCCCCGAGGAGCGTCAGGCCACATGTCACTACTCGGTCTGACTGAGCGCCTCCAGGAGAGAGGCCCAAGCAAGACGCGCCCAGAGGAGCGTCTTGCCACGTGTCAACACTGGGTCTGAATGAGGGCCTTCTGGAGAGAGGCCCACGTAAGACGCGCCCCGAGGAGCGTCTTGCCACATGTCAACAATGGGTCTGACTGAGCGCCTCCAGGAGAGAGGCCCAAGCAAGACTCGCCCCGAGGAGCGTCTTGCCACGTGTCAACACTGGGTCTGACTGAGCGCCTCCAGGAGAGAGGCCCAAGCAAGACGCGGCCCGAGGAGCGTCTTGCCACATGGCAGCACTCGGTCTGACTGTGCGCCTCAAGGAGAGAGGCCCAAGCAAGACGCGCCCGGAGGAGTGTCTTGCCACATGTCACCACTGGGTCTGACTGAGCGCCTCCAGGAGAGAGGCCCAAGCAAGACGCGCCCCGAGGAGCGTCAGGCCACATGTCACTACTCGGTCTGACTGAGCGCCTCCAGGAGAGAGGCCCAAGCAAGACGCGCCCCGAGGAGCGTCTTGCGACGTGTCAACACTGGGTCTGACTGAGCGCCTCCAGGAGAGAGGCCCAAGCAATACGCGCCCCGAGGAGCGTCTTGCCACGTGTCACCACTGGGTCTGACTGAGCGCCTCCAGGAGAGAGGCCCAAACAAGACGCGACCTGAGGAGCGTCTTGCCAATGTCACCACTGGGTCTGACTGAACGCCTCCAGGAGAGAGGCCCAAGCAAGACGCGCCCGAGGAGCGTCTTGCCTTATGTCAGCACTCAGTCTGACTGAGCACCTCCAGGAGAGAGGCCCAAGCAAGACGCACCCCGAGGAGCGTCTTGCCACGTGTCAACACTGGGTCTGATTGAGGGCCTTCTGGAGAGAGGCCCAAGCAAGACGCGCCCCGAGGAGCGTCTTGCCACATGTCAACAATGAGTCTGACTGAGGGCCTCCAGCAGAGAAGCCCAAGCAAGAAGCGCCCCGAGGAGTGTCTTCCCACATGTCAGCACTCGGTCTGACTGAGCGCCTCCAGGAGAGAGGCCCAAGCAAGACGCGCCCCGAGGAGCTTCTTGCCACATGTCAGCACTCGGTCTGACTGAGCGCCTCCAGGAGAGAGGCCAACGCAAGAAGCGCCCCGAGGAGAGTCTTGACACATGTCAACACTGGGTCTGACAGAGGGCCTCCATGAGAGAGGCCCAAGCAAGACGCGCCCCGAGGAGTGTCTTGCCACATGTCAACAATGGGTCTGACTGAGCGCCTCCAGGAGAGAGGCCCAAGCAAGACGCGCCCCGAGGAGCGTCTTGCCACGTGTCAACACTGGGTCTGACTGAGCACCTCCAGGAGAGAGGCCCAAGCAAGACGCGCCCCGAGGAGCGTCTTGCAACATGTCAACACTGTGTCTGACTGAGCGGCTCCAGGGGAGAGGCCCAACCAAGACGCGCCCCGAGGAGCGTCTTGCCACATGCCAACACTGGGTCTGACTGAGCGCCTCCAGGAGACAGGCCCAAACAAGACGCGCCCCGAGGAGCGTCTTGCCACGTGTCACCAATGGGTCTGACTGAGCGCCTCCAGGAGAGAGGCCCAAGCAAGAAGCGCCCCGAGGAGCGTCTTGCCACATGTCAGGACTGGGTCTGACTGAGCTCCTCCAGGAGCGAGGCCCCAGCAAGACGCGCCCCGAGGAGCGTCTTGCCTTATGTCAGCACTCGGTCTGACTGAGCGCCTCCAGGAGAGAGGCCCAAGCAAGACGCGCCCGGAGGAGTGTCTTGCTACATGTCACCACTGGGTCTGACTGAGCGCCTCCAGGAGAGAGGCCCAAGCAAGACGCGCCCCGAGGAGCGTCTTGCCACGTGTCAACACTGGGTCTGATTTAGGGCCTTCTGGAGAGAGGCCCACGCAAGACGCACCCCGAGGAGCGTCTTGCCACATGTCAACAATTGGTCTGACTGAGGGCCTCCAGGAGAGAAGCCCAAGCAAGACACGCCCCGAGGAGCGTCTTGCCACATGTCAACACTGGTTCTGACTGAGCGCCTCCAGGAGAGAGGCCCAAGCAAGACGCGCCCCGAGGAGCGTCTTGCCACGTCTCAACACTGGGTCTGACTGAGCGCCTCCAGGAGAGAGGTCCAAGCAAGACGCGCCCCGAGGAGCGTCTTGCCACGTGTCAACACTGGGTCTGACTGAGCGCCTCCAGGAGAGAGGCCCAAGCAAGACGCGGCCCGAGGAGCGTCTTGCCACATGTCAGCACTCGGTCTGACTGTGCGCCTCAAGGAGAGAGGCCCAAGCAAGACGCGCCCGGAGGAGTGTCTTGCCACATGTCACCACTGGGTCTGACTGAGCGCCTCCAGGAGAGAGGCCCAAGCAAGACGCGCCCCGAGGAGCGTCAGGCCACATGTCACTACTCGGTCTGACTGAGCGCCTCCAGGAGAGAGGCCCAAGCAAGACGCGCCCCGAGGAGCGTCTTGCCACGTGTCAACACTGGGTCTGATTGAGGGCCTTCTGGAGAGAGGCCCACGTAAGACGCGCCCCGAGGAGCGTCTTGCCACATGTCAACAATGGGTCTGACTGAGCGCCTCCAGGAGAGAGGCCCAAGCAAGACGCGCCCCGAGGAGCGTCTTGCCACGTGTCAACACTGGGTCTGACTGAGCGCCTCCAGGAGAGAGGCCCAAGCAAGACGCGGCCCGATTAGCGTCTTGCCACATGTCAGCACTCGGTCTGACTGTGCGCCTCAAGGAGAGAGGCCCAAGCAAGACGCGCCCGGAGGAGTGTCTTGCCACATGTCACCACTGGGTCTGACTGAGCGCCTCCAGGAGAGAGGCCCAAGCAAGACGCGCCCCGAGGAGCGTCAGGCCACATGTCACTACTCGGTCTGACTGAGCGCCTCCAGGAGAGAGGCCCAAGGAAGACGCGCCCCGAGGAGCGTCTTGCGACGTGTCAACACTGGGTCTGACTGAGCGCCTCCAGCACAGAGGCCCAAGCAAGACGCGCCCCGAGGAGCGTCTTGCCACGTGTCACCACTGGGTCTGACTGAGCGCCTCCAGGAGAGAGGCCCAAACAAGACGCGACCTGAGGAGCGTCTTGCCAATGTCACCACTGGGTCTGACTGAACGCCTCCAGGAGAGAGGCCCAAGCAAGACGCGCCCGAGGAGCGTCTTGCCACATGTCAACAATGGGTCTTACTGAGGGCCTCCAGGAGAGAAGCCCAAGCAAGACGCGCCCCGAGGAGCTTCTTGCCACATGTCAGCACTCGGTCTGACTGAGCGCCTCCAGGAGAGAGGCCAAAGCAAGACGCGCCCCGAGGAGCGTCTTGACACATGTCAACACTGGGTCTGACAGAGGGCCTCCATGAGAGAGGCCCAAGCAAGACGCGCCCCGAGGAGTGTCTTGCCACATGTCAACAATGGGTCTGACTGAGCGCCTCCAGGAGAGAGGCCCAAGCAAGACGCGCCCCGAGGAGCGTCTTGCCACGTGTCAACACTGGGTCTGACTGAGCACCTCCAGGAGAGAGGCCCAAGCAAGATGCGCCCCGAGGAGCGTCTTGCAACATGTCACCACTGTGTCTGACTGAGCGGCTCCAGGGGAGAGGCCCAACCAAGACGCGCCCCGAGGAGCGTCTTGCAACATGCCAACACTGGGTCTGACTAAGCGCCTCCAGGAGACAGGCCCAAGCAAGACGCGCCCCGAGGAGCGTCTTGCGACGTGTCAACACTGGGTCTGACTGAGCGCCTCCAGGAGAGAGGCCCAAGCAAGACGCGCCCCGAGGAGCGTCTTGCCACGTGTCACCACTGGGTCTGACTGAGCCCCTCCAGGAGAGAGGCCCAAACAAGACGCACCCCGAGGAGCGTCTTGCCATGTGTCAACACTGGGTCTGATTGAGGGCCTTCTGGAGAGAGGCCCACGCAAGACGCGCCCCGAGGAGCGTCTTGCCACGTCTCAACACTGGGTCTGACTGAGCGCCTCCAGGAGAGAGGCCCAAGCAAGACGCGCCCCGAGGAGCGTCTTGCCACGTGTCAACACTGGGTCTGACTGTGCGCCTCAAGGAGAGAGGCCCAAGCAAGACGCGCCCCGAGGAGCGTCTTGCCACGTGTCAACACTGGGTCTGATTGAGGGCTTTCTGGAGAGAGGCCCACGTAAGACGCGCCCCGAGGAGCGTCTTGCCACATGTCAAAAATGGGTCGGACTGAGCGCCTCCAGGAGAGAGGCCCAAGCAAGACGCGCCCCGAGGAGCGTCAGGCCACATGTCAATACTCGGTCTGACTGAGCGCCTCCAGGAGAGAGGCCCACGCAAGACGCGCCCCGAGGAGCGTCTTGCCACATGTCAACAATGGGTCTGACTGAGCGCCTCCAGGAGAGAGGCCCAAGCAAGACGCGCCCCGAGGAGCGTCAGGCCACATGTCACTACTCGGTCTGACTGAGCGCCTCCAGGAGAGAGGCCCAAGCAAGACGCGCCCCGAGGAGCATCTTGCGACGTGTCAACACTGGGTCTGACTGAGCGCCTCCAGGAGAGAGGCCCAAGCAATACGCGCCCCGAGGAGCGTCTTGCCACGTGTCACCATTGGGTCTGACTGAGCGCCTCCAGGAGAGAGGCCCAAGCAAGACGCGCCCGAGGAGCGTCTTGCCTTATGTCAGCACTCAGTCTGACTGAGCACCTCCAGGAGAGAGGCCCAAGCAAGACTCACCCCGAGGAGCGTCTTGCCACGTGTCAACACTGGGTCTGATTGAGGGCCTTCTGGAGAGAGGCCCAAGCAAGACGCGCCCCGAGGAGCGTCTTGCCACATGTCAACAATGAGTCTGACTGAGGGCCTCCAGCAGAGAAGCCCAAGCAAGACGCGCCCCGAGGAGTGTCTTCCCACATGTCAGCACTCGGTCTGACTGAGCGCCTCCAGGAGAGAGGCCCAAGCAAGACGCGCCCCGAGGAGCGTCTTGCCACATGTCAACAATGGGTCTTACTGAGGGCCTCCAGGAGAGAAGCCCAAGCAAGACGCGCCCCGAGGAGCTTCTTGCCACATGTCAGCACTCGGTCTGACTGAGCGCCTCCAGGAGAGAGGCCAAAGCAAGACGCGCCCCGAGGAGAGTCTTGACACATGTCAACACTGGGTCTGACAGAGGGCCTCCATGAGAGAGGCCCAAGCAAGACGCGCCCCGAGGAGTGTCTTGCCACATGTCAACAATGGGTCTGACTGAGCGCCTCCAGGAGAGAGGCCCAAGCAAGACGCGCCCCGAGGAGCGTCTTGCCACGTCTCAACACTGGGTCTGACTGAGCACCTCCAGGAGAGAGGCCCAAGCAAGACGCGCCCCGAGGAGCGTCTTGCAACATGTCAACACTGTGTCTGACTGAGCGATCCAGGAGAGAGGCCCAACCAAGACGCGCCCCGAGGAGCGTCTTGCCACATGCCAACACTGGGTCTGACTGAGCGCCTCCAGGAGAGAGGCCCAAACAAGACGCGCCCCGAAGAGCGTCTTGCCACGTGTCACCAATGGGTCTGACTGAGCGCCTCCAGGAGAGAGGCCGTAGCAAGAAGCGCCCCGAGGAGCGTCTTGCCTTATGTCAGCACTCGGTCTGACTGAGCGCCTCCAGGAGAGAGGCCCAAGCAAGACGCGCCCGGAGGAGTGTCTTGCTACATGTCACCACTGGGTCTGACTGAGCGCCTCCAGGAGAGAGGCCCAAGCAAGACGTGCCCCGAGGAGCGTCTTGCCACGTGTCAACACTGGGTGTGATTTAGGGCCTTCTGGAGAGAGGCCCACGCAAGACGCACCCCGAGGAGCGTCTTGCCACATGTCAACAATTGGTCTGACTGAGGGCCTCCAGGAGAGAAGCCCAAGCAAGACACGCCCCGAGGAGCGTCTTGCCACATGTCAACACTGGTTCTGACTGAGCGCCTCCAGGAGAGAAGCCCAATCAAGACGCGCCCCGAGGAGCGTCTTGCCACGTCTCAACACTGGGTCTGACTGAGCGCCTCCAGGAGAGAGGCCCAAGCAAGACGCGCCCCGAGGAGTGTCTTGCCACATGTCACCACTGGGTCTGACTGAGCGCCTCCAGGAGAGAGGCCCAAGCAAGACGCGCCCCGAGGAGCGTCAGGCCACATGTCACTACTCGGTCTGACTGAGCGCCTCCAGGAGAGAGGCCCAAGAAAGACGCGCCCCGAGGAGCGTCTTGCCACGTGTCAACACTGGGTCTGATTGAGGGCCTTCTGGAGAGAGGCCCACGTAAGACGCGCCCCGAGGAGCGTCCTACCACATGTCAACAATGGGTCTGACTGAGCGCCTCCAGGAGAGAGGCCAGAGCAAGACGCGCCCCGGGGAGCGTCTTGCCACGTGTCAACACTGGGTCTGACTGAGCGCCTCCAGGAGAGAGGCCCAAGCAAGACGCGGCCCGATTAGCGTCTTGCAACATGTCAGCACTCGGTCTGACTGTGCGCCTCAAGGAGAGAGGCCCAAGCAAGACGCGCCCGGAGGAGTGTCTTGCCACATGTCACCACTGGGTCTGACTGAGCGCCTCCAGGAGAGAGGCCCAAGCAAGACGCGCCCCGAGGAGCGTCAGGCCACATGTCACTACTCGGTCTGACTGAGCGCCTCCAGGAGAGAGACCAAAGCAAGACGCGCCCCGAGGAGCGTCTTGCGACGTGTCAACACTGGGTCTGACTGAGCGCCTCCAGGAGAGAGGCCCAAGCAAGACGCGCCCCGAGGAGCGTCTTGCCACGTGTCACCACTGGGTCTGACTGAGCGCCTCCAGGAGAGAGGCCCAAACAAGACGCGACCTGAGGAGCGTCTTGCCAATGTCACCACTGGGTCTGACTGAACGCCCCCAGGAGAGAGGCCCAAGCAAGACGCGCCCGAGGGGCGTCCTGCCTTATGTCAGCACTCAGTCTGACTGAGCACCTCCAGGAGAGAGGCCCAAGCAAGACGCACCCCGAGGAGCGTCTTGCCACGTGTCAACACTGGGTCTGATTGAGGGCCTTCTGGAGAGAGGCCCACGTAAGATGCGCCCCAAGGAGCGTCTTGCCACATGTCAAAAATGGGTCGTACTGAGCGCCTCCAGGAGAGAGGCCCAAGCAAGACGCGCCCCGAGGAGCGTTAGGCCACATGTCACTACTCGGTCTGACTGAGCGCCTCCAGGAGAGAGGCCCAAGCAAGACGCGCCCCGAGGAGCGTCTTGCCATGTGTCAACACTGGGTCTGATTGAGGGCCTTCTGGAGAGAGGCCCACGCAAGACGCGCCCCGAGGAGCGTCTTGCCACATGTCAACAATGGGTCTGACTGAGCGCCTCCAGGAGAGAGGCCCAAGCAAGACGCGCCCCGAGGAGCGTCAGGCCACATGTCACTACTCGGTCTGACTGAGCGCCTCCAGGAGAGAGGCCCAAGCAAGACGCGCCCCGAGGAGTGTCTTGCGACGTGTCAACACTGGGTCTGACTGAGCGCCTCAAGGAGAGAGGCCCAAGCAATACGCGCCCCGAGGAGCGTCTTGCCACGTGTCACCACTGGGTCTGACTGAGCGCCTCCAGGAGAGAGGCCCAAACAAGACGCGACCTGAGGAGCGTCTTGCCAATGTCACCACTGGGTCTGACTGAACGCCTCCAGGAGAGAGGCCCAAGCAAGACGCGCCCGAGGAGCGTCTTGCCTTATGTCAGCACTCAGTCTGACTGAGCACCACCAGGAGAGAGGCCCAAGCAAGACGCACCCCGAGGAGCGTCTTGCCACCTGTCAACACTGGGTCTGATTGAGGGCCTTCTGGAGAGAGGCCCAAGCAAGACGCGCCCCGAGGAGCGTCTTGCCACATGTCAACAATGAGTCTGACTGAGGGCCTCCAGCAGAGAAGCCCAAGCAAGACGCGCCCCGAGGAGTGTCTTCCCACATGTCAGCACTCGGTCTGACTGAGCGCCTCCAGGAGAGAGGCCCAAGCAAGACGTGCCCCGAGGAGCGTCTTGCCACATGTCAACAATGGGTCTTACTGAGGGCCTCCAGGAGAGAAGCCCAAGCAAGACGCGCCCCGAGGAGCTTCTTGCCACATGTCAGCACTCGGTCTGACTGAGCGCCTCCAGGAGAGAGGCCAAAGCAAGACGCGCCCCGAGGAGAGTCTTGACACATGTCAACACTGGGTCTGACAGAGGGCCTCCATGAGAGAGGCCCAAGCAAGATGCGCCCCGAGGAGTGTCTTGCCACATGTCAACAATGGGTCTGACTGAGCGCCTCCAGGAGAGAGGCCCAAGCAAGACGCGCCCCGAGGAGCGTCTTGCCACGTGTCAACACTGGGTCTGACTGAGCACCTCCAGGAGAGAGGCCCAAGCAAGACGCGCCCCGAGGAGCGTCTTGCAACATGTCAACACTGTGTCTGACTGAGCGCCTCCAGGAGAGAGGCCCAAGCAAGAAGCGCCCCGAGGAGCGTCTTGCCACATGTCAGCACTGGGTCTGACTGACCTCCTCCAGGAGCGAGGCCCCAGCAAGACGCGCCCCGAGGAGCGTCTTGCCTTATGTCAGCACTCGGTCTGACTGAGCGCCTCCAGGAGAGAGGCCCAAGCAAGACGCGCCCGGAGGAGTGTCTTGCTACATGTCACCACTGGGTCTGACTGAGCGCCTCCAGGAGAGAGGCCCAAGCAAGACGCGCCCCGAGGAGCGTCTTGCCATGTGTCAACACTGGGTCTGATTTAGGGCCTTCTGGAGAGAGGCCCACGCAAGACGCACCCCGAGGAGCGTCTTGCCACATGTCAACAATTGGTCTGACTGAGGGCCTCCAGGAGAGAAGCCCAAGCAAGTCACGCCCCGAGGAGCGTCTTGCCTCATGTCAACACTGGTTCTGACTGAGCGCCTCCAGGAGAGAGGCCCAAGCAAGACGCGCCCCGAGGAGCGTCTTGCCACTTGTCACCACTGGGTCTGACTGAGCGCCTCCAGGAGAGAGGCCCAAACAAGACGCGACCTGAGGAGCGTCTTGCCAATTTCACCACTGGGTCTGACTGAACGCCTCCAGGAGAGAGGCCCAAGCAGGACGCACCCGAGGAGCGTCTTGCCTTATGTCAGCACTCAGTCTGACTGAGCACCTCCAGGAGAGAGGCCCAAGCAAGACGCACCCCGAGGAGCGTCTTGCCACGTGTCAACACTGGGTCTGATTGAGGGCCTTCTGGAGAGAGGCCCAAGCAAGACGCGCCCCGAGGAGCGTCTTGCCACATGTCAACAATGAGTCTGACTGAGGGCCTCCAGCAGAGAAGAGCAAGCAAGACGCGCCCCGAGGAGTGTCTTCCCACATGTCAACAATGGGTCTTACTGAGGGCCTCCAGGAGAGAAGCCCAAGCAAGACGCGCCCCGAGGAGCTTCTTGCCACATGTCAGCACTCGGTCTGACTGAGCGCCTCCAGGAGAGAGGCCAAAGCAAGACGCGCCCCGAGGAGAGTCTTGACACATGTCAACACTGGGTCTGACAGAGGGCCTCCATGAGAGAGGCCCAAGCAAGACGCGCCCCGAGGAGTGTCTTGCCACATGTCAACACTGGGACTGACTGAGCACCTCCAGGAGAGAGGCCCAAGCAAGACGCGCCCCGAGGAGCATCTTGCAACATGTCAACACTGTGTCTGACTGAGCGCCTCCAGGAGAGAGGCCCAAGCAAGAAGCGCCCCGAGGAGCGTCTTGACACATGTCAGCACTGGGTCTGACTGAGCTCCTCCAGGAGCGAGGCCCCAGCAAGACGCGCCCCGAGGAGCGTCTTGCCTTATGTTAGCACTCGGTCTGACTGAGCGCCTCCAGGAGAGAGGCCCAAGCAAGACGCGCCCCGAGGAGCGTCTTGCCATGTGTCAACACTGGGTCTGATTTAGGGCCTTCTGGAGAGAGGCCCACGCAAGACGCACCCCGAGGAGCGTCTTGCCACATGTCAACAATTGGTCTGACTGAGGGCCTCCAGGAGAGAAGCCCAAGCAAGACACGCCCCGAGGAGCGTCTTGCCACATGTCAACACTGGTTCTGACTGAGCGCCTCCAGGAGAGAGGCCCAAGCAAGACGCGCCCCGAGGAGCGTCTTGCTACGTCTCAACACTGGGTCTGACTGAGCGCCTCCAGGAGAGAGGCCCAAGCAAGACGCGCTCCGAGGAGCGTCTTGCCACGTGTCAACACTGGGTCTGACTGAGCGCCTCCAGGAGAGAGGCCCAAGCAAGACGCGGCCCGAGGAGCGTCTTGCCACATGTCAGCACTCGGTCTGACTGTGCGCCTCAAGGAGAGAGGCCCAAGCAAGACGCGCCCGGAGGAGTGTCTTGCCACATGTCACCACTGGGTCTGACTGAGCGCCTCCAGGAGAGAGGCCCAAGCAAGACGCGCCCCGAGGAGCGTCAGGCCACATGTCACTACTCGGTCTGACTGAGCGCCTCCAGGAGAGAGGCCCAAGCAAGACGCGGCCCGAGGAGCGTCTTGCCACGTGTCAACACTGGGTCTGATTGAGGGCCTTCTGGAGAGAGGCCCACGTAAGACGCGCCCCGAGGAGCGTCTTGCCACATGTCAACAATGGGTCTGACTGAGCTCCTCCAGGAGAGAGGCCCAAGCAAGATGCGCCCCGAGGAGCGTCTTGCCACGTGTCAACACTGGGTCTGACTGAGCGCCTCCAGGAGAGAGGCCCAAGCAAGACGCGGCCCGATTAGCGTCTTGCCACATGTCAGCACTCGGTCTGACTGTGCGCCTCAAGGAGAGAGGCCCAAGCAAGACGCGCCCGGAGGAGTGTCTTGCCACATGTCACCACTGGGTCTGACTGAGCGCCTCCAGGAGAGAGGCCCAAGCAAGACGCGCCCCGAGGAGCGTCAGGCCACATGTCACTACTCGGTCTGACTGAGCGCCTCCAGGAGAGAGGCCCAAGCAAGACGCGCCCCGAGGAGCGTCTTGCCACGTGTCACCACTGGGTCTGACTGAGCGCCTCCAGGAGAGAGGCCCAAACAAGACGCGACCTGAGGAGCGTCTTGCCAATGTCACCACTGGGTCTGACTGAACGCCTCCAGGAGAGAGGCCCAAGCAAGACGCGCCCGAGGAGCGTCTTGCCTTATGTCAGCACTCAGTCTGACTGAGCACCTCCAGGAGAGAGGCCCAAGCAAGACGCACCCCGAGGAGCGTCTTGCCACGTGTCAACACTGGGTCTGATTGAGGGCCTTCTGGAGAGAGGCCCAAGCAAGACGCGCCCCGAGGAGCGTCTTGCCACATGTCAACAATGAGTCTGACTGAGGGCCTCCAGCAGAGAAGCCCAAGCAAGACGCGCCCCGAGGAGCGTCTTCCCACATGTCAGCACTCGGTCTGACTGAGCGCCTCCAGGAGAGAGGCCCAAGCAAGACGCGCCCCGAGGAGCGTCTTGCCACATGTCAACAATGGGTCTTACTGAGGGCCTCCAGGAGAGAAGCCCAAGCAAGACGCGCCCCGAGGAGCTTCTTGCCACATGTCAGCACTCGGTCTGACTGAGCGCCTCCAGGAGAGAGGCCAAAGCAAGACGGGCCCCGAGGAGCGTCTTGACACATGTCAACACTGGGTCTGACAGAGGGCCTCCATGAGAGAGGCCCAAGCAAGACGCGCCCCGAGGAGTGTCTTGCCACATGTCAACAATGGGTTTGACTGAGCGCCTCCAGGAGAGAGGCCCAAGCAAGACGCGCCCCGAGGAGCGTCTTGCCATGTGTCAACACTGGGTCTGACTGAGCACCTCCAGGAGAGAGGCCCAAGCAAGACGCGCCCCAAAGAGCGTCTTGCAACATGTCACCACTGTGTCTGACTGAGCGGCTCCAGGGGAGAGGCCCAACCAAGACGCGCCCCGAGGAGCATCTTGCCACATGCCAACACTGGGTCTGACTAAGCGCCTCCAGGAGACAGGCCCAAGCAAGACGCGCCCCGAGGAGCGTCTTGCGACGTGTCAACACTGGGTCTGACTGAGCGCCTCCAGGAGAGAGCCCCAAGCAAGACGCGCCCCGAGGAGCGTCTTGCCACGTGTCACCACTGGGTCTGACTGAGCCCCTCCAGGAGAGAGGCCCAAACAAGACGCGACCTGTGTCGCGTCTTGCCAATGTCACCACTGGGTCTGACTGAATGCCTCCAGGAGAGAGGCCCAAGCAAGACGGGCCCGAGGAGCGTCTTGCCTTATGTCAGCACTCAGTCTGACTGAGCGCCTCCAGACGAGAGGCCCAAGCAAGACGCACCCCGAGGAGCGTCTTGCCACGTGACAACACTGGGTCTGATTGAGGGCCTTCTGGAGAGAGGCCCAAGCAAGACGCGCCCCGAGGAGCGTCTTGCCACATGTCAACAATGAGTCTGACTGAGGGCCTCCAGCAGAGAAGCCCAAGCAAGAAGCGCCCCGAGGAGCGTCTTCCCACATGTCAGCACTCGGTCTGACTGAGCGCCTCCAGGAGAGAGGCCCAAGCAAGACGCGCCCCGAGGAGCGTCTTGCCACATGTCAGCACTCGGTCTGACTGAGCGCCTCCAGGAGAGAGGCCAAAGCAAGACGCGCCCCGAGGAGCGTCTTGACACATGTCAACACTGGGTCTGACAGAGTGCCTCCATGAGAGAGGCCCAAGCAAGACGCTCCCCGAGGAGTGTCTTGCCACATGTCAACAATGGGTCTGACTGAGCGCCTCCAGGAGAGAGGCCCAAGCAAGACGCGCCCCGAGGAGCGTCTTGCCACGTGTCATCACTGGGTCTGACTGAGCGCCTCCAGGAGAGAGGCCCAAGCAAGACGCGCCCCGAGGAGCGTCTTGCCACGTGTCACCACTGGGTCTGACTGAGCGCCTCCAGGAGAGAGGCCCAAACAAGACGCGCCCCGAGGAGCGTCTTGCCACGTGTCACCAATGGGTCTGACTGAGCGCCTCCAGGAGAGAGGCCCAAGCAAGAAGCGCCCCGAGGAGCGTCTTGCCACATGTCAGCAATGGGTCTGACTGAGCTCCTCCAGGAGCGAGGCCCCAGCAAGACGCGCCCCGAGGAGCGTCTTGCCTTATGTCAGCACTCGGTCTGACTGAGCGCCTCCAGGAGAGAGGCCCAAGCAAGACGCGCCCGGAGGAGTGTCTTGCTACATGTCACCACTGGGTCTGACTGAGCGCCTCCAGGAGAGAGGCCCAAGCAAGACGCGCCCCGAGGAGCGTCTTGCCACGTGTCAACACTGGGTCTGATTTAGGGCCTTAAGGAGAGAGGCCCACGCAAGACGCACCCCGAGGAGCGTCTTGCCACATGTCAACAATTGGTCTGACTGACGGCCTCCAGGAGAGAAGCCCAAGCAAGACACGCCCCGAGGAGCGTCTTGCCACATGTCAACACTGGTTCTGACTGAGCGCCTCCAGGAGAGAGGCCCAAGCAAGACGCGCCCCGAGGAGCGTCTTGCCACGTCTCAACACTGGGTCTGACTGAGCGCCTCCAGGAGAGAGGCCCAAGCAAGACGCGCCCCGAGGAGCGTCTTGCCACGTGTCAACACTGGGTCTGACTGTGCGCCTCAAGGAGAGAGGCCCAAGCAAGACGCGCCCGGAGGAGTGTCTTGCCACATGTCACCACTGGGTCTGACTGAGCGCCTCCAGGAGAGAGGCCCAAGCAAGACGCGCCCCGAGGAGCGTCAGGCCACATGTCACTACTCGGTCTGACTGAGCGCCTCCAGGAGAGAGGCCCAAGCAAGACGCGCCCCGAGGAGCGTCTTGCCACGTGTCAACACTGGGTCTGATTGAGGGCATTCTGGAGAGAGGCCCACGTAAGACGCGCCCCGAGGAGCGTCTTGCCACATGTCAAAAATGGGTCGGACTGAGCGCCTCCAGGAGAGAGGCCCAAGCAAGACGCGCCCCGAGGAGCGTCTTGCCACGTGTCACCACTGGGTCTGACTGAGCGCCTCCAGGAGAGAGGCCCAAGCAAGACGCGCCCGGAGGACTGTCTTGTGACATGTAAGCACTCGGTCTGACTGAGCGCCTCCAGGAGAGAGGCCCAAGCAAGACGCGCCCCGAGGAGCGTCTTGCCATGTGTCAACACTGGGTCTGATTGAGGGCCTTCTGGAGAGAGGCCCACGCAAGACGCGCCCCGAGGAGCGTCTTGCCACATGTCAACAATGGGTCTGACTGAGCGCCTCCAGGAGAGAGGCCCAAGCAAGACGCACCCCTAGGAGAGTCTTGCCACATGTCAACACTAGGTCTGACTGAGCGCCTCCAGGAGAGAGGCCCAAGCAAGACGCGCTACGAGGAGCGTCTTGCCACATGTCAACACTGGTTCTGACTGAGCGCCTCCAGGAGAGAGGCCCAAGCAAGACGCGCCACGAGGAGCGTCTTGCCACATGTCAACACTGGTTCTGACTGAGCGCCTCCAGGAGAGAGGCCCAAGCAAGACGCGCCCCGAAGAGCGTCAGGCCACATGTCACTACTCTGTCTGACTGAGCGCCTCCAGGAGAGAGGCCCAAGCAAGACGCGCCCCGAGGAGCGTCTTGCCACATGTCAACAATGGGTCTGACTGAGCGCCTCCAGGAGAGAGGCCCAAGCAAGACGCACCCCTAGGAGCGTCTTGCCATATGTCAACACTAGGTCTGACTGAGCGCGTCCAAGAGAGAGGCCCAAGCAAGACGCGCCCCGAGGAGCGTCTTGCCACGTGTCAACACTGGGTCTGACTGTGCGCCTCAAGGAGAGAGGCCCAAGCAAGACGCGCCCGGAGGAGTGTCTTGCCACATGTCACCACTGGGTCTGACTGAGCGCCTCCAGGAGAGAGGCCCAAGCAAGACGCGCCCCGAGGAGCGTCAGGCCACATGTCACTACTCGGTCTGACTGAGCGCCTCCAGGAGAGAGGCCCAAGCAAGACGTGCCCCGAGGAGCGTCTTGCCACGTGTCAACACTGGGTCTGATTGAGGGCATTCTGGAGAGAGGCCCACGTAAGACGCGCCCCGAGGAGCGTCTTGCCACATGTCAAAAATGGGTCGGACTGAGCGCCTCCCGGAGAGAGGCCCAAGCAAGACGCGCCCCGAGGAGCGTCTTGCCACGTGTCACCACTGGGTCTGACTGAGCGCCTCCAGGAGAGAGGCCCAAGCAAGACGCGCCCGGAGGACCGTCTTGTGACATGTAAGCACTCGGTCTGACTGAGCGCCTCCAGGAGAGAGGCCCAAGCAAGACGCGCCCCGAGGAGCGTCTTGCCATGTGTCAACACTGGGTCTGATTGAGGGCCTTCTGGAGAGAGGCCCACGCAAGACGCGCCCCGAGGAGCGTCTTGCCACATGTCAACAATGGGTCTGACTGAGCGCCTCCAGGAGAGAGGCCCAAGCAAGACGCACCCCTAGGAGAGTCTTGCCACATGTCAACACTAGGTCTGACTGAGCGCCTCCAGGAGAGAGGCCCAAGCAAGACGCGCTACGAGGAGCGTCTTGCCACATGTCAACACTGGTTCTGACTGAGCGCCTCCAGGAGAGAGGCCCAAGCAAGACGCGCCACGAGGAGCGTCTTGCCACATGTCAACACTGGTTCTGACTGAGCGCCTCCAGGAGAGAGGCCCAAGCAAGACGCGCCCCGAGGAGCGTCAGGCCACATGTCACTACTCTGTCTGACTGAGCGCCTCCAGGAGAGAGGCCCAAGCAAGACGCGCCCCGAGGAGCGTCTTGCCACATGTCAACAATGGGTCTGACTGAGCGCCTCCAGGAGAGAGGCCCAAGCAAGACGCACCCCTAGGAGCGTCTTGCCATATGTCAACACTAGGTCTGACTGAGCGCCTCCAAGAGAGAGGCCCAAGCAAGACGCGCTACGAGGAGCGTCTTGCCACATGTCAACACTGGTTCTGACTGAGCGCCTCCAGGAGAGAGGCCCAAGCAAGACGCGCCACGAGGAGCGTCTTGCCACATGTCAACACTGGTTCTGACTGAGCGCCTCCAGGAGAGAGGCCCAAGCAAGACGCGCCCCGAGGAGCGTCTTGCCACGTGTCACCAATGGGTCTGACTGAGCGCCTCCAGGAGAGAGGCCCAAGCAAGAAGCGCCCCGAGGAGCGTCTTGCCACATGTCAACACTGGGTCTGACAGAGGGCCTCCATGAGAGAGGCCCAAGCAAGACGCTCCCCGAGGAGTGTCTTGCCACATGTCAACAATGGGTCTGACTGAGCGCCTCCAGGAGAGAGGCCCAAGCAAGACGCACCCCGAGGAGCGTCTTGCCACGTGTCATCACTGGGTCTGACTGAGCGCCTCCAGGAGAGAGGCCCAAGCAAGACGCGCCCCGAGGAGCGTCTTGCCATGTGTCACCACTGGGTCTGACTGAGCGCCTCCAGGAGAGAGGCCCAAACAAGACGCGCCCCGAGGAGCGTCTTGCCACGTGTCACCAATGGGTCTGACTGAGCGCCTCCAGGAGAGAGGCCCAAGCAAGAAGCGCCCCGAGGAGCGTCTTGCCACATGTCAGCACTGGGTCTGACTGAGCTCCTCCAGGAGGGAGGCCCCAGCAAGACGCGCCCCGAGGAGCGTCTTGCCTTATGTCAGCACTCGGTCTGACTGAGCGCCTCCAGGAGAGAGGCCCAAGCAAGACGCGCCCGGAGGAGTGTCTTGCTACATGTCACCACTGGGTCTGACTGAGCACCTCCAGGAGAGAGGCCCAAGCAAGACGCGCCCCGAGGAGCGTCTTGCCACGTGTCAACACTGGGTCTGATTTAGGGCCTTCTGGAGAGAGGCCCACGCAAGACGCGCCCCGAGGAGCGTCTTGCCACATGTCAACAATTGGTCTGACTGAGGGCCTCCAGGAGAGAAGCCCAAGCAAGACACGGCCCGAGGAGCGTCTTGCCACATGTCAACACTGGTTCTGACTGAGCGCCTCCAGGAGAGAGGCCCAAGCAAGACGCGCCCCGAGGAGCGTCTTGCCACGTCTCAACACTGGGTCTGACTGAGCGCCTCCAGGAGAGAGGCCCAAGCAAGACGCGCCCCGAGGAGCGTCTTGCCACGTGTCACCACTGGGTCTGACTGAGCGCCTCCAGGAGAGAGGCCCAAGCAAGACGCGCCCCGAGGAGCGTCAGGCCACATGTCACTACTCGGTCTGACTGAGCGCCTCCAGGAGAGAGGCCCAAGCAAGACGCGCCCCGAGGAGCGTCTTGCCACGTGTCAACACTGGGTCTGATTGAGGGCATTCTGGAGAGAGGCCCACGTAAGACGCGCCCCGAGGAGCGTCTTGCCACATGTCAAAAATGGGTCGGACTGAGCGCCTCCAGGAGAGAGGCCCAAGCAAGACGCGCCCCGAGGAGCGTCTTGCCACGTGTCACCACTGGGTCTGACTGAGCGCCTCCAGGAGAGAGGCCCAAGCAAGACGCGCCCGGAGGACCGTCTTGTGACATGTAAGCACTCGGTCTGACTGAGCGCCTCCAGGAGAGAGGCCCAAGCAAGACGCGCCCCGAGGAGCGTCTTGCCATGTGTCAACACTGGGTCTGATTGAGGGCCTTCTGGAGAGAGGCCCACGCAAGACGCGCCCCGAGGAGCGTCTTGCCACATGTCAACAATGGGTCTGACTGAGCGCCTCCAGGAGAGAGGCCCAAGCAAGACGCACCCCTAGGAGCGTCTTGCCACATGTCAACACTAGGTCTGACTGAGCGCCTCCAGGAGAGAGGCCCAAGCAAGACGCGCTACGAGGAGCGTCTTGCCACATGTCAACACTGGTTCTGACTGAGCGCCTCCAGGAGAGAGGCCCAAGCAAGACGCGCCACGAGGAGCGTCTTGCCACATGTCAACACTGGTTCTGACTGAGCGCCTCCAGGAGAGAGGCCCAAGCAAGACGCGCCCCGAGGAGCGTTAGGCCACATGTCACTACTCTGTCTGACTGAGCGCCTCCAGGAGAGAGGCCCAAGCAAGACGCGCCCCGAGGAGCGTCTTGCCATGTGTCAACACTGGGTCTGATTGAGGGCCTTCTGGAGAGAGGCCCACGCAAGACGCGCCCCGAGGAGCGTCTTGCCACATGTCAACAATGGGTCTGACTGAGCGCCTCCAGGAGAGAGGCCCAAGCAAGACGCACCCCTAGGAGCGTCTTGCCACATGTCAACACTAGGTCTGACTGAGCGCCTCCAGGAGAGAGGCCCAAGCAAGACGCGCTACGAGGAGCGTCTTGCCACATGTCAACACTGGTTCTGACTGAGCGCCTCCAGGAGAGAGGTCCAAGCAAGACGCGCCACGAGGAGCGTCTTAGCACATGTCAACACTGGTTCTGACTGAGCGCCTCCAGGAGAGAGGCCCAAGCAAGACGCGCCCCGAGGAGATTTTGCCACATGTCAACACTGGGTCTTTCTGAGCGCCTCCAGGAGAGAAGCCCAAGCAAGACGCGCCCCGAGGAGCGTCTTGCCACATGTCAACAATGAGTCTGACTGAGGGCCTCCAGCAGAGAAGCCCAAGCAAGACGCGCCCCGAGGAGCGTCTTCCCACATGTCAGCACTCGGTCTGACTGAGCGCCTCAAGGAGAGAGGCCCAAGCAAGACGCGCCCCGAGGAGCGTCTTGCCACATGTCAACAATGGGTCTTACTGAGGGCCTCCAGGAGAGAAGCCCCAGCAAGACGTGCCCCGAGGAGCGTCTTGCCACATGCCAACACTGGGTCTGATTAAGCGCCTCCAGGAGACAGGCCCAAGCAAGACACGCCCCGAGGAGCGTCTTGCGACGTGTCAACACTGGGTCTGACTGAGCGCCTCCAGGAGAGAGGCCCAAGCAAGACGCGCCCCGAGGAGCGTCTTGCCACGTGTCACCACTGGGTCTGACTGAGCCCCTCCAGGAGAGAGGCCCAAACAAGATGCGACCTGAGGAGCGTCTTGCCAATGTCACCACTGGGTCTGACTGAACGCCTCCAGGAGAGAGGCCCAAGCAAGACGGGCCCGAGGAGAGTCTTGCCTTATGTCAGCACTCAGTCTGACTGAGCGCCTCCAGGAGAGAGGCCCAAGCAAGACGCACCCAAAGGAGCGTCTTGCCACGTGACAACACTGGGTCTGATTGAGGGCCTTCTGGAGAGAGGACCAAGCAAGACGCGCCCCGAGGAGCGTCTTGCCACATGTCAACAATGAGTCTGACTGAGGGCCTCCAGCAGAGAAGCCCAAGCAAGACGCGCCCCGAGGAGAGTCTTCCCACATGTCAGCACTCGGTCTGACTGAGCGCCTCCAGGAGAGAGGCCCAAGCAAGACGCGCCCCGAGGAGCGTCTTGCCACGTGTCATCACTGGGTCTGACTTAGCGCCTCCAGGAGAGAGGCCCAAGCAAGACGCGCCCCGAGGAGCGTCTTGCGACGTGTCACCACTGGGTCTGACTGAGCGCCTCCAGGAGAGAGGCCCAAACAAGACGCGCCCCGAGGAGCGTCTTGCCACGTGTCAACAATTGGTCTGACTGAGCGCCTCCAGGAGAGAGGCCCAAGCAAGAAGCGCCCCGAGGAGCGTCTTGCCACATGTCAGCACTGGGTCTGACTGAGCTCCTCCAGGAGCGAGGCCCCAGCAAGACGCGCCCCGAGGAGCATCTTTCCTTATGTCAGCACTCGGTCTGACTGAGTGCCTCCAGGAGAGAGGCCCAAGCAAGACGCACCCCGAGGAGCGTCTTGCCACGTGTCAACACTGGGTCTGACTGAGCGCCTCCAGGAGAGAGGCCCAAGCAAGACGCGGCCCGAGGAGCTTCTTGCCACATGTCAGCACTCGGTCTGACTGTGCGCCTCAAGGAGAGAGGCCCAAGCAAGACGTGCCCGGAGGAGTGTCTTGCCACATGTCACCACTGGGTCTGACTGAGCGCCTCCAGGAGAGAGGCCCAAGCAAGACGCGCCCCGAGGAGCGTCAGGCCACGTGTCACTACTCGGTCTGACTGAGCGCCTCCAGGAGAGAGGCCCAAGCAAGACGCGCCCCGAGGAGCGTCTTGCCACGTGTCAACACTGGGTCTGATTGAGGGCCTTCTGGAGAGAGGCCCACGTAAGACGCGCCCCGAGGAGCGTCTTGCCACATGTCAACAATGGGTCTGACTGAGCGCCTCCAGGAGAGAGGCCCAAGCAAGACGCGCCCCGAGGAGCGTCAGGCCACATGTCACTACTCGGTCTGACTGAGCGCCTCCAGGAGAGAGGCCCAAGCAAGACGCGCCCCGAGGAGCGTCTTGCCATGTGTCAACACTGGGTCTGATTGAGGGCCTTCTGGAGAGAGGCCCAAGCAAGACGCGCCACGAGGAGCGTCTTGCCACATGGCAACACTGGTTCTGACTGAGCGCCTCCAGGAGAGAGGCCCAAGCAAGACGCGCCCCGAGGAGATTTTGCCACATGTCAACACTGGGTCTTTCTGAGCGCCTCCAGGAGAGAAGCCCAAGCAAGACGCGCCCCGAGGAGCGTCTTGCCACGTGTTACCACTGGGTCTGATTGAGCGCCTCCAGGAGAGAGGACCCAGCAAGACGCGCCCCGAGGAGCGTCTTGCCTTATGTCAGCACTCGGTCTGACTGAGCGCCTCCAGGAGAGAGGCCCAAGCAAGACGCGCCCCGAGGAGCGTCTTGTCACATGTCAACACTGGGTCTGACTGAGCGCCTCCAGGAGAGAAGCCCCAGCAAGATGCGCCCCGAGGAGCGTCTTGCCACATGTCAGCACTCGGTCTGACTGAGCGCCTCCAGGAGAGATGCCCAAGCAAGATGCGCCCCGAGGAGCGTCTTGCCACATGTCAGCACTCGGTCTGACTGAGCGCTTCCAGGAGAGAGGCCCAAGCAAGACGCACCCCGAGGAGCCTCTTGACACATGTCAACACTGGGACTGACAGAGGGCCTCCAGGAGAGAGGCCCAAGCAAGACGCACCCTGAGGAGCGTCTTGCCACGTGTCAACACTGGGTCTGATTGAGGGCCTTCTGGAGAGAGGCCCAAGCAAGACGCGCCCCGAGGAGCGTCTTGCCACATGTCAACAATGAATCTGACTGAGGGCCTCCAGCAGAGAAGCCCAAGCAAGAAGTGCCCCGAGGAGCGTCTTCCCAATTGTCAGCACTCGGTCTGACTGAGCGCCTCCAGGAGAGAGGCCCAAGCAAGACGCGCCCCGAGGAGAGTCTTGCCACATGTCAACAATGGGTCTTACTGAGGGCCTCCAGGAGAGAAGCCCAAGCAAGACGCGCCCCGAGGAGCTTCTTGCCACATGACAGCACTCGGTCTGACTGAGCGCCTCCAGGAGAGAGGCCAAAGCAAGACGCGCCCCGAGGAGCGTCTTGACACATGTCAACACTGGGTCTGACAGAGGGCCTTAATGAGAGAGGCCCAAGCAAGACGCGCCCCGAGGAGTGTCTTGCCACATGTCAACAATGGGTCTGACTGAGCGCCTCCAGGAGAGAGGCCCAAGCAAGACGCGCCCCGAGGAGCGTCTTGCCACGTGTCATCACTGGGTCTGACTGAGCGCCTCCAGGAGAGAGGCCCAAGCAAGACGCGCCCCGAGGAGCGTCTTGCCACGTGTCACCACTGGGTCTGACTGAGCGCCTCCAGGAGAGAGGCCCAAACAAGACGAGCCCCGAGGAGCGTCTTGCCACGTGTCACCAGTGGGTCTGACTGAGCTCCTCCAGGAGAGAGGCCCAAGCAAGAAGCGCCCCGAGGAGCGTCTTGCCACATGTCAGCACTGGGTCTGACTGAGCTCCTCCAGGAGAGAGGCCCCAGCAAGACGCGCCCCGAGGAGCGTCTTGCCTTATGTCAGCACTCGGTCTGACTGAGCGCCTCCAGGAGAGAGGCCCAAGCAAGACGCGCGCGGAGGAGTGTCTTGCCACATGTCACCACTGGGTCTGACTGAGCGCCTCCAGGAGAGAGGCCCAAGCAAGACGCGCCCCGAGGAGTGTCTTGCCACGTGTCAACACTGGGTCTGATTGAGGGCCTTCTGGAGAGAGGCCCACGCAAGACGCGCCCCGAGGAGCGTCTTGCCACATGTCAACAATGGGTCTGACTGAGGGCCTCCAGGAAAGAAGTCCAAGCAAGACACGCCCCGAGGAGCGTCTTGCCACATGTCAACACTGGTTCTGACTGAGCGCCTCCAGGAGAGAGGCCCAAGCAAGACGCGCCCCGAGGAGCGTCTTGCCACGTCTCAACACTGGGTCTGACTGAGCGCCTCCAGGAGAGAGGCCCAAGCAAGACGCGCCCCGAGGAGCGTCTTGCCACGTGTCAACACTGGGTCTGACTGAGCGCCTCCAGGAGAGAGGCCCAAGCAAGATGCGGCCCGAGGAGCGTCTTGCCACCTGTCAACACTTGGTTCTGACTGAGCGCCTCCAGGAGAGAGGCCCAAGCAAGACGCGCCCGGAGGAGTGTCTTGCCACATGTCACCACTGGGTCTGACTGAGCGCCTCCAGGAGAGAGGCCCAAGCAAGACGCGCCCCGAGGAGCGTCAGGCCACATGTCACTACTCGGTCTGACTGAGCGCCTCCAGGAGAGAGGCCCAAGCAAGACGCGCCCCGAGGAGCGTCTTGCCACGTGTCAACACTGGGTCTGATTGAGTGCCTTCTGGAGAGAGGCCCAGGAAAGACGCGCCCCGAGGAGCGTCTTGCCAAATGTCAGCACTCGGTCTGACTGAGCGCCTCCAGGAGAGAGGCCCAAGCAAAACGCACCCCGAGGAGCGTCTTGCCACATGTCAACACTAGGTCTTACTGAGCGCCTCCAGGAGAGAGGCCCAAGCAAGACGCGCTACGAGGAGCGTCTTGCCACATGTCAACACTGGTTCTGACTGAGCGCCTCCAGGAGAGAGGTCCAAGCAAGACGCGCCACGAGGAGCGTCTTGCCACATGTCAACACTGGTTCTGACTGAGCGCCTCCAGGAGAGAGGCCCAAGCAAGACGCGCCCTGAGGAGATTTTGCCACATGTCAACACTGGGTCTTTCTGAGCGCCTCCAGGAGAGAAGCCCAAGCAAGACGCGCCCCGAGGAGCGTCTTGCCACGTGTCACCACGGAGTCTGATTGAGCGCCTCCAGGAGAGAGGACCCAGCAAGACGGGCCCCGAGGAGCGTCTCGCCTTATGTCAGCACTCGGTCTGACTGAGCGCCTCCAGGAGAGAGGCCCAAGCAAGACGCGCTACGAGGAGCGTCTTGCCACATGTCAACACTGGTTCTGACTGAGCGCCTCCAGGAGAGAGGTCCAAGCAAGACGCGCCACGAGGAGCGTCTTGCCACATGTCAACACTGGTTCTGACTGAGCGCCTCCAGGAGAGAGGCCCAAGCAAGACGCGCCCTGAGGAGATTTTGCCACATGTCAACACTGGGTCTTTCTGAGCGCCTCCAGGAGAGAAGCCCAAGCAAGACGCGCCCCGAGGAGCGTCTTGCCACGTGTCACCACTGAGTCTGATTGAGCGCCTCCAGGAGAGAGGACCCAGCGAGACGGGCCCCGAGGAGCGTCTTGCCTTATGTCAGCACTCGGTCTGACTGAGCGCCTCCAGGAGAGAGGCCCAAGCAAGACGCGCCCCGAGGAGCGTCTTGCCACATGGCAACAATGGTTCTGACAGAGGGCCTCCGGGAGAGAGGCCCAAGCAAGACGCGCCCCGAGGAGCGTCTTGCCACTTGTCACCTCTGGGTCTGACTGAGCGCCTCCAGGAGAGAGGCCCAAGCAAAACGCACCCCGAGGAGCCTCTTGACACATGTCAACACTGGGACTGACAGAGGGCCTCCAGGAGAGAGGCCCAAGCAAGACGCACCCCGAGGAGCGTCTTGCCACATGTCACCACTGGGTCTGACTGAGCACCTCCAGGAGAGAGGCCCAAGCAAGACGCGCCCCGAGGAGCATCATGCCACATGTCACTACTCGGTCTGACTGAGAGCCTCCAGGAGAGAGGCCCAAGGAAGACGCGCCCCGAGGAGCGTCTTGCCACGTGTCAACACTGGGTCTGACAGAGGGCCTCCAGGAGAGAGGCCCAAGCAAGACGCACCCCGAGGAGCGTCTTGCCACATGTCACCACTGGGTCTGACTGAGCACCTCCAGGAGAGTGGCCCAAGCAAGACGCGCCCCGAGGAGCATCATGCCACATGTCAATACTCGGTCTGACTGAGAGCCTCCAGGAGAGAGGCCCAAGGAAGACGCGCCCCGAGGAGCGTCTTGCCACATGTCAACACTGGGTCTGACAGAGGGCCTCCAGGAGAGAGGCCCAAGCAAGACGCGCCCCGAGGAGCGTCTTGCCACATGTCAGCACTGGGTCTGACTGAGCGCCTCCAGGAGAGCGGCCCCAGCAAGACGCGCCCCGAGGAGCGTCTTGCCTTATGTCAGCACTCGATCTTACTGAGTGCCTCCAGGAGAGAGGCCCAAGTAAGACGCGCCCCGAGGAGCGTCAGGCCACATGTCACTACTCGGTCTGACTGAGCGGCTCCAGGAGAGAGGCCCAAGCAAGACGCGCCCCGAGGAGCGTCTTGCCACGTGTCAACACTGGGTCTGACTGAGCGCCTCCAGGAGAGAGGCCCAAGCAAGACGCGCCACGAGGAGCGTCTTGCCACATGTCAACACTGGTTCTGACTGAGCGCCTCCAGGAGAGAGGCCCAAGCCAGACGCGCCACGAGGAGCGTCTTGCCACCTGTCAACACTTGGTTCTGACTGAGCGCCTCCAGGAGAGAGGCCCAAGCAAGACGCGCCCCGAGGAGCGTCTTGCCACGTCACAACTCTGGGTCTGACTGAGCGCCTCCAGGAGAGAGGCCCAAGCAAGACGCACCCCGAGGAGCGTCTTGCCACGTGTCAACACTGGGTCTGACTGAGCGCCTCCAGGAGAGAGGCCCAAGCAAGACGCGGCCCTAGGAGCGTCTTGCCACATGTCAGCACTTGGTCTGACTGTGCGCCTCCAGGAGAGAGGCCCAAGCAAGACGCGCCCGGAGGAGTGTCTTGCCACATGTCACTACTCTGTCTGACTGAGCGCCTCCAGGAGAGAGGCCCAAGCAAGACGCACCCCGAGGAGCGTCTTGCCACATGTCAGCACTCGGTCTGACTGAGCGCCTCCAGGAGAGAGGCCCAAGCAAGACGCACCCCGAGGAGCGTCTTGCCACATGTCAACACTAGGTCTTACTGAGCGCCTCCAGGAGAGAGGCCCAAGCAAGACGCGCTACGAGGAGCGTCTTGCCACATGTCAACACTGGTTCTGACTGAGCGCCTCCAGGAGAGAGGCCCAAGCAAGACGCGCCCCGAGGAGCGTCAGGCCACATGTCACTACTCTGTCTGACTGAGCGCCTCCAGGAGAGAGGCCCAAGCAAGACGCACCCCGAGGAGCGTCTTGCCACATGTCAGCACTCGGTCTGACTGAGCGCCTCCAGGAGAGAGGCCCAAGCAAGACGCACCCCGAGGAGCGTCTTGCCACATGTCAACACTAGGTCTTACTGAGCGCCTCCAGGAGAGAGGCCCAAGCAAGACGCGCTACGAAGAGCGTCTTGCCACATGTCAACACTGGTTCTGACTGAGCGCCTCCAGGAGAGAGGCCCAAGCAGGACGCGCCACGAGGAGCGTCTTGCCACATGTCAACACTGGTTCTGACTGAGCGCCTCCAGGAGAGAGGCCCAAGCAAGACGCGCCCCGAGGAGATTTTGCCACATGTCAACACTGGGTCTTTCTGAGCGCCTCCAGGAGAGAAGCCCAAGCAAGACGCGCCCCGAGGAGCGTCTTGCCACGTGTCACCACTGGGTCTGATTGAGCGCCTCCAGGAGAGAGGACCCAGCAAGACGGGCCCCGAGGAGCGTCTTGCCTTATGTCAGCACTCGGTCTGACTGAGCGCCTCCAGGAGAGAGGCCCAAGCAAGACGCGCCCCGAGGAGCGTCTTGCCACATGGCAACAATGGTTCTGACAGAGGGCATCCAGGAGAGAGGCCCAAGCAAGACGCGCCCCGAGGAGCGTCTTGCCACGTGGCACCTCTGGGTCTGACTGAGCGCCTCCAGGAGAGAGGCCCAAGCAAGACGCGCCCCAAGGAGCGTCTTGACACATGTCAACACTGGGTCTGACTGAGCGCCTCCAGGAGAGACGCCCCAGCAAGACGCGCCCCGAGGAGCGTCTTGCCACATGTCAGCACTCGGTCTGACTGAGCGCCTCCAAGAGAGAGGCCCAAGCAAGATGCGCCCCGAGGAGCGTCTTGCCACATGTTAACACTGGGTCTGACTGAGGGCCTCCAGGAGAGAAGCCCAAGCAAAACGCGCCCCGAGGAGCGTCTTGCCACTTGTCAGCACTCGATCTGACTGAGCGCCTCCAGGAGAGAGGCCCAAGCAAGACGCGCCCCGAGGAGCGTCTTGCCACATGTCAGCACTCGGTCTGACTGAGCGCCTCCAGGAGAGAGGCCCAAGCAAGACGCACCCCGAGGAGCCTCTTGACACATGTCAACACTGGGACTGACAGATGGCCTCCAGGAGAGAGGCCCAAGCAAGACGCACCCCGAGGAGCGTCTTGCCACATGTCACTACTCGGTCTGACTGAGAGCCTCCAGGAGAGAGGCCCAAGGAAGACGCGCCCCGAGGAGCGTCTTGCCACGTGTCAACACTGGGTCTGACAGAGGGCCTCCAGGAGAGAGGCCCAAGCAAGACGCGCCCCGAGGAGCGTCTTGCCACATGTCAGCACTGGGTCTGACTGAGCGCCTCCAGGAGAGTGGCCCCAGCAAGACGCACCCCGAGGAGCGTCTTGCCTTATGTCAGCACTCGATCTTACTGAGTGCCTCCAGGAGAGAGGCCCAAGTAAGACGCGCCCCGAGGAGCGTCAGGCCACATGTCACTACTCGGTCTGACTGAGCGCCTCCAGGAGGGAGGCCCAAACAAGATGCGCCACGAGGAGCGTCTTGCCACATGTCAACACTGGTTCTGACTGAGCGCCTCCAGGAGAGAGGCCCAAGCCAGACACGCCACGAGGAGCGTCTTGCCACCTGTCAACACTTGGTTCTGACTGAGCGCCTCCAGGAGAGAGGCCCAAGCAAGACGCGCCCCGAGGAGCGTCTTGCCACATGTCACCACTGGGTCTGACTGAGCGGCTCCAGGAGAGAGGCCCAACCAAGACGTGCCCCGAGGAGCGTCTTGCCACATGCCAACACTGGGTCTGACTGAGCGCCTCCAGGAGAGAGGCCCAAGCAAGACGCACCCCGATGAGCGTCTTGCCACATGTCAGCACTGGGTCTGACTGAGCGCCTCCATTAGAGAGGCCCCAGCAAGACGCGCCCGAGGAGCGTCTTGCCTTATGTCAGCACTCAGTCTGACTGAGCGCCTCCAGGAGAGAGGCCCAAGCAAGACGCGCCCCGAGGAGATTTTGCCACATGTCAACACTGGGTCTTTCTGAGCGCCTCCAGGAGAAAAGCCCAAGCAAGACGCGCCCCGAGGAGCGTCAGGCCACATGTCACTACTCGGTCTGACTGAGCGCCTCCAGGAGAGAGGCCCAAGCAAGACGCACCCCGAGGAGCGTCTTGCCACATGTCAACACTAGGTCTTACTGAGCGCCTCCAGGAGAGAGGCCCAAGCAAGACGCGCTACGAGGAGCGTCTTGCCACATGTCAACACTGGTTCTGACTGAGCGCCTCCAGGAGAGAGGCCCAAGCAAGACGCGCCACGAGGAGCGTCTTGCCACATGTCAACACTGGTTCTGACTGAGCGCCTCCAGGAGAGAGGCCCAAGCAAGACGCGCCCCGAGGAGATTTTGCCACATGTCAACACTGGGTCTTTCTGAGCGCCTCCAGGAGAGAAGCCCAAGCAAGACGCGCCCCGAGGAGCGTCTTGCCACGTGTCACCTCTGGGTCTGACTGAGCGCCTCCAGGAGAGAGGACCCAGCAAGACGGGCCCCGAGGAGCGTCTTGCCTTATGTCAGCACTCGGTCTGACTGAGCACCTCCAGGAGAGAGGCCCAAGCAAGACGCGCCCCGAGGAGCGTCTTGCCACATGGCAACAATGGTTCTGACAGAGGGCCTCCAGGAGAGAGGCCCAAGCAAGACGCGCCCCGAGGAGCGTCTTGCCACATGTCAGCACTGGGTCTGACTGAGCTCCTCCAGGAGAGAGGCCCCAGCAAGACGCGCCCCGAGGAGCGTCTTGCCTTATGTCAGCACTCGGTCTGACTGAGCGCCTCCAGGAGAGAGGCCCAAGCAAGACGCGCGCGGAGGAGTGTCTTGCCACATGTCACCACTGGGTCTGACTGAGCGCCTCCAGGAGAGAGGCCCAAGCAAGACGCGCCCCGAGGAGTGTCTTGCCACGTGTCAACACTGGGTCTGATTGAGGGCCTTCTGGAGAGAGGCCCACGCAAGACGCGCCCCGAGGAGCGTCTTGCCACATGTCAACAATGGGTCTGACTGAGGGCCTCCAGGAAAGAAGTCCAAGCAAGACACGCCCCGAGGAGCGTCTTGCCACATGTCAACACTGGTTCTGACTGAGCGCCTCCAGGAGAGAGGCCCAAGCAAGACGCGCCCCGAGGAGCGTCTTGCCACGTCTCAACACTGGGTCTGACTGAGCGCCTCCAGGAGAGAGGCCCAAGCAAGACGCGCCCCGAGGAGCGTCTTGCCACGTGTCAACACTGGGTCTGACTGAGCGCCTCCAGGAGAGAGGCCCAAGCAAGATGCGGCCCGAGGAGCGTCTTGCCACCTGTCAACACTTGGTTCTGACTGAGCGCCTCCAGGAGAGAGGCCCAAGCAAGACGCGCCCGGAGGAGTGTCTTGCCACATGTCACCACTGGGTCTGACTGAGCGCCTCCAGGAGAGAGGCCCAAGCAAGACGCGCCCCGAGGAGCGTCAGGCCACATGTCACTACTCGGTCTGACTGAGCGCCTCCAGGAGAGAGGCCCAAGCAAGACGCGCCCCGAGGAGCGTCTTGCCACGTGTCAACACTGGGTCTGATTGAGTGCCTTCTGGAGAGAGGCCCAGGAAAGACGCGCCCCGAGGAGCGTCTTGCCAAATGTCAGCACTCGGTCTGACTGAGCGCCTCCAGGAGAGAGGCCCAAGCAAAACGCACCCCGAGGAGCGTCTTGCCACATGTCAACACTAGGTCTTACTGAGCGCCTCCAGGAGAGAGGCCCAAGCAAGACGCGCTACGAGGAGCGTCTTGCCACATGTCAACACTGGTTCTGACTGAGCGCCTCCAGGAGAGAGGTCCAAGCAAGACGCGCCACGAGGAGCGTCTTGCCACATGTCAACACTGGTTCTGACTGAGCGCCTCCAGGAGAGAGGCCCAAGCAAGACGCGCCCTGAGGAGATTTTGCCACATGTCAACACTGGGTCTTTCTGAGCGCCTCCAGGAGAGAAGCCCAAGCAAGACGCGCCCCGAGGAGCGTCTTGCCACGTGTCACCACGGAGTCTGATTGAGCGCCTCCAGGAGAGAGGACCCAGCAAGACGGGCCCCGAGGAGCGTCTCGCCTTATGTCAGCACTCGGTCTGACTGAGCGCCTCCAGGAGAGAGGCCCAAGCAAGACGCGCTACGAGGAGCGTCTTGCCACATGTCAACACTGGTTCTGACTGAGCGCCTCCAGGAGAGAGGTCCAAGCAAGACGCGCCACGAGGAGCGTCTTGCCACATGTCAACACTGGTTCTGACTGAGCGCCTCCAGGAGAGAGGCCCAAGCAAGACGCGCCCTGAGGAGATTTTGCCACATGTCAACACTGGGTCTTTCTGAGCGCCTCCAGGAGAGAAGCCCAAGCAAGACGCGCCCCGAGGAGCGTCTTGCCACGTGTCACCACTGAGTCTGATTGAGCGCCTCCAGGAGAGAGGACCCAGCGAGACGGGCCCCGAGGAGCGTCTTGCCTTTTGTCAGCACTCGGTCTGACTGAGCGCCTCCAGGAGAGAGGCCCAAGCAAGACGCGCCCCGAGGAGCGTCTTGCCACATGGCAACAATGGTTCTGACAGAGGGCCTCCGGGAGAGAGGCCCAAGCAAGACGCGCCCCGAGGAGCGTCTTGCCACGTGTCACCTCTGGGTCTGACTGAGCGCCTCCAGGAGAGAGGCCCAAGCAAAACGCACCCCGAGGAGCCTCTTGACACATGTCAACACTGGGACTGACAGAGGGCCTCCAGGAGAGAGGCCCAAGCAAGACGCACCCCGAGGAGCGTCTTGCCACATGTCACCACTGGGTCTGACTGAGCACCTCCAGGAGAGAGGCCCAAGCAAGACGCGCCCCGAGGAGCATCATGCCACATGTCACTACTCGGTCTGACTGAGAGCCTCCAGGAGAGAGGCCCAAGGAAGACGCGCCCCGAGGAGCGTCTTGCCACGTGTCAACACTGGGTCTGACAGAGGGCCTCCAGGAGAGAGGCCCAAGCAAGACGCACCCCGAGGAGCGTCTTGCCACATGTCACCACTGGGTCTGACTGAGCACCTCCAGGAGAGTGGCCCAAGCAAGACGCGCCCCGAGGAGCATCATGCCACATGTCAATACTCGGTCTGACTGAGAGCCTCCAGGAGAGAGGCCCAAGGAAGACGCGCCCCGAGGAGCGTCTTGCCACATGTCAACACTGGGTCTGACAGAGGGCCTCCAGGAGAGAGGCCCAAGCAAGACGCGCCCCGAGGAGCGTCTTGCCTTATGTCAGCACTCGATCTTACTGAGTGCCTCCAGGAGAGAGGCCCAAGTAAGACGCGCCCCGAGGAGCGTCAGGCCACATGTCACTACTCGGTCTGACTGAGCGGCTCCAGGAGAGAGGCCCAAGCAAGACGCGCCCCGAGGAGCGTCTTGCCACGTGTCAACACTGGGTCTGACTGAGCGCCTCCAGGAGAGAGGCCCAAGCAAGACGCGCCACGAGGAGCGTCTTGCCACATGTCAACACTGGTTCTGACTGAGCGCCTCCAGGAGAGAGGCCCAAGCCAGACGCGCCACGAGGAGCGTCTTGCCACCTGTCAACACTTGGTTCTGACTGAGCGCCTCCAGGAGAGAGGCCCAAGCAAGACGCGCCCCGAGGAGCGTCTTGCCACGTCACAACTCTGGGTCTGACTGAGCGCCTCCAGGAGAGAGGCCCAAGCAAGACGCACCCCGAGGAGCGTCTTGCCACGTGTCAACACTGGGTCTGACTGAGCGCCTCCAGGAGAGAGGCCCAAGCAAGACGCGGCCCTAGGAGCGTCTTGCCACATGTCAGCACTTGGTCTGACTGTGCGCCTCCAGGAGAGAGGCCCAAGCAAGACGCGCCCGGAGGAGTGTCTTGCCACATGTCACTACTCTGTCTGACTGAGCGCCTCCAGGAGAGAGGCCCAAGCAAGACGCACCCCGAGGAGCGTCTTGCCACATGTCAGCACTCGGTCTGACTGAGCGCCTCCAGGAGAGAGGCCCAAGCAAGACGCACCCCGAGGAGCGTCTTGCCACATGTCAACACTAGGTCTTACTGAGCGCCTCCAGGAGAGAGGCCCAAGCAAGACGCGCTACGAGGAGCGTCTTGCCACATGTCAACACTGGTTCTGACTGAGCGCCTCCAGGAGAGAGGCCCAAGCAAGACGCGCCCCGAGGAGCGTCAGGCCACATGTCACTACTCTGTCTGACTGAGCGCCTCCAGGAGAGAGGCCCAAGCAAGACGCACCCCGAGGAGCGTCTTGCCACATGTCAGCACTCGGTCTGACTGAGCGCCTCCAGGAGAGAGGCCCAAGCAAGACGCACCCCGAGGAGCGTCTTGCCACATGTCAACACTAGGTCTTACTGAGCGCCTCCAGGAGAGAGGCCCAAGCAAGACGCGCTACGAAGAGCGTCTTGCCACATGTCAACACTGGTTCTGACTGAGCGCCTCCAGGAGAGAGGCCCAAGCAGGACGCGCCACGAGGAGCGTCTTGCCACATGTCAACACTGGTTCTGACTGAGCGCCTCCAGGAGAGAGGCCCAAGCAAGACGCGCCCCGAGGAGATTTTGCCACATGTCAACACTGGGTCTTTCTGAGCGCCTCCAGGAGAGAAGCCCAAGCAAGACGCGCCCCGAGGAGCGTCTTGCCACGTGTCACCACTGGGTCTGATTGAGCGCCTCCAGGAGAGAGGACCCAGCAAGACGGGCCCCGAGGAGCGTCTTGCCTTATGTCAGCACTCGGTCTGACTGAGCGCCTCCAGGAGAGAGGCCCAAGCAAGACGCGCCCCGAGGAGCGTCTTGCCACATGGCAACAATGGTTCTGACAGAGGGCATCCAGGAGAGAGGCCCAAGCAAGACGCGCCCCGAGGAGCGTCTTGCCACGTGGCACCTCTGGGTCTGACTGAGCGCCTCCAGGAGAGAGGCCCAAGCAAGACGCGCCCCAAGGAGCGTCTTGACACATGTCAACACTGGGTCTGACTGAGCGCCTCCAGGAGAGACGCCCCAGCAAGACGCGCCCCGAGGAGCGTCTTGCCACATGTCAGCACTCGGTCTGACTGAGCGCCTCCAAGAGAGAGGCCCAAGCAAGATGCGCCCCGAGGAGCGTCTTGCCACATGTTAACACTGGGTCTGACTGAGGGCCTCCAGGAGAGAAGCCCAAGCAAAACGCGCCCCGAGGAGCGTCTTGCCACTTGTCAGCACTCGATCTGACTGAGCGCCTCCAGGAGAGAGGCCCAAGCAAGACGCGCCCCGAGGAGCGTCTTGCCACATGTCAGCACTCGGTCTGACTGAGCGCCTCCAGGAGAGAGGCCCAAGCAAGACGCACCCCGAGGAGCCTCTTGACACATGTCAACACTGGGACTGACAGATGGCCTCCAGGAGAGAGGCCCAAGCAAGACGCACCCCGAGGAGCGTCTTGCCACATGTCACTACTCGGTCTGACTGAGAGCCTCCAGGAGAGAGGCCCAAGGAAGACGCGCCCCGAGGAGCGTCTTGCCACGTGTCAACACTGGGTCTGACAGAGGGCCTCCAGGAGAGAGGCCCAAGCAAGACGCGCCCCGAGGAGCGTCTTGCCACATGTCAGCACTGGGTCTGACTGAGCGCCTCCAGGAGAGTGGCCCCAGCAAGACGCACCCCGAGGAGCGTCTTGCCTTATGTCAGCACTCGATCTTACTGAGTGCCTCCAGGAGAGAGGCCCAAGTAAGACGCGCCCCGAGGAGCGTCAGGCCACATGTCACTACTCGGTCTGACTGAGCGCCTCCAGGAGGGAGGCCCAAACAAGATGCGCCACGAGGAGCGTCTTGCCACATGTCAACACTGGTTCTGACTGAGCGCCTCCAGGAGAGAGGCCCAAGCCAGACACGCCACGAGGAGCGTCTTGCCACCTGTCAACACTTGGTTCTGACTGAGCGCCTCCAGGAGAGAGGCCCAAGCAAGACGCGCCCCGAGGAGCGTCTTGCCATGTGTCAACACTGGGTCTGATTGAGGGCCTTCTGGAGAGAGGCCCACGCAAGACGCGCCCCGAGGAGCGTCTTGCCACGTCTCAACACTGGGTCTGACTGAGCGCCTCCAGGAGAGAGGCCCAAGCAAGACGCGCCCCGAGGAGCGTCTTGCCACGTCTCAACACTGGGTCTGACTGAGCGCCTCCAGGAGAGAGGCCCAAGCAAGACGCGCCCCGAGGAGCGTCTTGCCACGTGTCAACACTGGGTCTGACTGTGCGCCTCAAGGAGAGAGGCCCAAGCAAGACGCGCCCCGAGGAGCGTCTTGCCACGTGTCAACACTGGGTCTGATTGAGGGCTTTCTGGAGAGAGGCCCACGTAAGACGCGCCCCGAGGAGCGTCTTGCCACATGTCAAAAATGGGTCGGACTGAGCGCCTCCAGGAGAGAAGCCCAAGCAACACGCGGCCCGAGGAGCGTCTTGCCACATGTCAGCACTTGGTCTGACTGAGCGCCTCCAGGAGAGAGGCCCAAGCAAGACGCGCCCCGAGGAGCGTCTTGCCACATTTCAACAATGGGTCTGACTGAGGGCCTCCAGGAGAGAAGCCCAAGCAAGACGCGCCCCGAAGAGCGTCTTTACACATGTCAACACTGGGACTGACAGAGGGCCTCCAGGAGAGAGGCCCAAGCAAGATGCGCCCCGAGGAGTGTCTTGCCACATGTCACCACTGGGTCTGACTGAGCACCTCCAGGAGAGAGGCCCAAGCAAGACGCGCCCCGAGGAGCATCATGCCACATGTCACTACTCGGTCTGACTGAGAGCCTCCAGGAGAGAGGCCCAAGGAAGACGCGCCCCGAGGAGCGTATGCCACGTGTCAACACTGGGTCTGACAGAGGGCCTCCAGGAGAGAGGCCCAAGCAAGACGCGCCCCGAGGAGCGTCTTGCCACGTGTCACCACTGGGTCTGATTGAGCGCCTCCAGGAGAGAGGACCCAGCAAGACGCGCCCCGAGAAGCGTCTTGCCTTATGTCAGCACTCGGTCTGACTGAGCGCCTCCAGGAGAGAGGCCCAAGCAAGACGCGCCCCGAGGAGCGTCTTGCCACATGGCAACAATGGGTCTGACAGAGGGCCTCCAGGAGAGAGGCCCAAGCAAGACGTGCCCCGAGGAGCGTCTTGCCACATGTCACCTCTGGGTCTGACTGAGCGCCTCCAGGAGAGAGGCCCAAGCAAGACGCGCCCCGAGGAGCGTCTTGTCACATGTCAACACTGGGTCTGACTGAGCGCCTCCAGGAGAGAGGCCCAAGCAAGACGCGCCCCGAGGAGCGTCTTGCCACATGTCAGCACTCGGTCTGACTGAGCGCCTCCAGGAGAGAGGCCCAAGCAAGATGCGCCCCGAGGAGCGTCTTGCCACATGTCAACACTGGGTCTGACTGAGGGCCTCCAGGAGAGAAGCCCAAGCAAGACGCGCCCCGAAGAGCGTCTTGCCACTTGTCAGCACTCGGTCTGACTGAGCGCCTCCAGGAGAGAGGCCCAAGCAAGACGCGCCCCGAGGAGCGTCTTGACACATGTCAACACTGGGTCTGACTGAGCGCCCCCAGGAGAGAGGCCCAAGCAAGACGCGCCCCGAGGAGCGTCTTGCCACATGTCACCTCTGGTTCTGACTGAGCGCCTCCAGGAGAGAGGACCAAGCAATACGCGCCCCGAGGAGCGTCTTGTCACATGTCAACACTGGGTCTGACTGAGCGCCTCCAGGAGAGAGGCCCAAGCAAGACGCGCCCCGAGGAGCGTCTTGCCACGTGTCACCACTGGGTCTGACTGAGCGCCTCCAGGAGAGAGGCCCAAACAAGACGCGCCCCGAGGAGCGTCTTGCCACGTGTCACCAATGGGTCTGACTGAGCGCCTCCAGGAGAGAGGCCCAAGCAAGAAGCGCCCCGAGGAGCGTCTTGCCACATGTCAGCAATGGGTCTGACTGAGCTCCTCCAGGAGCGAGGCCCCAGCAAGACGCGCCCCGAGGAGCGTCTTGCCTTATGTCAGCACTCGGTCTGACTGAGCGCCTCCAGGAGAGAGGCCCAAGCAAGACGCGCCCGGAGGAGTGTCTTGCTACATGTCACCACTGGGTCTGACTGAGCGCCTCCAGGAGAGAGGCCCAAGCAAGACGCGCCCCGAGGAGCGTCTTGCCACGTGTCAACACTGGGTCTGATTTAGGGCCTTAAGGAGAGAGGCCCACGCAAGACGCACCCCGAGGAGCGTCTTGCCACATGTCAACAATTGGTCTGACTGACGGCCTCCAGGAGAGAAGCCCAAGCAAGACACGCCCCGAGGAGCGTCTTGCCACATGTCAACACTGGTTCTGACTGAGCGCCTCCAGGAGAGAGGCCCAAGCAAGACGCGCCCCGAGGAGCGTCTTGCCACGTCTCAACACTGGGTCTGACTGAGCGCCTCCAGGAGAGAGGCCCAAGCAAGACGCGCCCCGAGGAGCGTCTTGCCACGTGTCAACACTGGGTCTGACTGTGCGCCTCAAGGAGAGAGGCCCAAGCAAGACGCGCCCGGAGGAGTGTCTTGCCACATGTCACCACTGGGTCTGACTGAGCGCCTCCAGGAGAGAGGCCCAAGCAAGACGCGCCCCGAGGAGCGTCAGGCCACATGTCACTACTCGGTCTGACTGAGCGCCTCCAGGAGAGAGGCCCAAGCAAGACGCGCCCCGAGGAGCGTCTTGCCACGTGTCAACACTGGGTCTGATTGAGGGCATTCTGGAGAGAGGCCCACGTAAGACGCGCCCCGAGGAGCGTCTTGCCACATGTCAAAAATGGGTCGGACTGAGCGCCTCCAGGAGAGAGGCCCAAGCAAGACGCGCCCCGAGGAGCGTCTTGCCACGTGTCACCACTGGGTCTGACTGAGCGCCTCCAGGAGAGAGGCCCAAGCAAGACGCGCCCGGAGGACTGTCTTGTGACATGTAAGCACTCGGTCTGACTGAGCGCCTCCAGGAGAGAGGCCCAAGCAAGACGCGCCCCGAGGAGCGTCTTGCCATGTGTCAACACTGGGTCTGATTGAGGGCCTTCTGGAGAGAGGCCCACGCAAGACGCGCCCCGAGGAGCGTCTTGCCACATGTCAACAATGGGTCTGACTGAGCGCCTCCAGGAGAGAGGCCCAAGCAAGACGCACCCCTAGGAGAGTCTTGCCACATGTCAACACTAGGTCTGACTGAGCGCCTCCAGGAGAGAGGCCCAAGCAAGACGCGCTACGAGGAGCGTCTTGCCACATGTCAACACTGGTTCTGACTGAGCGCCTCCAGGAGAGAGGCCCAAGCAAGACGCGCCACGAGGAGCGTCTTGCCACATGTCAACACTGGTTCTGACTGAGCGCCTCCAGGAGAGAGGCCCAAGCAAGACGCGCCCCGAAGAGCGTCAGGCCACATGTCACTACTCTGTCTGACTGAGCGCCTCCAGGAGAGAGGCCCAAGCAAGACGCGCCCCGAGGAGCGTCTTGCCACATGTCAACAATGGGTCTGACTGAGCGCCTCCAGGAGAGAGGCCCAAGCAAGACGCACCCCTAGGAGCGTCTTGCCATATGTCAACACTAGGTCTGACTGAGCGCGTCCAAGAGAGAGGCCCAAGCAAGACGCGCCCCGAGGAGCGTCTTGCCACGTGTCAACACTGGGTCTGACTGTGCGCCTCAAGGAGAGAGGCCCAAGCAAGACGCGCCCGGAGGAGTGTCTTGCCACATGTCACCACTGGGTCTGACTGAGCGCCTCCAGGAGAGAGGCCCAAGCAAGACGCGCCCCGAGGAGCGTCAGGCCACATGTCACTACTCGGTCTGACTGAGCGCCTCCAGGAGAGAGGCCCAAGCAAGACGTGCCCCGAGGAGCGTCTTGCCACGTGTCAACACTGGGTCTGATTGAGGGCATTCTGGAGAGAGGCCCACGTAAGACGCGCCCCGAGGAGCGTCTTGCCACATGTCAAAAATGGGTCGGACTGAGCGCCTCCCGGAGAGAGGCCCAAGCAAGACGCGCCCCGAGGAGCGTCTTGCCACGTGTCACCACTGGGTCTGACTGAGCGCCTCCAGGAGAGAGGCCCAAGCAAGACGCGCCCGGAGGACCGTCTTGTGACATGTAAGCACTCGGTCTGACTGAGCGCCTCCAGGAGAGAGGCCCAAGCAAGACGCGCCCCGAGGAGCGTCTTGCCATGTGTCAACACTGGGTCTGATTGAGGGCCTTCTGGAGAGAGGCCCACGCAAGACGCGCCCCGAGGAGCGTCTTGCCACATGTCAACAATGGGTCTGACTGAGCGCCTCCAGGAGAGAGGCCCAAGCAAGACGCACCCCTAGGAGAGTCTTGCCACATGTCAACACTAGGTCTGACTGAGCGCCTCCAGGAGAGAGGCCCAAGCAAGACGCGCTACGAGGAGCGTCTTGCCACATGTCAACACTGGTTCTGACTGAGCGCCTCCAGGAGAGAGGCCCAAGCAAGACGCGCCACGAGGAGCGTCTTGCCACATGTCAACACTGGTTCTGACTGAGCGCCTCCAGGAGAGAGGCCCAAGCAAGACGCGCCCCGAGGAGCGTCAGGCCACATGTCACTACTCTGTCTGACTGAGCGCCTCCAGGAGAGAGGCCCAAGCAAGACGCGCCCCGAGGAGCGTCTTGCCACATGTCAACAATGGGTCTGACTGAGCGCCTCCAGGAGAGAGGCCCAAGCAAGACGCACCCCTAGGAGCGTCTTGCCATATGTCAACACTAGGTCTGACTGAGCGCCTCCAAGAGAGAGGCCCAAGCAAGACGCGCTACGAGGAGCGTCTTGCCACATGTCAACACTGGTTCTGACTGAGCGCCTCCAGGAGAGAGGCCCAAGCAAGACGCGCCACGAGGAGCGTCTTGCCACATGTCAACACTGGTTCTGACTGAGCGCCTCCAGGAGAGAGGCCCAAGCAAGACGCGCCCCGAGGAGCGTCTTGCCACGTGTCACCAATGGGTCTGACTGAGCGCCTCCAGGAGAGAGGCCCAAGCAAGAAGCGCCCCGAGGAGCGTCTTGCCACATGTCAACACTGGGTCTGACAGAGGGCCTCCATGAGAGAGGCCCAAGCAAGACGCTCCCCGAGGAGTGTCTTGCCACATGTCAACAATGGGTCTGACTGAGCGCCTCCAGGAGAGAGGCCCAAGCAAGACGCACCCCGAGGAGCGTCTTGCCACGTGTCATCACTGGGTCTGACTGAGCGCCTCCAGGAGAGAGGCCCAAGCAAGACGCGCCCCGAGGAGCGTCTTGCCATGTGTCACCACTGGGTCTGACTGAGCGCCTCCAGGAGAGAGGCCCAAACAAGACGCGCCCCGAGGAGCGTCTTGCCACGTGTCACCAATGGGTCTGACTGAGCGCCTCCAGGAGAGAGGCCCAAGCAAGAAGCGCCCCGAGGAGCGTCTTGCCACATGTCAGCACTGGGTCTGACTGAGCTCCTCCAGGAGGGAGGCCCCAGCAAGACGCGCCCCGAGGAGCGTCTTGCCTTATGTCAGCACTCGGTCTGACTGAGCGCCTCCAGGAGAGAGGCCCAAGCAAGACGCGCCCGGAGGAGTGTCTTGCTACATGTCACCACTGGGTCTGACTGAGCACCTCCAGGAGAGAGGCCCAAGCAAGACGCGCCCCGAGGAGCGTCTTGCCACGTGTCAACACTGGGTCTGATTTAGGGCCTTCTGGAGAGAGGCCCACGCAAGACGCGCCCCGAGGAGCGTCTTGCCACATGTCAACAATTGGTCTGACTGAGGGCCTCCAGGAGAGAAGCCCAAGCAAGACACGGCCCGAGGAGCGTCTTGCCACATGTCAACACTGGTTCTGACTGAGCGCCTCCAGGAGAGAGGCCCAAGCAAGACGCGCCCCGAGGAGCGTCTTGCCACGTCTCAACACTGGGTCTGACTGAGCGCCTCCAGGAGAGAGGCCCAAGCAAGACGCGCCCCGAGGAGCGTCTTGCCACGTGTCACCACTGGGTCTGACTGAGCGCCTCCAGGAGAGAGGCCCAAGCAAGACGCGCCCCGAGGAGCGTCAGGCCACATGTCACTACTCGGTCTGACTGAGCGCCTCCAGGAGAGAGGCCCAAGCAAGACGCGCCCCGAGGAGCGTCTTGCCACGTGTCAACACTGGGTCTGATTGAGGGCATTCTGGAGAGAGGCCCACGTAAGACGCGCCCCGAGGAGCGTCTTGCCACATGTCAAAAATGGGTCGGACTGAGCGCCTCCAGGAGAGAGGCCCAAGCAAGACGCGCCCCGAGGAGCGTCTTGCCACGTGTCACCACTGGGTCTGACTGAGCGCCTCCAGGAGAGAGGCCCAAGCAAGACGCGCCCGGAGGACCGTCTTGTGACATGTAAGCACTCGGTCTGACTGAGCGCCTCCAGGAGAGAGGCCCAAGCAAGACGCGCCCCGAGGAGCGTCTTGCCATGTGTCAACACTGGGTCTGATTGAGGGCCTTCTGGAGAGAGGCCCACGCAAGACGCGCCCCGAGGAGCGTCTTGCCACATGTCAACAATGGGTCTGACTGAGCGCCTCCAGGAGAGAGGCCCAAGCAAGACGCACCCCTAGGAGCGTCTTGCCACATGTCAACACTAGGTCTGACTGAGCGCCTCCAGGAGAGAGGCCCAAGCAAGACGCGCTACGAGGAGCGTCTTGCCACATGTCAACACTGGTTCTGACTGAGCGCCTCCAGGAGAGAGGCCCAAGCAAGACGCGCCACGAGGAGCGTCTTGCCACATGTCAACACTGGTTCTGACTGAGCGCCTCCAGGAGAGAGGCCCAAGCAAGACGCGCCCCGAGGAGCGTTAGGCCACATGTCACTACTCTGTCTGACTGAGCGCCTCCAGGAGAGAGGCCCAAGCAAGACGCGCCCCGAGGAGCGTCTTGCCATGTGTCAACACTGGGTCTGATTGAGGGCCTTCTGGAGAGAGGCCCACGCAAGACGCGCCCCGAGGAGCGTCTTGCCACATGTCAACAATGGGTCTGACTGAGCGCCTCCAGGAGAGAGGCCCAAGCAAGACGCACCCCTAGGAGCGTCTTGCCACATGTCAACACTAGGTCTGACTGAGCGCCTCCAGGAGAGAGGCCCAAGCAAGACGCGCTACGAGGAGCGTCTTGCCACATGTCAACACTGGTTCTGACTGAGCGCCTCCAGGAGAGAGGTCCAAGCAAGACGCGCCACGAGGAGCGTCTTAGCACATGTCAACACTGGTTCTGACTGAGCGCCTCCAGGAGAGAGGCCCAAGCAAGACGCGCCCCGAGGAGATTTTGCCACATGTCAACACTGGGTCTTTCTGAGCGCCTCCAGGAGAGAAGCCCAAGCAAGACGCGCCCCGAGGAGCGTCTTGCCACATGTCAACAATGAGTCTGACTGAGGGCCTCCAGCAGAGAAGCCCAAGCAAGACGCGCCCCGAGGAGCGTCTTCCCACATGTCAGCACTCGGTCTGACTGAGCGCCTCAAGGAGAGAGGCCCAAGCAAGACGCGCCCCGAGGAGCGTCTTGCCACATGTCAACAATGGGTCTTACTGAGGGCCTCCAGGAGAGAAGCCCCAGCAAGACGTGCCCCGAGGAGCGTCTTGCCACATGCCAACACTGGGTCTGATTAAGCGCCTCCAGGAGACAGGCCCAAGCAAGACACGCCCCGAGGAGCGTCTTGCGACGTGTCAACACTGGGTCTGACTGAGCGCCTCCAGGAGAGAGGCCCAAGCAAGACGCGCCCCGAGGAGCGTCTTGCCACGTGTCACCACTGGGTCTGACTGAGCCCCTCCAGGAGAGAGGCCCAAACAAGATGCGACCTGAGGAGCGTCTTGCCAATGTCACCACTGGGTCTGACTGAACGCCTCCAGGAGAGAGGCCCAAGCAAGACGGGCCCGAGGAGAGTCTTGCCTTATGTCAGCACTCAGTCTGACTGAGCGCCTCCAGGAGAGAGGCCCAAGCAAGACGCACCCAAAGGAGCGTCTTGCCACGTGACAACACTGGGTCTGATTGAGGGCCTTCTGGAGAGAGGACCAAGCAAGACGCGCCCCGAGGAGCGTCTTGCCACATGTCAACAATGAGTCTGACTGAGGGCCTCCAGCAGAGAAGCCCAAGCAAGACGCGCCCCGAGGAGAGTCTTCCCACATGTCAGCACTCGGTCTGACTGAGCGCCTCCAGGAGAGAGGCCCAAGCAAGACGCGCCCCGAGGAGCGTCTTGCCACGTGTCATCACTGGGTCTGACTTAGCGCCTCCAGGAGAGAGGCCCAAGCAAGACGCGCCCCGAGGAGCGTCTTGCGACGTGTCACCACTGGGTCTGACTGAGCGCCTCCAGGAGAGAGGCCCAAACAAGACGCGCCCCGAGGAGCGTCTTGCCACGTGTCAACAATTGGTCTGACTGAGCGCCTCCAGGAGAGAGGCCCAAGCAAGAAGCGCCCCGAGGAGCGTCTTGCCACATGTCAGCACTGGGTCTGACTGAGCTCCTCCAGGAGCGAGGCCCCAGCAAGACGCGCCCCGAGGAGCATCTTTCCTTATGTCAGCACTCGGTCTGACTGAGTGCCTCCAGGAGAGAGGCCCAAGCAAGACGCACCCCGAGGAGCGTCTTGCCACGTGTCAACACTGGGTCTGACTGAGCGCCTCCAGGAGAGAGGCCCAAGCAAGACGCGGCCCGAGGAGCTTCTTGCCACATGTCAGCACTCGGTCTGACTGTGCGCCTCAAGGAGAGAGGCCCAAGCAAGACGTGCCCGGAGGAGTGTCTTGCCACATGTCACCACTGGGTCTGACTGAGCGCCTCCAGGAGAGAGGCCCAAGCAAGACGCGCCCCGAGGAGCGTCAGGCCACGTGTCACTACTCGGTCTGACTGAGCGCCTCCAGGAGAGAGGCCCAAGCAAGACGCGCCCCGAGGAGCGTCTTGCCACGTGTCAACACTGGGTCTGATTGAGGGCCTTCTGGAGAGAGGCCCACGTAAGACGCGCCCCGAGGAGCGTCTTGCCACATGTCAACAATGGGTCTGACTGAGCGCCTCCAGGAGAGAGGCCCAAGCAAGACGCGCCCCGAGGAGCGTCAGGCCACATGTCACTACTCGGTCTGACTGAGCGCCTCCAGGAGAGAGGCCCAAGCAAGACGCGCCCCGAGGAGCGTCTTGCCATGTGTCAACACTGGGTCTGATTGAGGGCCTTCTGGAGAGAGGCCCAAGCAAGACGCGCCACGAGGAGCGTCTTGCCACATGGCAACACTGGTTCTGACTGAGCGCCTCCAGGAGAGAGGCCCAAGCAAGACGCGCCCCGAGGAGATTTTGCCACATGTCAACACTGGGTCTTTCTGAGCGCCTCCAGGAGAGAAGCCCAAGCAAGACGCGCCCCGAGGAGCGTCTTGCCACGTGTTACCACTGGGTCTGATTGAGCGCCTCCAGGAGAGAGGACCCAGCAAGACGCGCCCCGAGGAGCGTCTTGCCTTATGTCAGCACTCGGTCTGACTGAGCGCCTCCAGGAGAGAGGCCCAAGCAAGACGCGCCCCGAGGAGCGTCTTGTCACATGTCAACACTGGGTCTGACTGAGCGCCTCCAGGAGAGAAGCCCCAGCAAGATGCGCCCCGAGGAGCGTCTTGCCACATGTCAGCACTCGGTCTGACTGAGCGCCTCCAGGAGAGATGCCCAAGCAAGATGCGCCCCGAGGAGCGTCTTGCCACATGTCAGCACTCGGTCTGACTGAGCGCTTCCAGGAGAGAGGCCCAAGCAAGACGCACCCCGAGGAGCCTCTTGACACATGTCAACACTGGGACTGACAGAGGGCCTCCAGGAGAGAGGCCCAAGCAAGACGCACCCTGAGGAGCGTCTTGCCACGTGTCAACACTGGGTCTGATTGAGGGCCTTCTGGAGAGAGGCCCAAGCAAGACGCGCCCCGAGGAGCGTCTTGCCACATGTCAACAATGAATCTGACTGAGGGCCTCCAGCAGAGAAGCCCAAGCAAGAAGTGCCCCGAGGAGCGTCTTCCCAATTGTCAGCACTCGGTCTGACTGAGCGCCTCCAGGAGAGAGGCCCAAGCAAGACGCGCCCCGAGGAGAGTCTTGCCACATGTCAACAATGGGTCTTACTGAGGGCCTCCAGGAGAGAAGCCCAAGCAAGACGCGCCCCGAGGAGCTTCTTGCCACATGACAGCACTCGGTCTGACTGAGCGCCTCCAGGAGAGAGGCCAAAGCAAGACGCGCCCCGAGGAGCGTCTTGACACATGTCAACACTGGGTCTGACAGAGGGCCTTAATGAGAGAGGCCCAAGCAAGACGCGCCCCGAGGAGTGTCTTGCCACATGTCAACAATGGGTCTGACTGAGCGCCTCCAGGAGAGAGGCCCAAGCAAGACGCGCCCCGAGGAGCGTCTTGCCACGTGTCATCACTGGGTCTGACTCAGCGCCTCCAGGAGAGAGGCCCAAGCAAGACGCGCCCCGAGGAGCGTCTTGCCACGTGTCACCACTGGGTCTGACTGAGCGCCTCCAGGAGAGAGGCCCAAACAAGACGAGCCCCGAGGAGCGTCTTGCCACGTGTCACCAGTGGGTCTGACTGAGCTCCTCCAGGAGAGAGGCCCAAGCAAGAAGCGCCCCGAGGAGCGTCTTGCCACATGTCAGCACTGGGTCTGACTGAGCTCCTCCAGGAGAGAGGCCCCAGCAAGACGCGCCCCGAGGAGCGTCTTGCCTTATGTCAGCACTCGGTCTGACTGAGCGCCTCCAGGAGAGAGGCCCAAGCAAGACGCGCGCGGAGGAGTGTCTTGCCACATGTCACCACTGGGTCTGACTGAGCGCCTCCAGGAGAGAGGCCCAAGCAAGACGCGCCCCGAGGAGTGTCTTGCCACGTGTCAACACTGGGTCTGATTGAGGGCCTTCTGGAGAGAGGCCCACGCAAGACGCGCCCCGAGGAGCGTCTTGCCACATGTCAACAATGGGTCTGACTGAGGGCCTCCAGGAAAGAAGTCCAAGCAAGACACGCCCCGAGGAGCGTCTTGCCACATGTCAACACTGGTTCTGACTGAGCGCCTCCAGGAGAGAGGCCCAAGCAAGACGCGCCCCGAGGAGCGTCTTGCCACGTCTCAACACTGGGTCTGACTGAGCGCCTCCAGGAGAGAGGCCCAAGCAAGACGCGCCCCGAGGAGCGTCTTGCCACGTGTCAACACTGGGTCTGACTGAGCGCCTCCAGGAGAGAGGCCCAAGCAAGATGCGGCCCGAGGAGCGTCTTGCCACCTGTCAACACTTGGTTCTGACTGAGCGCCTCCAGGAGAGAGGCCCAAGCAAGACGCGCCCGGAGGAGTGTCTTGCCACATGTCACCACTGGGTCTGACTGAGCGCCTCCAGGAGAGAGGCCCAAGCAAGACGCGCCCCGAGGAGCGTCAGGCCACATGTCACTACTCGGTCTGACTGAGCGCCTCCAGGAGAGAGGCCCAAGCAAGACGCGCCCCGAGGAGCGTCTTGCCACGTGTCAACACTGGGTCTGATTGAGTGCCTTCTGGAGAGAGGCCCAGGAAAGACGCGCCCCGAGGAGCGTCTTGCCAAATGTCAGCACTCGGTCTGACTGAGCGCCTCCAGGAGAGAGGCCCAAGCAAAACGCACCCCGAGGAGCGTCTTGCCACATGTCAACACTAGGTCTTACTGAGCGCCTCCAGGAGAGAGGCCCAAGCAAGACGCGCTACGAGGAGCGTCTTGCCACATGTCAACACTGGTTCTGACTGAGCGCCTCCAGGAGAGAGGTCCAAGCAAGACGCGCCACGAGGAGCGTCTTGCCACATGTCAACACTGGTTCTGACTGAGCGCCTCCAGGAGAGAGGCCCAAGCAAGACGCGCCCTGAGGAGATTTTGCCACATGTCAACACTGGGTCTTTCTGAGCGCCTCCAGGAGAGAAGCCCAAGCAAGACGCGCCCCGAGGAGCGTCTTGCCACGTGTCACCACGGAGTCTGATTGAGCGCCTCCAGGAGAGAGGACCCAGCAAGACGGGCCCCGAGGAGCGTCTCGCCTTATGTCAGCACTCGGTCTGACTGAGCGCCTCCAGGAGAGAGGCCCAAGCAAGACGCGCTACGAGGAGCGTCTTGCCACATGTCAACACTGGTTCTGACTGAGCGCCTCCAGGAGAGAGGTCCAAGCAAGACGCGCCACGAGGAGCGTCTTGCCACATGTCAACACTGGTTCTGACTGAGCGCCTCCAGGAGAGAGGCCCAAGCAAGACGCGCCCTGAGGAGATTTTGCCACATGTCAACACTGGGTCTTTCTGAGCGCCTCCAGGAGAGAAGCCCAAGCAAGACGCGCCCCGAGGAGCGTCTTGCCACGTGTCACCACTGAGTCTGATTGAGCGCCTCCAGGAGAGAGGACCCAGCGAGACGGGCCCCGAGGAGCGTCTTGCCTTATGTCAGCACTCGGTCTGACTGAGCGCCTCCAGGAGAGAGGCCCAAGCAAGACGCGCCCCGAGGAGCGTCTTGCCACATGGCAACAATGGTTCTGACAGAGGGCCTCCGGGAGAGAGGCCCAAGCAAGACGCGCCCCGAGGAGCGTCTTGCCACGTGTCACCTCTGGGTCTGACTGAGCGCCTCCAGGAGAGAGGCCCAAGCAAAACGCACCCCGAGGAGCCTCTTGACACATGTCAACACTGGGACTGACAGAGGGCCTCCAGGAGAGAGGCCCAAGCAAGACGCACCCCGAGGAGCGTCTTGCCACATGTCACCACTGGGTCTGACTGAGCACCTCCAGGAGAGAGGCCCAAGCAAGACGCGCCCCGAGGAGCATCATGCCACATGTCACTACTCGGTCTGACTGAGAGCCTCCAGGAGAGAGGCCCAAGGAAGACGCGCCCCGAGGAGCGTCTTGCCACGTGTCAACACTGGGTCTGACAGAGGGCCTCCAGGAGAGAGGCCCAAGCAAGACGCACCCCGAGGAGCGTCTTGCCACATGTCACCACTGGGTCTGACTGAGCACCTCCAGGAGAGTGGCCCAAGCAAGACGCGCCCCGAGGAGCATCATGCCACATGTCAATACTCGGTCTGACTGAGAGCCTCCAGGAGAGAGGCCCAAGGAAGACGCGCCCCGAGGAGCGTCTTGCCACATGTCAACACTGGGTCTGACAGAGGGCCTCCAGGAGAGAGGCCCAAGCAAGACGCGCCCCGAGGAGCGTCTTGCCACATGTCAGCACTGGGTCTGACTGAGCGCCTCCAGGAGAGCGGCCCCAGCAAGACGCGCCCCGAGGAGCGTCTTGCCTTATGTCAGCACTCGATCTTACTGAGTGCCTCCAGGAGAGAGGCCCAAGTAAGACGCGCCCCGAGGAGCGTCAGGCCACATGTCACTACTCGGTCTGACTGAGCGGCTCCAGGAGAGAGGCCCAAGCAAGACGCGCCCCGAGGAGCGTCTTGCCACGTGTCAACACTGGGTCTGACTGAGCGCCTCCAGGAGAGAGGCCCAAGCAAGACGCGCCACGAGGAGCGTCTTGCCACATGTCAACACTGGTTCTGACTGAGCGCCTCCAGGAGAGAGGCCCAAGCCAGACGCGCCACGAGGAGCGTCTTGCCACCTGTCAACACTTGGTTCTGACTGAGCGCCTCCAGGAGAGAGGCCCAAGCAAGACGCGCCCCGAGGAGCGTCTTGCCACGTCACAACTCTGGGTCTGACTGAGCGCCTCCAGGAGAGAGGCCCAAGCAAGACGCACCCCGAGGAGCGTCTTGCCACGTGTCAACACTGGGTCTGACTGAGCGCCTCCAGGAGAGAGGCCCAAGCAAGACGCGGCCCTAGGAGCGTCTTGCCACATGTCAGCACTTGGTCTGACTGTGCGCCTCCAGGAGAGAGGCCCAAGCAAGACGCGCCCGGAGGAGTGTCTTGCCACATGTCACTACTCTGTCTGACTGAGCGCCTCCAGGAGAGAGGCCCAAGCAAGACGCACCCCGAGGAGCGTCTTGCCACATGTCAGCACTCGGTCTGACTGAGCGCCTCCAGGAGAGAGGCCCAAGCAAGACGCACCCCGAGGAGCGTCTTGCCACATGTCAACACTAGGTCTTACTGAGCGCCTCCAGGAGAGAGGCCCAAGCAAGACGCGCTACGAGGAGCGTCTTGCCACATGTCAACACTGGTTCTGACTGAGCGCCTCCAGGAGAGAGGCCCAAGCAAGACGCGCCCCGAGGAGCGTCAGGCCACATGTCACTACTCTGTCTGACTGAGCGCCTCCAGGAGAGAGGCCCAAGCAAGACGCACCCCGAGGAGCGTCTTGCCACATGTCAGCACTCGGTCTGACTGAGCGCCTCCAGGAGAGAGGCCCAAGCAAGACGCACCCCGAGGAGCGTCTTGCCACATGTCAACACTAGGTCTTACTGAGCGCCTCCAGGAGAGAGGCCCAAGCAAGACGCGCTACGAAGAGCGTCTTGCCACATGTCAACACTGGTTCTGACTGAGCGCCTCCAGGAGAGAGGCCCAAGCAGGACGCGCCACGAGGAGCGTCTTGCCACATGTCAACACTGGTTCTGACTGAGCGCCTCCAGGAGAGAGGCCCAAGCAAGACGCGCCCCGAGGAGATTTTGCCACATGTCAACACTGGGTCTTTCTGAGCGCCTCCAGGAGAGAAGCCCAAGCAAGACGCGCCCCGAGGAGCGTCTTGCCACGTGTCACCACTGGGTCTGATTGAGCGCCTCCAGGAGAGAGGACCCAGCAAGACGGGCCCCGAGGAGCGTCTTGCCTTATGTCAGCACTCGGTCTGACTGAGCGCCTCCAGGAGAGAGGCCCAAGCAAGACGCGCCCCGAGGAGCGTCTTGCCACATGGCAACAATGGTTCTGACAGAGGGCATCCAGGAGAGAGGCCCAAGCAAGACGCGCCCCGAGGAGCGTCTTGCCACGTGGCACCTCTGGGTCTGACTGAGCGCCTCCAGGAGAGAGGCCCAAGCAAGACGCGCCCCAAGGAGCGTCTTGACACATGTCAACACTGGGTCTGACTGAGCGCCTCCAGGAGAGACGCCCCAGCAAGACGCGCCCCGAGGAGCGTCTTGCCACATGTCAGCACTCGGTCTGACTGAGCGCCTCCAAGAGAGAGGCCCAAGCAAGATGCGCCCCGAGGAGCGTCTTGCCACATGTTAACACTGGGTCTGACTGAGGGCCTCCAGGAGAGAAGCCCAAGCAAAACGCGCCCCGAGGAGCGTCTTGCCACTTGTCAGCACTCGATCTGACTGAGCGCCTCCAGGAGAGAGGCCCAAGCAAGACGCGCCCCGAGGAGCGTCTTGCCACATGTCAGCACTCGGTCTGACTGAGCGCCTCCAGGAGAGAGGCCCAAGCAAGACGCACCCCGAGGAGCCTCTTGACACATGTCAACACTGGGACTGACAGATGGCCTCCAGGAGAGAGGCCCAAGCAAGACGCACCCCGAGGAGCGTCTTGCCACATGTCACTACTCGGTCTGACTGAGAGCCTCCAGGAGAGAGGCCCAAGGAAGACGCGCCCCGAGGAGCGTCTTGCCACGTGTCAACACTGGGTCTGACAGAGGGCCTCCAGGAGAGAGGCCCAAGCAAGACGCGCCCCGAGGAGCGTCTTGCCACATGTCAGCACTGGGTCTGACTGAGCGCCTCCAGGAGAGTGGCCCCAGCAAGACGCACCCCGAGGAGCGTCTTGCCTTATGTCAGCACTCGATCTTACTGAGTGCCTCCAGGAGAGAGGCCCAAGTAAGACGCGCCCCGAGGAGCGTCAGGCCACATGTCACTACTCGGTCTGACTGAGCGCCTCCAGGAGGGAGGCCCAAACAAGATGCGCCACGAGGAGCGTCTTGCCACATGTCAACACTGGTTCTGACTGAGCGCCTCCAGGAGAGAGGCCCAAGCCAGACACGCCACGAGGAGCGTCTTGCCACCTGTCAACACTTGGTTCTGACTGAGCGCCTCCAGGAGAGAGGCCCAAGCAAGACGCGCCCCGAGGAGCGTCTTGCCACATGTCACCACTGGGTCTGACTGAGCGGCTCCAGGAGAGAGGCCCAACCAAGACGTGCCCCGAGGAGCGTCTTGCCACATGCCAACACTGGGTCTGACTGAGCGCCTCCAGGAGAGAGGCCCAAGCAAGACGCACCCCGATGAGCGTCTTGCCACATGTCAGCACTGGGTCTGACTGAGCGCCTCCATTAGAGAGGCCCCAGCAAGACGCGCCCGAGGAGCGTCTTGCCTTATGTCAGCACTCAGTCTGACTGAGCGCCTCCAGGAGAGAGGCCCAAGCAAGACGCGCCCCGAGGAGATTTTGCCACATGTCAACACTGGGTCTTTCTGAGCGCCTCCAGGAGAAAAGCCCAAGCAAGACGCGCCCCGAGGAGCGTCAGGCCACATGTCACTACTCGGTCTGACTGAGCGCCTCCAGGAGAGAGGCCCAAGCAAGACGCACCCCGAGGAGCGTCTTGCCACATGTCAACACTAGGTCTTACTGAGCGCCTCCAGGAGAGAGGCCCAAGCAAGACGCGCTACGAGGAGCGTCTTGCCACATGTCAACACTGGTTCTGACTGAGCGCCTCCAGGAGAGAGGCCCAAGCAAGACGCGCCACGAGGAGCGTCTTGCCACATGTCAACACTGGTTCTGACTGAGCGCCTCCAGGAGAGAGGCCCAAGCAAGACGCGCCCCGAGGAGATTTTGCCACATGTCAACACTGGGTCTTTCTGAGCGCCTCCAGGAGAGAAGCCCAAGCAAGACGCGCCCCGAGGAGCGTCTTGCCACGTGTCACCTCTGGGTCTGACTGAGCGCCTCCAGGAGAGAGGACCCAGCAAGACGGGCCCCGAGGAGCGTCTTGCCTTATGTCAGCACTCGGTCTGACTGAGCACCTCCAGGAGAGAGGCCCAAGCAAGACGCGCCCCGAGGAGCGTCTTGCCACATGGCAACAATGGTTCTGACAGAGGGCCTCCAGGAGAGAGGCCCAAGCAAGACGCGCCCCGAGGAGCGTCTTGCCACATGTCAGCACTGGGTCTGACTGAGCTCCTCCAGGAGAGAGGCCCCAGCAAGACGCGCCCCGAGGAGCGTCTTGCCTTATGTCAGCACTCGGTCTGACTGAGCGCCTCCAGGAGAGAGGCCCAAGCAAGACGCGCGCGGAGGAGTGTCTTGCCACATGTCACCACTGGGTCTGACTGAGCGCCTCCAGGAGAGAGGCCCAAGCAAGACGCGCCCCGAGGAGTGTCTTGCCACGTGTCAACACTGGGTCTGATTGAGGGCCTTCTGGAGAGAGGCCCACGCAAGACGCGCCCCGAGGAGCGTCTTGCCACATGTCAACAATGGGTCTGACTGAGGGCCTCCAGGAAAGAAGTCCAAGCAAGACACGCCCCGAGGAGCGTCTTGCCACATGTCAACACTGGTTCTGACTGAGCGCCTCCAGGAGAGAGGCCCAAGCAAGACGCGCCCCGAGGAGCGTCTTGCCACGTCTCAACACTGGGTCTGACTGAGCGCCTCCAGGAGAGAGGCCCAAGCAAGACGCGCCCCGAGGAGCGTCTTGCCACGTGTCAACACTGGGTCTGACTGAGCGCCTCCAGGAGAGAGGCCCAAGCAAGATGCGGCCCGAGGAGCGTCTTGCCACCTGTCAACACTTGGTTCTGACTGAGCGCCTCCAGGAGAGAGGCCCAAGCAAGACGCGCCCGGAGGAGTGTCTTGCCACATGTCACCACTGGGTCTGACTGAGCGCCTCCAGGAGAGAGGCCCAAGCAAGACGCGCCCCGAGGAGCGTCAGGCCACATGTCACTACTCGGTCTGACTGAGCGCCTCCAGGAGAGAGGCCCAAGCAAGACGCGCCCCGAGGAGCGTCTTGCCACGTGTCAACACTGGGTCTGATTGAGTGCCTTCTGGAGAGAGGCCCAGGAAAGACGCGCCCCGAGGAGCGTCTTGCCAAATGTCAGCACTCGGTCTGACTGAGCGCCTCCAGGAGAGAGGCCCAAGCAAAACGCACCCCGAGGAGCGTCTTGCCACATGTCAACACTAGGTCTTACTGAGCGCCTCCAGGAGAGAGGCCCAAGCAAGACGCGCTACGAGGAGCGTCTTGCCACATGTCAACACTGGTTCTGACTGAGCGCCTCCAGGAGAGAGGTCCAAGCAAGACGCGCCACGAGGAGCGTCTTGCCACATGTCAACACTGGTTCTGACTGAGCGCCTCCAGGAGAGAGGCCCAAGCAAGACGCGCCCTGAGGAGATTTTGCCACATGTCAACACTGGGTCTTTCTGAGCGCCTCCAGGAGAGAAGCCCAAGCAAGACGCGCCCCGAGGAGCGTCTTGCCACGTGTCACCACGGAGTCTGATTGAGCGCCTCCAGGAGAGAGGACCCAGCAAGACGGGCCCCGAGGAGCGTCTCGCCTTATGTCAGCACTCGGTCTGACTGAGCGCCTCCAGGAGAGAGGCCCAAGCAAGACGCGCTACGAGGAGCGTCTTGCCACATGTCAACACTGGTTCTGACTGAGCGCCTCCAGGAGAGAGGTCCAAGCAAGACGCGCCACGAGGAGCGTCTTGCCACATGTCAACACTGGTTCTGACTGAGCGCCTCCAGGAGAGAGGCCCAAGCAAGACGCGCCCTGAGGAGATTTTGCCACATGTCAACACTGGGTCTTTCTGAGCGCCTCCAGGAGAGAAGCCCAAGCAAGACGCGCCCCGAGGAGCGTCTTGCCACGTGTCACCACTGAGTCTGATTGAGCGCCTCCAGGAGAGAGGACCCAGCGAGACGGGCCCCGAGGAGCGTCTTGCCTTTTGTCAGCACTCGGTCTGACTGAGCGCCTCCAGGAGAGAGGCCCAAGCAAGACGCGCCCCGAGGAGCGTCTTGCCACATGGCAACAATGGTTCTGACAGAGGGCCTCCGGGAGAGAGGCCCAAGCAAGACGCGCCCCGAGGAGCGTCTTGCCACGTGTCACCTCTGGGTCTGACTGAGCGCCTCCAGGAGAGAGGCCCAAGCAAAACGCACCCCGAGGAGCCTCTTGACACATGTCAACACTGGGACTGACAGAGGGCCTCCAGGAGAGAGGCCCAAGCAAGACGCACCCCGAGGAGCGTCTTGCCACATGTCACCACTGGGTCTGACTGAGCACCTCCAGGAGAGAGGCCCAAGCAAGACGCGCCCCGAGGAGCATCATGCCACATGTCACTACTCGGTCTGACTGAGAGCCTCCAGGAGAGAGGCCCAAGGAAGACGCGCCCCGAGGAGCGTCTTGCCACGTGTCAACACTGGGTCTGACAGAGGGCCTCCAGGAGAGAGGCCCAAGCAAGACGCACCCCGAGGAGCGTCTTGCCACATGTCACCACTGGGTCTGACTGAGCACCTCCAGGAGAGTGGCCCAAGCAAGACGCGCCCCGAGGAGCATCATGCCACATGTCAATACTCGGTCTGACTGAGAGCCTCCAGGAGAGAGGCCCAAGGAAGACGCGCCCCGAGGAGCGTCTTGCCACATGTCAACACTGGGTCTGACAGAGGGCCTCCAGGAGAGAGGCCCAAGCAAGACGCGCCCCGAGGAGCGTCTTGCCTTATGTCAGCACTCGATCTTACTGAGTGCCTCCAGGAGAGAGGCCCAAGTAAGACGCGCCCCGAGGAGCGTCAGGCCACATGTCACTACTCGGTCTGACTGAGCGGCTCCAGGAGAGAGGCCCAAGCAAGACGCGCCCCGAGGAGCGTCTTGCCACGTGTCAACACTGGGTCTGACTGAGCGCCTCCAGGAGAGAGGCCCAAGCAAGACGCGCCACGAGGAGCGTCTTGCCACATGTCAACACTGGTTCTGACTGAGCGCCTCCAGGAGAGAGGCCCAAGCCAGACGCGCCACGAGGAGCGTCTTGCCACCTGTCAACACTTGGTTCTGACTGAGCGCCTCCAGGAGAGAGGCCCAAGCAAGACGCGCCCCGAGGAGCGTCTTGCCACGTCACAACTCTGGGTCTGACTGAGCGCCTCCAGGAGAGAGGCCCAAGCAAGACGCACCCCGAGGAGCGTCTTGCCACGTGTCAACACTGGGTCTGACTGAGCGCCTCCAGGAGAGAGGCCCAAGCAAGACGCGGCCCTAGGAGCGTCTTGCCACATGTCAGCACTTGGTCTGACTGTGCGCCTCCAGGAGAGAGGCCCAAGCAAGACGCGCCCGGAGGAGTGTCTTGCCACATGTCACTACTCTGTCTGACTGAGCGCCTCCAGGAGAGAGGCCCAAGCAAGACGCACCCCGAGGAGCGTCTTGCCACATGTCAGCACTCGGTCTGACTGAGCGCCTCCAGGAGAGAGGCCCAAGCAAGACGCACCCCGAGGAGCGTCTTGCCACATGTCAACACTAGGTCTTACTGAGCGCCTCCAGGAGAGAGGCCCAAGCAAGACGCGCTACGAGGAGCGTCTTGCCACATGTCAACACTGGTTCTGACTGAGCGCCTCCAGGAGAGAGGCCCAAGCAAGACGCGCCCCGAGGAGCGTCAGGCCACATGTCACTACTCTGTCTGACTGAGCGCCTCCAGGAGAGAGGCCCAAGCAAGACGCACCCCGAGGAGCGTCTTGCCACATGTCAGCACTCGGTCTGACTGAGCGCCTCCAGGAGAGAGGCCCAAGCAAGACGCACCCCGAGGAGCGTCTTGCCACATGTCAACACTAGGTCTTACTGAGCGCCTCCAGGAGAGAGGCCCAAGCAAGACGCGCTACGAAGAGCGTCTTGCCACATGTCAACACTGGTTCTGACTGAGCGCCTCCAGGAGAGAGGCCCAAGCAGGACGCGCCACGAGGAGCGTCTTGCCACATGTCAACACTGGTTCTGACTGAGCGCCTCCAGGAGAGAGGCCCAAGCAAGACGCGCCCCGAGGAGATTTTGCCACATGTCAACACTGGGTCTTTCTGAGCGCCTCCAGGAGAGAAGCCCAAGCAAGACGCGCCCCGAGGAGCGTCTTGCCACGTGTCACCACTGGGTCTGATTGAGCGCCTCCAGGAGAGAGGACCCAGCAAGACGGGCCCCGAGGAGCGTCTTGCCTTATGTCAGCACTCGGTCTGACTGAGCGCCTCCAGGAGAGAGGCCCAAGCAAGACGCGCCCCGAGGAGCGTCTTGCCACATGGCAACAATGGTTCTGACAGAGGGCATCCAGGAGAGAGGCCCAAGCAAGACGCGCCCCGAGGAGCGTCTTGCCACGTGGCACCTCTGGGTCTGACTGAGCGCCTCCAGGAGAGAGGCCCAAGCAAGACGCGCCCCAAGGAGCGTCTTGACACATGTCAACACTGGGTCTGACTGAGCGCCTCCAGGAGAGACGCCCCAGCAAGACGCGCCCCGAGGAGCGTCTTGCCACATGTCAGCACTCGGTCTGACTGAGCGCCTCCAAGAGAGAGGCCCAAGCAAGATGCGCCCCGAGGAGCGTCTTGCCACATGTTAACACTGGGTCTGACTGAGGGCCTCCAGGAGAGAAGCCCAAGCAAAACGCGCCCCGAGGAGCGTCTTGCCACTTGTCAGCACTCGATCTGACTGAGCGCCTCCAGGAGAGAGGCCCAAGCAAGACGCGCCCCGAGGAGCGTCTTGCCACATGTCAGCACTCGGTCTGACTGAGCGCCTCCAGGAGAGAGGCCCAAGCAAGACGCACCCCGAGGAGCCTCTTGACACATGTCAACACTGGGACTGACAGATGGCCTCCAGGAGAGAGGCCCAAGCAAGACGCACCCCGAGGAGCGTCTTGCCACATGTCACTACTCGGTCTGACTGAGAGCCTCCAGGAGAGAGGCCCAAGGAAGACGCGCCCCGAGGAGCGTCTTGCCACGTGTCAACACTGGGTCTGACAGAGGGCCTCCAGGAGAGAGGCCCAAGCAAGACGCGCCCCGAGGAGCGTCTTGCCACATGTCAGCACTGGGTCTGACTGAGCGCCTCCAGGAGAGTGGCCCCAGCAAGACGCACCCCGAGGAGCGTCTTGCCTTATGTCAGCACTCGATCTTACTGAGTGCCTCCAGGAGAGAGGCCCAAGTAAGACGCGCCCCGAGGAGCGTCAGGCCACATGTCACTACTCGGTCTGACTGAGCGCCTCCAGGAGGGAGGCCCAAACAAGATGCGCCACGAGGAGCGTCTTGCCACATGTCAACACTGGTTCTGACTGAGCGCCTCCAGGAGAGAGGCCCAAGCCAGACACGCCACGAGGAGCGTCTTGCCACCTGTCAACACTTGGTTCTGACTGAGCGCCTCCAGGAGAGAGGCCCAAGCAAGACGCGCCCCGAGGAGCGTCTTGCCACATGTCACCACTGGGTCTGACTGAGCGGCTCCAGGAGAGAGGCCCAACCAAGACGTGCCCCGAGGAGCGTCTTGCCACATGCCAACACTGGGTCTGACTGAGCGCCTCCAGGAGAGAGGCCCAAGCAAGACGCACCCCGATGAGCGTCTTGCCACATGTCAGCACTGGGTCTGACTGAGCGCCTCCATTAGAGAGGCCCCAGCAAGACGCGCCCGAGGAGCGTCTTGCCTTATGTCAGCACTCAGTCTGACTGAGCGCCTCCAGGAGAGAGGCCCAAGCAAGACGCGCCCCGAGGAGATTTTGCCACATGTCAACACTGGGTCTTTCTGAGCGCCTCCAGGAGAAAAGCCCAAGCAAGACGCGCCCCGAGGAGCGTCAGGCCACATGTCACTACTCGGTCTGACTGAGCGCCTCCAGGAGAGAGGCCCAAGCAAGACGCACCCCGAGGAGCGTCTTGCCACATGTCAACACTAGGTCTTACTGAGCGCCTCCAGGAGAGAGGCCCAAGCAAGACGCGCTACGAGGAGCGTCTTGCCACATGTCAACACTGGTTCTGACTGAGCGCCTCCAGGAGAGAGGCCCAAGCAAGACGCGCCACGAGGAGCGTCTTGCCACATGTCAACACTGGTTCTGACTGAGCGCCTCCAGGAGAGAGGCCCAAGCAAGACGCGCCCCGAGGAGATTTTGCCACATGTCAACACTGGGTCTTTCTGAGCGCCTCCAGGAGAGAAGCCCAAGCAAGACGCGCCCCGAGGAGCGTCTTGCCACGTGTCACCTCTGGGTCTGACTGAGCGCCTCCAGGAGAGAGGACCCAGCAAGACGGGCCCCGAGGAGCGTCTTGCCTTATGTCAGCACTCGGTCTGACTGAGCACCTCCAGGAGAGAGGCCCAAGCAAGACGCGCCCCGAGGAGCGTCTTGCCACATGGCAACAATGGTTCTGACAGAGGGCCTCCAGGAGAGAGGCCCAAGCAAGACGCGCCCCGAGGAGCGTCTTGCCACGTGTCACCTCTGGGTCTGACTGAGCGCCTCCAGGAGAGAGGCCCAAGCAAGATGCGCCCCGAGGAGTGTCTTGTCACATGTCAACACTGGGTCTGACTGAGCGCCTCCAGGAGAGAAGCCCCAGCAAGACGCGCCCGAGGAGCGTCTTGCCACATGTCAGCACTCGGTCTGACTGAGCGCCTCCAGGAGAGAGGCCCAAGCAAGATGCGCCCCGAGGAGCGTCTTGCCACATGTCAACACTGGGTCTGACTGAGGGCCTCCAGGAGAGAAGCCCAAGCAAAACGCGCCCCGAGGAGCGTCTTGCCACTTGTCAGCACTCGATCTGACTGAGCGCCTCCAGGAGAGAGGCCCAAGCAAGACGCGCCCCGAGGAGCGTCTTGCCACATGTCAGCACTCGGTCTGACTGAGCGCCTTCAGGAGAGAGGCCCAAGCAAGACGAACCCCGAGGAGCCTCTTTACACATGTCAACACTGGGACTGACAGATGGCCTCCAGGAGAGAGGCCCAAGCAAGACGCACCCAGAGGAGCGTCTTGCCACATGTCACCACTGGGTCTGACTGAGCACCTCCAGGAGAGAGGCCCAAGCAAGACGCGCCCCGAGGAGCATCATGCCACATGTCACTACTCGGTCTGACTGAGAGCCTCCAGGAGAGAGGCCCAAGGAAGACGCGCCCCGAGGAGCGTCTTGCCACGTGTCAACACTGGGTCTGACAGAGGGCCTCCAGGAGAGAGGCCCAAGCAAGACGCGCCCCGAGGAGCGTCTTGCCACATGTCAGCACTGGGTCTGACTGAGCGCCTCCAGGAGAGTGGCCCCAGCAAGACGCGCCCCGAGGAGCGTCTTGCCTTATGTCAGCACTCGATCTTACTGAGTGCCTCCAGGAGAGAGGCCCAAGTAAGACGCGCCCCGAGGAGCGTCAGGCCACATGTCACTACTCGGTCTGACTGAGCGCCTCCAGGAGAGAGGCCCAAGCAAGACGCGCCACGAGGAGCGTCTTGCCACATGTCAACACTGGTTCTGACTGAGCGCCTCCAGGAGAGAGGCCCAAGCCAGACGCGCCACGAGGAGCGTCTTGCCACCTGTCAACACTTGGTTCTGACTGAGCGCCTCCAGGAGAGAGGCCCAAGCAAGACGCGTCCCGAGGAGCGTCTTGCCACATGTCACCACTGGGTCTGACTGAGCGGCTCCAGGAGAGAGGCCCAACCAAGACGTGCCCCGAGGAGCGTCTTGCCACATGCCAACACTGGGTCTGACTGAGCGCCTCCAGGAGAGAGGCCCAAGCAAGACGCACCCCGATGAGCGTCTTGCCACATGTCAGCACTGGGTCTGACTGAGCGCCTCCATTAGAGAGGCCCCAGCAAGACGCGCCCGAGAAGCATCTTGCCTTATGTCAGCACTCAGTCTGACTGAGCGCCTCCAGGAGAGAGGCCCAAGCAAGACGCACCCCGAGGAGCGTCTTGCCACATGTCAACAATGGGTCTGACTGAGGGCCTCCAGGAGAGAACCCCAAGCAAAACACACCCCGAGGAGCGTCTTGCCACATGTCAACACTGGTTCTGACTGAGCGCCTCCAGGAGAGAGGCCCAAGCAAGACGCGCCCCGAGGAGCTTCTTGCCACATGTCAGCACTCGGTCTGACTGTGCGCCTCCAGGAGAGAGTCAAGACGCGCGCCGAGGAGTGTCTTGTCACATGTCAACAATGGGTCTGACTGAGCGCCTCCAGGAGAGAGGCCCAAGCAAGACGCGCCCCGAGGAGCGTCTTGACACATGTCACCACTGGGTCTGACTGAGCGCCTCCAGGAGAGAGGCCCAAGCAAGACGTGCCCCGAGGAGCGTCAGGCCACATGTAACTACTCGGTCTGACTGAGCGCCTCCAGGAGAGAGGCCCAAGCAAGACGCGCCCCGAGGAGCGTCTTGCCACGTGTCAACACTGGGTCTGATTGAGGGCCTTCGGGAGAGAGGCCGAAGCAAGACGCGCCCCGAGGAGCGTCTTGCCACATGTCAGCACTCGGTCTGACTGAGCGCCTCCAGGAGAGAGGCCCAAGCAAGACGCCCCCCGAGGAGATTTTGCCACATGTCAACACTGGTTCTTTCTGAGCGCCTCCAGGAGAGAAGCCCAAGCAAGACGCGCCCCGAGGAGCGTCTTGCCACGTGTCACCACTGGGTCTGATTGAGCGCCTCCAGGAGAGAGGACCCAGCAAGACGCGCCCCGAGAAGCGTCTTGCCTTATGTCAGCACTCGGTCTGACTGAGCGCCTCCAGGAGAGAGGCCCAAGCAAGACGCGCCCCGAGGAGCGTCTTGCCACATGGCAACAATGGGTCTGACAGAGGGCCTCCAGGAGAGAGGCCCAAGCAAGACGTGCCCCGAGGAGCGTCTTGCCACATGTCACCTCTGGGTCTGACTGAGCGCCTCCAGGAGAGAGGCCCAAGCAAGACGCGCCCCGAGGAGCGTCTTGTCACATGTCAACACTGGGTCTGACTGAGCGCCTCCAGGAGAGAGGCCCAAGCAAGAAGCGCCCCGAGGAGCGTCTTGCCACATGTCAGCACTCGGTCTGACTGAGCGCCTCCAGGAGAGAGGCCCAAGCAAGATGCGCCCCGAGGAGCGTCTTGCCACATGTCAACACTGGGTCTGACTGAGGGCCTCCAGGAGAGAAGCCCAAGCAAGACGCGCCCCGAAGAGCGTCTTGCCACTTGTCAGCACTCGGTCTGACTGAGCGCCTCCAGGAGAGAGGCCCAAGCAAGACGCGCCCCGAGGAGCGTCTTGACACATGTCAACACTGGGTCTGACTGAGCGCCCCCAGGAGAGAGGCCCAAGCAAGACGCGCCCCGAGGAGCGTCTTGCCACATGTCACCTCTGGTTCTGACTGAGCGCCTCCAGGAGAGAGGACCAAGCAATACGCGCCCCGAGGAGCGTCTTGCCACATGTCACCACTGGGTCTGACTGAGCGCCTCCAGGAGAGAGGCCCAACCAAGACGCGCCCCGAGGAGAGTCTTGCCACATGCCAACACTGGGTCTGACTGAGCGCCTCCAGGAGAGAGGCCCAAGCAAGACGCGCCCCGAGGAGCGTCTTGCCACATGTCAACATTGGGTCTGACTGAGGGCTTCCAGGAGAGAAGCCCAAGCAACACGCGGCCCGAGGAGCGTCTTGCCACATGTCAGCACTTGGTCTGACTGAGCGCCTCCAGGAGAGAGGCCCAAGCAAGACGCGCCCCGAGGAGCGTCTTGCCACATTTCAACAATGGGTCTGACTGAGGGCCTCCAGGAGAGAAGCCCAAGCAAGACGCGCCCCGAAGAGCGTCTTTACACATGTCAACACTGGGACTGACAGAGGGCCTCCAGGAGAGAGGCCCAAGCAAGATGCGCCCCGAGGAGTGTCTTGCCACATGTCACCACTGGGTCTGACTGAGCACCTCCAGGAGAGAGGCCCAAGCAAGACGCGCCCCGAGGAGCATCATGCCACATGTCACTACTCGGTCTGACTGAGAGCCTCCAGGAGAGAGGCCCAAGGAAGACGCGCCCCGAGGAGCGTATGCCACGTGTCAACACTGGGTCTGACAGAGGGCCTCCAGGAGAGAGGCCCAAGCAAGACGCGCCCCGAGGAGCGTCTTGCCACGTGTCACCACTGGGTCTGATTGAGCGCCTCCAGGAGAGAGGACCCAGCAAGACGCGCCCCGAGAAGCGTCTTGCCTTATGTCAGCACTCGGTCTGACTGAGCGCCTCCAGGAGAGAGGCCCAAGCAAGACGCGCCCCGAGGAGCGTCTTGCCACATGGCAACAATGGGTCTGACAGAGGGCCTCCAGGAGAGAGGCCCAAGCAAGACGTGCCCCGAGGAGCGTCTTGCCACATGTCACCTCTGGGTCTGACTGAGCGCCTCCAGGAGAGAGGCCCAAGCAAGACGCGCCCCGAGGAGCGTCTTGTCACATGTCAACACTGGGTCTGACTGAGCGCCTCCAGGAGAGAGGCCCAAGCAAGACGCGCCCCGAGGAGCGTCTTGCCACATGTCAGCACTCGGTCTGACTGAGCGCCTCCAGGAGAGAGGCCCAAGCAAGATGCGCCCCGAGGAGCGTCTTGCCACATGTCAACACTGGGTCTGACTGAGGGCCTCCAGGAGAGAAGCCCAAGCAAGACGCGCCCCGAAGAGCGTCTTGCCACTTGTCAGCACTCGGTCTGACTGAGCGCCTCCAGGAGAGAGGCCCAAGCAAGACGCGCCCCGAGGAGCGTCTTGACACATGTCAACACTGGGTCTGACTGAGCGCCCCCAGGAGAGAGGCCCAAGCAAGACGCGCCCCGAGGAGCGTCTTGCCACATGTCACCTCTGGTTCTGACTGAGCGCCTCCAGGAGAGAGGACCAAGCAATACGCGCCCCGAGGAGCGTCTTGCCACATGTCACCACTGGGTCTGACTGAGCGCCTCCAGGAGAGAGGCCCAACCAAGACGCGCCCCGAGGAGAGTCTTGCCACATGCCAACACTGGGTCTGACTGAGCACCTCCAGGAGAGAGGCCCAAGCAAGACGCGCCCCGAGGAGCGTCTTGCCACATGTCAACATTGGGTCTGACTGAGGGCTTCCAGGAGAGAAGCCCGAGCAACACGCGGCCCGAGGAGCGTCTTGCCACATGTCAGCACTTGGTCTGACTGAGCGCCTCCAGGAGAGAGGCCCAAGCAAGACGCGCCCCGAGGAGCGTCTTGCCACATTTCAACAATGGGTCTGACTGAGGGCCTCCAGGAGAGAAGCCCAAGCAAGACGCGCCCCGAAGAGCATCTTGACACATGTCAACACTGGGACTGACAGAGGGCCTCCAGGAGAGAGGCCCAAGCAAGATGCGCCCCGAGGAGTGTCTTGCCACATGTCACCACTGGGTCTGACTGAGCACCTCCAGGAGAGAGGCCCAAGCAAGACGCGCCCCGAGGAGCATCATGCCACATGTCACTACTCGGTCTGACTGAGAGCCTCCAGGAGAGAGGCCCAAGGAAGACGCGCCCCGAGGAGCGTATGCCACGTGTCAACACTGGGTCTGACAGAGGGCCTCCAGGAGAGAGGCCCAAGCAAGACGCGCCCCGAGGAGCGTCTTGCCACATGTCAGCACTGGGTCTGACTGAGCGCCTCCAGAAGAGAGGCCCCAGCAAGATGTGCCCCGAGGAGCATCTTGCCTTATGTCAGCACTCGATCTTACTGAGTGCCTCCAGGAGAGAGGCCCAAGCAAGACGCGCCCCGAGGAGCGTCTTGCCACATGTCAACAATTGTTCTGCCTGAGGGCCTCCAGGAGAGAAGCCCAAGCAAGACATGCCCCGAGGAGCGTCTTGCCACATGTCAACACTGGTTCTGACTGAGCGCCTTCAGGAGAGATCCCCAAGCAAGACGAGCCCCGAGGAGCGTCTTGCCACATGTCAACAATTGTTCTGCCTGAGAGCCTCCAGGAGAGAAGCCCAAGCAAGACGTGCCCCGAGGAGCGTCTTGCCACATGTCAACACTGGTTCTGACTGAGCGCCTTCAGGAGAGAGGCCCAAGCAAGACGAGCCCCGAGGAGCGTCTTGCCATGTGTCAACACTGGGTCTGACTGAGCGCCTCCAGGAAAGAGGCCCAAGCAAGACGCGCCCCGAGGAGCGTCTTGCCACATGTCAACAATGGGTCTTACTGAGGGCCTCCAGGAGAGAGGCCCAAGCAAGACGCGCCCCGAGGAGCATCTTGCCACATGTCAGCACTCGGTCTGTCTGAGCGACTCCAGGAGAGAGGCCAAAGCAAGACACGCCCGGAGGAGCGTCTTGCCACATGTCAACACTCGGCCTGACAGAGGGCCTCCAGGAGAGAGGCCCAAGCAAGACGCGCCCCGAGGAGCGTCTTGCCACATGTCAACTCTGGGTCTGACTGAGCGCCTCCAGGAGAGAGGCCCAAGCAAGACGCGCCCCGAGGAGCGTCTTGCCACATGTCAACACTAGGTCTGACTGAGCGCCTCCAGGAGAGAGGCCCAAGCAAGACGCGCCCCGAGGAGCGTCTTGCCACATGTCACCTCTGGTTCTGACTGAGCGCCTCCAGGAGAGAGGCCCAAGCAAGACGCGCCCCGAGGAGCGTCTTGCCACATGTCAGCACTCGGTCTGACTGAGCGCCTCCAGGAGAGAGGCCCAAGCAAGACGCGCCCCGAGGAGCGTCTTGACACATGTCAACACTGGGACTGACAGAGGGCCTCCAGGAGAGAGGCCCAAGCAAGACGCGCCCCGAGGAGTGTCTTGCCACATGTCACCACTGCGTCTGACTGAGCACCTCCAGGAGAGAGGCCCAAGCAAGACGAGCCCCGAGGAGCGTCTTGCCACGTGTCAACACTGGGTCTGACTGAGCGCCTCCAGGAGAGAGGCCCAAGCAAGACGCGCCCCGAGGAGCGTCTTGCCACATGTCAACAATGGGTCTTACTGAGGGCCTCCAGGAGAGAAGCCCAAGCAAGATGCGCCCCGAGGAGCTTCTTGCCACATGTCAGCACTCGGTCTGACTGAGCGCCTCCAGGAGAGAGGCCCAAGCAAGAAGCGCCCCGAGGAGCGTCTTGCCACATGTCAACACTCGGCCTGACAGAGGGCCTCCAGGAGAGAGGCCCAAGCAAGAAGCGCCCCGAGGAGCGTCTTGCCACATGTCACTACTCAGTCTGACTGAGCACCTCCAGGAGAGAGGCCCAAGCAAGACGCGCCCCTAGGAGCGTCTTGCCACATGTCAACACTGGGTCTGACTGAGCTTCTCCAGGAGACAGGCCCAAGCAAGACACGCCCCGAGGAGCGTCTTGACACATGTCAACACTGGGTCTGACTGAGGGCCTCCATGAGAGAAGCCCAAGCAAGACGCGCCCCGAGGAGCATCTTGCCACATGTCAACACTGGGTCTGACTGAGCGCCTCCAGGAGAGAGGCCCAAGCAAGACACGCCCCGAGGAGCGTCTTGACACATGTCAACACTGGGTCTGACTGAGGGCCTCCATGAGAGAAGCCCAAGCAAGACGCGCCCCGAGGAGAGTCTTGCCACATGTCAACACTGGGTCTGACAGAGGGCATCCAGGAGAGAGGCCCAAGCAATGCGCGCCCCGAGGAGCGTCTTGCCACATGTTACCACTGGGTCTGACTGAGCGCCTCCAGGAGAGAGGCCCAACCAAGACGCGCCCCGAGGAGCGTCTTGCCACGTGTCAACACTGGGTCTGACTGAGCGCCTCCAGGAGAAAGGCCCAAGCAAGAAGCGCCCCGAGGAGCGTCTTGCCACGTGTCAACACTGGGTCTGACAGAGGGCCTCCAGGAGAGAGGCCCAAGCAAGACGCGCCCCGAGGAGCGTCTTGCCACATGTCAGCACTGGGTCTGACAGAGGGCCTCCAGGAGAGAGGCCCAAGCAAGAAGCGCCCCGAGGAGCGTCTTGCCACATGTCACTACTCAGTCTGACTGAGCACCTCCAGGAGAGAGGCCCAAGCAAGACGCGCCCCTAGGAGCGTCTTGCCACATGTCAACACTGGGTCTGACTGAGCGCCTCCAGGAGACAGGCCCAAGCAAGACACGCCCCGAGGAGCGTCTTGACACATGTCAACACTGGGTCTGACTGAGGGCCTCCATGAGAGAAGCCCAAGCAAGACGCGCCCCGAGGAGAGTCTTGCCACATGCCAACACTGGGTCTGACAGAGGGCATCCAGGAGAGAGGCCCAAGCAATGCGCGCCCCGAGGAGCGTCTTGCCACATGTTACCACTGGGTCTGACTGAGCGCCTCCAGGAGAGAGGCCCAACCAAGACGCGCCCCGAGGAGAGTCTTGCCACGTGTCAACACTGGGTCTGACTGAGCGCCTCCAGGAGAAAGGCCCCAAGCAAGACGCGCCCCGAGGAGCGTCTTGCCACGTGTCACCACTGGGTCTGACTGAGCTTCTCCAGGAGAGAGGCCCAACCAAGACGCGCCCCGAGGAGAGTCTTGCCACGTGTCAACACTGGGTCTGACTGAGCGCCTCCAGGAGAAAGGCCCCAAGCAAGACGCGCCCCGAGGAGCGTCTTGCCACGTGTCACCACTGGGTCTGACTGAGCTTCTCCAGGAGAGAGGCCCAAGCAAGACGCGCCCCGAGGAGCGTCTTGCCACATGTCAACACTGGGTCTGACTGAGCGCCTCCAGGAGAGAGGCCCAAGCAAGACGCGCCCCGAGTAGCGTCTTGCCACATGTCAACAATGGGTCTGGCTGAGGGCCTCCAGGAGAGAAGCCCAAGCAAGACACGCCCCGAGGAGCGTCTTGCCACATGTCAACACTGGTTCTGACTGAGCGCCTCCAGGCGAGAGGCCCAAGCAAGACGCGCCCCGAGGAGCGTCTTGCCACGTGTCACCACTGGGTCTGTCTGAGCGCCTCCAGGAGAGAGGCCCAAGCAACACGCGGCCCGAGGACCGTCTTGCCACATGTCAGCTCTCGGTCTGACTGAGCGCCCCCAGGAGAGAGGCCCAAGCAAGACGCGCCCCGAGGAGTGTCTTGCCACATGTCAACAATGGGTCTGACTGAGGGCCTCCAGGAGAGAAGCCCAAGCAACACGCGGCCCGAGGAGCGTCTTGCCACATGACAGCACTCGGTCTGACTGAGCGCCTCCAGGAGAGAGGCCCAAGCAAGACGCGCCCCGAGGAGCGTCAGGCCACATGTCACTACTCGGTCTGACTGAGCGCCTCCAGGAGAGAGGCCCAAGCAAGACGCGCCCCGAGGAGCGTCTTGCCACGTGTCAACACTGGGTCTGACTGAGCGCCTCCAGGAAAGAGGCCCAAGCAAGACGCGCCCCGAGGAGCGTCTTGCCACATGTCAACAATGGGTCTTACTGAGGGCCTCCAGGAGAGAGGCCCAAGCAAGACGCGCCCCGAGGAGCATCTTGCCACATGTCAGCACTCGGTCTGTCTGAGCGACTCCAGGAGAGAGGCCAAAGCAAGACACGCCCGGAGGAGCGTCTTGCCACATGTCAACACTCGGCCTGACAGAGGGCCTCCAGGAGAGAGGCCCAAGCAAGACGCGCCCCGAGGAGCGTCTTGCCACATGTCAACTCTGGGTCTGACTGAGCGCCTCCAGGAGAGAGGCCCAAGCAAGACGCGCCCCGAGGAGCGTCTTGCCACATGTCAACACTAGGTCTGACTGAGCGCCTCCAGGAGAGAGGCCCAAGCAAGACGCGCCCCGAGGAGCGTCTTGCCACATGTCACCTCTGGTTCTGACTGAGCGCCTCCAGGAGAGAGGCCCAAGCAAGACGCGCCCCGAGGAGCGTCTTGCCACATGTCAGCACTCGGTCTGACTGAGCGCCTCCAGGAGAGAGGCCCAAGCAAGACGCGCCCCGAGGAGCGTCTTGACACATGTCAACACTGGGACTGACAGAGGGCCTCCAGGAGAGAGGCCCAAGCAAGACGCGCCCCGAGGAGTGTCTTGCCACATGTCACCACTGGGTCTGACTGAGCACCTCCAGGAGAGAGGCCCAAGCAAGACGAGCCCCGAGGAGCGTCTTGCCACGTGTCAACACTGGGTCTGACTGAGCGCCTCCAGGAGAGAGGCCCAAGCAAGACGCGCCCCGAGGAGCGTCTTGCCACATGTCAACAATGGGTCTTACTGAGGGCCTCCAGGAGAGAAGCCCAAGCAAGATGCGCCCCGAGGAGCTTCTTGCCACATGTCAGCACTCGGTCTGACTGAGCGCCTCCAGGAGAGAGGCCAAAGCAAGACGCGCCCGGAGGAGCGTCTTGCCACTTGTCAACACTCGGTCTGACTGAGCGCCTCCAGGAGAGAGGCCCAAGCAAGAAGCGCCCCGAGGAGCGTCTTGCCACATGTCAACACTCGGCCTGACAGAGGGCCTCCAGGAGAGAGGCCCAAGCAAGAAGCGCCCCGAGGAGCGTCTTGCCACATGTCACTACTCAGTCTGACTGAGCACCTCCAGGAGAGAGGCCCAAGCAAGACGCGCCCCTAGGAGCGTCTTGCCACATGTCAACACTGGGTCTGACTGAGCTTCTCCAGGAGACAGGCCCAAGCAAGACACGCCCCGAGGAGCGTCTTGACACATGTCAACACTGGGTCTGACTGAGGGCCTCCATGAGAGAAGCCCAAGCAAGACGCGCCCCGAGGAGCATCTTGCCACATGTCAACACTGGGTCTGACTGAGCGCCTCCAGGAGAGAGGCCCAAGCAAGACACGCCCCGAGGAGCGTCTTGACACATGTCAACACTGGGTCTGACTGAGGGCCTCCATGAGAGAAGCCCAAGCAAGACGCGCCCCGAGGAGAGTCTTGCCACATGTCAACACTGGGTCTGACAGAGGGCATCCAGGAGAGAGGCCCAAGCAATGCGCGCCCCGAGGAGCGTCTTGCCACATGTTACCACTGGGTCTGACTGAGCGCCTCCAGGAGAGAGGCCCAACCAAGACGCGCCCCGAGGAGCGTCTTGCCACGTGTCAACACTGGGTCTGACTGAGCGCCTCCAGGAGAAAGGCCCAAGCAAGAAGCGCCCCGAGGAGCGTCTTGCCACGTGTCAACACTGGGTCTGACAGAGGGCCTCCAGGAGAGAGGCCCAAGCAAGACGCGCCCCGAGGAGCGTCTTGCCACATGTCAGCACTGGGTCTGACAGAGGGCCTCCAGGAGAGAGGCCCAAGCAAGAAGCGCCCCGAGGAGCGTCTTGCCACATGTCACTACTCAGTCTGACTGAGCACCTCCAGGAGAGAGGCCCAAGCAAGACGCGCCCCTAGGAGCGTCTTGCCACATGTCAACACTGGGTCTGACTGAGCGCCTCCAGGAGACAGGCCCAAGCAAGACACGCCCCGAGGAGCGTCTTGACACATGTCAACACTGGGTCTGACTGAGGGCCTCCATGAGAGAAGCCCAAGCAAGACGCGCCCCGAGGAGAGTCTTGCCACATGTCAACACTGGGTCTGACAGAGGGCATCCAGGAGAGAGGCCCAAGCAATGCGCGCCCCGAGGAGCGTCTTGCCACATGTTACCACTGGGTCTGACTGAGCGCCTCCAGGAGAGAGGCCCAACCAAGACGCGCCCCGAGGAGAGTCTTGCCACGTGTCAACACTGGGTCTGACTGAGCGCCTCCAGGAGAAAGGCCCCAAGCAAGACGCGCCCCGAGGAGCGTCTTGCCACGTGTCACCACTGGGTCTGACTGAGCTTCTCCAGGAGAGAGGCCCAACCAAGACGCGCCCCGAGGAGAGTCTTGCCACGTGTCAACACTGGGTCTGACTGAGCGCCTCCAGGAGAAAGGCCCCAAGCAAGACGCGCCCCGAGGAGCGTCTTGCCACGTGTCACCACTGGGTCTGACTGAGCTTCTCCAGGAGAGAGGCCCAAGCAAGACGCGCCCCGAGGAGCGTCTTGCCACATGTCAACACTGGGTCTGACTGAGCGCCTCCAGGAGAGAGGCCCAAGCAAGACGCGCCCCGAGTAGCGTCTTGCCACATGTCAACAATGGGTCTGGCTGAGGGCCTCCAGGAGAGAAGCCCAAGCAAGACACGCCCCGAGGAGCGTCTTGCCACATGTCAACACTGGTTCTGACTGAGCGCCTCCAGGCGAGAGGCCCAAGCAAGACGCGCCCCGAGGAGCGTCTTGCCACGTGTCACCACTGGGTCTGTCTGAGCGCCTCCAGGAGAGAGGCCCAAGCAACACGCGGCCCGAGGACCGTCTTTCCACATGTCAGCTCTCGGTCTGACTGAGCGCCCCCAGGAGAGAGGCCCAAGCAAGACGCGCCCCGAGGAGTGTCTTGCCACATGTCAACAATGGGTCTGACTGAGGGCCTCCAGGAGAGAAGCCCAAGCAACACGCGGCCCGAGGAGCGTCTTGCCACATGACAGCACTCGGTCTGACTGAGCGCCTCCAGGAGAGAGGCCCAAGCAAGACGCCCCCGGAGGAGTGTCTTGACACATGTCACCACTGGGTCTGACTGAGCGCCTCCAGGAGAGAGGCCCAAGCAAGACGCGCCCCGAGGAGCGTCAGGCCACATGTCACTACTCGGTCTGACTGAGCGCCTCCAGGAGAGAGGCCCAAGCAAGACGCGCCCCGAGGAGCGTCTTGCCACGTGTCAACACTGGGTCCGATTGAGGGCCTTCTGGAGAGAGGCCCAAGCAAGACGCGCCCCGAGGAGCGTCTTGCCACATGTCAACAATGAGTCTGACTGAGGGCCTCCAGCAGAGAAGCCCAAGCAAGACGCGCCCCCAGGAGCGTCTTCCCACATGTCAGCACTCGGTCTGACTGAGCGCCTCCAGGAGAGAGGCCCAAGCAAGACGCGCCCCGAGGAGCGTCTTGCCATATGTCAACAATGGGTCTTACTGAGGGCCTCCAGGAGAGAAGCCCAAGCAAGACGCGCCCCGAGGAGCTTCTTGCCACATGTCAGCACTCGGTCTGACTGAGCGCCTCCAGGAGAGAGGCCAAAGCAAGACGCGCCCCGAGGAGCGTCTTGCCACATGTCAGCACTGGGTCTCACTGAGCTCCTCCAGGAGAGAGGCCCCAGCAAGACGCGCCCCGAGGAGCGTCTTGCCACATGTCAGCACTCGGTCTGACTGAGCGCCTCCCGGAGAGAGGCCCAAGCAAGACGCGCCCGGAGGAGTGTCTTGCCACATGTCAACACTGGGTCTCACTGAGCGCCTCCAGGAGAGAGGCCCAAGCAAGACGCGCCCCGAGGAGCGTCAGGCCACGTGTCACTACTCGGTCTGACTGAGCGCCTCCAGGAGAGAGGCCCAAGCAATACGCGCCCCGAGGAGCGTCTTGCCACGTGTCAACACTGGGTCTGATTGGGGGCCTTCTGGAGAGAGGCCCAAGCAAGACGCACCCCGAGGAGCGTCTTGCCACATGTCAGCACTCGGTCTGACTGAGCGCCTCCAGGAGAGAGGCCCAAGCAAGACGCACCCCGAGGAGCGTCTTGCCACATGTCAAGACTAGGTCTGACTGAGCGCCTCCAGGAGAGAGGCCCAAGCAAGACGCGCCACGAGGAGCTTCTTGCCACATGTCAACACTGGTTCTGACTGAGCGGCTCCAGGAGAGAGGCCCAACCAAGACGCGCCCCGAGGAGCGTCTTGCCACATGTCACCACTGGGTCTCACTGAGCGGCTCCAGGAGAGAGTCCCAAAAAAGACGCGCCCCGAGGAGCGTCTTGCCACATGTCAACAATGGGTCTGACTGAGGGCCTCCAGGAGAGAAGCCCAAGCAAGACGCGCCCCGAGGAGCGTCTTGCCACATGTCAGCCCCCGGTCTGACTGAGCGCCTCCAGGAGAGAGGCCCAAGCAAGACGTGCCCCGAGGAGCGTCTTGCCACATGTCAACACTGGGTCTGACTGAGCGCCTGCAGGAGAGAGGCCCAAGCAAGAAACGCCCGAGGAGCGTCTTGACACATGTCAACACTGGGTCTGACTGATCGCCTCCCCAGGAGAGAGGCCCAAGCAAGACGCGCCCCGAGGAGCGTCTTGCCACATGTCACTTCTGGGTCTGACTGAGCGCCTCCAGGAGAGAGGCCCAAGCAAGACGCGCCCCGAGGAGCGTCTTGCCACATGTACACTCTGAGTCTGACTGAGGGCCTCCATGAGAGAAGCCCAAGCAAGACGCGCCCCGAGGAGAGTCTTGCCACATGCCAACACTGGGTCTGACAGTGGGCATCCAGGAGAGAGGCCAAAGCAATACGCGCCCCGAGGAGCGTCTTGCCACATGTCACCACTGGGTCTGACTGAGCGCCTCCAGGAGAGAGGCCCAACCAAGACGCACCCCGAGGAGAGTCTTGCCACATGCCAACACTGGGTCTGACTGAGCGCCTCCAGGAGAGAGGCCCAAGCAAGACGCGCCCCGAGGAGCGTCTTGCCACATGTCAACACTGGGTCTGACTGAGCGCCTCCAGGAGAGACGCCCAAGCAAGACGCGCCCCGAGGAGCGTCTTGCCACATGTCAGCACTGGGTCTGACTGAGCTCCTCCAGGAGAGAGGCCCCAGCAAGACGCGCCCCGAGGAGCGTCTTGCCACATGTCAGCACTCGGTCTGACTGAGCGCCTCCCGGAGAGAGGCCCAAGCCAGACGCGCCCGGAGGAGTGTCTTGCCACATGTCACCACTGGGTCTGACTGAGCGCCTCCAGGAGAGAGGCCCAAGCAAGACGCGCCCCGAGGAGCGTCTTGCCACATGTCAACACTGGGTCTGACTGAGCGCCTAAAGGAGAGAGGCCCAAGCAAGACACGCCCCGAGGAGCGTCTTGACACATGTACACTCTGAGTCTGACTGAGGGCCTCCATGAGAGAAGCCCAAGCAAGACGCGCCCCGAGGAGAGTCTTGCCACATGCCAACACTGGGTCTGACAGAGGGCATCCAGGAGAGAGGCCAAAGCAATACGCGCCCCGAGGAGCGTCTTGCCACATGTCACCACTGGGTCTGACTGAACGCCTCCAGGAGAGAGGCCCAACCAAGATGCACCCCGAGGAGAGTCTTGCCACATGCCAACACTGGGTCTGACTGAGCGCCTCCAGGAGAGAGGCCCAAGCAAGACGCGCCCCGAGTAGCGTCTTGCCACATGTCAACAATGGGTCTGGCTGAGGGCCTCCAGGAGAGAAGCCCAAGCAAGACACGCCCCGAGGAGCGTCTTGCCACATGTCAACACTGGTTCTGACTGAGCGCCTCCAGGCGAGAGGCCCAAGCAAGACGCGCCCCGAGGAGCGTCTTGCCACATGTCAGCACTCGGTCTGACTGAGCGCCTCCCGGAGAGAGGCCCAAGCAAGACGCGCCCGGAGGAGTGTCTTGCCACATGTCAACACTGGGTCTCACTGAGCGCCTCCAGGAGAGAGGCCCAAGCAAGACGCGCCCCGAGGAGCGTCAGGCCACGTGTCACTACTCGGTCTGACTGAGCGCCTCCAGGAGAGAGGCCCAAGCAATACGCGCCCCGAGGAGCGTCTTGCCACGTGTCAACACTGGGTCTGATTGGGGGCCTTCTGGAGAGAGGCCCAAGCAAGACGCACCCCGAGGAGCGTCTTGCCACATGTCAGCACTCGGTCTGACTGAGCGCCTCCAGGAGAGAGGCCCAAGCAAGACGCACCCCGAGGAGCGTCTTGCCACATGTCAAGACTAGGTCTGACTGAGCGCCTCCAGGAGAGAGGCCCAAGCAAGACGCGCCACGAGGAGCTTCTTGCCACATGTCAACACTGGTTCTGACTGAGCGGCTCCAGGAGAGAGGCCCAACCAAGACGCGCCCCGAGGAGCGTCTTGCCACATGTCACCACTGGGTCTCACTGAGCGGCTCCAGGAGAGAGTCCCAAAAAAGACGCGCCCCGAGGAGCGTCTTGCCACATGTCAACAATGGGTCTGACTGAGGGCCTCCAGGAGAGAAGCCCAAGCAAGACGCGCCCCGAGGAGCGTCTTGCCACATGTCAGCCCCCGGTCTGACTGAGCGCCTCCAGGAGAGAGGCCCAAGCAAGACGTGCCCCGAGGAGCGTCTTGCCACATGTCAACACTGGGTCTGACTGAGCGCCTGCAGGAGAGAGGCCCAAGCAAGAAACGCCCGAGGAGCGTCTTGACACATGTCAACACTGGGTCTGACTGATCGCCTCCCCAGGAGAGAGGCCCAAGCAAGACGCGCCCCGAGGAGCGTCTTGCCACATGTCACTTCTGGGTCTGACTGAGCGCCTCCAGGAGAGAGGCCCAAGCAAGACGCGCCCCGAGGAGCGTCTTGCCACATGTACACTCTGAGTCTGACTGAGGGCCTCCATGAGAGAAGCCCAAGCAAGACGCGCCCCGAGGAGAGTCTTGCCACATGCCAACACTGGGTCTGACAGTGGGCATCCAGGAGAGAGGCCAAAGCAATACGCGCCCCGAGGAGCGTCTTGCCACATGTCACCACTGGGTCTGACTGAGCGCCTCCAGGAGAGAGGCCCAACCAAGACGCACCCCGAGGAGAGTCTTGCCACATGCCAACACTGGGTCTGACTGAGCGCCTCCAGGAGAGAGGCCCAAGCAAGACGCGCCCCGAGGAGCGTCTTGCCACATGTCAACACTGGGTCTGACTGAGCGCCTCCAGGAGAGACGCCCAAGCAAGACGCGCCCCGAGGAGCGTCTTGCCACATGTCAGCACTGGGTCTGACTGAGCTCCTCCAGGAGAGAGGCCCCAGCAAGACGCGCCCCGAGGAGCGTCTTGCCACATGTCAGCACTCGGTCTGACTGAGCGCCTCCCGGAGAGAGGCCCAAGCCAGACGCGCCCGGAGGAGTGTCTTGCCACATGTCACCACTGGGTCTGACTGAGCGCCTCCAGGAGAGAGGCCCAAGCAAGACGCGCCCCGAGGAGCGTCTTGCCACATGTCAACACTGGGTCTGACTGAGCGCCTAAAGGAGAGAGGCCCAAGCAAGACACGCCCCGAGGAGCGTCTTGACACATGTACACTCTGAGTCTGACTGAGGGCCTCCATGAGAGAAGCCCAAGCAAGACGCGCCCCGAGGAGAGTCTTGCCACATGCCAACACTGGGTCTGACAGAGGGCATCCAGGAGAGAGGCCAAAGCAATACGCGCCCCGAGGAGCGTCTTGCCACATGTCACCACTGGGTCTGACTGAACGCCTCCAGGAGAGAGGCCCAACCAAGATGCACCCCGAGGAGAGTCTTGCCACATGCCAACACTGGGTCTGACTGAGCGCCTCCAGGAGAGAGGCCCAAGCAAGACGCGCCCCGAGTAGCGTCTTGCCACATGTCAACAATGGGTCTGGCTGAGGGCCTCCAGGAGAGAAGCCCAAGCAAGACACGCCCCGAGGAGCGTCTTGCCACATGTCAACACTGGTTCTGACTGAGCGCCTCCAGGCGAGAGGCCCAAGCAAGACGCGCCCCGAGGAGCGTCTTGCCACGTGTCACCACTGGGTCTGTCTGAGCGCCTCCAGGAGAGAGGCCCAAGCAACACGCGGCCCGAGGACCGTCTTGCCACATGTCAGCTCTCGGTCTGACTGAGCGCCCCCAGGAGAGAGGCCCAAGCAAGACGCGCCCCGAGGAGTGTCTTGCCACATGTCAACAATGGGTCTGACTGAGGGCCTCCAGGAGAGAAGCCCAAGCAACACGCGGCCCGAGGAGCGTCTTGCCACATGACAGCACTCGGTCTGACTGAGCGCCTCCAGGAGAGAGGCCCAAGCAAGACGCCCCCGGAGGAGTGTCTTGACACATGTCACCACTGGGTCTGACTGAGCGCCTCCAGGAGAGAGGCCCAAGCAAGACGCGCCCCGAGGAGCGTCAGGCCACATGTCACTACTCGGTCTGACTGAGCGCCTCCAGGAGAGAGGCCCAAGCAAGACGCGCCCCGAGGAGCGTCTTGCCACGTGTCAACACTGGGTCCGATTGAGGGCCTTCTGGAGAGAGGCCCAAGCAAGACGCGCCCCGAGGAGCGTCTTGCCACATGTCAACAATGAGTCTGACTGAGGGCCTCCAGCAGAGAAGCCCAAGCAAGACGCGCCCCCAGGAGCGTCTTCCCACATGTCAGCACTCGGTCTGACTGAGCGCCTCCAGGAGAGAGGCCCAAGCAAGACGCGCCCCGAGGAGCGTCTTGCCATATGTCAACAATGGGTCTTACTGAGGGCCTCCAGGAGAGAAGCCCAAGCAAGACGCGCCCCGAGGAGCTTCTTGCCACATGTCAGCACTCGGTCTGACTGAGCGCCTCCAGGAGAGAGGCCAAAGCAAGACGCGCCCCGAGGAGCGTCTTGCCACATGTCAGCACTGGGTCTCACTGAGCTCCTCCAGGAGAGAGGCCCCAGCAAGACGCGCCCCGAGGAGCGTCTTGCCACATGTCAGCACTCGGTCTGACTGAGCGCCTCCCGGAGAGAGGCCCAAGCAAGACGCGCCCGGAGGAGTGTCTTGCCACATGTCAACACTGGGTCTCACTGAGCGCCTCCAGGAGAGAGGCCCAAGCAAGACGCGCCCCGAGGAGCGTCAGGCCACGTGTCACTACTCGGTCTGACTGAGCGCCTCCAGGAGAGAGGCCCAAGCAATACGCGCCCCGAGGAGCGTCTTGCCACGTGTCAACACTGGGTCTGATTGGGGGCCTTCTGGAGAGAGGCCCAAGCAAGACGCACCCCGAGGAGCGTCTTGCCACATGTCAGCACTCGGTCTGACTGAGCGCCTCCAGGAGAGAGGCCCAAGCAAGACGCACCCCGAGGAGCGTCTTGCCACATGTCAAGACTAGGTCTGACTGAGCGCCTCCAGGAGAGAGGCCCAAGCAAGACGCGCCACGAGGAGCTTCTTGCCACATGTCAACACTGGTTCTGACTGAGCGGCTCCAGGAGAGAGGCCCAACCAAGACGCGCCCCGAGGAGCGTCTTGCCACATGTCACCACTGGGTCTCACTGAGCGGCTCCAGGAGAGAGTCCCAAAAAAGACGCGCCCCGAGGAGCGTCTTGCCACATGTCAACAATGGGTCTGACTGAGGGCCTCCAGGAGAGAAGCCCAAGCAAGACGCGCCCCGAGGAGCGTCTTGCCACATGTCAGCCCCCGGTCTGACTGAGCGCCTCCAGGAGAGAGGCCCAAGCAAGACGTGCCCCGAGGAGCGTCTTGCCACATGTCAACACTGGGTCTGACTGAGCGCCTGCAGGAGAGAGGCCCAAGCAAGAAACGCCCGAGGAGCGTCTTGACACATGTCAACACTGGGTCTGACTGATCGCCTCCCCAGGAGAGAGGCCCAAGCAAGACGCGCCCCGAGGAGCGTCTTGCCACATGTCACTTCTGGGTCTGACTGAGCGCCTCCAGGAGAGAGGCCCAAGCAAGACGCGCCCCGAGGAGCGTCTTGCCACATGTACACTCTGAGTCTGACTGAGGGCCTCCATGAGAGAAGCCCAAGCAAGACGCGCCCCGAGGAGAGTCTTGCCACATGCCAACACTGGGTCTGACAGAGGGCATCCAGGAGAGAGGCCAAAGCAATACGCGCCCCGAGGAGCGTCTTGCCACATGTCACCACTGGGTCTGACTGAGCGCCTCCAGGAGAGAGGCCCAACCAAGACGCACCCCGAGGAGAGTCTTGCCACATGCCAACACTGGGTCTGACTGAGCGCCTCCAGGAGAGAGGCCCAAGCAAGACGCGCCCCGAGGAGCGTCTTGCCACATGTCAACACTGGGTCTGACTGAGCGCCTCCAGGAGAGACGCCCAAGCAAGACGCGCCCCGAGGAGCGTCTTGCCACATGTCAGCACTGGGTCTGACTGAGCTCCTCCAGGAGAGAGGCCCCAGCAAGACGCGCCCCGAGGAGCGTCTTGCCACATGTCAGCACTCGGTCTGACTGAGCGCCTCCCGGAGAGAGGCCCAAGCCAGACGCGCCCGGAGGAGTGTCTTGCCACATGTCACCACTGGGTCTGACTGAGCGCCTCCAGGAGAGAGGCCCAAGCAAGACGCGCCCCGAGGAGCGTCTTGCCACATGTCAACACTGGGTCTGACTGAGCGCCTAAAGGAGAGAGGCCCAAGCAAGACACGCCCCGAGGAGCGTCTTGACACATGTACACTCTGAGTCTGACTGAGGGCCTCCATGAGAGAAGCCCAAGCAAGACGCGCCCCGAGGAGAGTCTTGCCACATGCCAACACTGGGTCTGACAGAGGGCATCCAGGAGAGAGGCCAAAGCAATACGCGCCCCGAGGAGCGTCTTGCCACATGTCACCACTGGGTCTGACTGAACGCCTCCAGGAGAGAGGCCCAACCAAGATGCACCCCGAGGAGAGTCTTGCCACATGCCAACACTGGGTCTGACTGAGCGCCTCCAGGAGAGAGGCCCAAGCAAGACGCGCCCCGAGGAGCGTCTTGCCACATGTCAACACTGGGTCTGACTGAGCGCCTCCAGGAGAGAGGCCCAAGCAAGACGCGCCCCGAGGAGCGTCTTGCCACATGTCAGCACTGGGTCTGACTGAGCTCCTCCAGGAGAGAGGCCCCAGCAAGACGCGCCCCGAGGAGCGTCTTGCCACATGTCAGCACTCGGTCTGACTGAGCGCCTCCCGGAGAGAGGCCCAAGCAAGACGCGCCCGGAGGAGTGTCTTGCCACATGTCACCACTGGGTCTGACTGAGCGCCTCCAGGATAGAGGCTCAAGCAAGACGCGCCCCGAGGAGCGTCAGGCCACGTGTCACTACTCGGTCTGACTGAGCGCCTCCAGGAGAGAGGCCCAAGCAAGACGCGCCCCGAGGAGCGTCTTGCCACGTGTCAACACTGGGTCTGATTGAGGGCCTTCTGGAGAGAGGCCCAAGCAAGACGCGCCCCGAGGAGCGTCTTGCCACATGTCAGCACTCGGTCTGACTGAGCGCCTCCAGGAGAGAGGCCCAAGCAAGATGCGCCCCGAGGAGCGTATTGCCACATGTCAACAATGGGTCTGACTGAGCGCCTCCAGGAGAGAGGCCCAAGCAAGACGCACCCCGAGGAGCGTCTTGCCACATGTCAACACTAGGTCTGACTGATCGCCTCCAGGAGAGAGGCCCAAGCAAGACGCGCCACGAGGAGCTTCTTGCCACATGTCAACACTGGTTCTGACTGAGCGGCTCCAGGAGAGAGGCCCAACCAAGACGCGCCCCGAGGATCGTCTTGCCACATGTCACCACTGGGTCTGACTGAGCGGCTCCAGGAGAGAGTCCCAAAAAAGACGCGCCCCGAGGAGCGTCTTGCCACATGTCAACAATGGGTCTGACTGAGGGCCTCCAGGAGAGAAGCCCAAGCAAGACGCGCCCCGAGGAGCGTCTTGCCACATGTCAGCCCCCGGTCTGACTGAGCGCCTCCAGGAGAGAGGCCCAAGCAAGACACGCCCCGAGGAGCGTCTTGCCACATGTCAGCACTCGGTCTGACTTAGCGCCTCCAGGAGAGAGGCCCAAGCAAGACGCGCCCCGAGGAGCGTCTTGCCACATGTCAACAATGGGTCTGACTGAGCGCCTCCAGGAGAGAGGCCCAAGCAAGACGCACCCCGAGGAGCGTCTTGCCACATGTCAACACTAGGTCTGACTGAGCGCCTCCAGGAGAGAGGCCCAAGCAAGACGCGCCACGAGGAGCGTCTTGCCACATGTCAACACTGGTTCTGACTGAGCGGCTCCAGGAGAGAGGCCCAACCAAGACGCGCCCCGAGGAGCGTCTTGCCACACGTCACCACTGGGTCTGACTGAGCGGCTCCAGGAGAGAGGCCCAAAAAAGACGCGCCCCGAGGAGCGTCTTGCCACATGTCAACAATGGGTCTGACTGAGGGCCTCCAGGAGAGAGGCCCAAGCAAGACGCACCCCGAGGAGCGTCTTGCCACATGTCACCTCTGGGTCTGACTGAGCGCCTCCAGGAGAGAGGCCCAAGCAAGACGCGCCCCGAGGAGCGTCTTGCCACATGTCAACACTGGGTCTGACTGAGCGCCTAAAGGAGAGAGGCCCAAGCAATACACGCCCCGAGGAGCGTCTTGACACATGTCAACACTGAGTCTGACTGAGGGCCTCCATGAGAGAAGCCCAAGCAAGACGCGCCCAGAGGAGAGTCTTGCCACATGCCAACACTGGGTCTGACAGAGGGCATCCAGGAGAGAGGAGAAAGCATTATGCGCCCCGAGGAGCGTCTTGCCACATGTCACCACTGGGTCTGACTGAGCGCCACCAGGAGAGAGGCCCAACCAAGACGCACCCCGAGGAGAGTCTTGCCACATGCCAACACTGGGTCTGACTGAGCGCCTCCAGGAGAGAGGCCCAAGCAAGACGCGCCCCGAGGAGCGTCTTGCCACGTGTCTCCACTGGGTCTGACTGAGTGCCTCCAGGAGAGAGGCCCAAGCAAGACGCGCCCAGAGGAGCGTCTTGCCACGTGTCACCACTGGGTCTGACTGAGCGCCTCCAGGAGAGAGGCCCAAGCAAGACGCGCCCCGAGGTGCGTCTTGACACATGTCAACACTGAGTCTGACTGAGGGCCTCCATGAGAGAAGCCCAAGCAAGACGCGCCCCGAGGAGAGTCTTGCCACATGTCAACACTGGGTCTGACAAAGGGCATCCAGGAGAGAGGCCCAAGCAATACGCGCCCCGAGGAGCGTCTTGCCACATGTCACCACTGGGTCTGACTGAGCGCCTCCAGGAGAGAGGCCCAACCAAGACGCGCCCCGAAGAGAGTTTTGCCACACGCCAACACTGGGTCTGACTGAGCGCCTCCAGGAGAGAGGCCCAAGCAAGACGCGCCCCGAGGAGCGTCTTGCCAGGTGTCACCACTGGGTCTGACTGAGTGCCTCCAGGAGAGAGGCCCAAGCAAGACGCGCCCCGAGGAGCGTCTTGCCACGTGTCACCACTGGGTCTGACTGAGCGCCTCCAGGAGAGAGGCCCAAGCAAGACGCGCCCCGAGGAGCGTCTTGCCACATGTCAACAATGGGTCTGACTGAGGGCCTCCAGGAGAGAAGCCCAAGCAAGACGCGCCCCGAGGAGCGTCTTGCCACATGTCAACACTGGGTCTGACTGAGCGCCTCCAGGAGAGAGGCCCAAGCAAGATGCGCCCTGAGGAGCGTCTTGCCACATGTCAGCACTGGGTCTGACTGAGCTCCTCCAGGAGAGAGGCCCAAGCAAGACGCGCCCCGAGGAGCGTCTTGCCTTATGTCAGCACTCGGTCTGACTGAGCGCCTCCAGGAGAGAGGCCCAAGCAAGATGCGCCCCGAGGAGCGTCTTGCCACATGTCAACAATGGGTCTGACTGAGGGCCTCCAGGAGAGAAGCCCAAGCAAGACACGCCCCGAGGAGCGTCTTGCCACATGTCAACACTGGTTCTGACTGAGCGCCTCCTGGAGAGAGGCCCAAGCAAGACACGCCCCGAGGAGCGACTTGCCACGTGTCACCACTGGGTCTGACTGAGCGCCTCCAGGAGAGAGGCCCAAGCAAGACGCGCCCCGAGGAGCGTCTTGCCACATGTCAACAATGGCTCTGACTGAGGGCCTCCAGGAGAGAAGCCCAAGCAACACGCGGCCCGAGGACCGTCTTGCCACATGTCAGCACTCGGTCTGACTGAGCGCCCCCAGGAGAGAGGCCCAAGCAAGACGCGCCCGGAGGAGTGTCTTGCCACATGTCACCACTGGGTCTGACTTAGCGCATCCAGGAGAGAGGCCCAAGCTAGATGCGCCCCGCGGAGCGTCAGGCCACATGTCACTACTCGGTCTGACTGAGCGCCTCCAGGAGAGAGGCCCAAGCAAGACGCGCCCCGAGGAGCGTCTTGCCACGTGTCACCACTGGGTCTGACTGAGTGCCTCCAGGAGAGAGGCCCAAGCAAGACGCGCCCCGAGGAGCGTCTTGCCACGTGTCACCACTGGGTCTGACTGAGCGCCTCCAGGAGAGAGGCCCAAGCAAGACGCGCCCCGAGGAGCGTCTTGCCACGTGTCACCACTGGGTCTGACTGAGTGCCTCCAGGAGAGAGGCCCAAGCAAGACGCGCCCCGAGGAGCGTCTTGACACATATCAACACTGGGTCTGACTGAGCGCCTCCAGGAGAGAGGCCCAAGCAAGATGCGCCCTGAGGAGCGTCTTGCCACATGTCAGCACTGGGTCTGACTGAGCTCCTCTAGGAGAGAGGCCCAAGCAAGACGCGCCCCGAGGAGCGTCTTGCCTTATGTCAGCACTCGGTCTGACTGAGCGCCTCCAGGAGAGAGGCCCAAGCAAGATGCGCCCCGAGGAGCGTCTTGCCACATGTCAACAATGGGTCTGACTGAGGGCCTCCAGGAGAGAAGCCCAAGCAAGACACGCCCCGAGGAGCGTCTTGCCACATGTCAACACTGGTTCTGACTGAGCGCCTCCAGGAGAGAGCTCCAAGCAAGACACGCCCCGAGGAGCGACTTGCCACGTGTCACCACTGGGTCTGACTGAGCGCCTCCAGGAGAGAGGCCCAAGCAAGACACGCCCCGAGGAGCGTCTTGCCACATGTCAACACTGGTTCTGACTGAGCGCCTCCAGGAGAGAGGCCCAAGCAAGACGCGCCCCGAGGAGCGTCTTGCCACATGTCAACAATGAGTCTTACTGAGGGCCTCCAGGAGAGAAGCCCAAGCAAGACACGCCCCGAGGAGCGTCTTGCCACATGTCAACACTGGTTCTGACTGAGCGCCTCCAGGAGAGAGGCCCAAGCAAGACACGCCCCGAGGAGCGACTTGCCACGTGTCACCACTGGGTCTGACTGAGCGCCTCCAGGAGAGAGGCCCAAGCAAGACGCGCCCCGAGGAGCGTCTTGCCACATGTCAGCACTCGGTCTGACTGAGCGCCTCCAGGAGAGAGGCCCAAGCAAGATGCGCCCCGAGGAGCGTCTTGCCACATGTCAACAATGGGTCTGACTGAGGGCCTCCAGGAGAGAAGCCCAAGCAAGACACGCCCCGAGGAGCGTCTTGCCACATGTCAACACTGGTTCTGACTGAGCGCCTCCAGGAGAGAGGCCCAAGCAAGATGCGCCCCGAGGAGCGTCTTGCCACATGTCAACAATGGGTCTGACTGAGGGCCTCCAGGAGAGAAGCCCAAGCAAGACACGCCCCGAGGAGCGTCTTGCCACATGTCAACACTGGTTCTGACTGAGCGCCTCCAGGAGAGAGGCCCAAGCAAGACACGCCCCGAGGAGCGACTTGCCACGTGTCACCACTGGGTCTGACTGAGCGCCTCCAGGAGAGAGGCCCAAGCAAGACGCGCCCCGAGGAGCGTCTTGCCACATGTCAACAATGGCTCTGACTGAGGGCCTCCAGGAGAGAAGCCCAAGCAACACGCGGCCCGAGGAGCGTCTTGCCACATGTCAGCACTCGGTCTGACTGAGCGCCTCCAGGAGAGAGGCCCAAGCAAGACGCGCCCGGAGGAGTGTCTTGCCACATGTCACCACTGGGTCTGACTGAGCGCCTCCAGGAGAGAGGCCCAAGCAAGATGCGCCCCGCGGAGCGTCAGGCAACATGTCACTACTCGGTCTGACTGAGCGCCTCCAGGAGAGAGGCCCAAGCAAGACGCGCCCCGAGGAGCGTCTTGCCACATGTCAACAATGAGTCTGACTGAGGGCCTCCAGCAGAGAAGCCCAAGCAAGACGCGCCCCGAGGAGCGTCTTGCCACATGTCAGCACTCGGTCTGACTGAGCGCCTCCAGGAGAGAGGCCCAAGCAAGACGCGCCCCGAGGAGCGTCTTGCCACATGCCAACACTGGGTCTGACTGAGCGCCTCCAGGAGAGAGGCCCAAGCAAGACGCGCCCCGAGGAGCGTCTTGCCACATGTCAACAATGGGTCTGACTGAGGGCCTCCAGGAGAGAAGCCCAAGCAAGACGCGCCCCGAGGAGCGTCTTGCCACATGCCAACACTGGGTCTGACTGAGCACCTCCAGGAGAGAGGCCCAAGCAAGACGCGCCCCGAGGAGCGTCTTGCCACATGTCAACAATGGGTCTGACTGAGGGCCTCCAGGAGAGAAGCCCAAGCAAGACACGCCCCGAGGAGCGTCTTGCCACATGTCAACACTGGTTCTGACTGAGAGCCTCCAGGAGAGAGGCCCAAGCAAGACACGCCCCGAGGAGCGACTTGCCACGTGTCACCACTGGGTCTGACTGAGCATCTCCAGGAGAGAGGCCCAAGCAAGACGCGCCGCGAGGAGCGTCTTGCCACATGCCAACACTGGGTCTGACTGAGCGCCTCCAGGAGAGAGGCCCAAGCAAGACGCACCCCGAGGAGCGTCTTGCCACGTGTCACCACTGGGTCTGACTGAGCGCCTCCAGGAGAGAGGCCCAAACAAGACGCCCCCCGAGGAGCGTCTTGCCACGTGTCTCCACTGGGTCTGACTGAGCGCCTCCAGGAGAGAGGCCCAAGCAAGACGCGCCACGAGGAGCGTCTTGCCACATGTCAACAATGGGTCTTACTGAGGGCCTTCAGGAGAGAAGCCCAAGCAAGACGCGCCCCGAGGAGCTTCTTGCCACATGTCAGCACTCGGTCTGACTGAGCGCCTCCAGGAGAGAAGCCCAAGCAAGACACGCCCCGAGGAGCGTCTTGCCACATGTCAGCACTCGGTCTGACTGAGCGCCTCCAGGAGAGAGGCCCAAGCAAGATGCGCCCCGAGGAGCGTCTTGCCACATGTCAACAATGGGTCTGACTGAGGGCCTCCAGGAGAGAAGCCCAAGCAAGACACGCCCCGAGGAGCGTCTTGCCACATGTCAACACTGGTTCTGACTTAGCGCCTCCAGGAGAGAGGCCCAAGCAAGACACGCCCCGAGGAGCGACTTGCCACGTGTCACCACTGGGTCTGACTGAGCACCTCCAGGAGAGAGGCCCAAGCAAGACGCGCCCCGAGGAGCGTCTTGCCACATGTCAACAATGGCTCTGACTGAGGGCCTCCAGGAGAGAAGCCCAAGCAACACGCGGCCCGAGGAGCGTCTTGCCACATGTCAGCACTCAGTCTGACTGAGCGCCTCCAGGAGAGAGGCCCAAGCAAGACGCGCCCGGAGGAGTGTCTTGCCACATGTCACCACTGGGTCTGACTGAGCGCCTCCAGGGGAGAGGCCCAAGCAAGATGCGCCCCGCGGAGCGTCAGGCCACATGTCACTACTCGGTCTGACTGAGCGCCTCCAGGAGAGAGCCCCAAGCAAGACGCGCCCCGAGGAGCGTCTTGCCACATGTCAACAATGAGTCTGACTGAGGGCCTCCAGCAGAGAAGCCCAAGCAAGACGCGCCCCGAGGAGCGTCTTGCCACATGTCAGCACTCGGTCTGACTGAGCGCCTCCAGGAGAGAGGCCCAAGCAAGACGCGCCCCGAGGAGCGTCTTGCCACATGCCAACACTGGGTCTGACTGAGCGCCTCCAGGAGAGAGGCCCAAGCAAGACGCGCCCCGAGGAGCGTCTTGCCACATGTCAACAATGGGTCTGACTGAGGGCCTCCAGGAGAGAAGCCCAAGCAAGACGCGCCCCGAGGAGCGTCTTGCCACATGTCAACACTGGGTCTGACTGAGCGCCTCCAGGAGAGAGGCCAAAGCAAGACGCGCCCCGAGGAGCGTCTTGCCACATGTCAACAATGGGTCTGACTGAGGGCCTCCAGGAGAGAAGCCCAAGCAAGACACGCCCCGAGGAGCGTCTTGCCACATGTCAACACTGGTTCTGACTGAGCACCTCCAGGAGAGAGGCCCAAGCAAGACACGCCCCGAGGAGCGACTTGCCACGTGTCACCACTGGGTCTGACTGAGCGCCTCCAGGAGAGAGGCCCAAGCAAGACGCGCCCCGAGGAGCGTCTTGCCACATGTCAACAATGGGTCTGACTGAGGGCCTCCAGGAGAGAAGCCCAAGCAACACGCGGCCCGAGGAGCGTCTTGCCAAATGTCAACACTGGGTCTGACTGAGCGCCTCCAGGAGAGAGGCCCAAGCAAGATGCGCCCTGAGGAGCGTCTTGCCACATGTTAGCACTGGGTCTGACTGAGCTCCTCCAGGAGAGAGGCCCAAGCAAGACGCGCCCCGAGGAGCGTCTTGCCTTATGTCAGCACTCGGTCTGACTGAGCGCCTCCAGGAGAGAGGCCCAAGCAAGATGCGCCCCGAGGAGCGTCTTGCCACATGTCAACAATGGGTCTGACTGAGGGCCTCCAGGAGAGAAGCCCAAGCAAGACACGCCCCGAGGAGCGTCTTGCCACATGTCAACACTGGTTCTGACTGAGCGCCTCCTGGAGAGAGGCCCAAGCAAGACACGCCCCGAGGAGCGACTTGCCACGTGTCACCACTGGGTCTGACTGAGCGCCTCCAGGAGAGAGGCCCAAGCAAGACGCGCCCCGAGGAGCGTCTTGCCACATGTCAACAATGGCTCTGACTGAGGGCCTCCAGGAGAGAAGCCCAAGCAACACGCGGCCCGAGGACCGTCTTGCCACATGTCAGCACTCGGTCTGACTGAGCGCCTCCAGGAGAGAGGCCCAAGCAAGACGCGCCCGGAGGAGTGTCTTGCCACATGTCACCACTGGGTCTGACTTAGCGCATCCAGGAGAGAGGCCCAAGCAAGATGCGCCCCGCGGAGCGTCAGGCCACATGTCACTACTCGGTCTGACTGAGCGCCTCCAGGAGAGAGGCCCAAGCAAGACGCGCCCCGAGGAGCGTCTTGCCACGTGTCACCACTGGGTCTGACTGAGTGCCTCCAGGAGAGAGGCCCAAGCAAGACGCGCCCCGAGGAGCGTCTTGCCACGTGTCACCACTGGGTCTGACTGAGCGCCTCCAGGAGAGAGGCCCAAGCAAGACGCGCCCCGAGGAGCGTCTTGCCACGTGTCACCACTGGGTCTGACTGAGTGCCTCCAGGAGAGAGGCCCAAGCAAGACGCGCCCCGAGGAGCGTCTTGACACATATCAACACTGGGTCTGACTGAGCGCCTCCAGGAGAGAGGCCCAAGCAAGATGCGCCCTGAGGAGCGTCTTGCCACATGTCAGCACTGGGTCTGACTGAGCTCCTCCAGGAGAGAGGCCCAAGCAAGACGCGCCCCGAGGAGCGTCTTGCCTTATGTCAGCACTCGGTCTGACTGAGCGCCTCCAGGAGAGAGGCCCAAGCAAGATGCGCCCCGAGGAGCGTCTTGCCACATGTCAACAATGGGTCTGACTGAGGGCCTCCAGGAGAGAAGCCCAAGCAAGACACGCCCCGAGGAGCGTCTTGCCACATGTCAACACTGGTTCTGACTGAGCGCCTCCAGGAGAGAGCTCCAAGCAAGACACGCCCCGAGGAGCGACTTGCCACGTGTCACCACTGGGTCTGACTGAGCACCTCCAGGAGAGAGGCCCAAGCAAGACGCTCCCCGAGGAGCGTCTTGCCACATGTCAACAATGGGTCTGACTGAGGGCCTCCAGGAGAGAAGCCCAAGCAAGACACGCCCCGAGGAGCGTCTTGCCACATGTCAACACTGGTTCTGACTGAGCGCCTCCAGGAGAGAGGCCCAAGCAAGACGCGCCCCGAGGAGCGTCTTGCCACATGTCAACAATGAGTCTTACTGAGGGCCTCCAGGAGAGAAGCCCAAGCAAGACACGCCCCGAGGAGCGTCTTGCCACATGTCAACACTGGTTCTGACTGAGCGCCTCCAGGAGAGAGGCCCAAGCAAGACACGCCCCGAGGAGCGACTTGCCACGTGTCACCACTGGGTCTGACTGAGCGCCTCCAGGAGAGAGGCCCAAGCAAGACGCGCCCCGAGGAGCGTCTTGCCACATGTCAGCACTCGGTCTGACTGAGCGCCTCCAGGAGAGAGGCCCAAGCAAGATGCGCCCCGAGGAGCGTCTTGCCACATGTCAACAATGGGTCTGACTGAGGGCCTCCAGGAGAGAAGCCCAAGCAAGACACGCCCCGAGGAGCGTCTTGCCACATGTCAACACTGGTTCTGACTGAGCGCCTCCAGGAGAGAGGCCCAAGCAAGATGCGCCCCGAGGAGCGTCTTGCCACATGTCAACAATGGGTCTGACTGAGGGCCTCCAGGAGAGAAGCCCAAGCAAGACACGCCCGAGGAGCGTCTTGCCACATGTCAACACTGGTTCTGACTGAGCGCCTCCAGGAGAGAGGCCCAAGCAAGACACGCCCCGAGGAGCGACTTGCCACGTGTCACCACTGGGTCTGACTGAGCGCCTCCAGGAGAGAGGCCCAAGCAAGACGCGCCCCGAGGAGCGTCTTGCCACATGTCAACAATGGCTCTGACTGAGGGCCTCCAGGAGAGAAGCCCAAGCAACACGCGGCCCGAGGAGCGTCTTGCCACATGTCAGCACTCGGTCTGACTGAGCGCCTCCAGGAGAGAGGCCCAAGCAAGACGCGCCCAGAGGAGTGTCTTGCCACATGTCACCACTGGGTCTGACTGAGCGCCTCCAGGAGAGAGGCCCAAGCAAGATGCGCCCCGCGGAGCGTCAGGCAACATGTCACTACTCGGTCTGACTGAGCGCCTCCAGGAGAGAGGCCCAAGCAAGACGCGCCCCGAGGAGCGTCTTGCCACATGTCAACAATGAGTCTGACTGAGGGCCTCCAGCAGAGAAGCCCAAGTAAGACGCGCCCCGAGGAGCGTCTTGCCACATGTCAGCACTCGGTCTGACTGAGCGCCTCCAGGAGAGAGGCCCAAGCAAGACGCGCCCCGAGGAGCGTCTTGCCACATGCCAACACTGGGTCTGACTGAGCGCCTCCAGGAGAGAGGCCCAAGCAAGACGCGCCCCGAGGAGCGTCTTGCCACATGTCAACAATGGGTCTGACTGAGGGCCTCCAGGAGAGAAGCCCAAGCAAGACGCGCCCCGAGGAGCGTCTTGCCACATGCCAACACTGGGTCTGACTGAGCACCTCCAGGAGAGAGGCCCAAGCAAGACGCGCCCCGAGGAGCGTCTTGCCACATGTCAACAATGGGTCTGACTGAGGGCCTCCAGGAGAGAAGCCCAAGCAAGACACGCCCCGAGGAGCGTCTTGCCACATGCCAACACTGGGTCTGACTGAGCGCCTCCAGGAGAGAGGCCCAAGCAAGACGCACCCCGAGGAGCGTCTTGCCACGTGTCACCACTGGGTCTGACTGAGCGCCTCCAGGAGAGAGGCCCAAACAAGACGCCCCCCGAGGAGCGTCTTGCCACGTGTCTCCACTGGGTCTGACTGAGCGCCTCCAGGAGAGAGGCCCAAGCAAGACGCGCCACGAGGAGCGTCTTGCCACATGTCAACAATGGGTCTTACTGAGGGCCTTCAGGAGAGAAGCCCAAGCAAGACGCGCCCCGAGGAGCTTCTTGCCACATGTCAGCACTCGGTCTGACTGAGCGCCTCCAGGAGAGAAGCCCAAGCAAGACACGCCCCGAGGAGCGTCTTGCCACATGTCAGCACTCGGTCTGACTGAGCGCCTCCAGGAGAGAGGCCCAAGCAAGATGCGCCCCGAGGAGCGTCTTGCCACATGTCAACAATGGGTCTGACTGAGGGCCTCCAGGAGAGAAGCCCAAGCAAGACACGCCCCGAGGAGCGTCTTGCCACATGTCAACACTGGTTCTGACTTAGCGCCTCCAGGAGAGAGGCCCAAGCAAGACACGCCCCGAGGAGCGACTTGCCACGTGTCACCACTGGGTCTGACTGAGCACCTCCAGGAGAGAGGCCCAAGCAAGACGCGCCCCGAGGAGCGTCTTGCCACATGTCAACAATGGCTCTGACTGAGGGCCTCCAGGAGAGAAGCCCAAGAAACACGCGGCCCGAGGAGCGTCTTGCCACATGTCAGCACTCAGTCTGACTGAGCGCCTCCAGGAGAGAGGCCCAAGCAAGACGCGCCCGGAGGAGTGTCTTGCCACATGTCACCACTGGGTCTGACTGAGCGCCTCCAGGGGAGAGGCCCAAGCAAGACGCTCCCCGAGGAGCGTCTTGCCACATGTCAACAATGGGTTTTACTGAGGGCCTTCAGGAGAGAAGCCCAAGCAAGACGCGCCCCGAGGAGCTTCTTGCCACATGTCAGCACTCGGTCTGACTGAGCGCCTCCAGGAGAGAGGCCAAAGCAAGACGCGCGCCGAGGAGTGTCTTGCCACATGTCAAGAATGGTTCTGACTGAGCGCCTCCAGGAGAGAAGCCCAAGCAAGACGCGCCCCGAGGAGCGTCTTGCCACGTGTCAACACTGGGTCTGACTGAGCGCCTCCAGGAGAGAGGCCCAAGCAAGACGCGCCCCGAGGAGCGTCTTGCCACGTGTCACCACTGGGTCTGACTGAGCGCCTCCAGGAGAGAGGCCCAAGCAAGACGCGCCCCGAGGAGCGTCTTGCCACGTGTCAACACTGGGTCTGATTGAGGGCCTTCTGGAGAGAGACCGAAGCAAGACGCGCCCCGAGGAGCGTCTTGCCACATGTCAACAATGGGTCTGACTGAGGGCCTCCAGGAGAGAAGCCCAAGCAAGACGCGCCCCGAGGAGCGTCTTGCCACATGTCAGCACTGGTTCTGACTGAGCGCCTCCAGGAGAGAGGCCCAAGCAAGACGCACCCCGAGGAGCGTCTTGCCACGTGTCACCACTGGGTCTGACTGAGTGCCTCCAGGAGAGAGGCCCAAGCAAGACGCGCCCGGAGGACCGTCTTGCCACATGTCAGCACTCGGTCTGACTGAGCGCCTCCAGGAGAGAGGCACAAGCAAGACGCGCCCCGAGGAACGTCTTGCCACATGTCAACAATGGGTCTGACTGAGGGCCTCCAGGAGAGAAGCCCAAGCAACACGCGGCCCGAGGAGCGTCTTGCCAAATGTCAGCACTCGGTCTGAATGAGCGCCTCCAGGAGAGAGGCCCAAGCAAGACGCGCCCCGAGGAGCGTCTTGCCACATGTCAACAATGGGTCTTACTGAGGGCCTTCAGGAGAGAAGCCCAAGCAAGACGCGCCCGGAGGAGCTTCTTGCCACATGTCAGCACTCGGTCTGACTGAGCGCCTCCAGGAGAGATGCCAAAGCAAGACGCGCGCCGAGGAGTGTCTTGCCACATGTCAAGAATGGTTCTGACTGAGCGCCTCCAGGAGAGAAGCCCAAGCAAGACGCGCCCCGAGGAGCGTCTTGCCACGTGTCAACACTGGGTCTGACTGAGCGCCTCCAGGAGAGAGGCCCAAGCAAGACGCGCCCCGAGGAGCGTCTTGACACATGTCACCACTGGGTCTGACTGAGCGCCTCCAGGAGAGAGGCCCAAGCAAGACGCGCCCCGAGGAGCGTCTTGCCACGTGTCAACACTGGGTCTGATTGAGGGCCTTCTGGAGAGAGACCGAAGCAAGACGCGCCCCGAGGAGCGTCTTGCCACATGTCAACAATGGGTCTGACTGAGGGCCTCCAGGAGAGAAGCCCAAGCAAGACGCGCCCCGAGGAGCGTCTTGCCACATGTCAGCACTGGTTCTGACTGAGCGCCTCCAGGAGAGAGGCCCAAGCAAGACGCACCCCGAGGAGCGTCTTGCCACGTGTCACCACTGGGTCTGACTGAGCGCCTCCAGGAGAGAGGCCCAAGCAAGACGCGCCCGGAGGACCGTCTTGCCACATGTCAGCACTCGGTCTGACTGAGCGCCTCCAGGAGAGAGGCCCAAGCAAGACGCGCCCCGAGGAACGTCTTGCCACATTTCAACAATGGGTCTGACTGAGGGCCTCCAGGAGAGAAGCCCAAGCAACACGCGGCCCGAGGAGCGTCTTGCCAAATGTCAGCACTCGGATCTGACTGAGCGCCTCCAGGAGAGAGGCCCAAGCAAGACGCCCCCGGAGGAGTGTCTTGCCACATGTCACCACTGGGTCTGACTGAGCGCCTCCAGGAGAGAGGCCCAAGCAAGACGCGCCCCGAGGAGCGTCAGGCCACATGTCACTACTCGGTCCGACTGAGCGCCTCCAGGAGAGAGGCCCAAGCAAGACGCGCCCAGAGGAGCGACTTGCCACGTGTCACCACTGGGTCTGACTGAGCGCCTCCAGGAGAGAGGCCCAAGCAAGACGCGCCCCGAGGACCGTCTTGCCACATGTCAGCACTCGGTCTGACTGAGCGCCTCCAGGAGAGAGGCCCAAGCAAGACGCGCCCCGAGGAACGTCTTGCCACATGTCAACAATGGGTCTGACTGAGGGCCTCCAGGAGAGAAGCCCAAGCAACACGCGGCCCGAGTAGCGTCTTGCCAAATGTCAGCACTCGGTCTGACTGAGCGCCTCCAGGAGAGATGCCAAAGCAAGACGCGCGCCGAGGAGTGTCTTGCCACATGTCAAGAATGGTTCTGACTGAGCGCCTCCAGGAGAGAAGCCCAAGCAAGACGCGCCCCGAGGAGCGTCTTGCCACGTGTCAACACTGGGTCTGACTGAGCGCCTCCAGGAGAGAGGCCCAAGCAAGACGCGCCCCGAGGAGCGTCTTGACACATGTCACCACTGGGTCTGACTGAGCGCCTCCAGGAGAGAGGCCCAAGCAAGACGCGCCCCGAGGAGCGTCTTGCCACGTGTCAACACTGGGTCTGATTGAGGGCCTTCTGGAGAGAGACCGAAGCAAGACGCGCCCCGAGGAGCGTCTTGCCACATGTCAACAATGGGTCTGACTGAGGGCCTCCAGGAGAGAAGCCCAAGCAAGACGCGCCCCGAGGAGCGTCTTGCCACATGTCAGCACTGGTTCTGACTGAGCGCCTCCAGGAGAGAGGCCCAAGCAAGACGCACCCCGAGGAGCGTCTTGCCACGTGTCACCACTGGGTCTGACTGAGCGCCTCCAGGAGAGAGGCCCAAGCAAGACGCGCCCGGAGGACCGTCTTGCCACATGTCAGCACTCGGTCTGACTGAGCGCCTCCAGGAGAGAGGCCCAAGCAAGACGCGCCCCGAGGAACGTCTTGCCACATGTCAACAATGGGTCTGACTGAGGGCCTCCAGGAGAGAAGCCCAAGAAACACGCGGCCCGAGGAGCGTCTTGCCAAATGTCAGCACTCGGATCTGACTGAGTGCCTCCAGGAGAGAGGCCCAAGCAAGACGCCCCCGGAGGAGTGTCTTGCCACATGTCACCACTGGGTCTGACTGAGCGCCTCCAGGAGAGAGGCACAAGCAAGACGCGTCCCGAGGAGCGTCAGGCCACATGTCACTACTCGGTCTGACTGAGCGCCTCCAGGAGAGAGGCCCAAGCAAGAGGCGCCCAGAGGAGCGACTTGCCACGTGTCACCACTGGGTCTGACTGAGCGCCTCCAGGAGAGAGGCCCAAGCAAGACGCGCCCCGAGGAGCGTCTTGCCACATGTCAACAATGGGTCTGACTGAGGGCCTCCAGGAGAGAAGCCCAAGCAAGACACGCCCCGAGGAGCGTCTTGCCACATGTCAACACTGGTTTTGACTGAGCGCCTCCAGGAGAGAGGCCCAAGCAAGACGAGCCCCGAGGAGCGTCTTGCCACGTGTCAACACTGGGTCTGACTGAGCGCCTCCAGGAGAGAGGCCCAAGCAAGACGCGCCCCGAGGAGCGTCTTGCCACGTGTCAACACTGGGTCTGACTGAGCGCCTCCAGGAGAGAGGCCCAAGCAAGACGCGGCCCGAGGAGCGTCTTGCCACATGTCAGCACTCGGTCTGACTGAGCGCCTCCCGGAGAGAGGCCCAAGCAAGACGCGCCCGGAGGAGTGTCTTGCCACATGTCACCACTGGGTCTGACTGAGCGCCTCCAGGAGAGAGGCCCAGGCAAGACACGCCCCGAGGAGCGTCAGGCCACGTGTCACTACTCGGTCTGACTGAGCGCCTCCAGGAGAGAGGCCCAAGCAAGACGCGCCCCGAGGAGCGTCTTGCCACGTGTCAACACTGGGTCTGATTGAGGGCCTTCTGGAGAGAGGCCCAAGCAAGACGCGCCCCGAGGAGCGTTTCGTCACATGTCAGCACTCGGTCTGACTGAGCGCCTCCAGGAGAGAGGCCCAAGCAAGACGCGCCCCGAGGAGCGTCTTGCCACATGTCAACAATGGGTCTGACTGAGCGCCTCCAGGAGAGAGGCCCAAGCAAGACGCGCCCAGAGGAGCGTCTTGCCACGTGTCAACACTGGGTCTGATTGAGGGCCTTCTGGAGAGAGGCCCAAGCAAGACGCGCCCGGAGGACCGTCTTGCCACATGTCAACAATGGGTCTTACTGAGGGCCTCCAGGAGAGAAGCCCAAGCAAGACGCGCCCCGAGGAGCTTCTTGCCACATGTCAGCACTCGGTCTGACTGAGCGCCTCCAGGAGAGAGGCCAAAGCAAGACGCGCCCCGAGGAGCGTCTTGACACATGTCAACACTGGTTCTGACAGAGGGCCTCCATGAGAGAGGCCCAAGCAAGACGCGCCCCGAGGAGCGTCTTGCCACATGTCAACACTGGGTCTGACTGAGCGCCTCCAGGAGAGAGGCCCAAGCAAGACGCGCCCCGAGGAGCGTCTTGCCACATGTCAGCACTGGGTCTGACTGAGCTCCTCCAGGAGAGAGGCCCCAGCTAGACGCGCCCCGAGGAGCGTCTTGCCTTATGTCAGCACTCGGTCTGACTGAGCGCCTCCAGGAGAGAGGCCCAAGCAAGACGCGCCCCGAGGAGCGTCTTGCCACATGTCAACAATGGGTCTGACTGAGGGCCTCCAGGAGAGAAGCCCAAGAAAGACACGCCCCGAGGAGCGTCTTGCCACATGTCAACACTGGTTCTGACTGAGCGCCTCCAGGAGAGAGGCCCAAGCAAGATGAGCCCCGAGGAGCGTCTTGCCACGTGTCAAAACTGGGTCTGACTGAGCGCCTCCAGGATAGAGGCCCAAGCAAGACGCGCCCCGAGGAGCGTCTTGCCACGTGTCAACACTGGGTCTGACTGAGCGCCTCAAGGAGAGAGGCCCAAGCAAGACGCGGCCCGAGGAGCGTCTTGCCACATGTCAGCACTCGGTCTGACTGAGCGCCTCCCGGAGAGAGGCCCAAGCAAGACGCGCCCGGAGGAGTGTCTTGCCACATGTCACCACTGGGTCTGACTGAGCGCCTCCAGGAGAGAGGCCCAAGCAAGACGCGCCCCGAGGAGCGTCAGGCCACTTGTCACTACTCGGTCTGACTGAGCGCCACCAGGAGAGAGGCCCAAGCAAGACGCGCCCCGAGGAGCGTCTTGCCACGTGTCAACACTGGGTCTGATTGAGGGCCTTCTGGAGAGAGGCCCAAGCAAGACGCGCCCCGAGGAGCGTCTTGCCACATGTCAGCACTCGGTCTGACTGAGCGCCTCCAGGAGAGAGGCCCAAGCAAGACGCGCCCCGAGGAGCGTCTTGCCACATGTCAACAATGGGTCTGACTGAGCGCCTCCAGGAGAGAGGCCCAAGCAAGACGCACCCCGAGGAGCGTCTTGCCACATGTATACAATGGGTCTGACTGAGGGCCTCCAGGAGAGAAACCCAAGCAAGACGCGCCCCGAGGAGCGTCTTGCCACATGTCAACACTGGGTCTGACTGAGCGCCTCCAGGAGAGAGGCCCAAGCAAGACGCGCCCCGAGGAGCGTCTTGCCATGTGTCAACACTGGGTCTGATTGAGGGCCTTCTGGAGAGAGACCGAAGCAAGACGCGCCCCGAGGAGCGTCTTGCCACATGTCAACAATGGGTCTGACTGAGGGCCTCCAGGAGAGAAGCCCAAGCAAGACGCGCCCCGAGGAGCGTCTTGCCACATGTCAGCACTGGTTCTGACTGAGCGCCTCCAGGAGAGAGGCCCAAGCAAGACGCACCCCGAGGAGCGTCTTGCCACGTGTCACCACTGGGTCTGACTGAGCGCCTCCAGGAGAGAGGCCCAAGCAAGACGCGCCCGGAGGACCGTCTTGCCACATGTCAGCACTCGGTCTGACTGAGCGCCTCCAGGAGAGAGGCCCAAGCAAGACGCGCCCCGAGGAGCGTCTTGCCACATGTCAACAATGGGTCTGACTGAGGGCCTCCAGGAGAGAAGCCCAAGCAACACGCGGCCCGAGGAGCGTCTTGCCACATGTCAGCACTCGTTCTGACTGAGCGCCTCCAGGAGAGAGGCCCAAGCAAGACGCGCCCGGAGGAGTGTCTTGCCACATGTGCCCACTGGGTCTGACTGAGCTTCTCCAGGAGAGAGGCCCAAGCAAGATGCGCCCCGCGGAGCGTCAGGCCACATGTCACTACTCGGTCTGACTGAGCGCCTCCAGGAGAGAGGCCCAAGCAAGACGCGCCCCGAGGAGCGTCTTGCCACATGTCAGCACTCGTTCTGACTGAGCGCCTCCAGGAGAGAGGCCAGAGCAAGACGCACCCCGAGGAGCGTCTTGCCACGTGTCACCACTGGGTCTGACTGAGCGCCTCGAGGAGAGAGGCCCAAGCAAGACGCGCCCCGAGGAGCGTCTTGCCACATGTCAGCACTGGGTCTGACTGAGCTCCTCCAGGAGAGAGGCCCCAGCAAGACGCGCCCCGAGGAGCGTCTTGCGTTATGTCAGCACTCGGTCTGACTGAGCGCCTCCAGGAGAGAGGCCCAAGCAAGACGCGCCCCGAGGAGCGTCTTGCCACATGTCAACAATGGGTCTGACTGAGGGCCTCCAGGAGAGAAGCCCAAGCAAGACACGCCCCGAGGAGCGTCTTGCCACATGTCAACACTGGTTCTGACTGAGCGCCTCCAGGAGAGAGGCCCAAGCAAGATGAGCCCCGAGGAGCGTCTTGCCACGTGTCAACACTGGGTCTGACTGAGCGCCTCCAGGAGAGAGGCCCAAGCAAGACGCGCCCCGAGGAGCGTCTTGCCACGTGTCAACACTGGGTCTGACTGAGCGCCTCCAGGAGAGAGGCCCAAGCAAGACGCGGCCCGAGGAGCGTCTTGCCACATGTCAGCACTCGGTCTGACTGAGCGCCTCCCGGAGAGAGGCCCAAGCAAGACGCGCCCGGAGGAGTGTCTTGCCACATGTCACCACTGGGTCTGACTGAGCGCCTCCAGGAGAGAGGCCCAAGCAAGACGCGCCCCGAGGAGCGTCAGGCCACTTGTCACTACTCGGTCTGACTGAGCGCCTCCAGGAGAGAGGCCCAAGCAAGACGCGCCCCGAGGAGCGTCTTGCCACGTGTCAACACTGGGTCTGATTGAGGGCCTTCTGGAGAGAGGCCCAAGCAAGACGCGCCCCGAGGAGCGTCTTGCCACATGTCAGCACTCGGTCTGACTGAGCGCCTCCAAGAGAGAGGCCCAAGCAAGACGCGCCCCGAGGAGCGTCTTGCCACATGTATACAATGGGTCTGACTGAGGGCCTCCAGGAGAGAAACCCAAGCAAGACGCACCCCGAGGAGCGTCTTGCCACATGTCAACACTGGGTCTGACTGAGCGCCTCCAGGAGAGAGGCCCAAGCAAGACGCGCCCCGAGGAGCGTCTTGCCATGTGTCAACACTGGGTCTGATTGAGGGCCTTCTGGAGAGAGACCGAAGCAAGACGCGCCCCGAGGAGCGTCTTGCCACATGTCAACAATGGGTCTGACTGAGGGCCTCCAGGAGAGAAGCCCAAGCAAGACGCGCCCCGAGGAGCGTCTTGCCACATGTCAGCACTGGTTCTGACTGAGCGCCTCCAGGAGAGAGGCCCAAGCCAGATGCACCCCGAGGAGCGTCTTGCCACGTGTCACCACTGGGTCTGACTGAGCGCCTCCAGGAGAGAGGCCCAAGCAAGACGCGCCCGGAGGACCGTCTTGCCACATGTCAGCACTCGGTCTGACTGAGCGCCTCCAGGAGAGAGGCCCAAGCAAGACGCGCCCCGAGGAGCGTCTTGCCACATGTCAGCACTCGGTCTGACTGAGCGCCTCCAGGAGAGAGGCCCAAGCAAGACGCGCCCGGAGGAGTGTCTTGCCACATGTGCCCACTGGGTCTGACTGAGCTTCTCCAGGAGAGAGGCCCAAGCAAGATGTGCCCCACAGAGCGTCAGGCCACATGTCACTACTCGGTCTGACTGAGCGCCTCCAGGAGAGAGGCCCAAGCAAGATGCGCCCCGATTAGCGTCTTGCCACATGTCAACAATGAGTCTGACTGAGGGCCTCCAGCAGAGAAGCCCAAGCAAGACGCGCCCCGAGGAGCGTCTTGCAACATGTCAGCACTCGGTCTGACTGAGCGCCTCCAGGAGAGAGGCCCAAGCAAGACGCGCCCCGAGGAGCGTCTTGCCACATGCCAACACTGGGTCTGACTGAGCGCCTCCAGGAGAGAGGCCCAAGCAAGACGCACCCCGAGGAGCGTCTTGCCACGTGTCACCACTGGGTCTGACTGAGCGCCTCCAGGAGAGAGGCCCAAACAAGACGCGCCCCGAGGAGCGTCTTGCCACGTGTCTCCACTGGGTCTGACTGAGCGCCTCCAGGAGAGAGGGTCAAGCAAGACGCGCCCCGAGGAGCGTCTTGCCACATGTCAACACTGGGTCTGACTGAGCGCCTCCAGGAGAGAGGCCCAAGCAAGACGCGCCCCGAGGAGCGTCTTGCCACATCTCAGCACTGGGTCTGACTGAGCTCCTCCAGGAGAGAGGCCCCAGCAAGACGCGCCCCGAGGAGCGTCTTGCCTTATGTCAGCACTCGGTCTGACTGAGCGCCTCCAGGAGAGAGGCCAGAGCAAGACGCACCCCGAGGAGCGTCTTGCCACGTGTCACCACTGGGTCTGACTGAGCGCCTCGAGGAGAGAGGCCCAAGCAAGACGCGCCCCGAGGAGCGTCTTGCCACATGTCAGCACTGGGTCTGACTGAGCTCCTCCAGGAGAGAGGCCCCAGCAAGACGCGCCCCGAGGAGCGTCTTGCTTTATGTCAGCACTCGGTCTGACTGAGCGCCTCCAGGAGAGAGGCCCAAGCAAGACGCGCCCCGAGGAGCGTCTTGCCACATGTCAACAATGGGTCTGACTGAGGGCCTCCAGGAGAGAAGCCCAAGCAAGACACGCCCCGAGGAGCGTCTTGCCACATGTCAACACTGGTTCTGACTGAGCGCCTCCAGGAGAGAGGCCCAAGCAAGATGAGCCCCGAGGAGCGTCTTGCCACGTGTCAACACTGGGTCTGACTGAGCGCCTCCAGGAGAGAGGCCCAAGCAAGACGCGCCCCGAGGAGCGTCTTGCCACGTGTCAACACTGGGTCTGACTGAGCGCCTCCAGGAGAGAGGCCCAAGCAAGACGCGGCCCGAGGAGCGTCTTGCCACATGTCAGCACTCGGTCTGACTGAGCGCCTCCCGGAGAGAGGCCCAAGCAAGACGCGCCCGGAGGAGTGTCTTGCCACATGTCACCACTGGGTCTGACTGAGCGCCTCCAGGAGAGAGGCCCAAGCAAGACGCGCCCCGAGGAGCGTCAGGCCACTTGTCACTACTCGGTCTGACTGAGCGCCTCCAGGAGAGAGGCCCAAGCAAGACGCGCCCCGAGGAGCGTCTTGCCACGTGTCAACACTGGGTCTGATTGAGGGCCTTCTGGAGAGAGGCCCAAGCAAGACGCGCCCCGAGGAGCGTCTTGCCACATGTCAGCACTCGGTCTGACTGAGCGCCTCCAAGAGAGAGGCCCAAGCAAGACGCGCCCCGAGGAGCGTCTTGCCACATGTCAACAATGGGTCTGACTGAGCGCCTCCAGGAGAGAGGCCCAAGCAAGACGCACCCCGAGGAGCGTCTTGCCACATGTATACAATGGGTCTGACTGAGGGCCTCCAGGAGAGAAACCCAAGCAAGACGCACCCCGAGGAGCGTCTTGCCACATGTCAACACTGGGTCTGACTGAGCGCCTCCAGGAGAGAGGCCCAAGCAAGACGCGCCCCGAGGAGCGTCTTGCCATGTGTCAACACTGGGTCTGATTGAGGGCCTTCTGGAGAGAGACCGAAGCAAGACGCGCCCCGAGGAGCGTCTTGCCACATGTCAACAATGGGTCTGACTGAGGGCCTCCAGGAGAGAAGCCCAAGCAAGACGCGCCCCGAGGAGCGTCTTGCCACATGTCAGCACTGGTTCTGACTGAGCGCCTCCAGGAGAGAGGCCCAAGCAAGACGCACCCCGAGGAGCGTCTTGCCACGTGTCACCACTGGGTCTGACTGAGCGCCTCCAGGAGAGAGGCCCAAGCAAGACGCGCCCGGAGGACCGTCTTGCCACATGTCAGCACTCGGTCTGACTGAGCGCCTCCAGGAGAGAGGCCCAAGCAAGACGCGCCCCGAGGAGCGTCTTGCCACATGTCAGCACTCGGTCTGACTGAGCGCCTCCAGGAGAGAGGCCCAAGCAAGACGCGCCCGGAGGAGTGTCTTGCCACATGTGCCCACTGGGTCTGACTGAGCTTCTCCAGGAGAGAGGCCCAAGCAAGATGTGCCCCACAGAGCGTCAGGCCACATGTCACTACTCGGTCTGACTGAGCGCCTCCAGGAGAGAGGCCCAAGCAAGATGCGCCCCGATTAGCGTCTTGCCACATGTCAACAATGAGTCTGACTGAGGGCCTCCAGCAGAGAAGCCCAAGCAAGACGCGCCCCGAGGAGCGTCTTGCAACATGTCAGCACTCGGTCTGACTGAGCGCCTCCAGGAGAGAGGCCCAAGCAAGACGCGCCCCGAGGAGCGTCTTGCCACATGCCAACACTGGGTCTGACTGAGCGCCTCCAGGAGAGAGGCCCAAGCAAGACGCACCCCGAGGAGCGTCTTGCCACGTGTCACCACTGGGTCTGACTGAGCGCCTCCAGGAGAGAGGCCCAAACAAGACGCGCCCCGAGGAGCGTCTTGCCACGTGTCTCCACTGGGTCTGACTGAGCGCCTCCAGGAGAGAGGGTCAAGCAAGACGCGCCCCGAGGAGCGTCTTGCCACATGTCAACACTGGGTCTGACTGAGCGCCTCCAGGAGAGAGGCCCAAGCAAGACGCGCCCCGAGGAGCGTCTTGCCACATCTCAGCACTGGGTCTGACTGAGCTCCTCCAGGAGAGAGGCCCCAGCAAGACGCGCCCCGAGGAGCGTCTTGCCTTATGTCAGCACTCGGTCTGACTGAGCGCCTCCAGGAGAGAGGCCCAAGCAAGACGCGCCCCGAGGAGCGTCTTGCCACATGTCAACAATGGGTCTGACTGAGGGCCTCCAGGAGAGAAGCCCAAGCAAGACACGCCCCGAGGAGCGTCTTGCCACATGTCAACACTGGTTCTGACTGAGCGCCTCCAGGAGAGAGGCCCAAGCAAGATGAGCCCCGAGGAGCGTCTTGCCACGTGTCAACACTGGGTCTGACTGAGCGCCTCCAGGAGAGAGGCCCAAGCAAGACGCACCCCGAGGAGCGTCTTGCCACGTGTCAACACTGGGTCTGACTGAGCGCCTCCAGGAGAGAGGCCCAAGCAAGACGCGGCCCGAGGAGCATCTTGCCACATGTCAGCACTCGGTCTGACTGAGCGCCTCCCGGAGAGAGGCCCAAGCAAGACGCGCCCGGAGGAGTGTCTTGCCACATGTCACCACTGGGTCTGACTGAGCGCCTCCAGGAGAGAGGCCCAAGCAAGACGCGCCCCGAGGAGCGTCTTGCCATGTGTCAACACTGGGTCTGATTGAGGGCCTTCTGGAGAGAGACCGAAGCAAGACGCGCCCCGAGGAGCGTCTTGCCACATGTCAACAATGGGTCTGACTGAGGGCCTCCAGGAGAGAAGCCCAAGCAAGACGCGCCCCGAGGAGCGTCTTGCCACATGTCAGCACTGGTTCTGACTGAGCGCCTCCAGGAGAGAGGCCCAAGCAAGACGCACCCCGAGGAGCTTCTTGCCACGTGTCACCACTGGGTCTGACTGAGCGCCTCCAGGAGAGAGGCCCAAGCAAGACGCGCCCGGAGGACCGTCTTGCCACATGTCAGCACTCGGTCTGACTGAGCGCCTCCAGGAGAGAGGCCCAAGCAAGACGCGCCCCGAGGAGCGTCTTGCCACATGTCAACAATGGGTCTGACTGAGGGCCTCCAGGAGAGAAGCCCAAGCAACACGCGGCCCGAGGAGCGTCTTGCCACATGTCAGCACTCGGTCTGACTGAGCACCTCCAGGAGAGAGGCCCAAGCAAGACGCGCCCGGAGGAGTGTCTTGCCACATGTGCCCACTGGGTCTGACTGAGCTTCTCCAGGAGAGAGGCCCAAGCAAGATGCGCCCCGCGGAGCGTCAGGCCACATGTCACTACTCGGTCTGACTGAGCGCCTCCAGGAGAGAGGCCCAAGCAAGACGCGCCGCGAGGAGCGTCTTGCCACATGTCAACAATGAGTCTGACTGAGGGCCTCCAGCAGAGAAGCCCAAGCAAGACTCGCCCCGAGGAGCGTCTTGCCACATGTCAGCACTTGGTCTGACTGAGCGCCTCCAGGAGAGAGGCCCAAGCAAGACGCGCCCCGAGGAGCGTCTTGCCACATGCCAACACTGGGTCTGACTGAGCGCCTCCAGGAGAGAGGCCCAAGCAAGACGCACCCCGAGGAGCGTCTTGCCACGTGTCATCACTGGGTCTGACTGAGCGCCTCCAGGAGAGAGGCCCAAACAAGACGCGCCCCGAGGAGCGTCTTGCCACGTGTCTCCACTGGGTCTGACTGAGCGCCTCCAGGAGAGAGGGTCAAGCAAGACGCGCCCCGAGGAGCGTCTTTCCACATGTCAACACTGGGTCTGACTGAGCGCCTCCAGGAGAGAGGCCCAAGCAAGACGCGCCCCGAGGAGCGTCTTGCCACATGTCAGCACTGGGTCTGACTGAGCGCCTCGAGGAGAAAGGCCCCAGCAAGACGCGCCCCGAGGAGCGTCTTGCCACATGTCAACAATGGGTCTGACTGAGGGCCTCCAGGAGAGAAGCCCAAGCAAGACACGCCCCGAGGAGCGTCTTGCCACATGTCAACACTGGTTCTGACTGAGCGCCTCCAGGAGAGAGGCCCAAGCAAGACGCGCCCCGAGGAGCGTCTTGCCACATGTCAACAATGGGTCTTACTGAGGGCCTCCAGGAGAGAAGCCCAAGCAAGACGCGCCCCGAGGAGCTTCTTGCCACATGTCAGCACTCGGTCTGACTGAGCGCCTCCAGGAGAGAGGCCAAAGCAAGACGCGCGCCGAGGAGTGTCTTGCCACATGTCAAGAATGGTTCTGACTGAGCGCCTCCAGGAGAGAAGCCCAAGCAAGACGCGCCCCGAGGAGCGTCTTGCCAAGTGTCAACACTGGGTCTGACTGAGCGCCTCCAGGAGAGAGGCCCAAGCAAGACGCGCCCCGAGGAGCGTCTTGACACATGTCACCACTGGGTCTGACTGAGCGCCTCCAGGAGAGAGGCCCAAGCAAGACGCGCCCCGAGGAGCGTCTTGCCACATGTCAACAATGGGTCTGACTGAGGGCCTCCAGGAGAGAAGCCCAAGCAAGACGCGCCCCGAGGAGCGTCTTAACACATGTCAGCACTGGTTCTGACTGAGCGCCTCCAGGAGAGAGGCCCAAGCAAGACGCACCCCGAGGAGCGTCTTGCCACATGTCAACACTGGTTCTGACTGAGCGCCTCCAGGAGAGAGGCCCAAGCAAGATGAGCCCCGAGGAGCGTCTTGCCACGTGTCAACACTGGGTCTGACTGAGCGCCTCCAGGAGAGAGGCCCAAGCAAGACGCACCCCGAGGAGCGTCTTGCCACGTGTCAACACTGGGTCTGACTGAGCGCCTCCAGGAGAGAGGCCCAAGCAAGACGCGGCCCGAGGAGCATCTTGCCACATGTCAGCACTCGGTCTGACTGAGCGCCTCCCGGAGAGAGGCCCAAGCAAGACGCGCCCGGAGGAGTGTCTTGCCACATGTCACCACTGGGTCTGACTGAGCGCCTCCAGGAGAGAGGCCCAAGCAAGACGCGCCCCGAGGAGCGTCAGGCCACTTGTCACTACTCGGTCTGACTGAGCGCCTCCAGGAGAGAGGCCCAAGCAAGACGCGCCCCGAGGAGCGTCTTGCCACGTGTCAACACTGGGTCTGATTGAGGGCCTTCTGGAGAGAGGCCCAAGCAAGACGCGCCCCGAGGAGCGTCTTGCCACATGTCAGCACTCGGTCTGACTGAGCGCCTCCAGGAGAGAGGCCCAAGCAAGACGCACCCCGAGGAGCGTCTTGCCACATGTATACAATGGGTCTGACTGAGGGCCTCCAGGAGAGAAGCCCAAGCAAGACGCGCCCCGAGGAGCGTCTTGCCACATGTCAACACTGGGTCTGACTGAGCGCCTCCAGGAGAGAGGCCCAAGCAAGACGCGCCCCGAGGAGCGTCTTGCCATGTGTCAACACTGGGTCTGATTGAGGGCCTTCTGGAGAGAGACCGAAGCAAGACGCGCCCCGAGGAGCGTCTTGCCACATGTCAACAATGGGTCTGACTGAGGGCCTCCAGGAGAGAAGCCCAAGCAAGACGCGCCCCGAGGAGCGTCTTGCCACATGTCAGCACTGGTTCTGACTGAGCGCCTCCAGGAGAGAGGCCCAAGCAAGACTCACCCCGAGGAGCTTCTTGCCACGTGTCACCACTGGGTCTGACTGAGCGCCTCCAGGAGAGAGGCCCAAGCAAGACGCGCCCGGAGGACCGTCTTGCCACATGTCAGCACTCGGTCTGACTGAGCGCCTCCAGGAGAGAGGCCCAAGCAAGACGCGCCCCGAGGAGCGTCTTGCCACATGTCAACAATGGGTCTGACTGAGGGCCTCCAGGAGAGAAGCCCAAGCAACACGCGGCCCGAGGAGCGTCTTGCCACATGTCAGCACTCGGTCTGACTGAGCGCCTCCAGGAGAGAGGCCCAAGCAAGACGCGCCCGGAGGAGTGTCTTGCCACATGTGCCCACTGGGTCTGACTGAGCTTCTCCAGGAGAGAGGCCCAAGCAAGATGCGCCCCGCGGAGCGTCAGGCCACATGTCACTACTCGGTCTGACTGAGCGCCTCCAGGAGAGAGGCCCAAGCAAGACGCGCCGCGAGGACCGTCTTGCCACATGTCAACAATGAGTCTGACTGAGGGCCTCCAGCAGAGAAGCCCAAGCAAGACTCGCCCCGAGGAGCGTCTTGCCACATGTCAGCACTTGGTCTGACTGAGCGCCTCCAGGAGAGAGGCCCAAGCAAGACGCGCCCCGAGGAGCGTCTTGCCACATGCCAACACTGGGTCTGACTGAGCGCCTCCAGGAGAGAGGCCCAAGCAAGACGCACCCCGAGGAGCGTCTTGCCACGTGTCATCACTGGGTCTGACTGAGCGCCTCCAGGAGAGAGGCCCAAACAAGACGCGCCCCGAGGAGCGTCTTGCCACGTGTCTCCACTGGGTCTGACTGAGCGCCTCCAGGAGAGAGGGTCAAGCAAGACGCGCCCCGAGGAGCGTCTTGCCACATGTCAACACTGGGTCTGACTGAGCGCCTCCAGGAGAGAGGCCCAAGCAAGACGCGCCCCGAGGAGCATCTTGCCACATGTCAGCACTGGGTCTGACTGAGCGCCTCGAGGAGAAAGGCCCCAGCAAGACGCGCCCCGAGGAGCGTCTTGCCACATGTCAACAATGGGTCTGACTGAGGGCCTCCAGGAGAGAAGCCCAAGCAAGACACGCCCCGAGGAGCGTCTTGCCACATGTCAACACTGGTTCTGTTTGAGCGCCTCCAGGAGAGAGGCCCAAGCAAGACGCGCCCCGAGGAGCGTCTTGCCACATGTCAACAATGGGTCTTACTGAGGGCCTCCAGGAGAGAAGCCCAAGCAAGACGCGCCCCGAGGAGCTTCTTGCCACATGTCAGCACTCGGTCTGACTGAGCGCCTCCAGGAGAGAGGCCAAAGCAAGACGCGCGCCGAGGAGTGTCTTGCCACATGTCAAGAATGGTTCTGACTGAGCACCTCCAGGAGAGAAGCCCAAGCAAGACGCGCCCCGAGGAGCGTCTTGCCAAGTGTCAACACTGGGTCTGACTGAGCGCCTCCAGGAGAGAGGCCCAAGCAAGACGCGCCCCGAGGAGCGTCTTGACACATGTCACCACTGGGTCTGACTGAGCGCCTCCAGGAGAGAGGCCCAAGCAAGACGCGCCCCGAGGAGCGTCTTGCCACATGTCAACAATGGGTCTGACTGAGGGCCTCCAGGAGAGAAGCCCAAGCAAGACGCGCCCCGAGGAGCGTCTTAACACATGTCAGCACTGGTTCTGACTGAGCGCCTCCAGGAGAGAGGCCCAAGCAAGACGCACCCCGCGGAGCGTCTTGCCACGTGTCACCACTGGGTCTGACTGAGCGCCTCCAGGAGAGAGGCCCAAGCAAGACGCGCCCGGAGGACCGTCTTGCCACATGTCAGCACTCGGTCTGACTGAGCGCCTCCAGGAGAGAGGCCCAAGCAAGACGCGCCCAGAGGAGCGTCTTGCCACGTGTCAACACTGGGTCTGATTGAGGGCCTTCTGGAGAGAGGCCCAAGCAAGAAGCACCCCGAGGAGCGTCTTGCCACATGTCAACAATGGGTCTTACTGAGGGCCTCTAGGAGAGAAGCCCAAGCAAGACGCGCCCCGAGGAGCGTCTTGCCACATGTCAACACTGGGTCTGACTGAGCGCCTCCAGGAGAGAGGCCCAAGCAAGACGCGCCCCGAGGAGCGTCTTGCCACATGTCAGCACTGGGTCTGACTGAGTCCTCCAGGAGAGAGGCCCCAGCAAGACGCGCCCCGAGGAGCGTCTTGCCTTATGTCAGCACTCGGTCTGACTGAGCGCCTCCAGGAGAGAGGCCCAACCAAGATGCGCCCCGAGGAGCGTCTTGCGACATGTCAACAATGGGTCTGACTGAGGGCCTCCAGGAGAGAAGCCCAAGCAAGACACACCCCGAGGAGCGTCTTGCCACATGTCAGCACTCGGTCTGACTGAGCGCCTCCCGGAGAGAGGCCCAAGCATGACGCGCCCGGAGGAGTGTCTTGCCACATGTCACCACTGGGTCTGACTGAGCGCCTCCAGGAGAGAGGCCCAAGCAAGACGCGCCCCGAGGAGCGTCAGGCCACGTGTCACTACTCGGTCTGACTGAGCGCCTCCAGGAGAGAGGCCCAAGCAAGACGCGCCCCGAGGAGCGTCTTGCCACGTGTCAACACTGGGTCTGATTGAGGGCCTTCTGGAGAGAGGCCCAAGCAAGACGCGCCCCGAGGAGCGTCTTGCCACATGTCAGCACTCGGTCTGACTGAGCGCCTCCAGGAGAGAGGCCCAAGCAAGACGCGCCCCGAGGAGTGTCTTGCCACATGTCAACAATGGGTCTGACTGAGCGCCTCCAGGAGAGAGGCCCAAGCAAGACGCGCCCCGAGGAGCGTCTTGCCTTATGTCAGCACTCGGTCTGACTGAGCGCCTCCAGGAGAGAGACCCAAGCAAGACGCGCCCCGAGGAGCGTCTTGCCACATGTCAACAATGGGTCTTACTGAGGGCCTCCAGGAGAGAAGCCCAAGCAAGACACGCCCCGAGGAGCTTCTTGCCACATGTCAGCACTCGGTCTGACTGAGCACCTCCAGGAGAGAGGCCAAAGCAAGACGCGCGCCGAGGAGTGTCTTGCCACATGTCAAGAATGGTTCTGACTGAGCGCCTCCAGGAGAGAAGCCCAAGCAAGACGCGCCCCGAGGAGCGTCTTGCCACGTGTCAACACTGGGTCTGACTGAGCGCCTCCAGGAGAGAGGCCCAAGCAAGACGCGCCCCGAGGAGCGTCTTGACACATGTCACCACTGGGTCTGACTGAGCGCCTCCAGGAGAGAGGCCCAAGCAAGAAGCGCCCCGAGGAGCGTCTTGCCACGTGTCAACACTGGGTCTTATTGAGGGCCTTCTGGAGAGAGACCGAAGCAAGACGCGCCCCGAGGAGCGTCTTGCCACATGTCAACAATGGGTCTGACTGAGGGCCTCCAGGAGAGAAGCCCAAGCAAGACGCGCCCCGAGGAGCGTCTTAACACATGTCAGCACTGGTTCTGACTGAGCGCCTCCAGGAGAGAGGCCCAAGCAAGACGCGCCGCGAGGAGCGTCTTGCCACATGTCAACAATGAGTCTGACTGAGGGCCTCCAGCAGAGAAGCCCAAGCAAGACGCGCCCCGAGGAGCGTCTTGCCACATGTCAGCACTCGGTCTGACTGAGCGCCTCCAGGAGAGAGGCCCAAGCAAGACGCGCCCCGAGGAGCGTCTTGCCACATGCCAACACTGGGTCTGACTGAGCGCCTCCAGGAGAGAGGCCCAAGCAAGACGCACCCCGAGGAGCGTCTTGCCACGTGTCACCACTGGGTCTGACTGAGCGCCTCCAGGAGAGAGGCCCAAACAAGACGCGCCCCGAGGAGCGTCTTGCCACGTGTCTCCACTGGGTCTGACTGAGCCCCTCCAGGAGAGAGGGTCAAGCAAGACGCGCCCCGAGGAGCGTCTTGCCACATGTCAACACTGGGTCTGACTGAGCGCCTCCAGGAGAGAGGCCCAAGCAAGACGCGCCCCGAGGAGCGTCTTGCCACATGTCAGCACTGGGTCTGACTGAGCGCCTCGAGGAGAGAGGCCCCAGCAAGACGCGCCCCGAGGAGCGTCTTGCCACATGTCAACAATGGGTCTGACTGAGGGCCTCCAGGAGAGAAGCCCAAGCAAGACACGCCCCGAGGAGCGTCTTGCCACATGTCAACACTGGTTCTGACTGAGCGCCTCCAGGAGAGAGGCCCAAGCAAGACGCGCCCCGAGGAGCGTCTTGCCACATGTCAGCAATGGGTCTTACTGAGGGCCTCCAGGAGAGAGGCCCAAGCAAGACGCACCCCGCGGAGCGTCTTGCCACGTGTCACCACTCGGTCTGACTGTGCGCCTCCAGGAGAGAGGCCCAAGCAAGACGCGCCCGGAGGACCGTCTTGCCACATGTCAGCACTCGGTCTGACTGAGCGCCTCCAGGAGAGAGGCCCAAGCAAGACGCGCCCCGAGGAACGTCTTGCCACATGTCAGCAATGGGTCTGACTGAGGTCCTCCAGGAGAGAAGCCTAAGCAACACGCGGCCCGAGGAGCGTCTTGCCAAATGTCAGCACTCGGTCTGACTGAGCGCCTCCAGGAGAGAGGCCCAAGCAAGACGCCCCCGGAGGAGTGTCTTGCCACATGTCACCACTGGGTCTGACTGAGCGCCTCCAGGAGAGAGGCCCAAGCAAGACGCGCCCCGAGGAGCGTCAGGCCACATGTCACTACTCGGTCTAACTGAGCGCCTCCAGGAGAGAGTTCCAAGCAAGACGCGCCCAGAGGAGCGTCTTGCCACGTGTCAACACTGGGTCTGATTGAGGGCCTTCTGGAGAGAGGCCCAAGCAAGAAGCACCCCGAGGAGCGTCTTGCCACATGTCAACAATGGGTCTTACTGAGGGCCTCTAGGAGAGAAGCCCAAGCAAGACGCGCCCCGAGGAGCGTCTTGCCACATGTCAACACTGGGTCTGACTGAGCGCCTCCAGGAGAGAGGCCCAAGCAAGACGCGCCCCGAGGAGCGTCTTGCCACATGTCAGCACTGGGTCTGACTGAGTCCTCCAGGAGAGAGGCCCCAGCAAGACGCGCCCCGAGGAGCGTCTTGCCTTATGTCAGCACTCGGTCTGACTGAGCGCCTCCAGGAGAGAGGCCCAAGCAAGACGCGCCCCGAGGAGCGTCTTGCCACATGTCAACAATGGGTCTGACTGAGGGCCTCCAGGAGAGAAGCCCAAGCAAGACACACCCCGAGGAGCGTCTTGCCACATGTCAACACTGGTTCTGACTGAGCGCCTCCAGGAGAGAGGCCCAAGCAAGACGAGCCCCGAGGAGCGTCTTGCCACGTGTCAACACTGGGTCTGACTGAGCGCCTCCAGGAGAGAGGCCCAAGCAAGACGCGCCCCGAGGAGTGTCTTGCCACGTGTCAACACTGGGTCTGACTGAGCGCCTCCAGGAGAGAGGCCCAAGCAAGACGCGGCCCGAGGAGCGTCTTGCCACATGTCAGCACTCGGTCTGACTGAGCGCCTCCCGGAGAGAGGCCCAAGCATGACGCGCCCGGAGGAGTGTCTTGCCACATGTCACCACTGGGTCTGACTGAGCGCCTCCAGAAGAGAGGCCCAAGCAAGATGCGCCCCGAGGAGCGTCAGGCCACGTGTCACTACTCGGTCTGACTGAGCACCTCCAGGAGAGAGGCCCAAGCAAGACGCGCCCCGAGGAGCGTCTTGCCACGTGTCAACACTGGGTCTGATTGAGGGCCTTCTGGAGAGAGGCCCAAGCAAGACGCGCCCCGAGGAGCGTCTTGCCACATGTCAGCACTCGGTCTGACTGAGCGCCTCCAGGAGAGAGGCCCAAGCAAGACGCGCCCCGAGGAGCGTCTTGCCACATGTCAACAATGGGTCTGACTGAGCGCCTCCAGGAGAGAGGCCCAAGCAAGACGCGCCCAGAGGAGCGTCTTGCCACGTGTCAACACTGGGTCTGATTGAGGGCCTTCTGGAGAGAGGCCCAAGCAAGACGCGCCCCGAGGAGCGTCTTGCCACATGTCAACTATGGGTCTTACTGAGGGCCTCCAGGAGAGAAGCCCAAGCAAGACGCGCCCCGAGGAGCTTCTTGCCACATGTCAGCACTCGGTCTGACTGAGCGCCTCCAGGAGAGAGGCCAAAGCAAGACGCGCCCCGAGGAGCGTCTTGACACATGTCAACACTGGTTCTGACAGAGGGCCTCCATGAGAGAGGCCCAAGCAAGACGCGCCCCGAGGAGCGTCTTGCCACATGTCAACACTGGGTCTGACTGAGCGCCTCCAGGAGAGAGGCCCGAGCAAGACGCGCCCCGAGGAGCGTCTTGCCACATGTCAGCACTGGGTCTGACTGGGCTCCTCCAGGAGAGAGGCCCCAGCAAGACGCGCCCCGAGGAGCGTCTTGCCTTATGTCAGCACTCGGTCTGACTGAGCGCCTCCAGGAGAGAGGCCCAAGCAAGACGCGCCCCGAGGAGCGTCTTGCCACATGTCAACAATTGGTCTTACTGAGGGCCTCCAGGAGAGAAGCCCAAGCAAGACGCGCCCCGAGGAGCTTCTTGCCACATGTCAGCACTCGGTCTGACTGAGCGCCTCCAGGAGAGAGGCCAAAGCAAGATGCGTGCCGAGGAGTGTCTTGCCACATGTCAAGAATGGTTCTGACTGAGCGCCTCCAGGAGAGAAGCCCAAGCAAGACGCGCCCCGAGGAGCGTCTTGCCACGTGTCAACACTGGGTCTGACTGAGCGCCTCCAGGAGAGAGGCCCAAGCAAGACGCGCCCCGAGGAGCGTCTTGACACATGTCACCACTGGGTCTGACTGAGCGCCTCCAGGAGAGAGGCCCAAGCAAGACGTGCCCCGAGGAGCGTCTTGCCACGTGTCAACACTGGGTCTTATTGAGGGCCTTCTGGAGAGAGACCGAAGCAAGACGCGCCCCGAGGAGCGTCTTGCCACATGTCAACAATGGGTCTGACTGAGGGCATCCAGGAGAGAAGCCCAAGCAAGACGCGCCCCGAGGAGCGTCTTAACACATGTCAGCACTGGTTCTGACTGAGCGCCTCCAGGAGAGAGGCCCAAGCAAGACGCACCCCGCGGAGCGTCTTGCCACGTGTCACCACTGGGTCTGACTGAGCGCCTCCAGGAGAGAGGCCCAAGCAAGACGCGCCCAGAGGACCGTCTTGCCACATGTCAGCACTCGGTCTGACTGAGCGCCTCCAGGAGAGAGGCCCAAGCAAGACGCGCCCCGAGGAACGTCTTGCCACATGTCAGCAATGGGTCTGACTGAGGGCCTCCAGGAGAGAAGCCCAAGCAACACGCGGCCCGAGGAGCGTCTTGCCAAATGTCAGCACTCGGTCTGACTGAGCGCCTCCAGGAGAGAGGCCCAAGCAAGACGCCCCCGGAGGAGTGTCTTGCCACATGTCACCACTGGGTCTGACTGAGCGCCTCCAGGAGAGAGGCCCAAGCAAGACGCGCCCCGAGGAGCGTCAGGCCACATGTCACTACTCGGTCTGACTGAGCGCCTCCAGGAGAGAGGCCCAAGCAAGACGCGCCCAGAGGAGCGTCTTGCCACGTGTCAACACTGGGTCTGATTGAGGGCCTTCTGGAGAGAGGCCCAAGCAAGAAGCACCCCGAGGAGCGTCTTGCCACATGTCAACAATGGGTCTTACTGAGGGCCTCCAGGAGAGAAGCCCCAGCAAGACGCGCCCCGAGGAGCTTCTTGCCACATATCAGCACTCGGTCTGACTGAGCGCCTCCAGGAGAGAGGCCAAAGCAAGACGCGCGCCGAGGAGTGTCTTGCCACATGTCAAGAATGGTTCTGACTGAGCGCCTCCAGGAGAGAAGCCCAAGCAAGACGCGCCCCGAGGAGCGTCTTGCCACGTGTCAACACTGGGTCTGACTGAGCGCCTCCAGGAGAGAGGCCCAAGCAAGACGCGCCCCGAGGAGCGTCTTGACACATGTCACCACTGGGTCTGACTGAGTGCCTCCAGGAGAGAGGCCCAAGCAAGACGCGCCCCGAGGAGCGTCTTGCCACGTGTCAACACTGGGTCTTATTGAGGGCCTTCTGGAGAGAGACCAAGCAAGACGCGCCCCGAGGAGCGTCTTGCCACATGTCAACAATGGGTCTGACTGAGGGCCTCCAGGAGAGAAGCCCAAGCAAGACGCGCCCCGAGGAGCGTCTTAACACATGTCAGCACTGGTTCTGACTGAGCGCCTCCAGGAGAGAGGCCCAAGCAAGACGCACCCCGCGGAGCGTCTTGCCACGTGTCACCACTGGGTCTGACTGAGCGCCTCCAGGAGAGAGGCCCAAGCAAGACGCGCCCCAAGGAGCGTCTTGCCACGTGTCACCACTGGGTCTGACTGAGCGCCTCCAGGAGAGAGGCCCAAACAAGACGCGCCCCGAGGAGCGTCTTGCCACGTGTCTCCACTGTGTCTGACTGAGCGCCTCCAGGAGAGAGGCCCAAGCAAGACGCGCCCCGAGGAGCGTCTAGCCACATGTCAACAATGAGTCTGACTGAGGGCCTCCAGCAGAGAAGCCCAAGCAAGACGCGCCCCGAGGAGCGTCTTGACACAGGTCAGCACTCGGTCTGACTGAGCGCCTCCAGGAGAGAGGCCCAAGCAAGACGCGCCCCGAGGAGCGTCTTGCCACGTGTCTCCACTGGGTCTGACTAAGCGCCTCCAGGAGAGAGGGTCAAGCAAGACGCGCCCCGAGGAGCGTCTTGCCAAATGTCAACACTGGGTCTGACTGAGCGCCTCCAGGAGAGAGGCCCAAGCAAGACGCGCCCCGAGGAGCGTCTTGCCACATGTCAGCACTGGGTCTGACTGAGCGCCTCCAGGAGAGAGGCCCCAGCAAGACACGCCCCGAGGAGCGTCTTGCCACATGTCAACAATGGGTCTGACTGAGGGCCTCCAGGAGAGAAGCCCAAGCAAGACACGCCCCGAGGAGCGTCTTGCCACATGTCAACACTGGTTCTGACTGAGCGCCTCCAGGAGAGAGGCCCAAGCAAGACGCGCCCCGAGGAGCGTCTTGCAAAATGTCAACAATGGGTCTTACTGAGGGCCTCCAGGAGAGAAGCCCAAGCAAGACGCGCCCCGAGGAGCTTCTTGCCACATGTCAGCACTCGGTCTGACTGAGCGCCTCCAGGAGAGAGGCCAAAGCAAGACGCGCGCCGAGGAGTGTCTTGCCACATGTCAAGAATGGGTCTGACTGAGCGCCTCCAGGAGAGAGGCCCAAGGAAGACGCGCCCCGAGGAGCGTCTTGCCACGTGTCAACACTGGGTCTGACTGAGCGCCTCCAGGATAGAGGCCCAAGCAAGACGCGCCCCGAAGAGCGTCTTGACACATGTCACCACTGGGTCTGACTGAGCGCCTCCAGGAGAGAGTCCGAAGCAAGACGCGCCCCGAGGAGCGTCTTGCCACGTGTCAACACTGGGTCTGATTGAGGGCCTTCTGGAGAGAGACCGAAGCAAGACGCGCCCCGAGGAGCGTCTTGCCACATGTCAACAATGGGTCTGACTGAGGGCCTCCAGGAGAGAAGCCCAAGCAAGACGCGCCCCGAGGAGCGTCTTGCCACATGTCAGCACTCGGTCTGACTGAGCGCCTCCAGGAGAGAGGCCCAAGCAAGACGCGCCCCGAGGAGATTTTGCCACATGTCAACACTGGGTCTTTCTGAGCGCCTCCAGGAGAGAAGCCCAAGCAAGACGCGCCCCGGGGAGCGTCCTGCAACGTGTCTCCACTGGGTCTGACTGAGCGCCTCCAGGAGAGAGGGTCAAGCAAGACGCGCCCCGAGGAGCGTCTTGCCACATGTCAACACTGGGTCTGACTGAGCGCCTCCAGGAGAGAGGCCCAAGCAAGACGCGCCCCGAGGAGCGTCTTGCCACATGTCAGCACTGGGTCTGACTGAGCGCCTCCAGGAGAGAGGCCCCAGCAAGACACGCCCCGAGGAGCGTCTTGCCACATGTCAACAATGGGTATGACTGAGGGCCTCCAGGAGAGAAGCCCAAGCAAGACACGCCCCGAGGAGCAACTTGCCACATGTCAACACTGGTTCTGACTGAGCACCTCCAGGAGAGAGGCCCAAGCAAGACGCGCCCCGAGGAGCGTCTTGCCACATGTCAACAATGGGTCTTACTGAGGGCCTCCAGGAGAGAAGCCCAAGCAATACGCGCCCCGAGGAGCTTCTTGCCACATGTCAGCACTCGGTCTGACTGAGCGCCTCCAGGAGAGAGGCCAAAACTAGACGCGCGCCGAGGAGTGTCTTGCCACATGTCAACAATGAGTCTGACTGAGGGCCTCCAGCAGAGAAGCCCAAGCAAGACGCGCCCCGAGGAGCGTCTTGCCACAGGTCAGCACTCGGTCTGACTGAGCGCCTCCAGGAGAGAGGCCCAAGCAAGACGCGCCCCGAGGAGCGTCTTGCCACGTGTCTCCACTGGGTCTGACTAAGCGCCTCCAGGATAGAGGCCCAAGCAAGACGCGCGCCGAGGAGTGTCTTGCCACATGTCAAGAATGGGTCTGACTGAGCGCCTCCAGGAGAGAGGCCCAAGCAAGACGCGCCCCGAGGAGCGTCTTGCCACGTGTCAACACTGGGTCTGACTGAGCGCCTCCAGGAGAGAGGCCCAAGCAAGACGCGCCCCGAGGAGCGTCTTGCCACATGGCAACAATGGGTCTGACAGAGGGCCTCCAGGAGAGAGGTCCAAGCAAGACGCGCCCCGAGGAGCGTCTTGCCACATGTCACCTCTGGGTCTGACTGAGCGCCTCCAGGAGAGAGGCCCAAGCAAGACGCGCCCCGAGGAGCGTCTTGTCACATGTCAACACTGGGTCTGACTGAGCGCCTCCAGGCGAGAAGCCCCAGCAAGACGCGCCCCGAGGAGCGTCTTGCAACATGTCAGCACTCGTTCTGACTGAGCGCCTCCAAGAGAGAGGCCCAAGCAAGATGCGCCCCGAGCAGCATCTTGCCACATGTCAACAATGGGTCTGACTGAGGGCCTCCAGGAGAGAAGCCCAAGCAAGACGCGCCCCGAGGAGCGTCTTGCCACTTGTCAGCACTCGGTCTGACTGAGCGCCTCCAGGAGAGAGGCCCAAGCAAGACGCGCCCCGAGGAGCGTCTTGACACATGTCAACACTGGGTCTGACTGAGGGCCTCCAGGAGAGAGGCCCAAGCAAGACGCGCCCCAAGGAGCGTCTTGCCACATGTCACCACTGGGTCTCACTGAGCGCCTCCAGGAGAGAGGCCCAACCTAGACGCGCCCCGAGGAGAGTCTTGCCACATGCCAACACTGGGTCTGACTGAGCGCCTCCAGGAGAGAGGCCCAAGCAAGACGAGCCCCGAGGAGCGTCTTGCCACGTGTCAACACTGGGTCTGACTGAGCGCCTCCAGGAGGGAGGCCCAACCTAGACGCGCCCCGAGGAGAGTCTTGCCACATGTCAACACTGGTTCTGACTGAGCGCCTCCAGGAGAGAGGCCCAAGCAAGACGAGCCCCGAGGAGCGTCTTGCCACGTGTCAACACTGGGTCTGACTGAGCGCCTCCAGGAGAGAGGCCCAAGCAAGACGCGGCCCGAGGAGCGTCTTGCCACATGTCAGCACTCGGTCTGACTGAGCGCCTCCCGGAGAGAGGCCCAAGCAAGACGCGCCCGGAGGAGTGTCTTGCCACATGTAGCCACTGGGTCTGACTGAGCGCCTCCAGGAGAGAGGCCCAAGCAAGACGCGCCCCGAGGAGCGTCAGGCCACGTGTCACTACTCGGTCTGACTGAGCGCCTCCAGGAGAGAGGCCCAAGCAAGACGCGCCCCGAGGAGCGTCTTGCCACGTGTCAACACTGGGTCTGATTGAGGGCCTTCTGGAGAGAGGCCCAACCAAGATGCGCCCCGAGGAGCGTCTTGCCACATGTCACCACTGGGTCTGACTGAGCGGCTCCAGGAGAGAGGCCCAAAAAAGATGAGCCCCGAGGAGCTTCTTGCCACATGTCAGCCCCCGGTCTGACTGAGCGCCTCCAGGAGAGAGGCCCAAGCAAGACGCGCCCCGAGGAGCGTCTTGCCACGTGTCACCACTGGGTCTGACTGAGCGCCTCCAGGAGAGAGGCCCAAGCAAGACGCGCCCCGAGGAGCGTCTTGCCACATGTCAACAATGGGTCTGACTGAGGGCCTCCAGGAGAGAAGCCCAAGCAAGACGCGCCCCGAGGAGCGTCTTGCCACATGTCAACACTGGGTCTGACTGAGCGCCTCCAGGAGAGAGGCCCAAGCAAGACGCGCCCCGAGGAGCGTCTTGCCACATGTCAGCACTGGGTCTGACTGAGCGCCTCCAGGAGAGAGGCCCAAGCAAGACGCGCCCCGAGGAGCGTCTTGCCTTATGTCAGCACTCGGTCTGACTGAGCGCCTCCAGGAGAGAGGCCCAAGCAAGATGTGCCCCGAGGAGCGTCTTGCCACATGTCAACAATGGGTCTGACTGAGGGCCTCCAGGAGAGAAGCCAAAGCAAGACACGCCCCGAGGAGCGTCTTGCCACGTGTCACTACTGGGTCTGACTGAGCGCCTCCAGGAGAGAGGCCCAAGCAAGACGCGCCCCGAGGAGTGTCTTGCCACATGTCAACAATGGGTCTGACTGAGGGCCTCCAGGAGAGAGGCCAAAGCAAGACGCGCCCGGAGGAGTGTCTTGCCACATGTCACCAATGGGTCTGACTGAGCGCCTCCAGGAGAGAGGCCCAAGCAAGACGCGCCCCGAGGAGCGTCTTGTCACATGTCAACACTGAGTCTGACTGAGCGCCTCCAGGCGAGAAGCCCCAGCAAGACGCGCCCCGAGGAGCGTCTTGCCACATGTCAGCACTCGTTCTGACTGAGCGCCTCCAAGAGAGAGGCCCAATCAAGATGCGCCCCGAGCAGCGTCTTGCCACATGTCAACAATGGGTCTGACTGAGGGCCTCCAGGAGAGAGGCCCAAGCAAGACGCGCCCGGAGGAGTGTCTTGCCACATGTCACCAATGGGTCTGACTGAGCGCCTCCAGGAGAGAGGCCCAAGCAAGACGCGCCCCGAGGAGCGTCTTGCCACATGCCAACAGTGGGTCTGACTGAGCGCCTCCAGGAGAGAGGCCCAAGCAAGATGCGCCCCAAGGAGCGTCTTGCCACGTGTCACCACTGGGTCTGACTGAGCGCCTCCAGGAGAGAGGCCCAAACAAGACGCGCCCCGAGGAGCGTCTTGCCACGTGTCTCCACTGTGTCTGACTGAGCGCCTCCAGGAGAGAGGCCCAAGCAAGACGCGCCCCGAGGAGCGTCTAGCCACATGTCAACAATGAGTCTGACTGAGGGCCTCCAGCAGAGAAGCCCAAGCAAGACGCGCCCCGAGGAGCGTCTTGCCACAGGTCAGCACTCGGTCTGACTGAGCGCCTCCAGGAGAGAGGCCCAAGCAAGACGCGCCCCGAGGAGCGTCTTGCCACGTGTCTCCACTGGGTCTGACTAAGCGCCTCCAGGAGAGAGGGTCAAGCAAGACGCGCCCCGAGGAGCGTCTTGCCACATGTCAACACTGGGTCTGACTGAGCGCCTCCAGGAGAGAGGCCCAAGCAAGACGCGCCCCGAGGAGCGTCTTGCCACATGTCAGCACTGGGTCTGACTGAGCGCCTCCAGGAGAGAGGCCCCAGCAAGACACGCCCCGAGGAGCGTCTTGCCACATGTCAACAATGGGTCTGACTGAGGGCCTCCAGGAGAGAAGCCCAAGCAAGACACGCCCCGAGGAGCGTCTTGCCACATGTCAACACTGGTTCTGACTGAGCGCCTCCAGGAGAGAGGCCCAAGCAAGACGTTCCCCGAGGAGCGTCTTGCCACATGTCAACAATGGGTCTTACTGAGGGCCTCCAGGAGAGAAGCCCAAGCAAGACGCGCCCCGAGGAGCTTCTTGCCACATGTCAGCACTCGGTCTGACTGAGCGCCTCCAGGAGAGAGGCCAAAGCAAGACGCGCGCCGAGGAGTGTCTTGCCACATGTCAAGAATGGGTCTGACTGAGCGCCTCCAGGAGAGAGGCCCAAGCAAGACGCGCCCCGAGGAGCGTCTTGCCACGTGTCAACACTGGGTCTGACTGAGCGCCTCCAGGATACAGGCCCAAGCAAGACGCGCCCCGAAATGCGTCTTGACACATGTCACCACTGGGTCTGACTGAGCGCCTCCAGGAGAGAGGCCGAAGCAAGACGCGCCCCGAGGAGCGTCTTGCCACGTGTCAACACTGGGTCTGATTGAGGGCCTTCTGGAGAGAGACCGAAGCAAGACGCGCCCCGAGGAGCGTCTTGCCACATGTCAACAATGGGTCTGACTGAGGGCCTCCAGGAGAGAAGCCCAAGCAAGACGCGCCCCGAGGAGCGTCTTGCCACATGTCAGCACTCGGTCTGACTGAGCGCCTCCAGGAGAGAGGCCCAAGCAAGACGCGCCCCGAGGAGATTTTGCCACATGTCAACACTGGGTCTTTCTGAGCGCCTCCAGGAGAGAAGCCCAAGCAAGACGCGCCCCGGGGAGCGTCCTGCAACGTGTCTCCACTGGGTCTGACTGAGCGCCTCCAGGAGAGAGGGTCAAGCAAGACGCGCCCCGAGGAGCGTCTTGCCACATGTCAACACTGGGTCTGACTGAGCGCCTCCAGGAGAGAGGCCCAAGCAAGACGCGCCCCGAGGAGCGTCTTGCCACATGTCAACACTGGGTCTGACTGAGCGCCTCCAGGAGAGAGGCCCCAGCAAGACACGCCCCGAGGAGCGTCTTGCCACATGTCAACAATGCGTCTGACTGAGGGCCTCCAGGAGAGAAGCCCAAGCAAGACACGCCCCGAGGAGCATCTTGCCACATGTCAACACTGGTTCTGACTGAGCGCCTCCAGGAGAGAGGCCCAAGCAAGACGCGCCCCGAGGAGCGTCTTGCCACATGTCAACAATGGGTCTTACTGAGGGCCTCCAGGAGAGAAGCCCAAGCAAGATGCGCCCCGAGGAGCTTCTTGCCACATGTCAGCACTCAGTCTGACTGAGCGCCTCCAGGAGAGAGGCCAAAGCAAGACGCGCGCCGAGGAGTGTCTTGCCACATGTCAAGAATGGGTCTGACTGAGCGCCTCCAGGAGAGAGGCCCAAGCAAGACGCGCCCCGAGGAGCGTCTTGCCACGTGTCAACACTGGGTCTGATTGAGGGCCTTCTGGAGAGAGACCGAAGCAAGACGCGCCCCGAGGAGCGTCTTGCCACATGTCAACAATGGGTCTGACTGAGGGCCTCCAGGAGAGAGGCCCAAGCAAGACGCGCCCGGAGGAGTGTCTTGCCACATGTCACCAATGGGTCTGACTGAGCGCCTGCAGGAGAGAAGCCCAAGCAAGACGCGCCCCGAGGGGCGTCCTGCAACGTGTCACCACTGGGTCTGACTGAGCGCCTCCAGGAGAGAGGCCCAAGCAAGACACGCCCCGAGGAGCGTCTTGTCACATGTCAACACTGGGTCTGACTGAGCGCCTCCAGGCGAGAAGCCCCAGCAAGACGCGCCCCGAGGAGCGTCTTGCCACATGTCAGCACTCGTTCTGACTGAGCGCCTCCAAGAGAGAGGCCCAAGCAAGATGCGCCCCGAGCAGCGTCTTGCCACATGTCAACAATGGGTCTGACTGAGGGCCTCCAGGAGAGAAGCCCAAGCAAGACGCGCCCCGAGGAGCGTCTTGACACATGTCAACACTGGGTCTGACTGAGGGCCTCCAGGAGAGAGGCCCAAGCAAGACGCGCCCCAAGGAGCGTCTTGCCACATGTCACCACTGGGTCTCACTGAGCGCCTCCAGGAGAGAGGCCCAACCTAGACGCGCCCCGAGGAGAGTCTTGCCACATGCCAACACTGGGTCTGACTGAGCGCCTCCAGGAGAGAGGCCCAAGCAAGACACGCCCCGAGGAGCGTCTTGCCTTGTGTCACCACTGGGTCTGACTGAGCTCCTCCAGTAGAGAGTCCCAAACAAGACGCGCCCCGAGGAGCGTCTTGCCACGTGTCACCACTGGGTCTGACTGAGCGCCTCCAGGAGAGAGGCCCAAGCAAGAAGCGCCCCAAGGAGCGTCTTGCCACGTGTCTCCACTGGGTCTCACTGAGCGCCTCCAGGAGAGAGGCCCAACCTAGACGCGCCCCGAGGAGAGTCTTGCCACATGCCAACAGTGGGTCTGACTGAGCGCCTCCAGGAGAGAGGCCCAAGCAAGATGCGCCCCAAGGAGCGTCTTGCCACGTGTCACCACTGGGTCTGACTGAGCGCCTCCAGGAGAGAGGCCCAAACAAGACGCGCCCCGAGGAGCGTCTTGCCACGTGTCTCCACTGTGTCTGACTGAGCGCCTCCAGGAGAGAGGCCCAAGCAAGACGCGCCCCGAGGAGCGTCTAGCCACATGTCAACAATGAGTCTGACTGAGGGCCTCCAGCAGAGAAGCCCAAGCAAGACGCGCCCCGAGGAGCGTCTTGCCACAGGTCAGCACTCGGTCTGACTGAGCGCCTCCAGGAGAGAGGCCCAAGCAAGACGCGCCCCGAGGAGCGTCTTGCCACGTGTCTCCACTGGCTCTGACTAAGCGCCTCCAGGAGAGAGGGTCAAGCAAGACGCGCCCCGAGGAGCGTCTTGCCACATGTCAACACTGGGTCTGACTGAGCGCCTCCAGGCGAGAAGCCCCAGCAAGACGCGCCCCGAGGAGCGTCTTGCCACATGTCAGCACTCGTTCTGACTGAGCGCCTCCAAGAGAGAGGCCCAAGCAAGATGCGCCCCGAGCAGCGTCTTGCCACATGTCAACAATGGGTCTGACTGAGGGCCTCCAGGAGAGAAGCCCAAGCAAGACGCGCCCCGAGGAGCGTCTTGACACATGTCAACACTGGGTCTGACTGAGGGCCTCCAGGAGAGAGGCCCAAGCAAGACGCGCCCCAAGGAGCGTCTTGCCACATGTCACCACTGGGTCTCACTGAGCGCCTCCAGGAGAGAGGCCCAACCTAGACGCGCCCCGAGGAGAGTCTTGCCACATGCCAACACTGGGTCTGACTGAGCGCCTCCAGGAGAGAGGCCCAAGCAAGACACGCCCCGAGGAGCGTCTTGCCTTGTGTCACCACTGGGTCTGACTGAGCTCCTCCAGTAGAGAGTCCCAAACAAGACGCGCCCCGAGGAGCGTCTTGCCACGTGTCACCACTGGGTCTGACTGAGCGCCTCCAGGAGAGAGGCCCAAGCAAGAAGCGCCCCGAGGAGCGTCTTGCCACGTGTCTCCACTGGGTCTCACTGAGCGCCTCCAGGAGAGAGGCCCAACCTAGACGCGCCCCGAGGAGAGTCTTGCCACATGCCAACAGTGGGTCTGACTGAGCGCCTCCAGGAGAGAGGCCCAAGCAAGATGCGCCCCAAGGAGCGTCTTGCCACGTGTCACCACTGGGTCTGACTGAGCGCCTCCAGGAGAGAGGCCCAAACAAGACGCGCCCCGAGGAGCTTCTTGCCACATGTCTCCACTGTGTCTGACTGAGCGCCTCCAGGAGAGAGGCCCAAGCAAGATGCGCCCCGAGGAGCTTCTTGCCACATGTCAGCACTCAGTCTGACTGAGCGCCTCCAGGAGAGAGGCCAAAGCAAGACGCGCGCCGAGGAGTGTCTTGCCACATGTCAAGAATGGGTCTGACTGAGCGCCTCCAGGAGAGAGGCCCAAGCAAGACGCGCCCCGAGGAGCGTCTTGCCACGTGTCAACACTGGGTCTGATTGAGGGCCTTCTGGAGAGAGACCGAAGCAAGACGCGCCCCGAGGAGCGTCTTGCCACATGTCAACAATGGGTCTGACTGAGGGCCTCCAGGAGAGAGGCCCAAGCAAGACGCGCCCGGAGGAGTGTCTTGCCACATGTCACCAATGGGTCTGACTGAGCGCCTGCAGGAGAGAAGCCCAAGCAAGACGCGCCCCGAGGGGCGTCCTGCAACGTGTCACCACTGGGTCTGACTGAGCGCCTCCAGGAGAGAGGCCCAAGCAAGACACGCCCCGAGGAGCGTCTTGTCACATGTCAACACTGGGTCTGACTGAGCGCCTCCAGGCGAGAAGCCCCAGCAAGACGCGCCCCGAGGAGCGTCTTGCCACATGTCAGCACTCGTTCTGACTGAGCGCCTCCAAGAGAGAGGCCCAAGCAAGATGCGCCCCGAGCAGCGTCTTGCCACATGTCAACAATGGGTCTGACTGAGGGCCTCCAGGAGAGAAGCCCAAGCAAGACGCGCCCCGAGGAGCGTCTTGACACATGTCAACACTGGGTCTGACTGAGGGCCTCCAGGAGAGAGGCCCAAGCAAGACGCGCCCCAAGGAGCGTCTTGCCACATGTCACCACTGGGTCTCACTGAGCGCCTCCAGGAGAGAGGCCCAACCTAGACGCGCCCCGAGGAGAGTCTTGCCACATGCCAACACTGGGTCTGACTGAGCGCCTCCAGGAGAGAGGCCCAAGCAAGACACGCCCCGAGGAGCGTCTTGCCTTGTGTCACCACTGGGTCTGACTGAGCTCCTCCAGTAGAGAGTCCCAAACAAGACGCGCCCCGAGGAGCGTCTTGCCACGTGTCACCACTGGGTCTGACTGAGCGCCTCCAGGAGAGAGGCCCAAGCAAGAAGCGCCCCAAGGAGCGTCTTGCCACGTGTCTCCACTGGGTCTCACTGAGCGCCTCCAGGAGAGAGGCCCAACCTAGACGCGCCCCGAGGAGAGTCTTGCCACATGCCAACAGTGGGTCTGACTGAGCGCCTCCAGGAGAGAGGCCCAAGCAAGATGCGCCCCAAGGAGCGTCTTGCCACGTGTCACCACTGGGTCTGACTGAGCGCCTCCAGGAGAGAGGCCCAAACAAGACGCGCCCCGAGGAGCGTCTTGCCACGTGTCTCCACTGTGTCTGACTGAGCGCCTCCAGGAGAGAGGCCCAAGCAAGACGCGCCCCGAGGAGCGTCTAGCCACATGTCAACAATGAGTCTGACTGAGGGCCTCCAGCAGAGAAGCCCAAGCAAGACGCGCCCCGAGGAGCGTCTTGCCACAGGTCAGCACTCGGTCTGACTGAGCGCCTCCAGGAGAGAGGCCCAAGCAAGACGCGCCCCGAGGAGCGTCTTGCCACGTGTCTCCACTGGCTCTGACTAAGCGCCTCCAGGAGAGAGGGTCAAGCAAGACGCGCCCCGAGGAGCGTCTTGCCACATGTCAACACTGGGTCTGACTGAGCGCCTCCAGGCGAGAAGCCCCAGCAAGACGCGCCCCGAGGAGCGTCTTGCCACATGTCAGCACTCGTTCTGACTGAGCGCCTCCAAGAGAGAGGCCCAAGCAAGATGCGCCCCGAGCAGCGTCTTGCCACATGTCAACAATGGGTCTGACTGAGGGCCTCCAGGAGAGAAGCCCAAGCAAGACGCGCCCCGAGGAGCGTCTTGACACATGTCAACACTGGGTCTGACTGAGGGCCTCCAGGAGAGAGGCCCAAGCAAGACGCGCCCCAAGGAGCGTCTTGCCACATGTCACCACTGGGTCTCACTGAGCGCCTCCAGGAGAGAGGCCCAACCTAGACGCGCCCCGAGGAGAGTCTTGCCACATGCCAACACTGGGTCTGACTGAGCGCCTCCAGGAGAGAGGCCCAAGCAAGACACGCCCCGAGGAGCGTCTTGCCTTGTGTCACCACTGGGTCTGACTGAGCTCCTCCAGTAGAGAGTCCCAAACAAGACGCGCCCCGAGGAGCGTCTTGCCACGTGTCACCACTGGGTCTGACTGAGCGCCTCCAGGAGAGAGGCCCAAGCAAGAAGCGCCCCGAGGAGCGTCTTGCCACGTGTCTCCACTGGGTCTCACTGAGCGCCTCCAGGAGAGAGGCCCAACCTAGACGCGCCCCGAGGAGAGTCTTGCCACATGCCAACAGTGGGTCTGACTGAGCGCCTCCAGGAGAGAGGCCCAAGCAAGATGCGCCCCAAGGAGCGTCTTGCCACGTGTCACCACTGGGTCTGACTGAGCGCCTCCAGGAGAGAGGCCCAAACAAGACGCGCCCCGAGGAGCGTCTTGCCACGTGTCTCCACTGTGTCTGACTGAGCGCCTCCAGGAGAGAGGCCCAAGCAAGACGCGCCCCGAGGAGCGTCTAGCCACATGTCAACAATGAGTCTGACTGAGGGCCTCCAGCAGAGAAGCCCAAGCAAGACGCGCCCCGAGGAGCGTCTTGCCACAGGTCAGCACTCGGTCTGACTGAGCGCCTCCAGGAGAGAGGCCCAAGCAAGACGCGCCCCGAGGAGCGTCTTGCCACGTGTCTCCACTGGGTCTGACTAAGCGCCTCCAGGAGAGAGGGTCAAGCAAGACGCGCCCCGAGGAGCGTCTTGCCACATGTCAACACTGGGTCTGACTGAGCGCCTCCAGGAGAGAGGCCCAAGCAAGACGCGCCCCGAGGAGCGTCTTGCCACATGTCAGCACTGGGTCTGACTGAGCGCCTCCAGGAGAGAGGCCCCAGCAAGACACGCCCCGAGGAGCGTCTTGCCACATGTCAACAATGGGTCTGACTGAGGGCCTCCAGGAGAGAAGCCCAAGCAAGACACGCCCCGAGGAGCGTCTTGCCACATGTCAACACTGGTTCTGACTGAGCGCCTCCAGGAGAGAGGCCCAAGCAAGACGTGCCCCGAGGAGCGTCTTGCCACATGTCAACAATGGGTCTTACTGAGGGCCTCCAGGAGAGAAGCCCAAGCAAGACGCGCCCCGAGGAGCTTCTTGCCACATGTCAGCACTCGGTCTGACTGAGCGCCTCCAGGAGAGAGGCCAAAGCAAGACGCGCGCCGAGGAGTGTCTTGCCACATGTCAAGAATGGGTCTGACTGAGCGCCTCCAGGAGAGAGGCCCAAGCAAGACGCGCCCCGAGGAGCGTCTTGCCACGTGTCAACACTGGGTCTGACTGAGCGCCTCCAGGATACAGGCCCAAGCAAGACGCGCCCCGAAGAGCGTCTTGACACATGTCACCACTGGGTCTGACTGAGCGCCTCCAGGAGAGAGGCCGAAGCAAGACGCGCCCCGAGGAGCATCTTGCCACGTGTCAACACTGGGTCTGATTGAGGGCCTTCTGGAGAGAGACCGAAGCAAGACGCGCCCCGAGGAGCGTCTTGCCACATGTCAACAATGGGTCTGACTGAGGGCCTCCAGGAGAGAAGCCCAAGCAAGACGCGCCCCGAGGAGCGTCTTGCCACATGTCAGCACTCGGTCTGACTGAGCGCCTCCAGGAGAGAGGCCCAAGCAAGACGCGCCCCGAGGAGATTTTGCCACATGTCAACACTGGGTCTTTCTGAGCGCCTCCAGGAGAGAAGCCCAAGCAAGACGCGCCCCGGGGAGCGTCCTGCAACGTGTCTCCACTGGGTCTGACTGAGCGCCTCCAGGAGAGAGGGTCAAGCAAGACGCGCCCCGAGGAGCGTCTTGCCACATGTCAACACTGGGTCTGACTGAGCGCCTCCAGGAGAGAGGCCCAAGCAAGACGCGCCCCGAGGAGCGTCTTGCCACATGTCAACACTGGGTCTGACTGAGCGCCTCCAGGAGAGAGGCCCCAGCAAGACACGCCCCGAGGAGCGTCTTGCCACATGTCAACAATGGGTCTGACTGAGGGCCTCCAGGAGAGAAGCCCAAGCAAGACACGCCCCGAGGAGCATCTTGCCACATGTCAACACTGGTTCTGACTGAGCGCCTCCAGGAGAGAGGCCCAAGCAAGACGCGCCCCGAGGAGCGTCTTGCCACATGTCAACAATGGGTCTTACTGAGGGCCTCCAGGAGAGAAGCCCAAGCAAGACGCGCCCCGAGGAGCTTCTTGCCACATGTCAGCACTCGGTCTGACTGAGCGCCTCCAGGAGAGAGGCCAAAGCAAGACGCGCGCCGAGGAGTGTCTTGCCACATGTCAAGAATGGGTCTGACTGAGCGCCTCCAGGAGAGAGGCCCAAGCAAGACGCACCCCGAGGAGCGTCTTGCCACGTGTCAACACTGGGTCTGATTGAGGGCCTTCTGGAGAGAGACCGAAGCAAGACGCGCCCCGAGGAGCGTCTTGCCACATGTCAACAATGGGTCTGACTGAGGGCCTCCAGGAGAGAGGCCCAAGCAAGACGCGCCCGGAGGTGTGTCTTGCCACATGTCACCAATGGGCCTGACTGAGCGCCTGCAGGAGAGAAGCCCAAGCAAGACGCGCCCCGAGGAGCGTCCTGCAACGTGTCACCACTGGGTCTGACTGAGCGCCTCCAGGAGAGAGGCCCAAGCAAGACGCGCCCCGAGGAGCGTCTTGCCACATGGCAACAATGGGTCTGACAGAGGGCCTCCAGGAGAGAGGCCCAAGCAAGACGCGCCCCGAGGAGCGTCTTGCCACATGTCACCTCTGGGTCTGACTGAGCGCCTCCAGGAGAGAGGCCCAAGCAAGACGCGCCCCGAGGAGCGTCTTGTCACATGTCAACACTGGGTCTGACTGAGCGCCTCCAGGCGAGAAGCCCCAGCAAGACGCGCCCCGAGGAGCGTCTTGCCACATGTCAGCACTCGTTCTGACTGAGCGCCTCCAAGAGAGAGGCCCAAGCAAGATGCGCCCCGAGCAGCGTCTTGCCACATGTCAACAATGGGTCTGACTGAGGGCCTCCAGGAGAGAAGCCCAAGCAAGACGCGCCCCGAGGAGCGTCTTGCCACTTGTCAGCACTCGGTCTGACTGAGCGCCTCCAGGAGAGAGGCCCAAGCAAGACGCGCCCCGAGGAGCGTCTTGACACATGTCAACACTGGGTCTGACTGAGGGCCTCCAGGAGAGAGGCCCAAGCAAGACGCGCCCCAAGGAGCGTCTTGCCACATGTCACCACTGGGTCTCACTGAGCGCCTGCAGGAGAGAGGCCCAACCTAGACGCGCCCCGAGGAGAGTCTTGCCACATGCCAACACTGGGTCTGACTGAGCGCCTCCAGGAGAGAGGCCCAAGCAAGACACGCCCCGAGGAGCGTCTTGCCTTGTGTCACCACTGGGTCTGACTGAGCTCCTCCAGGAGAGAGGCCCAAACAAGACGCGCCCCGAGGAGCGTCTTGCCACGTGTCACCACTGGGTCTGACTGAGCGCCTCCAGGAGAGAGGCCCAAGCAAGAAGCGCCCCGAGGAGCGTCTTGCCACATGCCAACACTGGGTCTGACTGAGCGCCTCCAGGAGAGAGGCCCAAGCAAGACGCGCCCCGAGGAGCGTCTTGCCACATGTCAACAATGGGTCTGACTGAGGGCCTCCAGGAGAGAAGCCCAAGCAAGACACGCCCCGAGGAGCGTCTTGCCACATGTCAACACTGGTTCTGACTGAGCGCCTCCAGGAGACAGGCCCAAGCAAGACGCGCCCCGAGGAGCGTCTTGCCACGTGTCAACACTGGGTCTGACTGAGCACCTCCAGGAGAGAGGCCCAAGCAAGACGCGCCCCGAGGAGCGTCTTGCCACGTGTCAACACTGGGTCAGACTGAGCGCCTCCAGGAGAGAGGCCCAAGCAAGACGCGGCCCGAGGAGCGTCTTGCCCCATGTCAGCACTCAGTCTGACTGAGCGCCTCCAGGAGAGAGGCCCAAGCAGGACGCGCCCGGAGGAGTGTCTTGCCACATGTCACCACTGGGTCTGACTGAGCGCCTCCAGGAGAGAGGCCCAAGCAAGACGCGCCCCGAGGAGCGTCTTGACACATGTCACCACTGGGTCTGACTGAGCGCCTCCAGGAGAGAGGCCCAAGCAAGACGCGCCCCGAGGAGCGTCAGGCCACATGTCACTACTCGGACTGACTGAGCGCCTCCAGGAGAGAGGCCCAAGCAAGACGCGCCCCGAGGAGCGTCTTGCCACGTGTCAACACTGGGTCTGATTGAGGTCCTTCTGGAGAGAGACCGAAGCAAGACGCGCCCCGAGGAGCGTCTTGCCACATGTCAACAATGGGTCTGACTGAGGGCCTCCAGGAGAGAAGCCCAAGCAAGACGCGCCCCGAGGAGCGTCTTGCCACATGTCAGCACTCGGTCTGACTGAGCCCCTCCAGGAGAGAGGCCCAAGCAAGACGCGCCCCGAGGAGATTTTGCCACATGTCAACACTGTGTCTTTCTGAGCGCCTCCAGGAGAGAAGCCCAAGCAAGACGCGCCCCGAGGAACGTCTTGCCAGGTGTCACCACTGGGTCTGACTGAGCGCCTCCAGGAGAGAAGCCCCAGCAAGACGCGCCCCGAGGAGCGTCTTGCCACATGTCAACAATGGGTCTTACTGAGGGCCTCCAGGAGAGAAGCCTAAGCAAGACGCGCCCCGAGGAGCTTCTTGCCACATGTCAGCACTCGGTCTGACTGAGCGCCTCCCGGAGAGAGGCCAAAGCAAGACGCGCCCCGAGGAGTGTCTTGACACATGTCAACAATGGGTCTGACTGAGCGCCTCCAGGAGAGAGGCCCAAGCAAGACGCGCCCCGAGGAGCGTCTTTACACATGTCAACACTGGGTCTGACAGAGGGCCTCCATGAGAGAGGCCCAAGCAAGACGCGCCCCGAGGAGCGTCCTGCAACGTGTCACCACTGGGTCTGACTGAGCGCCTCCAGGAGAGAGGCCCAAGCAAGACGCGCCCCGAGGAGCGTCTTGCCACATGGCAACAATGGGTCTGACAGAGGGCCTCCAGGAGAGAGGCCCAAGCAAGCCGCGCCCCGAGGAGCGTCTTGCCACATGTCACCTCTGGGTCTGACTGAGCGCCTCCAGGAGAGAGGCCCAAGAAAGACGCGCCCCGAGGAGCGTCTTGTCACATGTCAATACTGGGTCTGACTGAGCGCCTCCAGGAGAGAAGCCCCAGCAAGTAGCGCCCCGAGGAGCGTCTTGCCACATGTCAGCACTCGTTCTGACTGAGCGCCTCCAGGAGAGAGTCCCAAGCAAGACGCGCCCCGAGGAGCGTCTTGCCACTTGTCAGCACTCGGTCTGACTGAGCGCCTCCAGGAGAGAGGCCCAAGCAAGACGCGCCCCGAGGAGCGTCTTGACACATGTCAACACTGGGTCTGGCTGAGGGCCTCCAGGAGAGAGGCCCAAGCAATACGCGCCCCGAGGAGCGTCTTGCCACATGTCACCACTGGGTCTGACTGAGCGCCTCCAGGAGAGAGGCCAAACCAAGACGCGCCCCGAGGAGAGTCTTGCCACATGCCAACACTGGGTCTGACTGAGCGCTCCAGGAGAGAGGCCCAAGCAAGACGCGCCCCGAGGAGCATCTTGACACATGTTAACACTGGGACTTACAGAGGGCCTCCAGGAGAGAGGCCCAAGCAAGACGCGCCCCGAGGAGCGTCTTGCCACATGTCAACAATGGGTCTGACTGAGGGCCTCCAGGAGAGAAGCCCAAGCAAGACACGCCCCGAGGAGCGTCTTGCCACGTGTCAACACTGGGTCTGACTGAGCGCCTCCAGGAGAGAGGCCCAAGCAAGACGCGCCCCGAGGAGTGTCTTGCCACATGTCAACAATGGGTTTACTGAGGGCCTCCAGGAGAGAAGCCCAAGCAAGACGCGCCCCGAGGAGCTTCTTGCGACATGTCAGCACTCGGTCTGACTGAGCGCCTCCAGGAGAGAGGCCAAAGCAAGACGCGCGCCGAGGAGTGTCTTGCCACATGTCAACAATGGGTCTGACTGAGCACCTCCAGGAGAGAAGCCCAAGCAAGACGCGCCCCGAGAAGCGTCTTGACACATGTCAACAATGGGTCTTACTGAGGGCCTCCAGGAGAGAAGCCCAAGCAAGACGCGCCCCGAGGAGATTCTTGCCACATGTCAGCACTCGGTCTGACTGAGCGCCTCCAGGAGAGAGGCCAAAGCAAGACGCGCGCCGAGGAGTGTCTTGCCACATGTCAACAATGGGTCTGACTGAGCGCCTCCAGGAGAGAGGCCCAAGCAGGACGCGCCCCGAGGAGCGTCTTGCCACGTGTCAACACTGGGTCTGACTGAGCGCCTCCAGGAGAGAGGCCCAAGCAAGACGTGCCCCGAGGAGCGTCTTGTCACATGTCAACACTGGGTCTGACTGAGCGCCTCCAGGAGAGAAGCCCCAGCAAGACGCGCCCCGAGGAGCGTCTTGCCACATGTCACCTCTGGGTCTGACTGAGCGCCTCCAGGAGAGAGTCCCAAGCAAGACGCGCCCCGAGGAGCGTCTTGCCACATGGCAACATTGGGTCTGACAGAGGGCCTCCAGGAGAGAGGCCCAAGCAAGACGCGCCCCGAGGAGCGTCTTGCCACATGTCACCTCTTGGTCTGACTGAGCACCTCCAGGAGAGAGGCCCAAGCAAGACGCGCCCCGAGGAGCGTCTTGTCACATGTAAACACTGGGTCTGACTGAGCGCCTCCAGGAGAGAAGCCCCAGCAAGACGCGCCCCGAGGAGCGTCTTGCCACATGTCAACAATGGGTCTTACTGAGGGCCTCCAGGAGAGAAGCCCAAGCAAGACGTGCCCCGAGGAGCTTCTTGCCACATGTCAGCACGCGGTCTGACTGAGCGCCTCCAGGAGAGAGGCCAAAGCAAGACGCGCCCCGAGGAGTGTCTTGACACATGTCAACAATGGGTCTGACTGAGCGCCTCCAGGAGAGAGGCCCAAGCAAGACGCGCCCCGAGGAGCGTCTTGACACATGTCAACACTGGGTCTGACAGAGGGCCTCCATGAGAGAGGCCCAAGCAAGACGCGCCCCGAGGAGCGTCCTGCAACGTGTCACCACTGGGTCTGACTGAGCGCCTCCAGGAGAGAGGCCCAAGCAAGACGCGCCCCGAGGAGCGTCTTGCCACATGGCAACAATGGGTCTGACAGAGGGCCTCCAGGAGAGAGGCCCAAGCAAGCCGCGCCCCGAGGAGCGTCTTGCCACATGTCACCTCTGGGTCTGACTGAGCGCCTCCAGGAGAGAGGCCCAAGCAAGACGCGCCCCGAGGAGCGTCTTGACACATGTCAACACTGGGTCTGGCTGAGGGCCTCCAGGAGAGAGGCCCAAGCAATAAGCGCCCCGAAGAGCGTCTTGCCACATGTCACCACTGGGTCTGACTGAGCGCCTCCAGGAGAGAGGCCAAACCAAGACGCGCCCCGAGGAGAGTCTTGCCACATGCCAACACTGGGTCTGACTGAGCGCTCCAGGAGAGAGGCCCAAGCAAGACGCGCCCCGAGGAGCATCTTGACACATGTTAACACTGGGACTTACAGAGGGCCTCCAGGAGAGAGGCCCAAGCAAGACGCGCCCCGAGGAGCGTCTTGCCACATGTCAACAATGGGTCTGACTGAGGGCCTCCAGGAGAGAAGCCCAAGCAAGACACGCCCCGAGGAGCGTCTTGCCACGTGTCAACACAGGGTCTGACTGAGCGCCTCCAGGAGAGAGGCCCAAGCAAGACGCGCCCCGAGGAGTGTCTTGCCACATGTCAACAATGGGTTTACTGAGGGCCTCCAGGAGAGAAGCCCAAGCAAGACGCGCCCCGCGGAGCTTCTTGCGACATGTCAGCACTCGGTCTGACTGAGCGCCTCCAGGAGAGAGGCCAAAGCAAGACGCGCGCCGAGGAGTGTCTTGCCACATGTCAACAATGGGTCTGACTGAGCGCCTCCAGGAGAGAAGCCCAAGCAAGACGCGCCCCGAGAAGCGTCTTGACACATGTCAACACTGGGTCTGACTGAGCGCCTCCAGGAGAGAAGCCCCAGCAAGACGCGCCCCGAGGAGCGTCTTGCCACATGTCACCTCTGGGTCTGACTGAGCGCCTCCATGAGAGAGTCCCAAGCAAGACGCGCCCCGAGGAGCGTCTTGCCACATGGCAACATTGGGTCTGACAGAGGGCCTCCAGGAGAGAGGCCCAAGCAAGACGCGCCCCGAGGAGCGTCTTGCCACATGTCACCTCTTGGTCTGACTGAGCACCTCCAGGAGAGAGGCCCAAGCAAGACGCGCCCCGAGGAGCGTCTTGTCACATGTAAACACTGGGTCTGACTGAGCGCCTCCAGGAGAGAAGCCCCAGCAAGACACGCCCCGAGGAGCGTCTTGCCACATGTCAACAATGGGTCTTACTGAGGGCCTCCAGGAGAGAAGCCCAAGCAAGACGCGCCCCGAGGAGCTTCTTGCCACATGTCAGCACTCGGTCTGACTGAGCGCCTCCAGGAGAGAGGCCAAAGCAAGACGCGCCCCGAGGAGTGTCTTGACACATGTCAACAATGGGTCTGACTGAGCGCCTCCAGGAGAGAGGCCCAAGCAAGACGCGCCCCGAGGAGCGTCTTGACACATGTCAACACTGGGTCTGACAGAGGGCCTCCATGAGAGAGGCCCAAGCAAGACGCGCCCCGAGGAGCGTCCTGCAACGTGTCACCACTGGGTCTGACTGAGCGCCTCCAGGAGAGAGGCCCAAGCAAGACGCGCCCCGAGGAGCGTCTTGCCACATGGCAACAATGGGTCTGACAGAGGGCCTCCAGGAGAGAGGCCCAAGCAAGCCGCGCCCCGAGGAGCGTCTTGCCACATGTCACCTCTGGGTCTGACTGAGCGCCTCCAGGAGAGAGGCCCAAGCAAGACGCGCCCCGAGGAGCGTCTTGACACATGTCAACACTGGGTCTGGCTGAGGGCCTCCAGGAGAGAGGCCCAAGCAATACGCGCCCCGAGGAGCGTCTTGCCACATGTCACCACTGGGTCTGACTGAGCGCCTCCAGGAGAGAGGCCAAACCAAGACGCGCCCCGAGGAGAATCTTGCCACATGCCAACACTGGGTCTGACTGAGCGCTCCAGGAGAGAGGCCCAAGCAAGACGCGCCCCGAGGAGCATCTTGACACATGTTAACACTGGGACTTACAGAGGGCCTCCAGGAGAGAGGCCCAAGCAAGACGCGCCCCGAGGAGCGTCTTGCCACATGTCAACAATGGGTCTGACTGAGGGCCTCCAGGAGAGAAGCCCAAGCAAGACACGCCCCGAGGAGCGTCTTGCCACGTGTCAACACTGGGTCTGACTGAGCGCCTCCAGGAGAGAGGCCCAAGCAAGACGCGCCCCGAGGAGTGTCTTGCCACATGTCAACAATGGGTTTACTGAGGGCCTCCAGGAGAGAAGCCCAAGCAAGACGCGCCCCGAGGAGCTTCTTGCGACATGTCAGCACTCGGTCTGACTGAGCGCCTCCAGGAGAGAGGCCAAAGCAAGACGCGCGCCCGAGGAGTGTCTTGCCACATGTCAACAATGGGTCTGACTGAGCGCCTCCAGGAGAGAAGCCCAAGCAAGACGCGCCCCGAGAAGCGTCTTGACACATGTCAACAATGGGTCTTACTGAGGGCCTCCAGGAGAGAAGCCCAAGCAAGACGCGCCCCGAGGAGATTCTTGCCACATGTCAGCACTCGGTCTGACTGAGCGCCTCCAGGAGAGAGGCCAAAGCAAGACGCGCGCCGAGGAGTGTCTTGCCACATGTCAACAATGGGTCTGACTGAGCGCCTCCAGGAGAGAGGCCCAAGCAGGACGCGCCCCGAGGAGCGTCTTGCCACGTGTCAACACTGGGTCTGACTGAGCGCCTCCAGGAGAGAGGCCCAAGCAAGACGTGCCCCGAGGAGCGTCTTGTCACATGTCAACACTGGGTCTGACTGAGCGCCTCCAGGAGAGAAGCCCCAGCAAGACGCGCCCCGAGGAGCGTCTTGCCACATGTCACCTCTGGGTCTGACTGAGCGCCTCCAGGAGAGAGTCCCAAGCAAGACGCGCCCCGAGGAGCGTCTTGCCACATGGCAACATTGGGTCTGACAGAGGGCCTCCAGGAGAGAGGCCCAAGCAAGACGCGCCCCGAGGAGCGTCTTGCCACATGTCACCTCTTGGTCTGACTGAGCACCTCCAGGAGAGAGGCCCAAGCAAGACGCGCCCCGAGGAGCGTCTTGTCACATGTAAACACTGGGTCTGACTGAGCGCCTCCAGGAGAGAAGCCCCAGCAAGACGCGCCCCGAGGAGCGTCTTGCCACATGTCAATAATGGGTCTTACTGAGGGCCTCCAGGAGAGAAGCCCAAGCAAGACGCGCCCCGAGGAGCTTCTTGCCACATGTCAGCACTCGGTCTGACTGAGCGCCTCCAGGAGAGAGGCCAAAGCAAGACGCGCCCCGAGGAGTGTCTTGACACATGTCAACAATGGGTCTGACTGAGCGCCTCCAGGAGAGAAGCCCAAGCAAGACACGCCCCGAGGAGCGTCTTGCCACATGTCAACACTGGTTCTGACTGAGCGCCTCCAGGAGAGAGGCCCAAGCAAGACGCGCCCCGAGGAGCGTCTTGCCACGTGTCAACACTGGGTCTGACTGAGCACCTCCAGGAGAGAGGCCCAAGCAAGACGCGCCCCGAGGAGCGTCTTGCCACGTGTCAACACTGGGTCAGACTGAGCGCCTCCAGGAGAGAGGCCCAAGCAAGACGCGGCCCGAGGAGCGTCTTGCCCCATGTCAGCACTCAGTCTGACTGAGCGCCTCCAGGAGAGAGGCCCAAGCAGGACGCGCCCGGAGGAGTGTCTTGCCACATGTCACCACTGGGTCTGACTGAGCGCCTCCAGGAGAGAGGCCCAAGCAAGACGCGCCCCGAGGAGCGTCTTGACACATGTCACCACTGGGTCTGACTGAGCGCCTCCAGGAGAGAGGCCCAAGCAAGACGCGCCCCGAGGAGCGTCAGGCCACATGTCACTACTCGGACTGACTGAGCGCCTCCAGGAGAGAGGCCCAAGCAAGACGCGCCCCGAGGAGCGTCTTGCCACGTGTCAACACTGGGTCTGATTGAGGTCCTTCTGGAGAGAGACCGAAGCAAGACGCGCCCCGAGGAGCGTCTTGCCACATGTCAACAATGGGTCTGACTGAGGGCCTCCAGGAGAGAAGCCCAAGCAAGACGCGCCCCGAGGAGCGTCTTGCCACATGTCAGCACTCGGTCTGACTGAGCCCCTCCAGGAGAGAGGCCCAAGCAAGACGCGCCCCGAGGAGATTTTGCCACATGTCAACACTGTGTCTTTCTGAGCGCCTCCAGGAGAGAAGCCCAAGCAAGAAGCGCCCCGAGGAACGTCTTGCCAGGTGTCACCACTGGGTCTGATTGAGCGCCTCCATTAGAGAGGACCCAGCAAGACGCGCCCCAAGGAGCGTCTTGCCTTATGTCAGCACTCGGTCTGACTGAGCGCCTCCAGGAGAGAGGCCCAAGCAAGACGCGCCCCGAGGAGCTTCTTGCCACATGGCAACATTGGGTCTGACAGAGGGCCTCCAGGAGAGAGGCCCAAGCAAGACGCGCCCCGAGGAGCGTCTTGCCACATGTCACCTCTTGGTCTGACTGAGCACCTCCAGGAGAGAGGCCCAAGCAAGACGCGCCCCGAGGAGCGTCTTGTCACATGTAAACACTGGGTCTGACTGAGCGCCTCCAGGAGAGAAGCCCCAGCAAGACGCGCCCCGAGGAGCGTCTTGCCACATGTCAACAATGGGTCTTACTGAGGGCCTCCAGGAGAGAAGCCCAAGCAAGACGCGCCCCGAGGAGCTTCTTTCCACATGTCAGCACTCGGTCTGACTAAGCGCCTCCAGGAGAGTGGCCAAAGCAAGACGCGCCCCGAGGAGTGTTTTGACACATGTCAACAATGGGTCTGACTGAGCGCCTCCAGGAGAGAGGCCCAAGCAAGACGCGCCCCGAGGAGCGTCTTGACACATGTCAACACTGGGTCTGACAGAGGGCCTCCATGAGAGAGGCCCAAGCAAGACGCGCCCCGAGGAGCGTCCTGCAACGTGTCACCACTGGGTCTGACTGAGGGCCTCCAGGAGAGAGGCCCAAGCAAGACGCGCCCCGAGGAGCGTCTTGCCACATGGCAACAATGGGTCTGACAGAGGGCCTCCAGGAGAGAGGCCCAAGCAAGCCGCGCCCCGAGGAGCGTCTTGCCACATGTCACCTCTGGGTCTGACTGAGCGCCTCCAGGAGAGAGGCCCAAGAAAGACGCGCCCCGAGGAGAGTCTTGTCACATGTCAATACTGGGTCTGACTGAGGGCCTCCAGGAGAGAAGCCCAAGCAAGACGCGCCCCGAGGAGCGTCTTGCCACATGTCAGCACTCGGTCTGACTGAGCGCCTCCAGGAGAGAGGCCCAAGCAAGACGCGCCACGAGGAGATTTTGCCACATGTCAACACTGTGTCTTTCTGAGCGCCTCCAGGAGAGAAGCCCAAGCAAGATGCGGCCCGAGGAACGTCTTGCCACGTGTCACCACTGGGTCTGATTGAGCGCCTCCAGGAGAGAGGACCCAGCAAGACGCGCCCCAAGGAGCGTCTTGCCTTATGTCAGTACTCGGTCTGACTGAGCGCCTCCAGGAGAGAGGCCCAAGCAAGACGCGCCCCGAGGAGCGTCTTGCCACATGGCAACATTGGGTCTGACAGAGGGCCTCCAGGAGAGAGGCCCAAGCAAGACGCGCCCCGAGGAGCGTCTTGCCACATGTCACCTCTTGGTCTGACTGAGCACCTCCAGGAGAGAGGCCCAAGCAAGACGCGCCCCGAGGAGCGTCTTGTCACATGTAAACACTGGGTCTGACTGAGCGCCTCCAGGAGAGAAGCCCCAGCAAGACGCGCCCCGAGGAGCGTCTTGCCACATGTCAACAATGGGTCTTACTGAGGGCCTCCAGGAGAGAAGCCCAAGCAAGACGCGCCCCGAGGAGCTTCTTGCCACATGTCAGCACTCGGTCTGACTGAGCGCCTCCAGGAGAGAGGCCAAAGCAAGACGCGCCCCGAGGAGTGTCTTGACACATGTCAACAATGGGTCTGACTGAGCGCCTCCAGGAGAGAGGCCCAAGCAAGACGCGCCCCGAGGAGCGTCTTGACACATGTCAACACTGGGTCTGACAGAGGGCCTCCATGAGAGAGGCCCAAGCAAGACGCGCCCCGAGGAGCGTCCTGCAACGTGTCACCACTGGGTCTGACTGAGCGCCTCCAGGAGAGAGGCCCAAGCAAGACGCGCCCCGAGGAGCGTCTTGCCACATGGCAACAATGGGTCTGACAGAGGGCCTCCAGGAGAGAGGCCCAAGCAAGCCGCGCCCCGAGGAGCGTCTTGCCACATGTCACCTCTGGGTCTGACTGAGCGCCTCCAGGAGAGAGGCCCAAGAAAGACGCGCCCCGAGGAGCGTCTTGTCACATGTCAATACTGGGTCTGACTGAGCGCCTCCAGGAGAGAAGCCCCAGCAAGTAGCGCCCCGAGGAGCGTCTTGCCACATGTCAGCACTCGTTCTGACTGAGCGCCTCCAGGAGAGAGTCCCAAGCAAGACGCGCCCCGAGGAGCGTCTTGCCACTTGTCAGCACTCGGTCTGACTGAGCGCCTCCAGGAGAGAGGCCCAAGCAAGACGCGCCCCGAGGAGCGTCTTGACACATGTCAACACTGGGTCTGGCTGAGGGCCTCCAGGAGAGAGGCCCAAGCAATACGCGCCCCGAGGAGTGTCTTGCCACATGTCAACAATGGGTTTACTGAGGGCCTCCAGGAGAGAAGCCCAAGCAAGACGCGCCCCGAGGAGCTTCTTGCGACATGTCAGCACTCGGTCTGACTGAGCGCCTCCAGGAGAGAGGCCAAAGCAAGACGCGCGCCGAGGAGTGTCTTGCCACATGTCAACAATGGGTCTGACTGAGCACCTCCAGGAGAGAAGCCCAAGCAAGACGCGCCCCGAGAAGCGTCTTGACACATGTCAACAATGGGTCTTACTGAGGGCCTCCAGGAGAGAAGCCCAAGCAAGACGCGCCCCGAGGAGATTCTTGCCACATGTCAGCACTCGGTCTGACTGAGCGCCTCCAGGAGAGAGGCCAAAGCAAGACGCGCGCCGAGGAGTGTCTTGCCACATGTCAACAATGGGTCTGACTGAGCGCCTCCAGGAGAGAGGCCCAAGCAGGACGCGCCCCGAGGAGCGTCTTGCCACGTGTCAACACTGGGTCTGACTGAGCGCCTCCAGGAGAGAGGCCCAAGCAAGACGTGCCCCGAGGAGCGTCTTGTCACATGTCAACACTGGGTCTGACTGAGCGCCTCCAGGAGAGAAGCCCCAGCAAGACGCGCCCCGAGGAGCGTCTTGCCACATGTCACCTCTGGGTCTGACTGAGCGCCTCCAGGAGAGAGTCCCAAGCAAGACGCGCCCCGAGGAGCGTCTTGCCACATGGCAACATTGGGTCTGACAGAGGGCCTCCAGGAGAGAGGCCCAAGCAAGACGCGCCCCGAGGAGCGTCTTGCCACATGTCACCTCTTGGTCTGACTGAGCACCTCCAGGAGAGAGGCCCAAGCAAGACGCGCCCCGAGGAGCGTCTTGCCACATGTCAACAATGGGTCTTACTGAGGGCCTCCAGGAGAGAAGCCCAAGCAAGACGCGCCCCGAGGAGCTTCTTGCCACATGTCAGCACGCGGTCTGACTGAGCGCCACCAGGAGAGAGGCCAAAGCAAGACGCGCCCCGAGGAGTGTCTTGACACATGTCAACAATGGGTCTGACTGAGCGCCTCCAGGAGAGAGGCCCAAGCAAGACGCGCCCCGAGGAGCGTCCTGCAACGTGTCACCACTGGGTCTGACTGAGCGCCTCCAGGAGAGAGGCCCAAGCAAGACGCGCCCCGAGGAGCGTCTTGCCACATGGCAACAATGGGTCTGACAGAGGGCCTCCAGGAGAGAGGCCCAAGCAAGCCGCGCCCCGAGGAGCGTCTTGCCACATGTCACCTCTGGGTCTGACTGAGCGCCTCCAGGAGAGAGGCCCAAGCAAGACGCGCCCCGAGGAGCGTCTTGACACATGTCAACACTGGGTCTGGCTGAGGGCCTCCAGGAGAGAGGCCCAAGCAATACGCGCCCCGAAGAGCGTCTTGCCACATGTCACCACTGGGTCTGACTGAGCGCCTCCAGGAGAGAGGCCAAACCAAGACGCGCCCCGAGGAGAGTCTTGCCACATGCCAACACTGGGTCTGACTGAGCGCTCCAGGAGAGAGGCCCAAGCAAGACGCGCCCCGAGGAGCATCTTGACACATGTTAACACTGGGACTTACAGAGGGCCTCCAGGAGAGAGGCCCAAGCAAGACGCGCCCCGAGGAGCGTCTTGCCACATGTCAACAATGGGTCTGACTGAGGGCCTCCAGGAGAGAAGCCCAAGCAAGACACGCCCCGAGGAGCGTCTTGCCACGTGTCAACACTGGGTCTGACTGAGCGCCTCCAGGAGAGAGGCCCAAGCAAGACGCGCCCCGAGGAGTGTCTTGCCACATGTCAACAATGGGTTTACTGAGGGCCTCCAGGAGAGAAGCCCAAGCAAGACGCGCCCCGAGGAGCTTCTTGCGACATGTCAGCACTCGGTCTGACTGAGCGCCTCCAGGAGAGAGGCCAAAGCAAGACGCGCGCCGAGGAGTGTCTTGCCACATGTCAACAATGGGTCTGACTGAGCGCCTCCAGGAGAGAAGCCCAAGCAAGACGCGCCCCGAGAAGCGTCTTGACACATGTCAACACTGGGTCTGACTGAGCGCCTCCAGGAGAGAAGCCCCAGCAAGACGCGCCCCGAGGAGCGTCTTGCCACATGTCACCTCTGGGTCTGACTGAGCGCCTCCATGAGAGAGTCCCAAGCAAGACGCGCCCCGAGGAGCGTCTTGCCACATGGCAACATTGGGTCTGACAGAGGGCCTCCAGGAGAGAGGCCCAAGCAAGACGCGCCCCGAGGAGCGTCTTGCCACATGTCACCTCTTGGTCTGACTGAGCACCTCCAGGAGAGAGGCCCAAGCAAGACGCGCCCCGAGGAGCGTCTTGTCACATGTAAACACTGGGTCTGACTGAGCGCCTCCAGGAGAGAAGCCCCAGCAAGACGCGCCCCGAGGAGCGTCTTGCCACATGTCAACGATGGGTCTTACTGAGGGCCTCCAGGAGAGAAGCCCAAGCAAGACGCGCCCCGAGGAGCTTCTTGCCACATGTCAGCACTCGGTCTGACTGAGCGCCTCCAGGAGAGAGGCCAAAGCAAGACGCGCCCCGAGGAGTGTCTTGACACATGTCAACAATGGGTCTGACTGAGCGCCTCCAGGAGAGAGGCCCAAGCAAGACGCGCCCCGAGGAGCGTCTTGACACATGTCAACACTGGGTCTGACAGAGGGCCTCCATGAGAGAGGCCCAAGCTAGACGTGCCCCTAGGAGCGTCCTGCAACGTGTCACCACTGGGTCTGACTGAGCGCCTCCAGGAGAGAGGCCCAAGCAAGACGCGCCCCGAGGAGCGTCTTGCCACATGGCAACAATGGGTCTGACAGAGGGCCTCCAGGAGAGAGGCCCAAGCAAGCCGCGCCCCGAGGAGCGTCTTGCCACATGTCACCTCTGGGTCTGACTGAGCGCCTCCAGGAGAGAGGCCCAAGCAAGACGCGCCCCGAGGAGCGTCTTGACACATGTCAACACTGGGTCTGGCTGAGGGCCTCCAGGAGAGAGGCCCAAGCAATACGCGCCCCGAGGAGCGTCTTGCCACATGTCACCACTGGGTCTGACTGAGCGCCTCCAGGAGAGAGCCCAAACCAAGACGCGCCCCGAGGAGAGTCTTGCCACATGCCAACACTGGGTCTGACTGAGCGCTCCAGGAGAGAGGCCCAAGCAAGACGCGCCCCGAGGAGCATCTTGACACATGTTAACACTCGGACTTACAGAGGGCCTCCAGGAGAGAGGCCCAAGCAAGACGCGCCCCGAGGAGCGTCTTGCCACATGTCAACAATGGGTCTGACTGAGGGCCTCCAGGAGAGAAGCCCAAGCAAGACACGCCCCGAGGAGCGTCTTGCCACGTGTCAACACTGGGTCTGACTGAGCGCCTCCAGGAGAGAGGCCCAAGCAAGACGCGCCCCGAGGAGTGTCTTGCCACATGTCAACAATGGGTTTACTGAGGGCCTCCAGGAGAGAAGCCCAAGCAAGACGCGCCCCGAGGAGCTTCTTGCGACATGTCAGCACTCGGTCTGACTGAGCGCCTCCAGGAGAGAGGCCAAAGCAAGACGCGCGCCGAGGAGTGTCTTGCCACATGTCAGCAATGGGTCTGACTGAGCGCCTCCAGGAGAGAAGCCCAAGCAAGACGCGCCCCGAGAAGCGTCTTGACACATGTCAACAATGGGTCTTACTGAGGGCCTCCAGGAGAGAAGCCCAAGCAAGACGCGCCCCGAGGAGATTCTTGCCACATGTCAGCACTCGGTCTGACTGAGCGCCTCCAGGAGAGAGGCCAAAGCAAGACGCGCGCCGAGGAGTGTCTTGCCACATGTCAACAATGGGTCTGACTGAGCGCCTCCAGGAGAGAGGCCCAAGCAGGACGCGCCCCGAGGAGCGTCTTGCCACGTGTCAACACTGGGTCTGACTGAGCGCCTCCAGGAGAGAGGCCCAAGCAAGACGTGCCCCGAGGAGCGTCTTGTCACATGTCAACACTGGGTCTGACTGAGCGCCTCCAGGAGAGAAGCCCCAGCAAGACGCGCCCTGAGGAGCGTCTTGCCACATGTCACCTCTGGGTCTGACTGAGCGCCTCCAGGAGAGAGTCCCAAGCAAGACGCGCCCCGAGGAGCGTCTTGCCACATGGCAACATTGGGTCTGACAGAGGGCCTCCAGGAGAGAGGCCCAAGCAAGACGCGCCCCGAGGAGTGTCTTGCCACATGTCAACAATGGGTTTACTGAGGGCCTCCAGGAGAGAAGCCCAAGCAAGACGCGCCCCGAGGAGCTTCTTGCGACATGTCAGCACTCGGTCTGACTGAGCGCCTCCAGGAGAGAGGCCAAAGCAAGACGCGCGCCGAGGAGTGTCTTGCCACATGTCAGCAATGGGTCTGACTGAGCGCCTCCAGGAGAGAAGCCCAAGCAAGACGCGCCCCGAGAAGCGTCTTGACACATGTCAACAATGGGTCTTACTGAGGGCCTCCAGGAGAGAAGCCCAAGCAAGACGCGCCCCGAGGAGATTCTTGCCACATGTCAGCACTCGGTCTGACTGAGCGCCTCCAGGAGAGAGGCCAAAGCAAGACGCGCGCCGAGGAGTGTCTTGCCACATGTCAACAATGGGTCTGACTGAGCGCCTCCAGGAGAGAGGCCCAAGCAGGACGCGCCCCGAGGAGCGTCTTGCCACGTGTCAACACTGGGTCTGACTGAGCGCCTCCAGGAGAGAGGCCCAAGCAAGACGTGCCCCGAGGAGCGTCTTGTCACATGTCAACACTGGGTCTGACTGAGCGCCTCCAGGAGAGAAGCCCCAGCAAGACGCGCCCTGAGGAGCGTCTTGCCACATGTCACCTCTGGGTCTGACTGAGCGCCTCCAGGAGAGAGTCCCAAGCAAGACGCGCCCCGAGGAGCGTCTTGCCACATGGCAACATTGGGTCTGACAGAGGGCCTCCAGGAGAGAGGCCCAAGCAAGACGCGCCCCGAGGAGCGTCTTGCCACATGTCACCTCTTGGTCTGACTGAGCACCTCCAGGAGAGAGGCCCAAGCAAGACGCGCCCCGAGGAGCGTCTTGTCACATGTAAACACTGGGTCTGACTGAGCGCCTCCAGGAGAGAAGCCCCAGCAAGACGCGCCCCGAGGAGCGTCTTGCCACATGTCAACAATGGGTCTTACTGAGGGCCTCCAGGAGAGAAGCCCAAGCAAGACGCGCCCCGAGGAGCTTCTTGCCACATGTCAGCACTCGGTCTGACTGAGCGCCTCCAGGAGAGAGGCCAAAGCAAGACGCGCCCCGAGGAGTGTCTTGACACATGTCAACAATGGGTCTGACTGAGCGCCTCCAGGAGAGAGGCCCAAGCAAGACGCGCCCCGAGGAGCGTCTTGACACATGTCAACACTGGGTCTGACAGAGGGCCTCCATGAGAGAGGCCCAAGCAAGACGCGCCCCGAGGAGCGTCCTGCAACGTGTCACCACTGGGTCTGACTGAGCGCCTCCAGGAGAGAGGCCCAAGCAAGACGCGCCCCGAGGAGCGTCTTGCCACATGGCAACAATGGGTCTGACAGAGGGCCTCCAGGAGAGAGGCCCAAGCAAGCCGCGCCCCGAGGAGCGTCTTGCCACATGTCACCTCTGGGTCTGACTGAGCGCCTCCAGGAGAGAGGCCCAAGAAAGACGCGCCCCGAGGAGCGTCTTGTCACATGTCAATACTGGGTCTGTCTGAGCGCCTCCAGGAGAGAAGCCCCAGCAAGTAGCGCCCCGAGGAGCGTCTTGCCACATGTCAGCACTCGTTCTGACTGAGCGCCTCCAGGAGAGAGTCCCAAGCAAGATGCGCCCCGAGCAGCGTCTTGCCACATGTCAACAATGGGTCTGACTGAGGGCCTCCAGGAGAGAAGGCCAAGCAAGACGCGCCCCGAGGAGCGTCTTGCCACTTGTCAGCACTCGGTCTGACTGAGCGCCTCCAGGAGAGAGGCCCAAGCAAGACGCGCCCCGAGGAGCGTCTTGACACATGTCAACACTGGGTCTGGCTGAGGGCCTCCAGGAGAGAGGCCCAAGCAATACGCGCCCCGAGGAGCGTCTTGCCACATGTCACCACTGGGTCTGACTGAGCGCCTCCAGGAGAGAGGCCAAACCAAGACGCGCCCCGAGGAGAGTCTTGCCACATGCCAACACTGGGTCTGACTGAGCGCTCCAGGAGAGAGGCCCAAGCAAGACGCGCCCCGAGGAGCATCTTGACACATGTTAACACTGGGACTTACAGAGGGCCTCCAGGAGAGAGGCCCAAGCAAGACGCGCCCCGAGGAGCGTCTTGCCACATGTCAACAATGGGTCTGACTGAGGGCCTCCAGGAGAGAAGCCCAAGCAAGACACGCCCCGAGGAGCGTCTTGCCACGTGTCAACACTGGGTCTGACTGAGCGCCTCCAGGAGAGAGGCCCAAGCAAGACGCGCCCCGAGGAGTGTCTTGCCACATGTCAACAATGGGTTTACTGAGGGCCTCCAGGAGAGAAGCCCAAGCAAGACGCGCCCCGAGGAGCTTCTTGCGACATGTCAGCACTCGGTCTGACTGAGCGCCTCCAGGAGAGAGGCCAAAGCAAGACGCGCGCCGAGGAGTGTCTTGCCACATGTCAACAATGGGTCTGACTGAGCGCCTCCAGGAGAGAAGCCCAAGCAAGACGCGCCCCGAGAAGCGTCTTGACACATGTCAACAATGGGTCTTACTGAGGGCCTCCAGGAGAGAAGCCCAAGCAAGACGCGCCCCGAGGAGATTCTTGCCACATGTCAGCACTCGGTCTGACTGAGCGCCTCCAGGAGAGAGGCCAAAGCAAGACGCGCGCCGAGGAGTGTCTTGCCACATGTCAACAATGGGTCTGACTGAGCGCCTCCAGGAGAGAGGCCCAAGCAGGAGGCGCCCCGAGGAGCGTCTTGCCACGTGTCAACACTGGGTCTGACTGAGCGCCTCCAGGAGAGAGGCCCAAGCAAGACGTGCCCCGAGGAGCGTCTTGTCACATGTCAACACTGGGTCTGACTGAGCGCCTCCAGGAGAGAAGCCCCAGCAAGACGCGCCCCGAGGAGCGTCTTGCCACATGTCACCTCTGGGTCTGACTGAGCGCCTCCAGGAGAGAGTCCCAAGCAAGACGCGCCCCGAGGAGCGTCTTGTCACATGTCAACACTGGGTCTGAATGAGCGCCTCCAGGAGAGAAGCCCCAGCAAGACGCGCCCCGAGGAGCGTCTTGCCACATGTCAGCACTCGTTCTGACTGAGCGCCTCCAGGAGAGAGGCCCAAGCAAGATGCGCCCCGAGGAGCGTCTTGCCACATGTCAACAATGGGTCTGACTGAGGGCCTCCAGGAGAGAAGCCCAAGCAATACGCGCCCCGAGGAGCGTCTTGCCACATGTCACCACTGGGTCTGACTGACCGCCTCCAGGAGTGAGGCCCAACCAAGACGCGCCCCGAGGAGAGTCTTGCCACATGCCAACACTGGGTCTGACTGAGCGCCTCCAGGAGAGAGGCCCAAGTAAGACGCGCCCCGAGGAGCATCTTGACACATGTCAACACTGGGACTTACAGAGGGCCTCCAGGAGAGAAGCCCAAGCAAGACACGCCCCGAGGAGCGTCTTGCCACGTGTCAACACTGGGTCTGACTGAGCGCCTCCAGGAGAGAGGCCCAAGCAAGACGTGCCCCGAGGAGCGTCTTGTCACATGTCAACACTGGGTCTGACTGAGCGCCTCCAGGAGAGAAGCCCCAGCAAGACGCGCCCCGAGGAGCGTCTTGCCACATGTCACCTCTGGGTCTGACTGAGCGCCTCCAGGAGAGAGTCCCAAGCAAGACGCGCCCCGAGGAGCGTCTTGTCACATGTCAACACTGGGTCTGAATGAGCGCCTCCAGGAGAGAAGCCCCAGCAAGACGCGCCCCGAGGAGCGTCTTGCCACATGTCAGCACTCGTTCTGACTGAGCGCCTCCAGGAGAGAGGCCCAAGCAAGATGCGCCCCGAGGAGCGTCTTGCCACATGTCAACAATGGGTCTGACTGAGGGCCTCCAGGAGAGAAGCCCAAGCAATACGCGCCCCGAGGAGCGTCTTGCCACATGTCACCACTGGGTCTGACTGACCGCCTCCAGGAGTGAGGCCCAACCAAGACGCGCCCCGAGGAGAGTCTTGCCACATGCCAACACTGGGTCTGACTGAGCGCCTCCAGGAGAGAGGCCCAAGTAAGACGCGCCCCGAGGAGCATCTTGACACATGTCAACACTGGGACTTACAGAGGGCCTCCAGGAGAGAAGCCCAAGCAAGACACGCCCCGAGGAGCGTCTTGCCACGTGTCAACACTGGGTCTGACTGAGCGCCTCCAGGAGAGAGGCCCAAGCAAGACGCGCCCCGAGGAGCTTCCTGCCACATGTCAGCACTCGGTCTGACTGAGCGCCTCCAGGAGAGAGGCCAAAGCAAGACGCGCGCCGAGGAGTGTCTTGCCACATGTCAACAATGGGTCTGACTGAGCGCCTCCAGGAGAGAGGCCCAAGCAAGACGCGCCCCGAGGAGCGTCTTGACACATGTCACCACTGTGTCTGACTGAGTGCCTCGGGGAGAGAGGCCCAAGCAAGACGCGCCCCGAGGAGCGTCAGACAACATGTCACTACTCGGTCTGACTGAGCGCCTCCAGGAGAGAGTCCCAAGCAAGACGCGCCCCGAGGAGCGTCTTGACACATGTCACCACTGGGTCTGACTGAGCGCCTCCAGGAGAGAGGCCCAAGCAAGACGCGCCCCGAGGAGCGTCTTGCCACGCGTCAACACTGGGTCTGATTGAGGGCCTTCTGGAGAGAGGCCGAAGCAAGACGCGCCCCGAGGAGCGTCTTGCCACATGTCAACAATGGGTCTGCCTGAGGGACTCCAGGAGAGAAGCCCAAGCAAGACGCGCCCCGAGGAGTTTTTGCAACATGTCAACACTGGGTCTTTCTGAGCGCCTCCAGGAGAGAAGCCCAAGCAAGACGCGCCCCGAGGAGCGTCTTGCCACGTGTCACCACTGGGTCTGATTGAGCGCCTCCAGGAGAGAGGACCCAGCAAGACGCGCCCCGAGGAGCGTCTTGCCACATGTCAACAATGGGTCTTACTGAGGGCCTCCAGGAGAGAAGCCCAAGCAAGACGCGCCCAGAGGAGCTTCTTGCCACATGTCAGCACTCGGTCTGACTGAGCGCCTCCAGGAGAGAGGCCAAAGCAAGACGCGCCCCGAGGAGTGTCTTGTCACATGTCATCAATGGGTCTGACTGAGCGCCTCCAGGAGAGAGGCCCAAGCAAGACGCGCCCCGAGGAGCGTCTTGACACATGTCAACACTGGGTCTGACAGAGGGCCTCCATGAGAGAGGCCCAAGCAAGACACGCCTAGAGGAGCGTCCTGCAACGTGTCACCACTGGGTCTGACTGAGCGCCTCCAGGAGAGAGGCCCAAGCAAGACGCGCCCCGAGGAGCGTCTTGCCACATGGCAACAATGGGTCTGACAGAGGGCCTCCAGGAGAGAGGCCCAAGCAAGACGCGCCCCGAGGAGCGTCTTGCCACATGTCACCTCTGGGTCTGACTGAGCGCCTCCAGGAGAGAGTCCCAAGCAAGACGCGCCCCGAGGAGCGTCTTGTCACATAACAACACTGGGTCTGAATGAGCGCCTCCAGGAGAGAAGCCCCAGCAAGACGCGCCCCGAGGAGCGTCTTGCCACATGTCAGCACTCGTTCTGACTGAGCGCCTCCAGGAGAGAGGCCCAAGCAAGATGCGCCCCGAGGAGCGTCTTGCCACATGTCAACAATGGGTCTGACTGAGGGCCTCCAGGAGAGAAGCCCAAGCAATACGCTCCCCGAGGAGCGTCTTGCCACATGTCACCACTGGGTCTGACTGAGCGCTTCCTGGAGTGAGGCCCAACCAAGACGCGCCCCGAGGAGAGTTTTGCCACATGCCAACACTGGGTCTGACTGAGCGCCTCCAGGAGAGAGGCCCAAGTAAGACGCGCCCCGAGGAGCATCTTGACACATGTCAACACTGAGACTTACAGAGGGCCTCCAGGAGAGAGGCCCAAGCAAGACGCGCCCCGAGGAGTGTCTTGCCACATGTCACCACTCGGTCTGACTGAGCGCCTCCAGGAGGGAGGCCCAAGCAAGACGCGCCCCGAGGAGCGTCTTGCCACATGTCAACAATGGGTCTGACTGAGGGCCTCCAGGAGAGAAGCCCAAGCAAGACACGCCCCGAGGAGCGTCTTGCCACATGTCAACACTGGTTCTGACTGAGCGCCTCCAGGAGAGAGGCCCAAGCAAGACGCGCCCCGAGGAGCGTCTTGCCACGTGTCAACACTGGGTCTTACTGAGCGCCTCCAGGAGAGAGGCCCAAGCAAGACGCGCCCCGAGGAGCTTCCTGCCACATGTCAGCACTCGGTCTGACTGAGCGCCTCCAGGAGAGAGGCCAAAGCAAGACGCGCGCCGAGGAGTGTCTTGCCACATGTCAACAATGGGTCTGACTGAGCGCCTCCAAGAGAGAGGCCCAAGCAAGACGCGCCCCGAGGAGCGTCTTGACACATGTCACCACTGTGTCTGACTGAGCGCCTCCAGGAGAGAGGCCCAAGCAAGACGCGCCCCGAGGAGCGTCAGACAACATGTCACTACTCGGTCTGACTGAGCGCCTCCAGGAGTGAGGCCCAATCAAGACGCGCCCCGAGGAGCGTCTTGCCACGTGTCAACACTGGGTCTGACTGAGCGCCTCCAGGAGAGAGTCCCAAGCAAGACGCGCCCCGAGGAGCGTCTTGACACATGTCACCACTGGGTCTGACTGAGCGCCTCCAGGAGAGAGGCCCAAGCAAGACGCGCCCCGAGGAGCGTCAGGCAACATGTCACTACTCGGTCTGACTGAGCGCCTCCAGGAGAGAGGCCCAAGCAAGACGCGCCCCGAGGAGCGTCTTGCCACGTGTCAACACTGGGTCTGATTGAGGGCCTTCTGGAGAGAGGCCGAAGCAAGACGCGCCCCGAGGAGCGTCTTGCCACATGTCAGCACTCGGTCTGACTGAGCGCCTCCAGGAGAGAGGCCCAAGCAAGACGCGCCCCGAGGAGATTTTGCCACATGTCAACACTGGGTCTTTCTGAGCGCCTCCAGGAGAGAGGGCCAAGCAAGACGCGTCCCGAGGAGATTTTGCCACATGTCAACACTGGGTCTTTCTGAGCGCCTCCAGGAGAGAAGCCCAAGCAAAACGCGCCCCGAGGAGCGTCTTGCCACATGTCAACAATGGGTCTTACTGAGGGCCTCCAGGAGAGAAGCCCAAGCAAGACGCGCCCCGAGGAGCTTCTTGCGACATGTCAGCACTCGGTCTGACTGAGCGCCTCCAGGAGAGAGGCCAAAGCAAGACGCGCGCCGAGGAGTGTCTTGCCACATGTCAACAATGGGTCTGACTGAGCGCCTCCAGGAGAGAGGCCCAAGCAAGACGCGCCCCGAGGAGCGTCTTGCCACGTGTCAACACTGGGTCTGACTGAGCGCCTCCAGGAGAGAGGCCCAAGCAAGACGCGCCCCGAGGAGCGTCTTGACACATGTCAACAATGGGTCTTACTGAGGGCCTCCAGGAGAGAAGCCCAAGCAAGACGCTCCCCAAGGAGCTTCTTGCCACAAATCAGCACTCGGTCTGACTGAGCGCCTCCAGGAGAGAGGCCAAAGCAAGACGCGCGCCGAGGAGTGTCTTGCCACATGTCAACAAAGGGTCTGACTGAGCGCCTCCAGGAGAGAGGCCCAAGCAGGACGCGCCCCGAGGAGCGTCTTGCCACGTGTCAACACTGGGTCTGACTGAGCGCCTCCAGGAGAGAGGCCCAAGAAAGACGCGCCCCGAGGAGTGTCTTGACACATGTAACTACTCGGTCTGACTGAGCGCCTCCAGGAGAGAGGCCCAAGCAAGACGCGCCCCGAGGAGCGTCTTGCCACGTGTCAACACTGGGTCTGATTGAGGGCCTTCTGGAGAGAGGCCGAAGCAAGACGCGCCCCGAGGAGCGTCTTGTCACATGTCAACAATGGGTCTGACTGAGCGCCTCCAGGAGAGAGGCCCAAGCAAGACGCGCCCCGAGGAGATTTTGCCACATGTCAACACTTGGTCTTTCTGAGCGCCTCCAGGAGAGAAGCCCAAGCAAGACGCGCCCCGAGGAGCGTCTTGCCACGTGTCACCACTGGGTCTGATCAGGCTGAAACGTTACAGGAAGGTAGAATCTATTGAGTTGTAAGTTATCTGAACGTTTCATGATAATAGCACTTTCCTAAGGGGGTCAAACCATGTCCCAAAGGTCACCGGATCTGGTGTCAATTTAAAGAAGTAGTCCAGTTACACATTTGTGGGCTTATAACTTGGCTTCTGAATGTCCTAGAGAGATCAGGTTTGTTTTAATGTACTCAAATGAACAGCCCCTACAACCACAAAAAGGAATGGAATCATTAGCACTTATGGTTTGTAAGTGGCACCCAGAATTATGTTGCACGAAGCACAATTTCACATCATTCTGGGTCCATTTGTGAGAAAACAAGGTCCAATCAGGCTGAAACGCTACAAGAAGGTAGAATCTATTGAGTTGTAAGTGATCTGAACGTTTCAAGATGATCGCACATTCCTATAGGGTGTCAAACCATGTCCCAAAGGTCACCGGGCCTGGTGTCACTTTAAAGAAGTAGTCCAGTTACACCTTTGTGGGCTTATAACTTGGCTTCTGAATTTCCTAAAGAGGTTAGGTTTGTTTTAGTGTACTCCAATCAACAGCCCCTACAACCACAAAAAGGAATGGAGTCATTAGCACTTATGGTTTGTAAATGGCACCCAGAATTATGTTGCACGAAGCACAATTTCACATCATTCTGGGTTCATTTGTGTGAAAACAAGGTCCAATCAGGCTGAAATGTTACATGAAGGTAGAATCTATTGAGTTGTAAGTGATCTGAACGTTTCATGATGATAGCACTTTCCTAAGGGGGTCAAACCATGTCCCAAAGGTCACCGGATCTGGTGTCACTTTAAAGAAGTAGTCCAGTTACACATTTGTGGGCTTATAACTTGGCTTCTGAATGTCCAAGAGAGGTCAGGTTTGTTTTAGTGTACTCCAATCAACAGCCCCTACAACCACAAAAAGGAATGGAGTCATTAGCACTTATGGTTTTTAAATGGCACCCAGAATTATGTTGCACGAAGCACAATTTCACATCATTCTGGGTCCATTTGTGTGAAAACAAGGTCCAATCAGGCTGAAACGTTACAAGAAGGTAGAATCTATTGAGTTGTAAGTGATCTGAACATTTCATGATGATCGCACATTCCTATAGGGGGTCAAACCATGTCCCAAAGGTCACCGGGCCTGGTGTCACTTTAAAGAAGTAGTCCAGTTACACCTTTGTGGGCTTATAACTTGGCTTCTGAATTACCTAGAGAGGTCAGGTTTGTTTTAGTGTACTCCAATCAACAGCCCCTACAACCACAAAAAGGAATGGAGTCATTAGCACTTATGGTTTGTAAATGGCACCCAGAATTATGTTGCACGAAGCACAATTTCACATCATTCTGGGTCCATTTGTGTGAAAACAAGGTCCAATCAGGCTGAAACGTTACAGGAAGGTAGAATCTATTGAGTTGTAAGTTATCTGAACGTTTCATGATAATAGCACTTTCCTAAGGGGGTCAAACCATGTCCCAAAGGTCACCGGATCTGGTGTCAATTTAAAGAAGTAGTCCAGTTACACATTTGTGGGCTTATAACTTGGCTTCTGAATGTCCTAGAGAGATCAGGTTTGTTTTAATGTACTCCAATGAACAGCCCCTACAACCACAAAAAGGAATGGAGTCATTAGCACTTATGGTTTGTAAGTGGCACCCAGAATTATGTTGCACGAAGCACAATTTCACATCATTCTGGGTCCATTTGTGTGAAAACAAGGTCCAATCAGGCTGAAACGCTACAAGAAGGTAGAATCTATTGAGTTGTAAGTGATCTGAACGTTTCAAGATGATCGCACATTCCTATAGGGGGTCAAACCATGTCCCAAAGGTCAACGGGCCTGGTGTGAATTTAAAGAAGTAGTCCAGTTACACCTTTGTGGGCTTATAACTTGGCTTCTGAATGTCCTAGAGAGGTCAGGTTTGTTTTAGTGTACTCCAATCAACAGCCCCTACAACCAAAAAAAGGAATGGAGTCATTAGCACTTATGGTTTGTAAATGGCACCCAGAATTATGTTGCACGAAGCACAATTTCACATCATTCTGGGTCCATTTGTGTGAAAACAAGGTCCAATCAGGCTGAAACGTTACAAGAAGGTAGAATCTATTGAGTTGTAAGTGATCTGAACGTTTCATGATGATCGCACATTCCTATAGAGGGTCAAACCATGTCCCAAAGGTCACCGGGACTGGTGTCACTTTAAAGAAGTAGTCCAGTTACACCTTTGTGGGCTTATAACTTGGCTTCTGAATGTCCTAGAGAGGTCAGGTTTGTTTTAGTGTACTCCAATCAACAGCCCCTACAACCACAAAAAGGAATGGAGTCATTAGCACTTATGGTTTGTAAATGGCACCCAGAATTATGTTGCACGAAGCACAATTTCACATCATTCTGGGTCCATTTGTGTGAAAACAAGTTCTAATCAGGCTGAAACGTTACAGGAAGGTAGAATCTATTGAGTTGTAAGTTATCTGAACGTTTCATGATAATAGCACTTTCCTAAGGGGGTCAAACCATGTCCCAAAGGTCACCGGATCTGGTGTCAATTTAAAGAAGTAGTCCAGTTACACATTTGTGGGCTTATAACTTGGCTTCTGAATGTCCTAGAGAGATCAGGTTTGTTTTAATGTACTCCAATGAACAGCCCCTACAACCACAAAAAGGAATGGAGTCATTAGCACTTATGGTTTTTAAATGGCACCCAGAATTATGTTGCACGAAGCACAATTTCACATCATTCTGGGTCCATTTGTGTGAAAACAAGGTCCAATCAGGCTGAAACGCTACAAGAAGGTAGAATCTATTGAGTTGTAAGTGATCTGAACGTTTCATGATGATCGCACATTCCTATAGTGGGTCAAACCATGTCCCAAAGGTCACCGGGCCTGGTGTCACTTTAAAGAAGTAGTCCATTTACACCTTTGTGGGCTTATAACTTGGCTTCTGAATTTCCTAGAGAGGTTAGGTTTGTTTTAGTGTACTCCAAACAGACAGCCCCTACAACCACAAAAAGGAATGGAGTCATTAGCACTTATGGTTTGTAAATGGCACCCAGAATTATGTTGCACGAAGCACAATTTCACATCATTCTGGGTTCATTTGTGTGAAAACAAGGTCCAATCAGGCTGCAACGTTACAGGAAGGTAGAATTTATTGAGTTGTAAGTGATCTGAACGTTTCATGATGATAGCACTTTCCTAAGGGGGTCAAACCATGTCCCAAAGGTCATCGGATCTGGTGTCACTTTAAAGAAGTAGTCCAGTTACACATTTGTGGGCTTATAACTTGGCTTCTGAATGTCCTAGAGAGATCAGGTTTGTTTTAGTATACTCCAATCAACAGCCTCTACAACCACAAAAAGGAATGGAGTCATTAGCACTTATGGTTTGTAAATGGCACCCAGAATTATGTTGCACGAAGCACAATTTCACATCATTCTGGGTCCATTTGTGTGAAAACAAGGTCCAGTCAGGCTGAAACGTTACAAGAAGGTAGAATCTATTGAGTTGTAAGTGATCTGAACGTTTCATGATGATCGCACATTCCTATAGTGGGTCAAACCATGTCCCAAAGGTCACCGGGCCTGGTGTCACTTTAAAGAAGTAGTCCATTTACACCTTTGTGGGCTTATAACTTGGCTTCTGAATTTCCTAGAGAGGTTACGTTTGTTTTAGTGTACTCCAAACAGACAGCCCCTACAACCACAAAAAGGAATGGAGTCATTAGCACTTATGGTTTGTAAATGGCACCCAGAATTATGTTGCACGAAGCACAATTTCACATCATTCTGGGTTCATTTGTGTGAAAACAAGGTCCAATCAGGCTGCAACGTTACAGGAAGGTAGAATTTATTGAGTTGTAAATGATCTGAACGTTTCATGATGATAGCACTTTCCTAAGGGGGTCAAACCATGTCCCAAAGGTCCCTGGATCTGCTGTCACTTTAAAGAAGTAGTCCAGTTACACGTTTGTGGGCTTATAACTTGGCTTCTGAATGTCCTAGAGAGGTCAGGTTTGTTTTAGTGTACTCCAATCAACAGCCCCTACAACCACAAAAAGGAATGGAGTCATTGGCACTTATGGTTTGTAAATGGCACCCAGAATTATGTTGCACGAAGCGCAATTTCACATCATTCTGGGTCCATTTGTGTGAAAACAAGGTCCAATCAGGCTGAAACGTTACAAGAAGGTAGAATCTATTGAGTTGTAAGTGATCTGAACGTTTCATGATGATCGCACATTCCTATAGGGGGTCAAACCATGTCCCAAAGGTCACCGGGCCCGGTGTCACTTTAAAGAAGTAGTCCAGTTACACCTTTGTGGGCTTATAACTTGGCTTCTGAATGTCCTAGAGAGGTCAGGTTTGTTTTAGTGTACTCCAATCAACAGCCCCTACAACCACAAAAAGGAATGGAGTCATTAGCACTTATGGTTTGTAAATGGCACCCAGAATTATGTTGCACGAAGCACAATTTCACATCATTCTGGGTCCATTTGTGTGAAAACAAGGTCCAATCAGGCTGAAACGTTACAGGAAGGTAGAATCTATTGAGTTGTAAGATATCTGAACGTTTCATGATGATAGCACTTTCCTAAGGGGGTCAAACCATGTCCCAAATGTCACCGGATCTGGTGTCAATTTAAAGAAGTAGTCCAGTTACACATTTGTGGGCTTATAACTTGGCTTCTGAATGTCCTAGAGAGATCAGGTTTGTTTTACTGTACTCCAATCAACAGCCCCTACAACCACAAAAAAGGAACGGAGTCATTAGCACTTATGGTTTGTAAATGGCACCCAGAATTATGTTGCACGAAGCACAATTTCACATCATTCTGGGTCCATTTGTGTGAAAACAAGGTCCAATCAGGCTGAAACGTTACAGGAAGGTAGAATCTATTGAGTTGTAAGTGATCTAAACGTTTCATGATGATAGCACTTTCCTAAGGGGGTCAAACCATGTCCCAAAGGTCACCGGATCTGGTGTCAATTTAAAGAAGTAGTCCAGTTACACATTTGTGGGCTTATAACTTGGCTTCTGAATGTCCTAGAGAGATCAGGTTTGTTTTAATGTACTCCAATCAACAGCCCCTACAACCACAAAAAGGAATGGAGTCATTAGCACTTATGGTTTGTAAGTGGCATCCAGAATTATGTTGCACGAAGCACAATTTCACATCATTCTGGGTTCATTTGTGTGAAAACAAGGTCCAATCAGGCAGAAACGTTACAGGAAGGTAGGATCTATTGAGTTGTAAGTGATCTGAACGTTTCATGATGATAGCGCTTTCCTAAGGGGGTCAAACCATGTCCCAAAGGTCACCGGATCTGGTGTCAATTTAAAGAAGTAGTCCAGTTACACATTTGTGGGCTTATAACTTGGCTTCTGAATGTCCTAGAGAGATCAGGTTTGTTTTAATGTACTCCAATCAACAGCCCCTACAACCACAAAAAGGAATGGAGTCATTGGCACTTATGGTTTGTAAATGGCACCCAGAATTATGTTGCACGAAGCACAATTTCACATCATTCTGGGTCCATTTGTGTGAAAACAAGGTCCAATCAGGCTGAAACATTACAAGAAGGTAGAATCTATTGAGTTGTAAGTGATCTGAACATTTCATGATGATCGCACATTCCTATAGGGGGTCAAACCATGTCCCAAAGGTCACCGGGCCTGGTGTCACTTTAAAGAAGTAGTCCAGTTACACCTTTGTGGGCTTATAACTTGGCTTCTGAATGTCCTAGAGAGGTCAGGTTTGTTTTAGTGTACTCCAATCAAAGCCCCTACAACCACAAAAAGGAATGGAGTCATTAGCACTTATGGTTTGTAAATGGCACCCAGAATTATGTTGCACGAAGCGCAATTTCACATCATTCTGGGTCCATTTGTGTGAAAACAAGGTCCAATCAGGCTGAAACGTTACAGGAAGGTAGAATCTATTGAGTTGTAAGTTATCTGAACGTTTCATGATAATAGCACTTTCCTAAGGGGGTCAAACCATGTCCCAAAGGTCACCGGATCTGGTGTCAATTTAAAGAAGTAGTCCAGTTACACATTTGTGGGCTTATAACTTGGCTTCTGAATGTCCTAGAGAGATCAGGTTTGTTTTAATGTACTCCAATGAACAGCCCCTACAACCACAAAAAGGAATGGAGTCATTAGCACTTATGGTTTGTAAGTGGCACCCAGAATTATGTTGCACGAAGCACAATTTCACATCATTCTGGGTCCATTTGTGTGAAAACAAGGTCCAATCAGGCTGAAACGCTACAAGAAGGTAGAATCTATTGAGTTGTAAGTGATCTGAACGTTTCAAGATGATCGCACATTCCTATAGGGGGTCAAACCATGTCCCAAAGGTCAACGGGCCTGGTGTGAATTTAAAGAAGTAGTCAAGTTACACCTTTGTGGGCTTATAACTTGGCTTCTGAATGTCCTAGAGAGGTCAGGTTTGTTTTAGTGTACTCCAATCAACAGCCCCTACAACCACAAAAAGGAATGGAGTCATTAGCACTTATGGTTTGTAAATGGCACCCAGAATTATGTTGCAGGAAGCACAATTTCACATCATTCTGGGTCCATTTGTGTGAAAACAAGGTCCAATCAGGCTGAAACGTTACAAGAAGGTAGAATCTATTGAGTTGTAAGTGATCTGAACGTTTCATGATGATCGCACATTACTATAGAGGGTCAAACCATGTCCCAAAGGTCACCGGGACTGGTGTCACTTTAAAGAAGTAGTCCAGTTACACCTTTGTGGGCTTATAACTTGGCTTCTGAATGTCCTAGAGAGGTCAGGTTTGTTTTAGTGTACTCCAATCAACAGCCCCTACAACCACAAAAAGGAATGGAGTCATTAGCACTTATGGTTTGTAAATGGCACCCAGAATTATGTTGCACGAAGCACAATTTCACATCATTCTGGGTCCATTTGTGTGAAAACAAGTTCTAATCAGGCTGAAACGTTACAGGAAGGTAGAATCTATTGAGTTGTAAGTTATCTGAACGTTTCATGATAATAGCACTTTCCTAAGGGGGTCAAACCATGTCCCAAAGGTCACCGGATCTGGTGTCAATTTAAAGAAGTAGTCCAGTTACACATTTGTGGGCTTATAACTTGGCTTCTGAATGTCCTAGAGAGATCAGGTTTGTTTTAATGTACTCCAATCAACAGCCCCTACAACCCCAAAAAGGAATGGAGTCATTAGCACTTATGGTTTTTAAATGGCACCCAGAATTATGTTGCACGAAGCACAATTTCACATCATTCTGGGTCCATTTGTGTGAAAACAAGGTCCAATCAGGCTGAAACGCTACAAGAAGGTAGAATCTATTGAGTTGTAAGTAATCTGTAGTTTCATGATGATCGCACATTCCTATAGTGGGTCAAACCATGTCCCAAAGGTCACCGGGCCTGGTGTCACTTTAAAGAAGTAGTCCATTTACACCTTTGTGGGCTTATAACTTGGCTTCTGAATTTCCTAGAGAGGTTAGGTTTGTTTTAGTGTACTCCAAACAGACAGCCCCTACAACCACAAAAAGGAATGGAGTCATTAGCACTTATGGTTTGTAAATGGCACCCAGAATTATGTTGCACGAAGCACAATTTCACATCATTCTGGGTTCATTTGTGTGAAAACAAGGTCCAATCAGGCTGCAACGTTACAGGAAGGTAGAATTTATTGAGTTGTAAGTGATCTGAACGTTTCATGATGATAACACTTTCCTAAGGGGGTCAAACCATGTCCCAAAGGTCATCGGATCTGGTGTCACTTTAAAGAAGTAGTCCAGTTACACATTTGTGGGCTTATAACTTGGCTTCTGAATGTCCTAGAGAGATCAGGTTTGTTTTAGTATACTCCAATCAACAGCCTCTACAACCACAAAAAGGAATGGAGTCATTAGCACTTATGGTTTGTAAATGGCACCCAGAATTATGTTGCACGAAGCACAATTTCACATCATTCTGGGTCCATTTGTGTGAAAACAAGGTCCAGTCAGGCTGAAACGTTACAAGAAGGTAGAATCTATTGAGTTGTAAGTGATCTGAACGTTTCATGATGATCGCACATTCCTATAGTGGGTCAAACCATGTCCCAAAGGTCACCGGGCCTGGTGTCACTTTAAAGAAGTAGTCCATTTACACCTTTGTGGGCTTATAACTTGGCTTCTGAATGTCTTAGAGAGATCAGGTTTGTTTTACTGTACTCCAATCAACAGCCCCTACAACCACAAAAAAGGAATGGAGTCCTTAGCACTTATGGTTTGTAAATGGCACCCAGAATTATGTTGCACGAAGCACAATTTCACATCATTCTGGGTCCATTTGTGTGAAAACAAGGTCCAATCAGGCTGAAACGTTACAGGAAGGTAGAATCTATTGAGTTGTAAGTGATCTGAACGTTTCATGATGATAGCACTTTCCTAAGGGGGTCAAACCATGTCCCAAAGGTCACCGGATCTGGTGTCAATTTAAAGAAGTAGTCCAGTTACACATTTGTGGGCTTATAACTTGGCTTCTGAATGTCCTAGAGAGATCAGGTTTGTTTTAATGTACTCCAATCAACAGCCCCTACAACCACAACAAGGAATGGAGTCATTAGCACTTATGGTTTGTAAATGGCACCCAGAATTATGTTGCACGAAGCAAAATTTCACATCATTCTGGGTCCATTTGTGTGAAAACAAGGTCCAATCAGGCTGAAATGTTACAGGAAGGTAGAATCTATTGAGTTGTAAGTGATCTGAACGTTTCATGATGATAGCACTTTCCTAAGGGGGTCAAACCATGTCCCAAAGGTCACCGGATCTGGTGTCAATTTAAAGAAGTAGTCCAGTTACACATTTGTGGGCTTATAACTTGGCTTCTGAATGTCCTAGAGAGATCAGGTTTGTTTTAATGTACTCCAATCAACAGCCCCTACAACCACAAAAAGGAATGGAGTCATTAGCACTTATGGTTTGTAAGTGGCATCCAGAATTATGTTGCACGAAGCACAATTTCACATCATTCTGGGTTCATTTGTGTGAAAACAAGGTCCAATCAGGCAGAAACGTTACAGGAAGGTAGGATCTATTGAGTTGTAAGTGATCTGAACGTTTCATGATGATAGCGCTTTCCTAAGGGGGTCAAACCATGTCCCAAAGGTCACCGGATCTGGTGTCAATTTAAAGAAGTAGTCCAGTTACACATTTGTGGGCTTATAACTTGGCTTCTGAATGTCCTACAGAGATCAGGTTTGTTTTAATGTACTCCAATCAACAGCCCCTACAACCACAAAAAGGAATGGAGTCATTAGCACTTATGGTTTGTAAATGGCACCCAGAATTATGTTGCACGAAGCACAATTTCACATCATTCTGGGTCCATTTGTGTGAAAACAAGGTCCAATCAGGCAGAAACGTTACAGGAAGGTAGAATCTATTGAGTTGTAAGTGATCTGAACGTGTCATGATGATAGCGCTTTTCTAAGGGGGTCAAACCATGTCCCAAAGGTCACCGGATCTGGTGTCAATTTAAAGAAGTAGTCCAGTTACACATTTGTGGGCTTATAACTTGGCTTCTGAATGTCCTAGAGAGATCAGGTTTGTTTTAATGTACTCCAATCAACAGCCCCTACAACCACAAAAAGGAATGGAGTCATTGGCACTTATGGTTTGTAAATGGCACCCAGAATTATGTTGCACGAAGCACAATTTCACATCATTCTGGGTCCATTTGTGTGAAAACAAGGTCCAATCAGGCTGAAACGTTACAGGAAGGTAGAATCTATTGAGTTGTAAGTGATCTGAACGTTTCATGATGATAGAACTTTCCTAAGGCGGTCAAACGAAGTCCCAAAGGTCACCGGATCTGGTGTCAATTTAAAGAAGTAGTCCAGTTACACATTTGTGGGCTTATAACTTGGCTTCTGAATGTCCTAGAGAGATCAGGTTTGTTTTAATGTACTCCAATCAACAGCCCCTACAACCACAAAAAGGAATGGAGTCATTAGCACTTACGGTTTGTAAATGGCACCCAGAATTATGTTGCACGAAGCACAATTTCACATCATTCTGGGTCCATTTGTGTGAAAACAAGGTCCAATCAGGCTGAAACGTTACAGGAAGGTCGAATCTATTGAGTTGTAAGTGATCTGAACGTTTCATGATGATAGCACTTTCCTAAGGGGGTCAAACCATGTCCCAAAGGTCACGGGATCTGGTGTCAATTTAAAGAAGTAGTCCAGTTACACATTTGTGGGCTTATAACTTTGCTTCTGAATGTCCTAGAGAGATCAAGTTTGTTTTAATGTACTCCAATCAACAGCCCCTACAACCACAAAAAGGAATGGAGTCATTAGCACTTATGGTTTGTAAATGGCACCCAGAATTATGTTGCACGAAGCACAATTTCACATCATTCTGGGTCCATTTGTGTGAAAACAAGGTCCAATCAGGCTGAAACGTTACAGGAAGGTAGAATCTATTGAGTTGTAAGATATCTGAATGTTTCATGATAATAGCACTTTCCTAAGGGGGTCAAACCATGTCCCAAAGGTCACCGGATCTGGTGTCAATTTAAAGAAGTAGTCCAGTTACACATTTGTGGGCTTATAACTTGGCTTCTGAATGTCCTAGAGAGATCAGGTTTGTTTTACTGTACTCCAATCAACAGCCCCTACAACCACAAAAAAGGAATGGAGTCATTAGCACTTATGGTTTGTAAATGGCACCCAGAATTATGTTGCACGAAGCACAATTTCACATCATTCTGGGTCCATTTGTGTGAAAACAAGGTCCAATCAGGCTGAAACGTTACAGGAAGGTAGAATCTATTGAGTTGTAAGTGATCTGAACGTTTCATGATGATAGCACTTTCCTAAGGGGGTCAAACCATGTCCCAAAGGTCACCGGATCTGGTGTCAATTTAAAGAAGTAGTCCAGTTACACATTTGTGGGCTTATAACTTGGCTTCTGAATGTCCTAGAGAGATCAGGTTTGTTTTAATGTACTCCAATCAACAGCCCCTACAACCACAAAAAGGAATGGAGTCATTAGCACTTATGGTTTGTAAGTGGCATCCAGAATTATGTTGCACGAAGCACAATTTCACATCATTCTGGGTTCATTTGTGTGAAAACAAGGTCCAATCAGGCAGAAACGTTACAGGAAGGTAGGATCTATTGAGTTGTAAGTGATCTGAACGTTTCATGATGATAGCGCTTTCCTAAGGGCGTCAAACCATGTCCCAAAGGTCACCGGATCTGGTGTCAATTTAAAGAAGTAGTCCAGTTACACATTTGTGGGCTTATAACTTGGCTTCTGAATGTCCTAGAGAGATCAGGTTTGTTTTAATGTACTCCAATCAACAGCCCCTACAACCACAAAAAGGAATGGAGTCATTAGCACTTATGGTTTGTAAATGGCACCCAGAATTATGTTGCACGAAGCACAATTTCACATCATTCTGGGTCCATTTGTGTGAAAACAAGGTCCAATCAGGCAGAAACGTTACAGGAAGGTAGAATCTATTGAGTTGTAAGTGATCTGAACGTGTCATGATGATAGCGCTTTCCTAAGGGGGTCAAACCATGTCCCAAAGGTCACCGGATCTGGTGTCAATTTAAAGAAGTAGTCCAGTTACACATTTGTGGGCTTATAACTTGGCTTCTGAATGTCCTAGAGAGATCAGGTTTGTTTTAATGTACTCCAATCAACAGCCCCTACAACCACAAAAAGAAATGGAGTCATTGGCACTTATGGTTTGTAAATGGCACCCAGAATTATGTTGCACGAAGCACAATTTCACATCATTCTGGGTCCATTTGTGTGAAAACAAGGTCCAATCAGGCTGAAACGTTACAGGAAGGTAGAATCTATTGAGTTGTAAGTGATCTGAACGTTTCATGATGATAGAACTTTCCTAAGGCGGTCAAACCAAGTCCCAAAGGTCACCGGATCTGGTGTCAATTTAAAGTAGTCCAGTTACACATTTGTGGGCTTATAACTTGGCTTCTGAATGTCCTAGAGAGATCAGGTTTGTTTTAATGTACTCCAATCAACAGCCCCTACAACCACAAAAAGGAATGGAGTCATTAGCACTTATGGTTTGTAAATGGCACCCAGAATTATGTTGCACGAAGCACAATTTCACATCATTCTGGGTCCATTTGTGTGAAAACAAGGTCCAATCAGGCTGAAACGTTACAGGAAGGTCGAATCTATTGAGTTGTAAGTGATCTGAACGTTTCATGATGATATCACTTTCCTAAGGGGGTCAAACCATGTCCCAAAGGTCACGGGATCTGGTGTCAATTTAAAGAAGTAGTCCAGTTACACATTTGTGGGCTTATAACTTTGCTTCTGAATGTCCTAGAGAGATCAAGTTTGTTTTAATGTACTCCAATCAACAGCCCCTACAACCACAAAAAGGAATGGAGTCATTAGCACTTATGGTTTGTAAATGGCACCCAGAATTATGTTGCACGAAGCACAATTTCACATCATTCTGGGTCCATTTGTGTGAAAACAAGGTCCAATCAGGCTGAAACGTTACAGGAAGGTAGAATCTATTGAGTTGTAAGATATCTGAATGTTTCATGATAATAGCACTTTCCTAAGGGGGTCAAACCATGTCCCAAAGGTCACCGGATCTGGTGTCAATTTAAAGAAGTAGTCCAGTTACACATTTGTGGGCTTATAACTTGGCTTCTGAATGTCCTAGAGAGATCAGGTTTGTTTTACTGTACTCCAATCAACAGCCCCTACAACCACAAAAAAGGAATGGAGTCATTAGCACTTATGGTTTGTAAATGGCACCCAGAATTATGTTGCACGAAGCACAATTTCACATCATTCTGGGTCCATTTGTGTGAAAACAAGGTCCAATCAGGCTGAAACGTTACAGGAAGGTAGAATCTATTGAGTTGTAAGTGATCTGAATGTTTCATGATGATAGCACTTTCCTAAGGGGGTCAAACCATGTCCCAAAGGTCACCGGATCTGGTGTCAATTTAAAGAAGTAGTCCAGTTACACATTTGTAGGCTTATAACTTGGCTTCTGAATGTCCTAGAGAGATCAGGTTTGTTTTAATGTACTCCAATCAACAGCCCCTACAACCACAACAAGGAATGGAGTCATTAGCACTTATGGTTTGTAAATGGCACCCAGAATTATGTTGCACGAAGCAAAATTTCACATCATTCTGGGTCCATTTGTGTGAAAACAAGGTCCAATCAGGCTGAAACGTTACAGGAAGGTAGAATCTATTGAGTTGTAAGTGATCTGAACGTTTCATGATGATAGCACTTTCCTAAGGGGGTCAAACCATGTCCCAAAGGTCACCGGATCTGGTGTCAATTTAAAGAAGTAGTCCAGTTACACATTTGTGGGCTTATAACTTGGCTTCTGAATGTCCTAGAGAGATCAGGTTTGTTTTAATGTACTCCAATCAACAGCCCCTACAACCACAAAAAGGAATGGAGTCATTAGCACTTATGGTTTGTAAGTGGCATCCAGAATTATGTTGCACGAAGCACAATTTCACATCATTCTGGGTTCATTTGTGTGAAAACAAGGTCCAATCAGGCAGAAACGTTACAGGAAGGTAGGATCTATTGAGTTGTAAGTGATCTGAACGTTTCATGATGATAGCGCTTTCCTAAGGGGGTCAAACCATGTCCCAAAGGTCACCGGATCTGGTGTCCATTTAAAGAAGTAGTCCAGTTACACATTTGTGGGCTTATAACTTGGCTTCTGAATGCCCTAGAGAGATCAGGTTTGTTTTAATGTACTCCAATCAACAGCCCCTACAACCACAAAAAGGAATGGAGTCATTAGCACTTATGGTTTGTAAATGGCACCCAGAATTATGTTGCACGAAGCACAATTTCACATCATTCTGGGTCCATTTGTGTGAAAACAAGGTCCAATCAGGCAGAAACGTTACAGGAAGGTAGAATCTATTGAGTTGTAAGTGATCTGAACGTGTCATGATGATAGCGCTTTCCTAAGGGGGTCAAACCATGTCCCAAAGGTCACCGGATCTGGTGTCAATTTAAAGAAGTAGTCCAGTTACACATTTGTGGGCTTATAACTTGGCTTCTGAATGTCCTAGAGAGATCAGGTTTGTTTTAATGTACTCCAATCAACAGCCCCTACAACCACAAAAAGGAATGGAGTCATTGGCACTTATGGTTTGTAAATGGCACCCAGAATTATGTTGCACGAAGCACAATTTCACATCATTCTGGGTCCATTTGTGTGAAAACAAGGTCCAATCAGGCAGAAACGTTACAGGAAGGTAGAATCTATTGAGTTGTGAGTGATCTGAACGTTTCATGATGATAGAACTTTCCTAAGGCGGTCAAACCAAGTCCCAAAGGTCACCGGATCTGGTGTCAATTTAAAGAAGTAGTCCAGTTACACATTTGTGGGCTTATAACTTGGCTTCTGAATGTCCTAGAGAGATCAGGTTTGTTTTAATGTACTCCAATCAAAGCCCCTACAACCACAAAAAGGAATGGAGTCATTAGCACTTATGGTTTGTAAATGGCACCCAGAATTATGTTGCACGAAGCACAATTTCACATCATTCTGGGTCCATTTGTGTGAAAACAAGGTCCAATCAGGCTGAAACATTACAGGAAGATCGAATCTATTGAGTTGTAAGTGATCTGAACGTTTCATGATGATAGCACTTTCCTAAGGGGGTCAAACCATGTCCCAAAGGTCACGGGATCTGGTGTCAATTTAAAGAAGTAGTCCAGTTACACATTTGTGGGCTTATAACTTTGCTTCTGAATGTCCTAGAGAGATCAAGTTTGTTTTAATGTACTCCAATCAACAGCCCCTACAACCACAAAAAGGAATGGAGTCATTAGCACTTATGGTTTGTAAATGGCACCCGGAATTATGTTGCACGAAGCACAATTTCACATCATTCTGGGTCCATTTGTGTGAAAACAAGGTCCAATCAGGCTGAAACGTTACAGGAAGGTCGAATCTATTGAGTTGTAAGTGATCTGAACGTTTTATGATGATAGCACTTTCCTAAGGGGGTCAAACCATGTCCCAAAAGTCACCGGATCAGGTGTCAATTTAAAGAAGTTGTCCAGTTACACATTTGTGGGCTTATAACTTGGCTTCTGAATGTCCTAGAGAGATCAGGTTTGTTTTAATGTACTCCAATGAACAGCCCCTACAACCACAAAAAGGAATGGAGTCATTAGCACTTATGGTTTGTAAATGGCACCCAGAATTATGTTGCACGAAGCACAATTTCACATCATTCTGGGTTCATTTGTGTGAAAACAAGGTCCAATCAGGCAGAAACTTTACAGGAAGGTAGAATCTATTGAGTTGTAAGTGATCTGAACGTGTCATGATGATAGCGCTTTCCTAAGGGGGTCAAACCATGTCCCAAAGGTCACCGGATCTGGTGTCAATTTAAAGAAGTAGACCAGTTACACATTTGTGGGCTTATAACTTGGCTTCTGAATGTCCTAGAGAGATCAGGTTTGTTTTAATGTACTCCAATCAACAGCCCCTACAACCACAAAAAGGAATGGAGTCATTAGCACTTATGGTTTATAAATGGCACCCAGAATTATGTTGCACGAAGCACAATTTCACATCATTCTGGGTCCATTTGTGTGAAAACAAGGTCCAATCAGGCTGAAACGTTACAGGAAGGTAGAATCTATTGAGTTGTAAGTGATCTGAACGTTTCATGATGATAGAACTTTCCTAAGGCGGTCAAACCAAGTCCCAAAGGTCACCGGATCTGGTGTCAATTTAAAGAAGTAGTCCAGTTACACATTTGTGGGCTTATAACTTGGCTTCTGAATGTCCTAGAGAGATCAGGTTTGTTTTAATGTACTCCAATCAACAGCCCCTACAACCACAAAAAGGAATGGAGTCATTAGCACTTATGGTTTGTAAATGGCACCCAGAATTATGTTGCACGAAGCACAATTTCACATCATTCTGGGTCCATTTGTGTGAAAACAAGGTCCAATCAGGCTGAAACGTTACAGGAAGGTCGAATCTATTGAGTTGTAAGTTATCTGAATGTTTCATGATGATAGCACTTTCCTAAGGGGGTCAAACCATGTCCCAAAAGTCACCGGATCAGGTGTCAATTTAAAGAAGTAGTCCAGTTACACATTTGTGGGCTTATAACTTGGCTTCTGAATGTCCTAGAGAGATCAGGTTTGTTTTAATGTACTCCAATCAACAGCCCCTACAACCACAAAAAGGAATGGAGTCATTAGCACTTATGGTTTGTAAATGGCACCCAGAATTATGTTGCACGAAGCACAATTTCACATCATTCTGGGTTCATTTGTGTGAAAACAAGGTCCAATCAGGCAGAAACGTTACAGGAAGGTAGAATCTATTGAGTTGTAAGTGATCTGAACGTGTCATGATGATAGCGCTTTCCTAAGGGGGTCAAACCATGTCCCAAAGGTCACCGGATCTGGTGTCAATTTAAAGAAGTAGTCCAGTTACACATTTGTGGGCTTATAACTTGGCTTCTGAATGTCCTAGAGAGATCAGGTTTGTTTTAATGTACTCCAATCAACAGCCCCTACAACCACAAAAAGGAATGGAGTCATTAGCACTTATGGTTTTTAAATGGCACCCAGAATTATGTTGCACGAAGCACAATTTCACATCATTCTGGGTCCATTTGTGTGAAAACAAGGTCCAATCAGGCTGAAACGTTACAGGAAGGTAGAATCTATTGAGTTGTAAGTGATCTGAACGTTTCATGATGATAGCACTTTCCTAAGGGGGTCAAACCATGTCCCAAAGGTCACCGGATCTGGTGTCAATTTAAAGAAGTAGTCCAGTTACACATTTGTGGGCTTATAACTTGGCTTCTGAATGTCCTAGAGAGATCAGGTTTGTTTTAATGTACTCCAATAAACAGCCCCTACAACCACAAAAAGGAATGGAGTCATTAGCACTTATGGTTTGTAAATGGCACCCAGAATTATGTTGCACGAAGCACAATTTCACATCATTCTGGGTTCATTTGTGTGAAAACAAGGTCCAATCAGGCAGAAACGTTACAGGAAGGTAGAATCTATTGAGTTGTAAGTGATCTGAACGTGTCATGATGATAGCACTTTCTTAAGGGGGTCAAACCATGTCCCAAAGGTCACCGGATCTGGTGTCAATTTAAAGAAGTAGTCCAGTTACACATTTGTGGGCTTATAACTTGGCTTCTGAATGTCCTAGAGAGATCAGGTTTGTTTTAATGTACTCCAATCAACAGCCCCTACAACCACAAAAAGGAATGGAGTCATTAGCACTTATGGTTTGTAAATGGCACCCAGAATTATGTTGCACGAAGCACAATTTCACATCATTCTGGGTTCATTTGTGTGAAAACAAGGTCCAATCAGGCAGAAACGTTACAGGAAGGTAGAATCTATTGAGTTGTAAGTGATCTGAACGTGTCATGATGATAGCACTTTCTTAAGGGGGTCAAACCATGTCCCAAAGGTCACTGGATCTGGTGTCAATTTAAAGAAGTAGTCCAGTTACACATTTGTGGGCTTATAACTTGGCTTCTGAATGTCCTAGAGAGATCAGGTTTGTTTTAATGTACTCCAATAAACAGCCCCTACAACCACAACAAGGAATGGAGTCATTAGCACTTATGGTTTGTAAATGGCACACAGAATTATGTTGCACGAAGCACAATTTCACATCATTCTGGGTCCATTTGTGTGAAAACAAGGTCCAATCAGGCAGAAACGTTACAGGAAGGTAGAATCTATTGAGTTGTAAGTGATCTGAACGTTTCATGATGATAGCGCTTTCCTAAGGGGGTCAAACCATGTCCCAAAGGTCACCGGATCTGGTGTCAATTTAAAGAAGTAGTCCAGTTACACATTTGTGGGCTTATAACTTGGCTTCTGAATGTCCTAGAGAGATCAGGTTTGTTTTAATGTACTCCAATCAACAGCCCCTACAACCACAAAAAGGAATGGAGTCATTAGCACTTATGGTTTTTAAATGGCAGCCAGAATTATGTTGCACGAAGCACAATTTCACATCATTCTGGGTCCATTTGTGTGAAAACAAGGTCCAATCAGGCTGAAACGTTACAGTAAGGTAGAATCTATTGAGTTGTAAGTGATCTGAACGTTTCATGATGATAGCACTTTCCTAAGGGGGTCAAACCATGTCCCAAAGGTCACCGGATCTGGTGTCAATTTAAAGAAGTAGTCCAGTTACACATTTGTGGGCTTATAACTTGGCTTCTGAATGTCCTAGAGAGATCAGGTTTGTTTTAATGTACTCCAATCAACAGCCCCTACAACCACAAAAAGGAATGGAGTCATTAGCACTTATGGTTTGTAAATGGCACCCAGAATTATGTTGCACGAAGCACAATTTCACATCATTCTGGGTCCATTTGTGTGAAAACAAGGTCCAATCAGGCTGAAACGTTACAGGAAGGTCGAATCTATTGAGTTGTAAGTTATCTGAATGTTTCATGATGATAGCACTTTCCTAAGGGGGTCAAACCATGTCCCAAAAGTCACCGGATCAGGTGTCAATTTAAAGAAGTAGTCCAGTTACACATTTGTGGGCTTATAACTTGGCTTCTGAATGTCCTAGAGAGATCAGGTTTGTTTTAATGTACTCCAATCAACAGCCCCTACAACCACAAAAAGGAATGGAGTCATTAGCACTTATGGTTTGTAAATGGCACCCAGAATTATGTTGCACGAAGCACAATTTCACATCATTCTGGGTTCATTTGTGTGAAAACAAGGTCCAATCAGGCAGAAACGTTACAGGAAGGTAGAATCTATTGAGTTGTAAGTGATCTGAACGTGTCATGATGATAGCGCTTTCCTAAGGGGGTCAAACCATGTCCCAAAGGTCACCGGATCTGGTGTCAATTTAAAGAAGTAGTCCAGTTACACATTTGTGGGCTTATAACTTGGCTTCTGAATGTCCTAGAGAGATCAGGTTTGTTTTAATGTACTCCAATCAACAGCCCCTACAACCACAAAAAGGAATGGAGTCATTAGCACTTATGGTTTTTAAATGGCACCCAGAATTATGTTGCACGAAGCACAATTTCACATCATTCTGGGTCCATTTGTGTGAAAACAAGGTCCAATCAGGCTGAAACGTTACAGGAAGGTAGAATCTATTGAGTTGTAAGTGATCTGAACGTTTCATGATGATAGCACTTTCCTAAGGGGGTCAAACCATGTCCCAAAGGTCACCGGATCTGGTGTCAATTTAAAGAAGTAGTCCAGTTACACATTTGTGGGCTTATAACTTGGCTTCTGAATGTCCTAGAGAGATCAGGTTTGTTTTAATGTACTCCAATAAACAGCCCCTACAACCACAAAAAGGAATGGAGTCATTAGCACTTATGGTTTGTAAATGGCACCCAGAATTATGTTGCACGAAGCACAATTTCACATCATTCTGGGTTCATTTGTGTGAAAACAAGGTCCAATCAGGCAGAAACGTTACAGGAAGGTAGAATCTATTGAGTTGTAAGTGATCTGAACGTGTCATGATGATAGCACTTTCTTAAGGGGGTCAAACCATGTCCCAAAGGTCACTGGATCTGGTGTCAATTTAAAGAAGTAGTCCAGTTACACATTTGTGGGCTTATAACTTGGCTTCTGAATGTCCTAGAGAGATCAGGTTTGTTTTAATGTACTCCAATAAACAGCCCCTACAACCACAACAAGGAATGGAGTCATTAGCACTTATGGTTTGTAAATGGCACACAGAATTATGTTGCACGAAGCACAATTTCACATCATTCTGGGTCCATTTGTGTGAAAACAAGGTCCAATCAGGCAGAAACGTTACAGGAAGGTAGAATCTATTGAGTTGTAAGTGATCTGAACGTTTCATGATGATAGCGCTTTCCTAAGGGGGTCAAACCATGTCCCAAAGGTCACCGGATCTGGTGTCAATTTAAAGAAGTAGTCCAGTTACACATTTGTGGGCTTATAACTTGGCTTCTGAATGTCCTAGAGAGATCAGGTTTGTTTTAATGTACTCCAATCAACAGCCCCTACAACCACAAAAAGGAATGGAGTCATTAGCACTTATGGTTTTTAAATGGCAGCCAGAATTATGTTGCACGAAGCACAATTTCACATCATTCTGGGTCCATTTGTGTGAAAACAAGGTCCAATCAGGCTGAAACGTTACAGTAAGGTAGAATCTATTGAGTTGTAAGTGATCTGATTGTTTCATGATGATAGCACTTTCCTAAGGGGGTCAAACCATGTCCCAAAGGTCACCGGATCTGGTGTCAATTTAAAGAAGTAGTCCAGTTACACATTTGTGGGCTAAGAACTTGGCTTCTGAATGTCCTAGAGAGATCAGGTTTGTTTTAATGTACTCCAATAAACAGCCCCTACAACCACTAAAAGGAATGTAGTCATTAGCACTTATGATTTGTAAATGGCACACAGAATTATGTTGCACGAAGCACAATTTCACATCATTCTGGGTTCATTTGTGTGAAAACAAGGTCCAATCAGGCTGAAACGTTACAGGAAGGTCGAATCTATTGAGTTGTAAGTGATCTGAACGTTTCATGATGATAGCGCTTTCCTAAGGGGGTCAAACCATGTCCCAAAGGTCACCGGATCTGGTGTCAATTTAAAGAAGTAGTCCAGTTACACATTTGTGGGCTTATAACTTGGCTTCTGAATGTCCTAGAGAGATCAGGTTTGTTTTAATGTACTCCAATCAACAGCCCCTACAACCACAAAAAGGAATGGAGTCATTAGCACTTATGGTTTGTAAATGGCACCCAGAATTATGTTGCACGAAGCACAATTTCACATCATTCTGGGTCCATTTGTGTGAAAACAAGGTCCAATCAGGCTGAAACGTTACAGGAAGGTAGAATCTATTGAGTTGTAAGTGATCTGAACGTTTCATGATGATAGCACTTTCCTAAGGGGGTCAAACCATGTCCCAAAGGTCACCGGATCTGGTGTCAATTTAAAGAAGTAGTCCAGTTACACATTTGTGGGCTTATAACTTGGCTTCTGAATGTCCTAGAGAGATCAGGTTTGTTTTAATGTACTCCAATAAACAGCCCCTACAACCACAAAAAGGAATGGAGTCATTAGCACTTATGGTTTGTAAATGGCACCCAGAATTATGTTGCACGAAGCACAATTTCACATCATTCTGGGTTCATTTGTGTGAAAACAAGGTCCAATCAGGCAGAAACGTTACAGGAAGGTAGAATCTATTGAGTTGTAAGTGATCTGAACGTGTCATGATGATAGCACTTTCTTAAGGGGGTCAAACCATGTCCCAAAGGTCACTGGATCTGGTGTCAATTTAAAGAAGTAGTCCAGTTACACATTTGTGGGCTTATAACTTGGCTTCTGAATGTCCTAGAGAGATCAGGTTTGTTTTAATGTACTCCAATAAACAGCCCCTACAACCACAACAAGGAATGGAGTCATTAGCACTTATGGTTTGTAAATGGCACACAGAATTATGTTGCACGAAGCACAATTTCACATCATTCTGGGTCCATTTGTGTGAAAACAAGGTCCAATCAGGCAGAAACTTTACAGGAAGGTAGAATCTATTGAGTTGTAAGTGATCTGAACGTGTCATGATGATAGCGCTTTCCTAAGGGGGTCAAACCATGTCCCAAAGGTCACCGGATCTGGTGTCAATTTAAAGAAGTAGACCAGTTACACATTTGTGGGCTTATAACTTGGCTTCTGAATGTCCTAGAGAGATCAGGTTTGTTTTAATGTACTCCAATCAACAGCCCCTACAACCACAAAAAGGAATGGAGTCATTAGCACTTATGGTTTATAAATGGCACCCAGAATTATGTTGCACGAAGCACAATTTCACATCATTCTGGGTCCATTTGTGTGAAAACAAGGTCCAATCAGGCTGAAACGTTACAGGAAGGTAGAATCTATTGAGTTGTAAGTGATCTGAATGTTTCATGATGATAGAACTTTCCTAAGGCGGTCAAACCAAGTCCCAAATGTCACCGGATCTGGTGTCAATTTAAAGAAGTAGTCCAGTTACACATTTGTGGGCTTATAACTTGGCTTCTGAATGTCCTAGAGAGATCAGGTTTGTTTTAATGTACTCCAATCAACAGCCCCTACAACCACAAAAAGGAATGGAGTCATTAGCACTTATGGTTTGTAAATGGCACCCAGAATTATGTTGCACGAAGCACAATTTCACATCATTCTGGGTCCATTTGTGTGAAAACAAGGTCCAATCAGGGCGAAACGTTACAGGAAGGTCGAATCTATTGAGTTGTAAGTTATCTGAATGTTTCATGATGATAGCACTTTCCTAAGGGGGTCAAACCATGTCCCAAAAGTCACCGGATCAGGTGTCAATTTAAAGAAGTAGTCCAGTTACACATTTGTGGGCTTATAACTTGGCTTCTGAATGTCCTAGAGAGATCAGGTTTGTTTTAATGTACTCCAATCAACAGCCCCTACAACCACAAAAAGGAATGGAGTCATTAGCACTTATGGTTTGTAAATGGCACCCAGAATTATGTTGCACGAAGCACAATTTTACATCATTCTGGGTTCATTTGTGTGAAAACAAGGTCCAATCAGGCAGAAACGTTACAGGAAGGTAGAATCTATTGAGTTGTAAGTGATCTGAACGTGTCATGATGATAGCGCTTTCCTAAGGGGGTCAAACCATGTCCCAAAGGTCACCGGATCTGGTGTCAATTTAAAGAAGTAGTCCAGTTACACATTTGTGGGCTTATAACTTGGCTTCTGAATGTCCTAGAGAGATCAGGTTTGTTTTAATCTACTCCAATCAACAGCCCCTACAACCACAAAAAGGAATGGAGTCATTAGCACTTATGGTTTGTAAATGGCACCCAGAATTATGTTGCACGAAGCACAATTTCACATCATTCTGGGTCCATTTGTGTGAAAACAAGGTCCAATCAGGCTGAAACGTTACAGGAAGGTAGAATCTATTGAGTTGTAAGTGATCTGAACGTTTCATGATGATAGCACTTTCCTAAGGGGGTCAAACCATGTCCCAAAGGTCACCGGATCTGGTGTCAATTTAAAGAAGTAGTCCAGTTACACATTTGTGGGCTTATAACTTGGCTTCTGAATGTCCTAGAGAGATCAGGTTTGTTTTAATGTACTCCAATAAACAGCCCCTACAACCACAAAAAGGAATGGAGTCATTAGCACTTATGGTTTGTAAATGGCACCCAGAATTATGTTGCACGAAGCACAATTTCACATCATTCTGGGTTCATTTGTGTGAAAACAAGGTCCAATCAGGCAGAAACGTTACAGGAAGGTAGAATCTATTGAGTTGTAAGTGATCTGAACGTGTCATGATGATAGCACTTTCTTAAGGGGGTCAAACCATGTCCCAAAGGTCACTGGATCTGGTGTCAATTTAAAGAAGTAGTCCAGTTACACATTTGTGGGCTTATAACTTGGCTTCTGAATGTCCTAGAGAGATCAGGTTTGTTTTAATGTACTCCAATAAACAGCCCCTACAACCACAACAAGGAATGGAGTCATTAGCACTTATGGTTTGTAAATGGCACCCAGAATTATGTTGCACGAAGCACAATTTCACATCATTCTGGGTCCATTTGTGTGAAAACAAGGTCCAATCAGGCTGAAACGTTACAGTAAGGTAGAATCTATTGAGTTGTAAGTGATCTGAACGTTTCATGATGATAGCGCTTTCCTAAGTGGGTCAAACCATGTCCCAAAGGTCACCGGATCTGGTGTCAATTTAAAGAAGTAGTCCAGTTACACATTTGTGGGCTTATAACTTGGCTTCTGAATGTCCTAGAGAGATCAGGTTTGTTTTAATGTACTCCAATCAACAGCCCCTACAACCACAAAAAGGAATGGAGTCATTAGCACTTATGGTTTTTAAATGGCAGCCAGAATTATGTTGCACGAAGCACAATTTCACATCATTCTGGGTCCATTTGTGTGAAAACAAGGTCCAATCAGGCTGAAACGTTACAGTAAGGTAGAATCTATTGAGTTGTAAGTGATCTGATTGTTTCATGATGATAGCACTTTCCTAAGGGGGTCAAACCATGTCCCAAAGGTCACCGGATCTGGTGTCAATTTAAAGAAGTAGTCCAGTTACACATTTGTGGGCTAAGAACTTGGCTTCTGAATGTCCTAGAGAGATCAGGTTTGTTTTAATGTACTCCAATAAACAGCCCCTACAACCACTAAAAGGAATGTAGTCATTAGCACTTATGATTTGTAAATGGCACACAGAATTATGTTGCACGAAGCACAATTTCACATCATTCTGGGTTCATTTGTGTGAAAACAAGGTCCAATCAGGCTGAAACGTTACAGGAAGGTCGAATCTATTGAGTTGTAAGTGATCTGAACGTTTCATGATGATAGCGCTTTCCTAAGGGGGTCAAACCATGTCCCAAAGGTCACCGGATCTGGTGTCAATTTAAAGAAGTAGTCCAGTTACACATTTGTGGGCTTATAACTTGGCTTCTGAATGTCCTAGAGAGATCAGGTTTGTTTTAATGTACTCCAATCAACAGCCCCTACAACCACAAAAAGGAATGGAGTCATTAGCACTTATGGTTTGTAAATGGCACCCAGAATTATGTTGCACGAAGCACAATTGCACATCATTCTGGGTCCATTTGTGTGAAAACAAGGTCCAATCAGGCTGAAACGTTACAGGAAGGTAGAATCTATTGAGTTGTAAGTGATCTGAACGTTTCATGATGATAGCACTTTCCTAAGGGGGTCAAACCATGTCCCAAAGGTCACCGGATCTGGTGTCAATTTAAAGAAGTAGTCCAGTTACACATTTGTGGGCTTATAACTTGGCTTCTGAATGTCCTAGAGAGATCAGGTTTGTTTTAATGTACTCCAATAAACAGCCCCTACAACCACAAAAAGGAATGGAGTCATTAGCACTTATGGTTTGTAAATGGCACCCAGAATTATGTTGCACGAAGCACAATTTCACATCATTCTGGGTTCATTTGTGTGAAAACAAGGTCCAATCAGGCAGAAACGTTACAGGAAGGTAGAATCTATTGAGTTGTAAGTGATCTGAACGTGTCATGATGATAGCACTTTCTTAAGGGGGTCAAACCATGTCCCAAAGGTCACTGGATCTGGTGTCAATTTAAAGAAGTAGTCCAGTTACACATTTGTGGGCTTATAACTTGGCTTCTGAATGTCCTAGAGAGATCAGGTTTGTTTTAATGTACTCCAATAAACAGCCCCTACAACCACAACAAGGAATGGAGTCATTAGCACTTATGGTTTGTAAATGGCACACAGAATTATGTTGCACGAAGCACAATTTCACATCATTCTGGGTCCATTTGTGTGAAAACAAGGTCCAATCAGGCAGAAACGTTACAGGAAGGTAGAATCTATTGAGTTGTAAGTGATCTGAACGTTTCATGATGATAGCACTTTCCTAAGGGGGTCAAACCATGTCCCAAAGGTCACCGGATCTGGTGTCAATTTAAAGAAGTAGTCCAGTTACACATTTGTGGGCTTATAACTTGGCTTCTGAATGTCCTAGAGAGATCAGGTTTGTTTTAATGTACTCCAATCAACAGCCCCTACAACCACAAAAAGGAATGGAGTCATTAGCACTTATGGTTTTTAAATGGCAGCCAGAATTATGTTGCACGAAGCACAATTTCACATCATTCTGGGTCCATTTGTGTGAAAACAAGGTCCAATCAGGCTGAAACGTTACAGTAAGGTAGAATATATTGAGTTGTAAGTGATCTGATTGTTTCATGATGATAGCACTTTCCTAAGGGGGTCAAACCATGTCCCAAAGGTCACCGGGCCTGGTGTCACTTTAAAGAAGTAGTCCAGTTACACCTTTGTGAGCTTATAACTTGGCTTCTGAATGTCCTAGAGAGGTCAGGTTTGTTTTAGTGTACTCCAATCAAAAGCCCCTACAACCACAAAAAGGAATGGAGTCATTCGCACTTATGGTTTGTAAATGGCACCCAGAATTATGTTGCACGAAGCACAATTTCACATCATTCTGGGTTCATTTGTGTGAAAACAAGGTCCAATCAGGCTGAAACGTTACATGAAGGTAGAATCTATTGAGTTGTAAGTGATCTGAACGTTTCATGATGATAGCACTTTCCTAAGGGGGTCAAACCATGTCCCAAAGGTCACCGGATCTGGTGTCAATTTAAAGAAGTAGTCCAGTTACACATTTGTGGGCTTATAACTTGGCTTCTGAATGTCCTAGAGAGATCAGGTTTGTTTTAATGTACTCCAATCAACAGCCCCTACAACCACAAAAAGGAATGGAGTCATTAGCACTTATGGTTTGTAAGTGGCACCCAGAATTATGTTGCACGAAGCACAATTTCACATCATTCTGGGTCCATTTGTGTGAAAACAAGGTCCAATCAGGCTGAAACGCTACAAGAAGGTAGAATCTATTGAGTTGTAAGTGATCTGAACGTTTCAAGATGATCGGACATTCCTATAGGGGGTCAAACCATGTCCCAAAGGTCAGCGGATCTGGTGTCACTTTAAAGTAGTAGTCCAGTTACACATTTGTGGGCTTATAACTTGGCTTCTGAATGTCCTAGAGAGATCAGGTTTGTTTTAGTATACTCCAATCAACAGCCCCTACAACCACAAAAAGGAATGGAGTCATTAGCACTTATGGTTTGTAAATGGCACCCAGAATTATGTTGCACGAAGCACAATTTCACATCATTCTGGGTCCATTTGTGTGAAAACAAGGTCCAATCAGGCTGAAACGTTACAGGAAGGTAGAATCTATTGAGTTGTAAGTGATCTGAACGTTTCATGATGATAGCACTTTCCTAAGGGGGTCAAACCATGTCCCAAAGGTCACCGGATCTGGTGTCAATTTAAAGAAGTAGTCCAGTTACACATTTGTGGGCTTATAACTTGGCTTCTGAATGTCCTAGAGAGATCAGGTTTGTTTTAGTATACTCCAATCAACAGCCCCTACAACCACAAAAAGGAATGGAGTCATTAGCACTTATGGTTTTTAAATGGCACCCAGAATTATGTTGCACGAAGCACAATTTCACATCATTCTGGGTTCATTTGTGTGAAAACAAGGTCCAATCAGGCTGAAACGTTACAGGAAGGTAGAATCTATTGAGTTGTAAGTGATCTGAACGTTTCATGATGATAGCACTTTCCTAAAGGGGTCAAACCATGTCCCAAAGGTCACCGGATCTGGTGTCAATTTAAAGAAGTAGTCCAGTTACACATTTGTGGGCTTATAACTTGGCTTCTGAATGTCCTAGAGAGATCAGGTTTGTTTTAGTATACTCCAATCAACAGCCCCTTCAACCACAAAAATGAATGGAGTCATTAGCACTTATGGTTTTTAAATGGCCCCCAGAATTATGTTGCACGAAGAACAATTTCACATGATTCTGGGTTCATTTGTGTGAAAACAAGGTCCAATCAGGCAGAAACGTTACAGGAAAGTAGAATCTATTGAGTTGTAAGTGATCTGAACGTTTCATGATGATAGCACTTTGCTTAGGGGGTTAAAACCATGTCCCAAAGGTCACCGGATCTGCTGTCAATTTAAAGAAGTAGTCCAGTTACACATTTGTGGGCTTATAACTTGGCTTCTGAATGTCCTAGAGAGATCAGGTTTGTTTTAGTGTACTCCAATCAACAGCCCCTACAACCACAAAAAGGAATGGAGTCATTAGCACTTATGGTTTGTAAATGGCACCCAGAATTATGTTGCACGAAGCACAATTTCACATCATTCTGGGTCCATTTGTGTGAAAACAAGGTCCAATCAGGCTGAAACGTTACAGGAAGGTAGAATCTATTGAGTTGTAAGTGATCTGAACGTTTCATGATGATAGCACTTTCCTATGGGGGTCAAACCATGTCCCAAAGGTCACCGGATCTGGTGTCAATTTAAAGAAGTAGTCCAGTTACACATTTGTGGGCTTATAACTTGGCTTCTGAATGTCCTAGAGAGATCAGGTTTGTTTTAGTATACTCCAATCAACAGCCCCTACAACCACAAAAAGGAATGGAGTCATTAGCACTTATGGTTTTTAAATGGCACCCAGAATTATGTTGCACGAAGCACAATTTCACATCATTCTGGGTTCATTTGTGTGAAAACAAGGTCCAATCAGGCTGAAACGTTACAGGAAGGTAGAATCTATTGAGTTGTAAGTGATCTGAACGTTTCATGATGATAGCACTTTCCTAAAGGGGTCAAACCATGTCCCAAAGGTCACCGGATCTGGTGTCAATTTAAAGAAGTAGTCCAGTTACACATTTGTGGGCTTATAACTTGGCTTCTGAATGTCCTAGAGAGATCAGGTTTGTTTTAGTATACTCCAATCAACAGCCCCTACAACCACAAAAAGGAATGGAGTCATTAGCACTTATGGTTTTTAAATGGCACCCAGAATTATGTTGCACAAAGCACAATTTCACATCATTCTGGGTTCATTTGTGTGAAAACAAGGTCCAATCAGGCTGAAACGTTACAGGAAGGTAGAATCTATTGAGTTGTAAGTGATCTGAACGTTTCATGATGATAGCACTTTCCTAAGGGGGTCAAACCATGTCCCAAAGGTCACCGGATCTTGTGTCAATTTAAAGAAGTAGTCCAGTTACACATTTGTGGGCTTATAACTTGGCTTCTGAATGTCCTAGAGAAATCAGGTTTGTTTTAATGTACTCCAATCAACAGCCCCTACAACCACGAAAAGGAATGGAGTCATTAGCACTTATGGTTTGTAAGTTGCACCCAGAATTATGTTGCACGAAGCACAATTTCACATCATTCTGGGTCCATTTGTGTGAAAACAAGGTCCAATCAGGCTGAAACGCTACAAGAAGGTAGAATCTATTGAGTTGTAAGTGATCTGAACGTTTCAAGATGATCGCACATTCCTATAGGGGGTCAAACCATGTCCCAAAGGTCACCGGATCTGGTGTCACTTTAAACAAGTAGTCCAGTTACACATTTGTGGGCTTATAACTTGGCTTCTGAATGTCCTAGAGAGATCAGGTTTGTTTTAATGTACTCCAATCAAGAGCCCCGACAACCACAAAAAGGAATGGAGTCATTAGCACTTATGGTTTGTAAATGGCACCCAGAATTATGTTGCACGAAGCACAATTTCACATCATTCTGGGTCCATTTGTGTGAAAACAAGGTCCAATCAGGCTGAAACGTTACAGGAAGGTAGAATCTATTGAGTTGTAAGATATCTGAACGTTTCATGATAATAGCACTTTCCTAAGGGGGTCAAACCATGTCCCAAAGGTCACCGGATCTGGTGTCAATTTAAAGAAGTAGTCCAGTTACACATTTGTGGGCTTATAACTTGGCTTCTGAATTTCCTAGAGAGATCAGGTTTGTTTTACTGTACTCCAATCAACAGCCCCTACAACCACAAAAAAGGAATGGAGTCATTAGCACTTATGGTTTGTAAATGGCACCCAGAATTATGTTGCACGAAGCACATTTTCACATCATTCTGGGTCCATTTGTGTGAAAACAAGGTCCAATCAGGCTGAAACGTTACAGGAAGGTAGAATCTATTGAGTTGTAAGTGATCTGAACGTTTCATGATGATTGCACTTTCCTAAGGGGGTCAAACCATGTCCCAAAGGTCACCGGATCTGGTGTCAATTTAAAGAAGTAGTCCAGTTACACATTTGTGGGCTTATAACTTGGCTTCTGAATTTCCTAGAGAGATCAGGTTTGTTTTAGTGTACTCCAATCAACAGCCCCTACAACCACAAAAAGGAATGGAGTCATTAGCACTTATGGTTTGTAAATGGCACCCAGAATTATGTTGCACGAAGCACAATTTCAAATCATTCTGGGTCCATTTGTGTGAAAACAAGGTCCAATCAGGCTGAAACGTTACAGGAAGGTCGAATCTATTGAGTTGTAAGTGATCTGAACGTTTCATGATGATAGCACTTTCCTAAGGGGGTCAAACCATGTCCCAAAGGTCACGGGATCTGGTGTCAATTTAAAGAAGTAGTCCAGTTACACATTTGTGGGCTTATAACTTTGCTTCTGAATTTCCTAGAGAGATCAAGTTTGTTTTAATGTACTCCAATCAACAGCCCCTACAACCACAAAAAGGAATGGAGTCATTAGCACTTATGGTTTGTAAATGGCACCCAGAATTATGTTGCACGAAGCACAATTTCACATCATTCTGGGTCCATTTGTGTGAAAACAAGGTCCAATCAGGCTGAAACGTTACAGGAAGGTCGAATATATTGAGTTGTAAGTGATCTGAACGTTTCATGATGATAGCACTTTCCTAAGGGGGTCAAACCATGTCCCAAAAGTCACCGGATCAGGTGTCAATTTAAAGAAGTAGTCCAGTTACACATTTGTGGGCTTATAACTTGGCTTCTGAATGTCCTAGAGAGATCAGGTTTGTTTTAATGTACTCCAATCAACAGCCCCTACAACCACAAAAAGGAATGGAGTCATTAGCACTTATGGTTTGTAAATGGCACCCAGAATTATGTTGCACGAAGCACAATTTCACATCATTCTGGGTTCATTTGTGTGAAAACAAGGTCCAATCAGGCAGAAACTTTACAGGAAGGTAGAATCTATTGAGTTGTAAGTGATCTGAACGTGTCATGATGATAGCGCTTTCCTAAGGGGGTCAAACCATGTCCCAAAGGTCACCGGATCTGGTGTCAATTTAAAGAAGTAGTCCAGTTACACATTTGTGGGCTTATAACTTGGCTTCTGAATGTCCTAGAGAGATCAGGTTTGTTTTAATGTACTCCAATCAACAGCCCCTACAACCACAAAAAGGAATGGAGTCATTAGAACTTATGGTTTGTAAATGGCACCCAGAATTATGTTGCACGAAGCACAATTTCACATCATTCTGGGTTCATTTGTGTGAAAACAAGGTCCAATCAGGCAGAAACGTTACAGGAAAGTAGAATCTATTGAGTTGTAAGTGATCTGAACGTTTCATGATGATAGCACTTTGCTTAGGGGGTTAAAACCATGTCCCAAAGGTCACCGGATCTGCTGTCAATTTAAAGAAGTAGTCCAGTTACACATTTGTGGGCTTATAACTTGGCTTCTGAATGTCCTAGAGAGATCAGGTTTGTTTTAGTGTACTCCAATCAACAGCCCCTACAACCACAAAAAGGAATGGAGTCATTAGCACTTATGGTTTGTAAATGGCACCCAGAATTATGTTGCACGAAGCACAATTTCACATCATTCTGGGTCCATTTGTGTGAAAACAAGGTCCAATCAGGCTGAAACGTTACAGGAAGGTAGAATCTATTGAGTTGTAAGTGATCTGAACGTTTCATGATGATAGCACTTTCCTAAGGGGGTCAAACCATGTCCCAAAGGTCACCGGATCTGGTGTCAATTTAAAGAAGTAGTCCAGTTACACATTTGTGGGCTTATAACTTGGCTTCTGAATGTCCTAGAGAGATCAGGTTTGTTTTAGTATACTCCAATCAACAGCCCCTACAACCACAAAAAGGAATGGAGTCATTAGCACTTATGGTTTTTAAATGGCACCCAGAATTATGTTGCACGAAGCACAATTTCACATCATTCTGGGTTCATTTGTGTGAAAACAAGGTCCAATCAGGCTGAAACGTTACAGGAAGGTAGAATCTATTGAGTTGTAAGTGATCTGAACGTTTCATGATGATAGCACTTTCCTAAAGGGGTCAAACCATGTCCCAAAGGTCACCGGATCTGGTGTCAATTTAAAGAAGTAGTCCAGTTACACATTTGTGGGCTTATAACTTGGCTTCTGAATGTCCTAGAGAGATCAGGTTTGTTTTAGTATACTCCAATCAACAGCCCCTTCAACCACAAAAATGAATGGAGTCATTAGCACTTATGGTTTTTAAATGGCCCCCAGAATTATGTTGCACGAAGAACAATTTCACATCATTCTGGGTTCATTTGTGTGAAAACAAGGTCCAATCAGGCTGAAACGTTACAGGAAAGTAGAATCTATTGAGTTGTAAGTGATCTGAACGTTTCATGATGATAGCACTTTGCTTAGGGGGTTAAAACCATGTCCCAAAGGTCACCGGATCTGCTGTCAATTTAAAGAAGTAGTCCAGTTACACATTTGTGGGCTTATAACTTGGCTTCTGAATGTCCTAGAGAGATCAGGTTTGTTTTAGTGTACTCCAATCAACAGCCCCTACAACCACAAAAAGGAATGGAGTCATTAGCACTTATGGTTTTTAAATGGCACCCAGAATTATGTTGCACGAAGCACAATTTCACATCATTCTGGGTTCATTTGTGTGAAAACAAGGTCCAATCAGGCTGAAACGTTACAGGAAGGTAGAATCTATTGAGTTGTAAGTGATCTGAACGTTTCATGATGATAGCACTTTCCTAAGGGGGTCAAACCATGTCCCAAAGGTCACCGGATCTTGTGTCAATTTAAAGAAGTAGTCCAGTTACACATTTGTGGGCTTATAACTTGGCTTCTGAATGTCCTAGAGAAATCAGGTTTGTTTTAATGTACTCCAATCAACAGCCCCTACAACCACGAAAAGGAATGGAGTCATTAGCACTTATGGTTTGTAAGTTGCACCCAGAATTATGTTGCACGAAGCACAATTTCACATCATTCTGGGTCCATTTGTGTGAAAACAAGGTCCAATCAGGCTGAAACGCTACAAGAAGGTAGAATCTATTGAGTTGTAAGTGATCTGAACGTTTCAAGATGATCGCACATTCCTATAGGGGGTCAAACCATGTCCCAAAGGTCACCGGATCTGGTGTCACTTTAAACAAGTAGTCCAGTTACACATTTGTGGGCTTATAACTTGGCTTCTGAATGTCCTAGAGAGATCAGGTTTGTTTTAATGTACTCCAATCAAGAGCCCCGACAACCACAAAAAGGAATGGAGTCATTAGCACTTATGGTTTGTAAATGGCACCCAGAATTATGTTGCACGAAGCACAATTTCACATCATTCTGGGTCCATTTGTGTGAAAACAAGGTCCAATCAGGCTGAAACGTTACAGGAAGGTAGAATCTATTGAGTTGTAAGATATCTGAACGTTTCATGATAATAGCACTTTCCTAAGGGGGTCAAACCATGTCCCAAAGGTCACCGGATCTGGTGTCAATTTAAAGAAGTAGTCCAGTTACACATTTGTGGGCTTATAACTTGGCTTCTGAATTTCCTAGAGAGATCAGGTTTGTTTTACTGTACTCCAATCAACAGCCCCTACAACCACAAAAAAGGAATGGAGTCATTAGCACTTATGGTTTGTAAATGGCACCCAGAATTATGTTGCACGAAGCACATTTTCACATCATTCTGGGTCCATTTGTGTGAAAACAAGGTCCAATCAGGCTGAAACGTTACAGGAAGGTAGAATCTATTGAGTTGTAAGTGATCTGAACGTTTCATGATGATTGCACTTTCCTAAGGGGGTCAAACCATGTCCCAAAGGTCACCGGATCTGGTGTCAATTTAAAGAAGTAGTCCAGTTACACATTTGTGGTCTTATAACTTGGCTTCTGAATGTCCTAGAGAGATCAGGTTTGTTTTAGTGTACTCCAATCAACAGCCCCTACAACCACAAAAAGGAATGGAGTCATTAGCACTTATGGTTTGTAAATGGCACCCAGAATTATGTTGCACGAAGCACAATTTCACATCATTCTGGGTCCATTTGTGTGAAAACAAGGTCCAATCAGGCTGAAACGTTACAGGAAGGTCGAATCTATTGAGTTGTAAGTGATCTGAACGTTTCATGATGATAGCACTTTCCTAAGGGGGTCAAACCATGTCCCAAAGGTCACGGGATCTGGTGTCAATTTAAAGAAGTAGTCCAGTTACACATTTGTGGGCTTATAACTTTGCTTCTGAATTTCCTAGAGAGATCAAGTTTGTTTTAATGTACTCCAATCAACAGCCCCTACAACCACAAAAAGGAATGGAGTCATTAGCACTTATGGTTTGTAAATGGCACCCAGAATTATGTTGCACGAAGCACAATTTCACATCATTCTGGGTCCATTTGTGTGAAAACAAGGTCCAATCAGGCTGAAACGTTACAGGAAGGTCGAATATATTGAGTTGTAAGTGATCTGAACGTTTCATGATGATAGCACTTTCCTAAGGGGGTCAAACCATGTCCCAAAAGTCACCGGATCAGGTGTCAATTTAAAGAAGTAGTCCAGTTACACATTTGTGGGCTTATAACTTGGCTTCTGAATGTCCTAGAGAGATCAGGTTTGTTTTAATGTACTCCAATCAACAGCCCCTACAACCACAAAAAGGAATGGAGTCATTAGCACTTATGGTTTGTAAATGGCACCCAGAATTATGTTGCACGAAGCACAATTTCACATCATTCTGGGTTCATTTGTGTGAAAACAAGGTCCAATCAGGCAGAAACTTTACAGGAAGGTAGAATCTATTGAGTTGTAAGTGATCTGAACGTGTCATGATGATAGCGCTTTCCTAAGGGGGTCAAACCATGTCCCAAAGGTCACCGGATCTGGTGTCAATTTAAAGAAGTAGTCCAGTTACACATTTGTGGGCTTATAACTTGGCTTCTGAATGTCCTAGAGAGATCAGGTTTGTTTTAATGTACTCCAATCAACAGCCCCTACAACCACAAAAAGGAATGGAGTCATTAGCACTTATGGTTTGTAAATGGCACCCAGAATTATGTTGCACGAAGCACAATTTCACATCATTCTGGGTCCATTTGTGTGAAAACAAGGTCCAATCAGGCTGAAACGTTACAGGAAGGTAGAATCTATTGAGTTGTAAGTGATCTGAACGTTTCATGATGATAGCGCTTTCCTAAGGCGGTCAAACCAAGTCCCAAAGGTCACCGGATCTGGTGTCAATTTAAAGAAGTAGTCCAGTTACACATTTGTGGGCTTATAACTTGGCTTCTGAATGTCCTAGAGAGATCAGGTTTGTTTTAATGTACTCCAATCAACAGCCCCTACAACCACAAAAAGGAATGGAGTCATTAGCACTTATGGTTTGTAAATGGCACCCAGAATTATGTTGCACGAAGCACAATTTCACATCATTCTGGGTCCATTTGTGTGAAAACAAGGTCCAATCAGGCTGAAACGTTACAGGAAGGTCGAATCTATTGAGTTGTAAGTTATCTGAACGTTTCATGATGATAGCACTTTCCTAAGGGGGTCAAACCATGTCCCAAAAGTCACCGGATCAGGTGTCAATTTAAAGAAGTAGTCCAGTTACACATTTGTGGGCTCATAACTTGGCTTCTGAATGTCCTAGAGAGATCAGGTTTGTTTTAATGTACTCCAATCAACAGCCCCTACAACCACAAAAAGGAATGGAGTCATTAGCACTTATGGTTTGTAAATGGCACCCAGAATTATGTTGCACGAAGCACAATTTCACATCATTCTGGGTTCATTTGTGTGAAAACAAGGTCCAATCAGGCAGAAACGTTACAGGAAGGTAGAATCTATTGAGTTGTAAGTGATCTGAACGTGTCATGATGATAGCGCTTTCCTAAGGGGGTCAAACCATGTCCCAAAGGTCACCGGATCTGGTGTCAATTTAAAGAAGTAGTCCAGTTACACATTTGTGGGCTTATAACTTGGCTTCTGAATGTCCTAGAGAGATCAGGTTTGTTTTAATGTACTCCAATCAACAGCCCCTACAACCACAAAAAGGAATGGAGTCATTAGCACTTATGTTTTTTAAATGGCACCCAGAATTATGTTGCACGAAGCACAATTTCACATCATTCTGGGTCCATTTGTGTGAAAACAAGGTCCAATCAGGCTGAAACGTTACAGGAAGGTAGAATCTACTGAGTTGTAAGTGATCTGAACGTTTCATGATGATAGCACTTTCCTAAGGGGGTAAAACCATGTCCCAAAGGTCACCGGATCTGGTGTCAATTTAAAGAAGTAGTCCAGTTACACATTTGTGGGCTTATAACTTGGCTTCTGAATGTCCTAGAGAGATCAGGTTTGTTTTAATGTACTCCAATAAACAGCCCCTACAACCACAAAAAGGAATGGAGTCATTAGCACTTATGGTTTGTAAATGGCACCCAGAATTATGTTGCACGAAGCACAATTTCACATCATTCTGGGTTCATTTGTGTGAAAACAAGGTCCAATCAGGCAGAAACGTTACAGGAAGGTAGAATCTATTGAGTTGTAAGTGATCTGAATGTGTCATGATGATAGCGCTTTCTTAAGGGGGTCAAACCATGTCCCAAAGGTCACCGGATCTGGTCTCAATTTAAAGAAGTAGTCCAGTTACACATTTGTGGGCTTATAACTTGGCTTCTGAATGTCCTAGAGAGATCATGTTTGTTTTAATGGACTCCAATAAACATCCCCTACAACCACAAAAAGGAATGGAGTCATTAGCACTTATGGTTTGTAAATGGCACACAGAATTATGTTGCACGAAGCACAATTTCACATTATTCTGGGTTCATTTGTGTGAAAACAAGGTCCAATCAGGCAGAAACGTTACAGGAAGGTAGAATCTATTGAGTTGTAAGTGATCTGAACGTTTCATGATGATAGCGCTTTCCTAAGGGGGTCAAACCATGTCCCAAAGGTCACCGGATCTGGTGTCAATTTAAAGAAGTAGTCCAGTTACACATTTGTGGGCTTATAACTTGGCTTCTGAATGTCCTAGAGAGATCAGGTTTGTTTTAATGTACTCCAATCAACAGCCCCTACAACCAAAAAAAGGAATGGAGTCATTAGCACTTATGGTTTGTAAATGGCACCCAGAATTATGTTGCACGAAGCACAATTTCACATCATTCTGGGTTCATTTGTGTGAAAACAAGGTCCAATCAGGCAGAAACGTTACAGGAAGGTAGAATCTATTGAGTTGTAAGTGATCTGAACGTGTCATGATGATAGCGCTTTCCTAAGGGGGTCAAACCATGTCCCAAAGGTCACCGGATCTGGTGTCAATTTAAAGAAGTAGTCCAGTTACACATTTGTGGGCTTATAACTTGGCTTCTGAATGTCCTAGAGAGATCAGGTTTGTTTTAATGTACTCCAATCAACAGCCCCTACAACCACAAAAAGGAATGGAGTCATTAGCACTTATGGTTTGTAAATGGCACACAGAATTATGTTGCACGAAGCACAATTTCACATTATTCTGGGTTCATTTGTGTGAAAACAAGGTCCAATCAGGCAGAAACGTTACAGGAAGGTAGAATCTATTGAGTTGTAAGTGATCTGAACGTTTCATGATGATAGCGCTTTCCTAAGGGGGTCAAACCATGTCCCAAAGGTCACCGGATCTGGTGTCAATTTAAAGAAGTAGTCCAGTTACACATTTGTGGGCTTATAACTTGGCTTCTGAATGTCCTAGAGAGATCAGGTTTGTTTTAATGTACTCCAATCAACAGCCCCTACAACCACAAAAAGGAATGGAGTCATTAGCACTTATGGTTTGTAAATGGCACCCAGAATTATGTTGCACGAAGCACAATTTCACATCATTCTGGGTTCATTTGTGTGAAAACAAGGTCCAATCAGGCAGAAACGTTACAGGAAGGTAGAATCTATTGAGTTGTAAGTGATCTGAACGTGTCATGATGATAGCGCTTTCCTAAGGGGGTCAAACCATGTCCCAAAGGTCACCGGATCTGGTGTCAATTTAAAGAAGTAGTCCAGTTACACATTTGTGGGCTTATAACTTGGCTTCTGAATGTCCTAGAGAGATCAGGTTTGTTTTAATGTACTCCAATCAACAGCCCCTACAACCACAAAAAGGAATGGAGTCATTAGCACTTATGGTTTTTAAATGGCACCCAGAATTATGTTGCACGAAGCACAATTTCACATCATTCTGGGTCCATTTGTGTGAAAACAAGGTCCAATCAGGCTGAAACGTTACAGGAAGGTAGAATCTATTGAGTTGTAAGTGATCTGATTGTTTCATGATGATAGCACTTTCCTAAGGGGGTCAAACCATGTCCCAAAGGTCACCGGATCTGGTGTCAATTTAAAGAAGTAGTCCAGTTACACATTTGTGGGCTTAGAACTTGGCTTCTGAATGTCCTAGAGAGATCAGGTTTGTTTTAATGTACTCCAATAAACAGCCCCTACAACCACAAAAAGGAATGGAGTCATTAGCACTTATGGTTTGTAAATCGCACACAGAATTATGTTGCACGAAGCACAATTTCACATCATTCTGGGTTCATTTGTGTGAAAACAAGGTCCAATCAGGCAGAAACGTTACAGGAAGGTAGAATCTATTGAGTTGTAAGTGATTTGAACGTTTCATGATGATAGCGCTTTCCTAAGGGGGTCAAACCATGTCCCAAAGGTCACCGGGCCTGGTGTCACTTTAAAGAAGTAGTCCAGTTACAACTTTGTGGGCTTATAACTTGGCTTCTGAATGTCCTAGAGAGGTCAGGTTTGATTTAGTGTACTCCAATCAACAGCCCCTACAACCACAAAAAGGAATGGAGTCATTAGCACTTATGGTTTGTAATTGGCACCCAGAATTATGTTGCACGAAGCACAATTTCACATCATTCTGGGTTCATTTGTGTGAAAACAAGGTCCAATCAGGCTGAAACGTTACAGGAAGGTAGAATCTATTGAGTTCTAAGTGATCTGAACGTTTCATGATGATAGCACTTTCCTAAAGGGGTCAAACCATGACCCAAAGGTCACCGGATCTGGTGTAAATTGAAAGTAGTCGTCCAGTTACACATTTGTGGGCTTATAACTTGGCTTCTGAATGTCCTAGAGGGATCAGGTTTGTTTTAGTATACTCCAATCAACAGCCCCTACAACCACAAAAAGGAATGGAGTCATTAGCACTTACGGTTTTTAAATGGCACCCAGAATTATGTTGCACGAAGCACAATTTCACATCATTCTGGGTTCATTTGTGTGAAAACAAAGTCCAATCAGGATGAAACGTTACAGGAAGGTAGAATCTATTGAGTTGTAAGTGATCTGAACGTTTCATGATGATAGCACTTTCCTAAGGGGGTCAAACCATGTCCCAAAGGTCACCGGATCTGGTGTCAATTTAAAGAAGTAGTCCAGTTACACATTTGTGGGCTTATAACTTGGCTTCTGAATGTCCTAGAGAGATCAGGTTTGTTTTAATGTACTCCAATCAACAGCCCCTACAACCACAAAAAGGAATGGAGTCATTAGCACTTATGGTTTGTAAGTGTCACCCAGAATTATGTTGCACGAAGCACAATTTCACATCATTCTGGGTTCATTTGTGTGAAAACAAGGTCCAATCAGGCTGAAACGCTACAAGAAGGTAGAATCTATTGAGTTGTAAGTGATCTGAACGTTTCAAGATGATCGCACATTCCTATAGGGGGTCAAACCATGTCCCAAAGGTCAGCGGATCTGGTGTCACTTTAAAGTAGTAGTCCAGTTACACATTTGTGGGCTTCTAACTTGGCTTCTGAATGTCCTAGAGAGATCAGGTTTGTTTTAGTATAATCCAATCAACAGCCCCTACAACCACAAAAAGGAATGGAGTCATTAGCATTTATGGTTTGTAAATGGCACCCAGAATTATGTTGCACGAAGCACATTTTCACATCATTCTGGGTTCATTTGTGTGAAAACAAGGTCCAATCAGGCTGAAACGTTACAGGAAGATAGAATCTATTGAGTTGTAAGTGATCTGAACGTTTCAAGATGATCGCACATTCCTAAAGGGGGTCAAACCATGTCCCAAAGGTCACCAGATCTGGTGTCACTTTAAAGAAGTAGTCCAGTTACACATTTGTGGGCTTATAACTTGGCTTCTGAATGTCCTAGAGAGATCAGGTTTGTTTTAGTATACTCCAATCAACAGCCCCTACAACCACAAAAAGGAATGGAGTCATTAGCACTTATGGTTTGTAAATGGCACCCAGAATTATGTTGCACGAAGCACAATTTCACATCATTCTGGGTTCATTTGTGTGAAAACAAGGTCCAATCAGGCTGAAACGTTACAGGAAGGTAGAATCTATTGAGTTGTAAGTGATCTGAACGTTTCATGATGATAGCACTTTCCTAAGGGCGTCAAACCATGTCCCAAAGGTCACCGGATCTGGTGTCAATTTAAAGAAGTAGTCCAGTTACACCTTTGTGGGCTTATAACTTGGCTTCTGAATGTCCTAGAGAGATCAGGTTTGTTTTAATGTACTCCAATCAACAGCCTCTACAACCACAAAAAGGAATGGAGTCATTAGCACTTATGGTTTGTAAATGGCACCCAGAATTATGTTGCACGAAGCACAATTTCACATCATTCTGGGTCCATTTGTGTGAAAACAAGGTCCAATCAGGCTGAAACGTTACAAGAAGGTAGAATCTATTGAGTTGTAAGTGATCTGAACGTTTCATGATGATCGCACATTCCTATAGGGGGTCAAACCATGTCCCAAAGGTCACCGGGCCTGGTGTCACTTTAAAGAAGTAGTCCAGTTACACCTTTGTGGGCTTATAACTTGGCTTCTGAATGTCCTAGAGAGGTCAGGTTTGTTTTAGTGTACTCCAATCAAAAGCCCCTACAACCACAAAAAGGAATGGAGTCATTCGCACTTATGGTTTGTAAATGGCACCCAGAATTATGTTGCACGAAGCACAATTTCACATCATTCTGGGTTCATTTGTGTGAAAACAAGGTCCAATCAGGCTGAAACGTTACATGAAGGTAGAATCTATTGAGTTGTAAGTGATCTGAACGTTTCATGATGATAGCACTTTCCTAAGGGGGTCAAACCATGTCCCAAAGGTCACCGGATATGGTGTCAATTTAAAGAAGTAGTCCAGTTACACATTTGTGGGCTTATAACTTGGCTTCTGAATGTCCTAGAGAGATCAGGTTTGTTTTAATGTACTCCAATCAACAGCCCCTACAACCACAAAAAGGAATGGAGTCATTAGCACTTATGGTTTGTAAGTGGCACCCAGAATTATGTTGCACGAAGCACAATTTCACATCATTCTGGGTCCATTTGTGTGAAAACAAGGTCCAATCAGGCTGAAACGCTACAAGAAGGTAGAATCTATTGAGTTGTAAGTGATCTGAATGTTTCAAGATGATCGGACATTCCTATAGGGGGTCAAACCATGTCCCAAAGGTCAGCGGATCTGGTGTCACTTAAAAGAAGTAGTCCAGTTACACATTTGTGGGCTTATAACTTGGCTTCTGAATGTCCTAGAGAGATCAGGTTTGTTTTAGTATACTCCAATCAACAGCCCCTACAACCACAAAAAGGAATGGAGTCATTAGCACTTATGGTTTGTAAATGGCACCCAGAATTATGTTGCACGAAGCACAATTTCACATCATTCTGGGTTCATTTGTGTGAAAACAAGGTCCAATCAGGCTGAAACGTTACAGGAAGGTAGAATCTATTGAGTTGTAAGTGATCTGAACATTTCATGATGATAGCACTTTCCTAAGGGGGTCAAACCATGTCCCAAAGGTCACCGGATCTGGTGTCAATTTAAAGAAGTAGTCCAGTTACACATTTGTGGGCTTATAACTTGGCTTCTGAATGTCCTAGAGAGATCAGGTTTGTTTTAATGTATTCCAATCAACAGCCCCTACAACCACAAAAAGGAATGGAGTCATTAGCACTTATGGTTTTTAAATGGCCCCCAGAATTATGTTGCACGAAGAACAATTTCACATCATTCTGGGTTCATTTGTGTGAAAACAAGGTCCAATCAGGCTGAAACGTTACAGGAAAGTAGAATCTATTGAGTTGTAAGTGATCTGAACGTTTCATGATGATAGCACTTTGCTAAGGGGGTCAAACCATGTCCCAAAGGTCACCGGATCTGCTGTCAATTTAAAGAAGTAGTCCAGTTACACATTTGTGGGCTTATAACTTGGCTTCTGAATGTCCTAGAGAGATCAGGTTTGTTTTAATGTACTCCAATAAACAGCCCCTACAACCACAAAAAGGAATGGAGTCATTAGCACTTATGGTTTGTAAATGGCACCCAGAATTATGTTGCACGAAGCACAATTTCACATCATTCTGGGTTCATTTGTGTGAAAACAAGGTCCAATCAGGCAGAAACGTTACAGGAAGGTAGAATCTATTGAGTTGTAAGTGATCTGAATGTGTCATGATGATAGCGCTTTCTTAAGGGGGTCAAACCATGTCCCAAAGGTCACCGGATCTGGTCTCAATTTAAAGAAGTAGTCCAGTTACACATTTGTGGGCTTATAACTTGGCTTCTGAATGTCCTAGAGAGATCATGTTTGTTTTAATGGACTCCAATAAACATCCCCTACAACCACAAAAAGGAATGGAGTCATTAGCACTTATGGTTTGTAAATGGCACACAGAATTATGTTGCACGAAGCACAATTTCACATTATTCTGGGTTCATTTGTGTGAAAACAAGGTCCAATCAGGCAGAAACGTTACAGGAAGGTAGAATCTATTGAGTTGTAAGTGATCTGAACGTTTCATGATGATAGCGCTTTCCTAAGGGGGTCAAACCATGTCCCAAAGGTCACCGGATCTGGTGTCAATTTAAAGAAGTAGTCCAGTTACACATTTGTGGGCTTATAACTTGGCTTCTGAATGTCCTAGAGAGATCAGGTTTGTTTTAATGTACTCCAATCAACAGCCCCTACAACCAAAAAAAGGAATGGAGTCATTAGCACTTATGGTTTGTAAATGGCACCCAGAATTATGTTGCACGAAGCACAATTTCACATCATTCTGGGTTCATTTGTGTGAAAACAAGGTCCAATCAGGCAGAAACGTTACAGGAAGGTAGAATCTATTGAGTTGTAAGTGATCTGAACGTGTCATGATGATAGCGCTTTCCTAAGGGGGTCAAACCATGTCCCAAAGGTCACCGGATCTGGTGTCAATTTAAAGAAGTAGTCCAGTTACACATTTGTGGGCTTATAACTTGGCTTCTGAATGTCCTAGAGAGATCAGGTTTGTTTTAATGTACTCCAATCAACAGCCCCTACAACCACAAAAAGGAATGGAGTCATTAGCACTTATGGTTTGTAAATGGCACACAGAATTATGTTGCACGAAGCACAATTTCACATTATTCTGGGTTCATTTGTGTGAAAACAAGGTCCAATCAGGCAGAAACGTTACAGGAAGGTAGAATCTATTGAGTTGTAAGTGATCTGAACGTTTCATGATGATAGCGCTTTCCTAAGGGGGTCAAACCATGTCCCAAAGGTCACCGGATCTGGTGTCAATTTAAAGAAGTAGTCCAGTTACACATTTGTGGGCTTATAACTTGGCTTCTGAATGTCCTAGAGAGATCAGGTTTGTTTTAATGTACTCCAATCAACAGCCCCTACAACCACAAAAAGGAATGGAGTCATTAGCACTTATGGTTTGTAAATGGCACCCAGAATTATGTTGCACGAAGCACAATTTCACATCATTCTGGGTTCATTTGTGTGAAAACAAGGTCCAATCAGGCAGAAACGTTACAGGAAGGTAGAATCTATTGAGTTGTAAGTGATCTGAACGTGTCATGATGATAGCGCTTTCCTAAGGGGGTCAAACCATGTCCCAAAGGTCACCGGATCTGGTGTCAATTTAAAGAAGTAGTCCAGTTACACATTTGTGGGCTTATAACTTGGCTTCTGAATGTCCTAGAGAGATCAGGTTTGTTTTAATGTACTCCAATCAACAGCCCCTACAACCACAAAAAGGAATGGAGTCATTAGCACTTATGGTTTTTAAATGGCACCCAGAATTATGTTGCACGAAGCACAATTTCACATCATTCTGGGTCCATTTGTGTGAAAACAAGGTCCAATCAGGCTGAAACGTTACAGGAAGGTAGAATCTATTGAGTTGTAAGTGATCTGATTGTTTCATGATGATAGCACTTTCCTAAGGGGGTCAAACCATGTCCCAAAGGTCACCGGATCTGGTGTCAATTTAAAGAAGTAGTCCAGTTACACATTTGTGGGCTTAGAACTTGGCTTCTGAATGTCCTAGAGAGATCAGGTTTGTTTTAATGTACTCCAATAAACAGCCCCTACAACCACAAAAAGGAATGGAGTCATTAGCACTTATGGTTTGTAAATCGCACACAGAATTATGTTGCACGAAGCACAATTTCACATCATTCTGGGTTCATTTGTGTGAAAACAAGGTCCAATCAGGCAGAAACGTTACAGGAAGGTAGAATCTATTGAGTTGTAAGTGATTTGAACGTTTCATGATGATAGCGCTTTCCTAAGGGGGTCAAACCATGTCCCAAAGGTCACCGGGCCTGGTGTCACTTTAAAGAAGTAGTCCAGTTACAACTTTGTGGGCTTATAACTTGGCTTCTGAATGTCCTAGAGAGGTCAGGTTTGATTTAGTGTACTCCAATCAACAGCCCCTACAACCACAAAAAGGAATGGAGTCATTAGCACTTATGGTTTGTAATTGGCACCCAGAATTATGTTGCACGAAGCACAATTTCACATCATTCTGGGTTCATTTGTGTGAAAACAAGGTCCAATCAGGCTGAAACGTTACAGGAAGGTAGAATCTATTGAGTTCTAAGTGATCTGAACGTTTCATGATGATAGCACTTTCCTAAAGGGGTCAAACCATGACCCAAAGGTCACCGGATCTGGTGTAAATTGAAAGTAGTCGTCCAGTTACACATTTGTGGGCTTATAACTTGGCTTCTGAATGTCCTAGAGGGATCAGGTTTGTTTTAGTATACTCCAATCAACAGCCCCTACAACCACAAAAAGGAATGGAGTCATTAGCACTTACGGTTTTTAAATGGCACCCAGAATTATGTTGCACGAAGCACAATTTCACATCATTCTGGGTTCATTTGTGTGAAAACAAAGTCCAATCAGGATGAAACGTTACAGGAAGGTAGAATCTATTGAGTTGTAAGTGATCTGAACGTTTCATGATGATAGCACTTTCCTAAGGGGGTCAAACCATGTCCCAAAGGTCACCGGATCTGGTGTCAATTTAAAGAAGTAGTCCAGTTACACATTTGTGGGCTTATAACTTGGCTTCTGAATGTCCTAGAGAGATCAGGTTTGTTTTAATGTACTCCAATCAACAGCCCCTACAACCACAAAAAGGAATGGAGTCATTAGCACTTATGGTTTGTAAGTGTCACCCAGAATTATGTTGCACGAAGCACAATTTCACATCATTCTGGGTTCATTTGTGTGAAAACAAGGTCCAATCAGGCTGAAACGCTACAAGAAGGTAGAATCTATTGAGTTGTAAGTGATCTGAACGTTTCAAGATGATCGCACATTCCTATAGGGGGTCAAACCATGTCCCAAAGGTCAGCGGATCTGGTGTCACTTTAAAGTAGTAGTCCAGTTACACATTTGTGGGCTTCTAACTTGGCTTCTGAATGTCCTAGAGAGATCAGGTTTGTTTTAGTATAATCCAATCAACAGCCCCTACAACCACAAAAAGGAATGGAGTCATTAGCATTTATGGTTTGTAAATGGCACCCAGAATTATGTTGCACGAAGCACATTTTCACATCATTCTGGGTTCATTTGTGTGAAAACAAGGTCCAATCAGGCTGAAACGTTACAGGAAGATAGAATCTATTGAGTTGTAAGTGATCTGAACGTTTCAAGATGATCGCACATTCCTAAAGGGGGTCAAACCATGTCCCAAAGGTCACCAGATCTGGTGTCACTTTAAAGAAGTAGTCCAGTTACACATTTGTGGGCTTATAACTTGGCTTCTGAATGTCCTAGAGAGATCAGGTTTGTTTTAGTATACTCCAATCAACAGCCCCTACAACCACAAAAAGGAATGGAGTCATTAGCACTTATGGTTTGTAAATGGCACCCAGAATTATGTTGCACGAAGCACAATTTCACATCATTCTGGGTTCATTTGTGTGAAAACAAGGTCCAATCAGGCTGAAACGTTACAGGAAGGTAGAATCTATTGAGTTGTAAGTGATCTGAACGTTTCATGATGATAGCACTTTCCTAAGGGCGTCAAACCATGTCCCAAAGGTCACCGGATCTGGTGTCAATTTAAAGAAGTAGTCCAGTTACACCTTTGTGGGCTTATAACTTGGCTTCTGAATGTCCTAGAGAGATCAGGTTTGTTTTAATGTACTCCAATCAACAGCCTCTACAACCACAAAAAGGAATGGAGTCATTAGCACTTATGGTTTGTAAATGGCACCCAGAATTATGTTGCACGAAGCACAATTTCACATCATTCTGGGTCCATTTGTGTGAAAACAAGGTCCAATCAGGCTGAAACGTTACAAGAAGGTAGAATCTATTGAGTTGTAAGTGATCTGAACGTTTCATGATGATCGCACATTCCTATAGGGGGTCAAACCATGTCCCAAAGGTCACCGGGCCTGGTGTCACTTTAAAGAAGTAGTCCAGTTACACCTTTGTGGGCTTATAACTTGGCTTCTGAATGTCCTAGAGAGGTCAGGTTTGTTTTAGTGTACTCCAATCAAAAGCCCCTACAACCACAAAAAGGAATGGAGTCATTCGCACTTATGGTTTGTAAATGGCACCCAGAATTATGTTGCACGAAGCACAATTTCACATCATTCTGGGTTCATTTGTGTGAAAACAAGGTCCAATCAGGCTGAAACGTTACATGAAGGTAGAATCTATTGAGTTGTAAGTGATCTGAACGTTTCATGATGATAGCACTTTCCTAAGGGGGTCAAACCATGTCCCAAAGGTCACCGGATATGGTGTCAATTTAAAGAAGTAGTCCAGTTACACATTTGTGGGCTTATAACTTGGCTTCTGAATGTCCTAGAGAGATCAGGTTTGTTTTAATGTACTCCAATCAACAGCCCCTACAACCACAAAAAGGAATGGAGTCATTAGCACTTATGGTTTGTAAGTGGCACCCAGAATTATGTTGCACGAAGCACAATTTCACATCATTCTGGGTCCATTTGTGTGAAAACAAGGTCCAATCAGGCTGAAACGCTACAAGAAGGTAGAATCTATTGAGTTGTAAGTGATCTGAATGTTTCAAGATGATCGGACATTCCTATAGGGGGTCAAACCATGTCCCAAAGGTCAGCGGATCTGGTGTCACTTAAAAGAAGTAGTCCAGTTACACATTTGTGGGCTTATAACTTGGCTTCTGAATGTCCTAGAGAGATCAGGTTTGTTTTAGTATACTCCAATCAACAGCCCCTACAACCACAAAAAGGAATGGAGTCATTAGCACTTATGGTTTGTAAATGGCACCCAGAATTATGTTGCACGAAGCACAATTTCACATCATTCTGGGTTCATTTGTGTGAAAACAAGGTCCAATCAGGCTGAAACGTTACAGGAAGGTAGAATCTATTGAGTTGTAAGTGATCTGAACATTTCATGATGATAGCACTTTCCTAAGGGGGTCAAACCATGTCCCAAAGGTCACCGGATCTGGTGTCAATTTAAAGAAGTAGTCCAGTTACACATTTGTGGGCTTATAACTTGGCTTCTGAATGTCCTAGAGAGATCAGGTTTGTTTTAATGTATTCCAATCAACAGCCCCTACAACCACAAAAAGGAATGGAGTCATTAGCACTTATGGTTTTTAAATGGCCCCCAGAATTATGTTGCACGAAGAACAATTTCACATCATTCTGGGTTCATTTGTGTGAAAACAAGGTCCAATCAGGCTGAAACGTTACAGGAAAGTAGAATCTATTGAGTTGTAAGTGATCTGAACGTTTCATGATGATAGCACTTTGCTAAGGGGGTCAAACCATGTCCCAAAGGTCACCGGATCTGCTGTCAATTTAAAGAAGTAGTCCAGTTACACATTTGTGGGCTTATAACTTGGCTTCTGAATATCCTAGAGAGATCAGGTTTGTTTTAATGTACTCCAATCAACAGCCCCTACAACCACAAAAAGGAATGGAGTCATTAGCACTTATGGTTTGTAAGTGTCACCCAGAATTATGTTGCACGAAGCACAATTTCACATCATTCTGGGTTCATTTGTGTGAAAACAAGGTCCAATCAGGCTGAAACGCTACAAGAAGGTAGAATCTATTGAGTTGTAAGTGATCTGAACGTTTCAAGATGATCGCACATTCCTATAGGGGGTCAAACCATGTCCCAAAGGTCAGCGGATCTGGTGTCACTTTAAAGTAGTAGTCCAGTTACACATTTGTGGGCTTCTAACTTGGCTTCTGAATGTCCTAGAGAGATCAGGTTTGTTTTAGTATAATCCAATCAACAGCCCCTACAACCACAAAAAGGAATGGAGTCATTAGCATTTATGGTTTGTAAATGGCACCCAGAATTATGTTGCACGAAGCACATTTTCACATCATTCTGGGTTCATTTGTGTGAAAACAAGGTCCAATCAGGCTGAAACGTTACAGGAAGATAGAATCTATTGAGTTGTAAGTGATCTGAACGTTTCAAGATGATCGCACATTCCTAAAGGGGGTCAAACCATGTCCCAAAGGTCACCGGATCTGGTGTCACTTTAAAGAAGTAGTCCAGTTACACATTTGTGGGCTTATAACTTGGCTTCTGAATGTCCTAGAGAGATCAGGTTTGTTTTAGTATACTCCAATCAACAGCCCCTACAACCACAAAAAGGAATGGAGTCATTAGCACTTATGGTTTGTAAATGGCACCCAGAATTATGTTGCACGAAGCACAATTTCACATCATTCTGGGTTCATTTGTGTGAAAACAAGGTCCAATCAGGCTGAAACGTTACAGGAAGGTAGAATCTATTGAGTTGTAAGTGATCTGAACGTTTCATGATGATAGCACTTTCCTAAGGGCGTCAAACCATGTCCCAAAGGTCACCGGATCTGGTGTCAATTTAAAGAAGTAGTCCAGTTACACCTTTGTGGGCTTATAACTTGGCTTCTGAATGTCCTAGAGAGATCAGGTTTGTTTTAATGTACTCCAATCAACAGCCTCTACAACCACAAAAAGGAATGGAGTCATTAGCACTTATGGTTTGTAAATGGCACCCAGAATTATGTTGCACGAAGCACAATTTCACATCATTCTGGGTCCATTTGTGTGAAAACAAGGTCCAATCAGGCTGAAACGTTACAAGAAGGTAGAATCTATTGAGTTGTAAGTGATCTGAACGTTTCATGATGATCGCACATTCCTATAGGGGGTCAAACCATGTCCCAAAGGTCACCGGGCCTGGTGTCACTTTAAAGAAGTAGTCCAGTTACACCTTTGTGGGCTTATAACTTGGCTTCTGAATGTCCTAGAGAGGTCAGGTTTGTTTTAGTGTACTCCAATCAAAAGCCCCTACAACCACAAAAAGGAATGGAGTCATTCGCACTTATGGTTTGTAAATGGCACCCAGAATTATGTTGCACGAAGCACAATTTCACATCATTCTGGGTTCATTTGTGTGAAAACAAGGTCCAATCAGGCTGAAACGTTACATGAAGGTAGAATCTATTGAGTTGTAAGTGATCTGAACGTTTCATGATGATAGCACTTTCCTAAGGGGGTCAAACCATGTCCCAAAGGTCACCGGATATGGTGTCAAATTAAAGAAGTAGTCCAGTTACACATTTGTGGGCTTATAACTTGGCTTCTGAATGTCCTAGAGAGATCAGGTTTGTTTTAATGTACTCCAATCAACAGCCCCTACAACCACAAAAAGGAATGGAGTCATTAGCACTTATGGTTTGTAAGTGGCACCCAGAATTATGTTGCACGAAGCACAATTTCACATCATTCTGGGTCCATTTGTGTGAAAACAAGGTCCAATCAGGCTGAAACGCTACAAGAAGGTAGAATCTATTGAGTTGTAAGTGATCTGAACGTTTCAAGATGATCGGACATTCCTATAGGGGGTCAAACCATGTCCCAAAGGTCAGCGGATCTGGTGTCACTTTAAAGAAGTAGTCCAGTTACACATTTGTGGGCTTATAACTTGGCTTCTGAATGTCCTAGAGAGATCAGGTTTGTTTTAGTATACTCCAATCAACAGCCCCTACAACCACAAAAAGGAATGGAGTCATTGGCACTTATGGTTTGTAAATGGCACCCAGAATTATGTTGCACGAAGCACAATTTCACATCATTCTGGGTTCATTTGTGTGAAAACAAGGTCCAATCAGGCTGAAACGTTACAGGAAGGTAGAATCTATTGAGTTGTAAGTGATCTGAACATTTCATGATGATAGCACTTTCCTAAGGGGGTCAAACCATGTCCCAAAGGTCACCGGATCTGGTGTCAATTTAAAGAAGTAGTCCAGTTACACATTTGTGGGCTTATAACTTGGCTTCTGAATGTCCTAGAGAGATCAGGTTTGTTTTAATGTATTCCAATCAACAGCCCCTACAACCACAAAAAGGAATGGAGTCATTAGCACTTATGGTTTTTAAATGGCCCCCAGAATTATGTTGCACGAAGAACAATTTCACATCATTCTGGGTCCATTTGTGTGAAAACAAGGTCCAATCAGGCTGAAACGCTACAAGAAGGTAGAATCTATTGAGTTGTAAGTGATCTGAACGTTTCAAGATGATCGCACATTCCTATAGGGGGTCAAACCATGTCCCAAAGGTCACCGGATCTGGTGTCACTTTAAACAAGTAGTCCAGTTACACATTTGTGGGCTTATAACTTGGCTTCTGAATGTCCTAGAGAGATCAGGTTTGTTTTATTATACTCCAATCAACAGCCCCTAAAACCACAAAAAGGAATGGAGTCATTAGCACTTATGGTTTTTAAATGGCACCCAGAATTATGTTGCACGAAGCACAATTTCACATCATTCTGGGTTCATTTGTGTGAAAACAAGGTCCAATCAGGCTGAAACATTACAGGAAGGTAGAATCTATTGAGTTGTAAGTGATCTGAACATTTCATGATGATAGCACTTTCCTAAGGGGGTCAAACCATGTCCCAAAGGTCACCGGATCTGGTGTCAATTTAAAGAAGTAGTCCAGTTACACATTTTTGGGCTTATAACTTGGCTTCTGAATGTCCTAGAGAGATCAGGTTTGTTTTAGTGTACTCCAATCAACAGCCCCTACAACCACAAAAAGGAATGGAGTCATTAGCACTTATGGTTTTTAAATGGCACCCAGAATTATGTTGCACGAAGCACAATTTCACATCATTCTGGGTTCATTTGTGTGAAAACAAGGTCCAATCAGGCTGAAACGCTACAAGAAGGTAGAATCTATTGAGTTGTAAGTGATCTGAACGTTTCAAGATGATCGAACATTCCTATAGGGGGTCAAACCATGTCCCAAAGGTCACCGGATCTGGTGTCAGTTTAAAGAAGTAGTCCAGTTACACATTTGTGGGCTTATAACTTGTCTTCTGAATATCCTAGAGAGATCAGGTTTGTTTTAATGTACTCCAATCAAGAGCCCCTACAAACACAAAAAGGAATGGAGTCATTAGCACTTATGGTTTGTAAATGGCACCCAGAATTATGTTGCACGAAGCACAATTTCACATCATTCTGGGTCCAGTTGTGTGAAAACAAGGTCCAATCAGGCTGAAACGCCAAAAGAAGGTAGAATCTATTGAGTTGTAAGTGATCTGAACGTTTCAAGATGATCGCACATTCCTATAGGGGGTAAAACCATTTCCCAAAGGTCATCGGGCCCGGTGTCACTTTAAAGAAGTAGTCCAGTTACACCTTTGTGGGCTTATAACTTGGCTTCTGAATGTCCTAGAGAGGTTAGGTTTGTTTTAATGTACTCCAATTAACAGCCCCTACAACCACAAAAAGGAATGGAGTCATTATCACTTATGGTTTTTAAATGGCACCCAGAATTATGTTGCACGAAGCACAATTTCACATCATTCTGGGTTCATTTGTGTGAAAACAATGTCCGATCAGGCTTAAACATTACAGGAAGGTAGAATCTATTGAGTTGTAAGTGATCTGAACGTTTCATGATGATAGCACTTTCCTAAGGGGGTCAAACCATGTCCCAAAGGTCATCGGATCTGGTGTCAATTTAAAGAAGCAGTCCAGTTACACATTTGTGGGCATATAACTTGGCTTCTGAATGTCCTAGAGAGATCAGGTTTGTTTTAATGTACTCCAATCAACAGCCCCTACAACCACAAAAAGGAATGGAGTCAATAGCACTTATGGTTTGTAAATGGCACCCAGAATTATGCTGCACGAAGCACAATTTCACATCATTCTGGGTCCATTTGTGTGAAAACAAGGTCCAATCAGGCTGAAACGTTACAGGAAGGTAGAATCTATTGAGTTGTAAGTGATCTGAACGTTTCATGATGATAGCACTTTCCTAAGGGGGTCAAACCATGTCCCAAAGGTCACCGGATCTTGTGTCAATTTAAAGAAGTAGTCCAGTTACACATTTGTGGGCTTATAACTTGGCTTCTGAATGTCCTAGAGAAATCAGGTTTGTTTTAATGTACTCCAATCAACAGCCCCTACAACCACGAAAAGGAATAAAGTCGTTAGCACTTATGGTTTGTAAGTTGCACCCAGAATTATGTTGCACGAAGCACAATTTCACATCATTCTGGGTCCATTTGTGTGAAAACAAGGTCCAATCAGGCTGAAACACTACAAGAAGGTAGAATCTATTGAGTTGTAAGTGATCTGAACGTTTCAAGATGATCGCACATTCCTATAGGGGGTCAAACCATGTCCCAAAGGTCACCGGATCTGGTGTCACTTTAAACAAGTAGTCCAGATACACATTTGTGGGCTTATAACTTGGCTTCTGAATGTCCTAGAGAGATCAGGTTTGTTTTAGTATACTCCAATCAACAGCCCCTAAAACCACAAAAAGGAATGGAGTCATTAGCACTTATGGTTTTTAAATGGCACCCAGAATTATGTTGCACGAAGCACAATTTCACATCATTCTGGGTTCATTTGTGTGAAAACAAGGTCCAATCAGGCTGAAACATTACAGGAAGGTCGAATCTATTGAGTTGTAAGTGATCTGAACATTTCATGATGATAGCACTTTCCTAAGGGGGTCAAACCATGTCCCAAAGGTCACCGGATCTGGTGTCAATTTAAAGAAGTAGTCCAGTTACACATTTTTGGGCTTATAACTTGGCTTCTGAATGTCCTAGAGAGATCAGGTTTGTTTTAGTGTACTCCAATCAACAGCCCCTACAACCACAAAAAGGAATGGAATAATTAGCACTTATGGTTTTTAAATGGCACCCAGAATTATGTTGCACGAAGCACAATTTCACATCATTCTGGGTTCATTTGTGTGAAAACAAGGTCCAATCAGGCTGAAACGTTACAGGAAGGTAGAATCTATTGAGTTGTAAGTGATCTGTACGTTTCATGATGATAGCACTTTCCTAAGGGGGTCAAACCATGTCCCAAAAGTCACCGGATCTGGTGTCAATTTAAAGAAGTAGTCCAGTTACACATTTGTGGGCTTATAACTTGGCTTCTGAATGTCCTAGAGAGATCAGGTTTGTTTTAATATACTCAAATCAACAGCCCCTACAACCACAAAAAGGAATGGAGTCATTAGCACTTATGGTTTGTAACTTGCACCCAGAATTATGTTGCACGAAGCACAATTTCACATCATTCTGGGTCCATTTGTGTGAAAACAAGGTCCAATCAGGCTGGAACGTCACAAGAAGGTAGAATCTATTGAGTTGTAAGTGATCTGAACGTTTCAAGATGATCGCACATTCCTATAGGGGGTCAAACCATGTCCCAAAGGTCACCGGATCTGGTTTCACTTTAAAGAAGTAGTCCAGTTACACATTTGTGGGCTTATAACTTGGCTTCTGAATGTCCTAGAGAGAGCAGGTTTGTTTTAGTATACTCCAATCAACAGCCCCTAAAACCACAAAAAGGAATGGAGTCATTAGCACTTATGGTTTTTAAATGGCACCCAGAAATATGTTGCACGAAGCACAATTTCACATCATTCTGGGTTCATTTGTGTGAAAACAAGGTCCAATCAGGCTGAAACATTACAGGAAGGAAGAATCTATTGAGTTGTAAGTGATCTGAACATTTCATGATGATAGCACTTTCCTAAGGGGGTCAAACCATGTCCCAAAGGTCACCGGATCTGGTGTCACTTTAAAGAAGTAGTCCAGTTACACATTTGTGGGCTTATAACTTGGCTTCTGAATGTCCTAGAGAGATCAGGTTTGTTTTAATGTTCTCTAATCAACAGCCCCTACAACCACAAAAAGGAATGGAGTCATTAGCACTTATGGTTTGTAAATGGCACCCAGAATTATGTTGCACGAAGCACAATTTCACATCATTCTGGGTTCATTTGTGTGAAAACAAGGTCCAATCAGGCTGAAACGTTACAGGAAGGTCGAATCTATTGAGTTGTAAGTGATCTGAACGTTTCATGATGATAGCCCTTTCCTAAGGGGGTCAAACCATGTCCCAAAGGTCACTGGATCTGGTGTCAATTTAAAGAAGTAGTCCAGTTACACATTTGTGGGCTTATAACTTGGCTTCTGAATGTCCTAGAGAGATCAGGTTTGTTTTAATGTACTCCAATCAAGAGCCCCTACAAACACAAAAAGGAATGGAGTCATTAGCACTTATGGTTTGTAAATGGCACCCAGAATTATGTTGCACGAAGCACAATTTCACATCATTCTGGGTCCAGTTGTGTGAAAACAAGGTCCAATCAGGCTGAAACGCCAAAAGAAGGTAGAATCTATTGAGTTGTAAGTGATCTGAACGTTTCAAGATGATCGCACATTCCTATAGGGGGTAAAACCATTTCCCAAAGGTCACCGGGCCCGGTGTCACTTTAAAGAAGTAGTCCAGTTACACCTTTGTGGGCTTATAACTTGGCTTCTGAATGTCCTAGAGAGGTTAGGTTTGTTTTAATGTACTCCAATTAACAGCCCCTACAACCACAAAAAGGAATGGAGTCATTATCACTTATGGTTTTTAAATGGCACCCAGAATTCTGTTGCACGAAGCACAATTTCACATCATTCTGGGTTCATTTGTGTGAAAACAATGTCCGATCAGGCTTAAACATTACAGGAAGGTAGAATCTATTGAGTTGTAAGTGATCTGAACGTTTCATGATGATAGCACTTTCCTAAGGGGGTCAAACCATGTCCCAAAGGTCATCGGATCTGGTGTCAATTTAAAGAAGCAGTCCAGTTACACATTTGTGGGCATATAACTTGGCTTCTGAATGTCCTAGAGAGATCAGGTTTGTTTTAATGTACTCCAATCAACAGCCCCTACAACCACAAAAAGGAATGGAGTCAATAGCACTTATGGTTTGTAAATGGCACCCAGAATTATGCTGCACGAAGCACAATTTCACATCATTCTGGGTCCATTTGTGTGAAAACAAGGTCCAATCAGGCTGAAACGTTACAGGAAGGTAGAATCTATTGAGTTGTAAGTGATCTGAACGTGTCATGATGATAGCACTTTCCTAAGGGGGTTAAACCATGTCCCAAAGGTCACCGGATCTGGTGTCAATTTAAAGAAGTAGTCCAGTTACACATTTGTGGGCTTATAACTTGGCTTCTGGATGTTCTAGAGAGATCAGGTTTGTTTTAATGTACTCCAATCAACAGCCCCTACAACCACAAAAAGGAATGGAGTCATTAGCACTTATGGTTTGTAAATGGCACCCAGAATTATGTTGCACGAAGCACAATTTCACATCATTCTGGGTTCATTTGTGTGAAAACAAGGACCAATCAGGGTGAAACGTTACAGGAAGGTAGAATCTACTGAGTTGTAAGTGATCTGAACGTTTCATGATGATAGCACTTTCCTAAGGGGGTCAAACCATGTCCCAAAGGTCACCGGAACTGATGTCAATTTAAAGAAGTAGTCCAGTTACACATTTGTGGGCTTATAACTTGGCTTCTGAATGTCCTAGAGAGATCAGGTTTGTTTTAATGTACTCCAATCAACAGCCCCTACAACCACAAAAAGGAATGGAGTCATTAGCACTTATGGTTTTTAAATGGCACCCAGAATTATGTTGCACGAAGCACAATTTCACATCATTCTGGGTTCATTTTTGTGAAAACAAGGTCCAATCAGGCTGAAACGTTACAGGAAGGTAGAATCTATAGAGTTGTAAGTGATCTGAACGTTTCATGATGATAGCACTTTCCTAAGGGAGTCAAACTATGTCCCAAAGGTCACCGGATCTGGTGTCAATTTAAAGAAGTAGTCCAGTTACACATTTGTGGGCTTATAACTTGGCTTCTGAATGTCCTAGAGAGATCAGGTTTGTTTTAATGTATTCCAATCAACAGCCCCTACAACCACAAAAAGGAATGGAGTCATTAGCACTTATGGTTTGTAAATGGCACCCAGAATTATGTTGCACGAAGCACAATTTCACATCATTCTGGGTCCATTTGTGTGAAAACAAGGTCCAATCAGGCTGAAACGTTACAAGAAGGTAGAATCTATTGAGTTGTAAGTGATCTGAACGTTTCATGATGATCGCACATTCCTATAGGGGGTCAAACCATGTCCCAAAGGTCACCGGGCCTGGTGTCACTTTAAAGAAGTAGTCCAGTTACACATTTGTGGGCTTATAACTTGGCTTCTGAATGTCCTAGAGAGATCAGGTTTGTTTTAGTATACTCCAATCAACAGCCCCTACAAACACAAAAAGGAATGGAGTCATTAGCACTTATGGTTTTTAAATGGCACCCAGAATTATGTTGCACGAAGCACAATTTAACATCATTCTGGGTTCATTTGTGTGAAAACAAGGTCCAATCAGGCTGAAACGTTACAGGAAGGTAGAATCTATTGAATTGTAAGTGATCTGAATGTTTCATGATGATAGCACTTTCCTAAGGGGGTCAAACCATGTCCCAAAGGTCACCGGATCTGGTGTCAATTTAAAGAAGTAGTCCAGTTGCACATTTGAGGGCTTATAACTTGGCTTCTGAATGTCCTAGAGAGATCAGGTTTGTTTTAATGTACTCAAACCAACAGTCCCTACAACCACAAAAAGGAATGGAGTCATTAGCACTTATGGTTTGTAAATGGCACCCAGAATTATGTTGCACGAAGCACAATTTCACATCATTCTGGGTCCATTTGTGTGAAAACAAGGTCCAATCAGGCTGAAACGTTACAAGAAGGTAGAATCTATTGAGTTGTAAGTGATCTGAACGTTTCATGATGATAGCACTTTCCTAAGGGGGTCAAACCATGTCCCAAAGGTCACCGGATCTGGTGTCAATTTAAAGAAGTAGTCCAGTTACACATTTGTGGGCTTATAACTTGGCTTCTGAATGTCCTAGAGAGATCAGGTTTGTTTTAATGTACTCCAATCAAGAGCCCCTACAAACACAAAAAGGAATGGAGTCATTAGCACTTATGGTTTGTAAATGGCACCCAGAATTATGTTGCACGAAGCACAATTTCACATCATTCTGGGTCCATTTGTGTGAAAACAAGGTCCAATCAGGCTGAAACGCTACAAGAAGGTAGAATCTATTGAGTTTTAAGTGATCTGAACGTTTCAAGATGATCGCACATTTCTATAGGGGGTAAAACCATTTCCCAAAGGTCACCGGGCCTGGTGTCACTTTAAAGAAGTAGTCCAGTTACACCTTTGTGGGCTTATAACTTGGCTTCTGAATGTCCTAGAGAGGTTAGGTTTGTTTTAGTGTACTCCAATCAAAAGCCCCTACAACCACAAAAAGGAATGGAGTCATTAGCACTTATGGTTTGTAAATGGCACCCAGAATTATGTTGCACGAAGCACAATTTCACATCATTCTGGGTTCATTTGTGTGAAAACAAGGTCCAATCAGGTTGAAACGTTACAGGAAGGTAGAATCTATTGAGTTGTAAGTGATCTGAACGTTTCATGATGATAGCACTTTCCTAAGGGGGTCAAACCATGTCCCAAAGGTCACCGGATCTGGTGTCAATTTAAAGAAGTAGTCCAGTTACACATTTGTGGGCTTATAACTTGGCTTCTGAATGTCCTAGAGAGATCAGGTTTGTTTTAGTGTACTCCAATCAACAGCCCCTACAACCACAAAAAGGAATGGCATCATTAGCACTTATGGTTTTTAAATGGCACCCAGAATTATGTTGCACGAAGCACAATTTCACATCATTCTGGGTTCATTTGTGTGAAAACAAGGTCCAATCAGGCTGAAACGTTACAGGAAGGTAGAATCTATTGAGTTGTAAGTGATCTGAACGTTTCATGATGATAGCACTTTCTAAGGGGGTCAAACCATGTCCCAAAGGTCACCGGATCTGGTGTCAATTTGAAGAAGTAGTCCAGTTACACATTTGTGGGCTTATAACTTAGCTTCTGAATGTCCTAGAGAGATCAGGTTTTTTTAGTATACTCCAATCAACAGCCCCTACAACCACAAAAAGGAATGGAGTCATTAGCACTTATGGTTTGTAAATGGCACCCAGAAATATGTTGCACGAAGCACAATTTCACATCATTCTGGGTTCATTTGTGTGAAAACAAGGTCCAATCAGGCTGAAACGTTACAGGAAGGTAGAATCTATTGAGTTGTAAGTGATCTGAACGTTTCATGATGATAGCACTTTCCTAAGGGGGTCAAACCATGTCCCAAAGGTCACCGGATCTGGTGTCAATTTAAAGAAGTAGTCCAGTTACACATTTGTGGGCTTATAACTTGGCTTCTGAATGTCCTAGAGAGATCAGGTTTGTTTTAGTATACTCCAATCAACAGCCCCTACAACCACAAAAAGGAATGGAGTCATTAGCACTTATGGTTTGTAAATGGCACCCAGAAATATGTTGCACAAAGCACAATTTCACATCATTCTGGGTTCATTTGTGTGAAAACAAGGTCCAATCAGGCTACAACGTTACAGGAAGGTAGAATCTATTGAGTTGTAAGTGATCTGATTGTTTCATGATGATAGCACTTTCCTAAGGGGGTCAAACCATGTCCCAAAGGTCACCAGATCTGGTGTCAATTTAAGGAAGTAGTCCAGTTACACATTTGTGGGCTTATAACTTGGCTTCTGAATGTCCAAGAGAGATCAGGTTTGTTTTAATGTACTCCAACCAACAGCCCCTACAACCACAAAAAGGAATGGAGTCATTAGCACTTATGGTTTGTAAATGGCACCCAGAATTATGTTGCAAGAAGCACAATTTCACATCATTCTGGGTCCATTTGTGTGAAAACAAGGTCCAATCAGGCTGAAACGTTACAAGAAGGTAGAATCTATTGAGTTGTAAGTGATCTGAACGTTTCATGATGATCGCACATTCCTATAGGGGGTCAAACCATGTCCCAAAGGTCACCGGGACTGGTGTCACTTTAAAGAAGTAGTCCAATTACACCTTTGAGGGCTTATAACTTGGTTTCTGAATGTCCTAGAGAGATCAGGTTTGTTTTAGTGTACTCCAATCAACAGCCCCTACAACCTCAAAAAGGAATGGAGTCATTAGCACTTATGGTTTTTAAATGGCACCCAGAATTATGTTGCACGAAGCACAATTTCACATCATTCTGGGTCCATTTGTGTGAAAACAAGGTCCGATCAGGCTGAAACGTTACAAGAAGGTAGAATCTATTGAGTTGTAAGTGATCTGAACGTTTCATGATGATCGCACATTCCTATAGGGGGTCAAACCATGTCCCAAAGGTCACCGGGCCTGGTGTCACTTTAAAGAAGCAGTCCAGTTACACCTTTGTGGGCTTATAACTTGGCTTCTGAATATCCTAGAGAGGTCAGGTTTGTTTTAGAGTACTCCAATTAACAGCCCCCATTACCACTAAAAGGAATGGAGTCATGATCACTTATGGTTTTTAAATGGCACCCAGAATTATGTTGCACGAAGCACAATTTCACATCATTCTGGGTTCATTTGTGTGAAAACAAGGTCCAATCAGGCTGAAACGTTACAGGAAGGTAGAATCTATTGAGTTGTAAGTGATCTGAACGTTTCATGATGATAGCACTTTCCTAAGGGGGTCAAACCATGTCCCAAAGGTCACCGGATCTGGTGTCAATTTAAAGAAGTAGTCCAGTTACACATTTGTGGGCTTATAACTTGGCTTCTGAATGTCCTAGAGAGATCAGGTTTGTTTAGTATACTCCAATCAACAGCCCCTACAACCACAAAAAGGAATGGAGTCATTAGCACTTATGGTTTTTAAATGGCACCAAGAATTATGTTGCACGAAGCACAATTTCACATCATTCTGGGTCCATTTGTGTGAAAACAAGGTACAATCAGGCTGAAACGTTACAGGAAGGTAGAATCTATTGAGTTGTAAGTGATCTGAACGTTTCATGATGATAGCACTTTCCTAACCCCCAAATTCCACTACCTCTGCTCCGCTCCGCTCCGGTCCGCCCCCGCCTTCCGCAGCCGCTCGCTTCCGAACTCAATTTTTACTAGTCTCCGCTCCGCTCCGGTGCGAAGACCCAAGGTGCGCAAACAAGCATGCGCGGGATTTTCATGTCCTCGCGATACAGTCCGAAACAAATGCGGAAGTTTGAGCCAAACATGTCATTGTGTGGGAGAAGCTTGGAGAAGAACTGTTTTATCTGCCGATCATTTGATTTAAGATATCAGCAAGTGTTTGGATCAACAATGGGTGAGTACGTTGACAGTAGAAACAATATTTATGGCTTATTTTTGTGCATTTAAAGTCCAACCACCATTGATAGTTGTTACAAGAAAACGTTTATATGTAATTGAACTAGATTGGAGCTTGTTTTTCTAGTCTAATGTGCATAATTGCTGTTGCAGAAGCACATGTTAGCCGAAGAAGAACTTTAGCTCTCCTTTTGCTACTGGATTTGGTTCATCAGAGAAGAAGGAGCAGGTTCTGGGTGCACCCACTGAACCAACAAAGAAGAAGCCAAGGGGACTTCTACCATCTTGTTGCAGAGCTGCGACTGGACAGCCAGAGGCACCACCAGTACTTCCGCATGTCTGCAGAGAAGATGGATGAGCTTCTGTCCCTTGTTGGACCAGAGTTGAGAAGACAGTCTACATCCTTCAGAGCAGCTATTGAACCTAAACAACGACTAGCTGTTGGAATAAGGTGAACATTTTGACTCATTCTCAAATGCAGAACTCAACTTTTATTTAACACAAACATTTCCAAAACAAGCACTTATAAAACAAAAAATATAAACATTTATAAAAATGAAAGAAAACAAAGAAATATTACCTCAAAAAGGAAAGGACAAATTGTCATAACCATGTAGCTATAAACATCAAACTGAAAACAGTAATATAAAAAAAACTGGTCGAGGTAATAATCAAACACTCCAAGAAGTCAGTAGTACAGAAAAACAATACTTATTCCTGAGGCTCATCGACATCCCATTTATCTACCGCAGTAAGCAAGCCCATATATTCCCCAAACTGTCCTGCAGTTGAGGTAGATGGGACAAAGGCAGGATGAGTGGGGGTAGATGTCTGTGTAGGTTGTGATGGGGTGGGGGTTTGCATACTCGGCTGCTGCTGCTGGTATGGGGGATGGTGCTGCTGCTGGAGGCCCTGGTGCTGCTGGAGGCCCTGCTGCTGGTGGAGGCCCTGCTGCTGGTGGAGGCCCTGCTGCGGCACCTGCTGGAGGCCCTGCAGCTGGTGGAGGCCCTGCTGCGGCAGCTGCTGGAGGCCCTGCAGCTGGTGGTGTTGCTGCTGCTGGTGTTGCTGCTGCTGGTGTTGCTGCTGCTGCTGGTGGTGGCCCTGCTGAGGCTGCTGATGGTGCTGGTGCTTGCGGAGGCCCTGATGCTTGTGGTGCTTCTGCTGGTGGTGGCCCTGCTGCTGCTGGTTTTGCTCAAGCTGCTGGTGATGTTGTATCAACTGCATAATGCCTACTTTTGCATTTTGCCTGTTGTTCATCTCCATTCCACTGAGGAGTGGAACAATACTGAGGGTGAAGTGGTAGCACTCATCAGTTGCCCCTTCTGGCATGTACGGGCGCTGCAGTGGCTCTTTCAGGAGCTCTATCAGCTTGTCCCCAAACTCCACCCCTTTAGATGCCCCACCTCTATATGCCTTCCTTGACTGGCCGGTAGATTGTGGTGTCCGTTTCAATGGGCTACGCGACCGGCCTCTTGATGTGGAAGGTTCAGCAGCAGAAGCAGCAGCAGTGGAAGGGGTGGACATTCTTGAAGGACCTGCTGCCTCATCTGGTCCAGACAGGCTCAAAGGAGTTGGAGGTTGGTCCTCCTCTGTGTCCATCTGGGATGCAGAGTCCAAGCTACTTCTTGAGCTGTGTGAAAAAGGATTTATTCTAGTAAAAACACAAGCAACCGAAACTGAAAATGGCAATCTAATAACTGAAATTGTTTAACAGAATAACAAATTTAAGGCAATTTACCTGGCCATTTGTGAATAAACAGGTTTGCAGCAACTTACCTTCTTGGTTGCAGATATGGAATTAGAAAAGACATAATCTTTTCAAATTTCCACTCCTTTTGTGTCCCTGCAGCAGATCCACTGGGTAGGTCGGACTTTTTCGGGACTTCACATAGCTGTCCCGAAGTGCCCTCCATTTGTTTTTACATTGATCACCTGAAAGAAGAAGAATTTGAAAATCAGTCAAAAATAACACAATTTTTTGCTTTGTTCTTCTGCCTACAGGTTTTTGGCCTCCGGTGACTCCTTTGTCAGTCTGGCTTTCAGCTACCGTCTTGGCCAGACTACGGTCAGAAACTCTGTCCACATGGTGTGTGCTGCTATTGAGAAAGTGATGATGGGCCAATATCTGCCACCCCCAACTGATGAAATGTGGAAGACCGTAGCACAAGGCTTCTGGGAGAAGTGGAATTTCCCTAACTTTTTGGGGGCATTGGATGGGAAACATATACACATTCAAGCTCCACCACGCTCTGGAAGCCAGTATTTCAACTATAAAAAGACCTTCTCCATTGTGCTGCTGGCTCTGGTGGATGCAGACTACAGATTTCGGGTGATCCAGGTGGGGGACTTTGGAAGAAGCAGTGATGGAGCTGTCTACGCTGGCTCAGCACTGGGGATTGGAATGGAGAGAAGAACGCTTCATGTGCCTCCCCATGCCCCCCTCCCTGGTGCTGCTGATGCTACCCCTGTGCCCCATGTCATGGTGGCGGATGCAGCTTTTCCACTGAAGCCGTACCTGATGAGGCCATACCCCGGGCATAATCTGACTCACAGGAAAAGAATCTTCAACTACAGGCTGTCAAGAGCACGTATGGTAGTTGAGAATGCATTTGGCATTCTTGCCTCTAGATGGAGGATTTTTTACAGGCGAATACACCTCCATCCTGACAAGGTGGACAGTGTTGTTCTTGCTGCATGCATTTTGCACAACTTCTTGATTGCACCAAGTGAGAACCAAGCAATCTTGGACGAAGCTAACCAACAGACCACACACATGGTACCAGTGAGAGACATGGGTCCAAATCGGGCATCCAGGGAGGCCTGCAACATCAGGGAGATTTTTTGTGACTTTTTCATGTCTCCTGAGGGCAGTGTGGCTTGGCAGGACAGAATGGTGTGAAATGGGAAATAAGTCCTGCAGCTGAAACAGTGTTGAGACACTGTGCAATCTGTGTGCATCTTATTTTTTTACAAGTTCTCAACTGTGTCGTGATTTTTAAAACTGTTTAACCACAAATAAATGTGTGCATGTTTCCTAAATAAAAGTATTATTTGACTTTGCCATTCTTTCTTTATTGTTATAATAAGCCAAAGGGATTAAATAAGTGGGATACTCGAGGAAAGGGTTTTAGTTTTTTTCAGAAGAGGGAAGTTTACACCTTTGTGAACAGTAGCATGAGATTAGCACTGTTTGCATGTAAAGCACACTACAGGGTGCATTAAATTGCACATACAGCTATTTTTCCTCACTGCTGAAAGCAGAACATAGGAGTTATTTTGGAGTGATGCTTTAAGTATTTTCTACAGAATATTCTATGTCAAACAAATGGACAATATTTTTCTACAAATCTTTGCTACAATTTTGACCATATACAGAATCTTATTCTGCAAGTAGTACACATACATATCTTTAATACATGTATACTACTTGCTGAATATAATGTATAATATAATTTATAGTATATTAATGTAGACCTATTATGCATTGCTGAAATTGTCCTATAACTGACAGAGGGGATTTTCATTCCATGACTTTTTTTGGAAACTTTACAATACACGACCATGCATGTTACACGGTACTTACCAGTCATTTGTAAAACTTTGCCAATTTCTGCCCACGCATTGTCCTTCTTTTTGACATCCTTGTAAAATGGTTGTGTGGTGTCATACAATATTTTGTACTTTTCCACTTCAAGGATGAGTTTTTCCTCGTCCATCTTCTGATCTTGCTCGTGTTTTTCTGCTGACTTTTTCCCGTAACTCGAGTGACGCAGGTATCGAGGAAATGGCTTTCAAATTAAAAGATAAGTTGAAGATCGTCAATATTATGTGTAAACACGCAAAAAATGTTTTGAGACACATATGTGTACATGTAATGGTCATTAGATAAACATACCTGTGCATATGAACCAAAGAAACGCTTGTTGTTTATCGTTTTATTGTGAAATAACGGAAGCTGTGCTTGCTCCTTTTCCTGTTTGGCGGTTGTGATTTCTGTCCATTGACTGCGGAGGTGCTCCGGCGTCCGGCAAAAATAGGATCGATTCTATTTTTGCCGGACGCCGGAACAAAGGGCGGCGCACGGCGCCGCACTGCCGGAGCACGGCCGCAGTAGTGGAATTGCTCTGATTGACTAGAACGGGACCGATTTTGCTCCGGCGTTCGTGTCGGAGCGGAGCACAGCGGAGCGGAGGTAGTGGAATTTGGGGGGTCAAACCATGTCCCAAAGGTCACCGGATCTGGTGTCAATTTAAAGAAGTAGTCCAGTTACACATTTGTGGGCTTATAACTTGGCTTCTGAATGTCCTAGAGAGATCAGGTTTGTTTTAATGTACTCCACCCAACAGCCCCTACAACCACAAAAAGGAATGGAGTCATTAGCACTTATGGTTTGTAAATGGCACCCAGAATTATGTTGCACGAAGCACAATTTCACATCATTCTGGGTCCATTTGTGTGAAAACAAGGTCCAATCAGGCTGAAACGTTACAAGAAGGTAGAATCTATTGAGTTGTAAGTGATCTGAACGTTTCATGATGATCGCACATTCCTATAGGGGGTCAAACCATGTCCCAAAGGTCACCGGGCCTGTTGTCACTTTAAAGAAGTAGTCCAATTACACCTTTGAGGGCTTATAACTTGGCTTCTGAATGTCCTAGAGAGATCAGGTTTGTTTTAGTGTACTCCAATCAACAGCCCCTACAACCTCAAAAGGAATGGAGTCATTAGCACTTATAGTTTTTAAATGGGACCCAGAATTATGTTGCACGAAGCACAATTTCACATCATTCTGGGTCCATTTGTGTGAAAACAAGGTCCAATCAGGCTGAAACGTTACAAGAAGGTAGAATCTATTGAGTTGTAATTGATCTGAACGTTTCATGATGATCGCACATTCCTATTGGGGGTCAAACCATGTCTCAAAGGTCACCGGGCCTGGTGTCACTTTAAAGAAGTAGTCCAGTTACACCTTTGTGGGCTTATAACTTGGCTTCTGAATGTCCTAGAGAGATCAGGTTTGTTTTAGTGTACTCCAATCAACAGCCCCTACAACCTCAAAAGGAATGGAGTCATTAGCACTTATGGTTTTTAAATGGGACCCAGAATTATGTTGCACGAAGCACAATTTCACATCATTCTGGGTCCATTTGTGTGAAAACAAGGTCCAATCAGGCTGAAACGTTACAAGAAGGTAGAATCTATTGAGTTGTAATTGATCTGAACGTTTCATGATGATCGCACATTCCTATTGGGGGTCAAACCATGTCTCAAAGGTCACCGGGCCTGGTGTCACTTTAAAGAAGTAGTCCAGTTACACCTTTGTGGGCTTATAACTTGGCTTCTGAATAACCTAGAGAGGTCAGGTTTGTTTTAGAGTACTCCAATTAGCAGCCCCTACAACCACAAAAAGGAATGGAGTCATTAGCACTTATGGTTTGTAAATGGCACCCAGAATTATGTTGCACGAAGCACAATTTCACATCATTCTGGGTTCATTTGTGTGAAAACAAGGTCCAATCAGGCTGAAACGTTACAGGAAGGTAGAATCTATTGAGTTGTAAGTGATCTGAACGTTTCATGATGATAGCACTTTCTAAGGGGGTCAAACCATGTCCCAAAGGTCACCGGATCTGGTGTCAATTTGAAGAAGTAGTCCAGTTACACATTTGTGGGCTTATAACTTAGCTTCTGAATGTCCTAGAGAGATCAGGTTTGTTTTAGTATACTCCAATCAACAGCCCCTACAACCACAAAAAGGAATGGAGTCATTAGCACTTATGGTTTGTAAAATGGCACCCAGAAATATGTTGCACGAAGCACAATTTCACATCATTCTGGGTTCATTTGTGTGAAAACAAGGTCCAATCAGGCTGAAACTTTACAGGAAGGTAGAATCTATTGAGTTGTAAGTGATCTGAACGTTTCATGATGATAGCACTTTCCTAAGGGGGTCAAACCATGTCCCAAAGGTCACCGGATCTGGTGTCAATTTAAAGAAGTAGTCCAGTTACACATTTGTGGGCTTATAACTTGGCTTCTGAATGTCCTAGAGAGATCAGGTTTGTTTTAATATACTCCAATCAACAGCCCCTACAACCACAAAAAAGGAATGGAGTCATTAGCACTTATGGTTTTTAAATGGGACCCAGAATTATGTTGCACGAAGCACAATTTCACATCATTCTGGGTCCATTTGTGTGAAAACAAGGTCCAATCAGGCTGAAACGTTACAAGAAGGTAGAATCTATTGAGTTGTAATTGATCTGAACGTTTCATGATGATCGCACTTTCCTAAGGGGGTCTAACCATGTCCCAAAGGTCACCGGATCTGGTGTCAATTTAAAGAAGTAGTCCAGTTACACATTTGTGGGCTTATAACTTGGCTTCTGAATGTCCTAGAGAGATCAGGTTTGTTTTAATGTACTCCAATAAACAGCCCCTACAACCACAAAAAGGAATGGAGTCATTAGCACTTATGGTTTGTAAAATGGCACCCAGAAATATGTTGCACGAAGCACAATTTCACATCATTCTGGGTTCATTTGTGTGAAAACAAGGTCCAATCAGGCTGAAACTTTACAGGAAGGTAGAATCTATTGAGTTGTAAGTGATCTGAACGTTTCATGATGATAGCACTTTCCTAAGGGGGTCAAACCATGTCCCAAAGGTCACCGGATCTGGTGTCAATTTAAAGTAGTCCAGTTACACATTTGTGGGCTTATAACTTGGCTTCTGAATGTCTTAGAGAGATCAGGTTTGTTTTAATATACTCCAATCAACAGCCCCTACAACCACAAAAAAGGAATGGAGTCATTAGCACTTATGGTTTTTAAATGGGACCCAGAATTATGTTGCACGAAGCACAATTTCACATCATTCTGGGTCCATTTGTGTGAAAACAAGGTCCAATCAGGCTGAAACGTTACAAGAAGGTAGAATCTATTGAGTTGTAATTGATCTGAACGTTTCATGATGATCGCACATTCCTATTGGGGGTCAAACCATGTCTCAAAGGTCACCGGGCCTGGTGTCACTTTAAAGAAGTAGTCCAGTTACACCTTTGTGGGCTTATAACTTGGCTTCTGAATAACCTAGAGAGGTCAGGTTTGTTTTAGAGTACTCCAATTAGCAGCCCCTACAACCACAAAAAGGAATGGAGTCATTAGCACTTATGGTTTGTAAATGGCACCCAGAATTATGTTGCACGAAGCACAATTTCACATCATTCTGGGTTCATTTGTGTGAAAACAAGGTCCAGTCAGGCTGAAACGTTACAGGAAGGTAGAATCTATTGAGTTGTAAGTGATCTGAACGTTTCATGATGATAGCACTTTCTAAGGGGGTCAAACCATGTCCCAAAGGTCACCGGATCTGGTGTCAATTTGAAGAAGTAGTCCAGTTACACATTTGTGGGCTTATAACTTAGCTTCTGAATGTCCTAGAGAGATCAGGTTTGTTTTAGTATACTCCAATCAACAGCCCCTACAACCACAAAAAGGAATGGAGTCATTAGCACTTATGGTTTGTAAATGGCACCCAGAAATATGTTGCACAAAGCACAATTTCACATCATTCTGGGTTCTTTTGTGTATAAACAAGGTCCAATCAGGCTGAAACGTTAAAGGAAGGTAGAATCTATTGAGTTGTAAGTGATCTGATTGTTTCATGATGATAGCACTTTCCTAAGGGGGTCAAACCATGTCCCAAAGGTCACCAGATCTGGTGTCAATTTAAGGAAGTAGTCCAGTTACACATTTGTGGGCTTATAACTTGGCTTCTGAATGTCCAAGAGAGTTCAGGTTTGTTTTAATGTACTCCAACCAACAGCCCCTAAAACCACAAAAAGGAATGGAATCATTAGCACTTATGGTTTGTAAATGGCACCCAGAATTATGTTGCAAGAAGCACAATTTCACATCATTCTGGGTCCATTTGTGTGAAAACAAGGTCCAATCAGGCTGAAACGTTACAAGAAGGTAGAATCTATTGAGTTGTAAGTGATCTGAACGTTTCATGATGATCGCACATTCCTATAGGGGGTCAAACCATGTCCCAAAGGTCACCGGGACTGGTGTCAATTTAAAGAAGTAGTCCAATTACACCTTTGAGGGCTTATAACTTGGTTTCTGAATGTCCTAGAGAGATCAGATTTGTTTTAGTGTACTCCAATCAACAGCCCCTACAACCTCAAAAAGGAATGGAGTCATTAGCACTTATGGTTTTTAAATGGCACCCAGAATTATGTTGCACGAAGCACAATTTCACATCATTCTGGGTCCATTTGTGTGAAAACAAGGTCCGATCAGGCTGAAACGTTACAAGAAGGTAGAATCTATTGAGTTGTAAGTGATCTGAACGTTTCATGATGATCGCACATTCCTATAGGGGGTCAAACCATGTCCCAAAGGTCACCGGGCCTGGTGTCACTTTAAAGAACTAGTCCAGTTACACCTTTGTGGGCTTATAACTTGGCTTCTGAATATCCTAGAGAGGTCAGGTTTGTTTTAGAGTACTCCAATTAACAGCCCCCATTACCACTAAAAGGAATGGAGTCATGATCACTTATGGTTTTTAAATGGCACCCAGAATTATGTTGCACGAAGCACAATTTCACATCATTCTGGGTTCATTTGTGTGAAAACAAGGTCCAATCAGGCTGAAACGTTACAGGAAGGTAGAATCTATTGAGTTGTAAGTGATCTGAACGTTTCATGATGATAGCACTTTCCTAAGGGGGTCAAACCATGTCCCAAAGGTCACCGGATCTGGTGTCAATTTAAAGAAGTAGTCCAGTTACACATTTGTGGGCTTATAACTTGGCTTCTGAATGTCCTAGAGAGATCAGGTTTGTTTAGTATACTCCAATCAACAGCCCCTACAACCACAAAAAGGAATGGAGTCATTAGCACTTATGGTTTTTAAATGGCACCAAGAATTATGTTGCACGAAGCACAATTTCACATCATTCTGGGTCCATTTGTGTGAAAACAAGGTACAATCAGGCTGAAACGTTACAGGAAGGTAGAATCTATTGAGTTGTAAGTGATCTGAACGTTTCATGATGATAGCACTTTCCTAAGGGGGTCAAACCATGTCCCAAAGGTCACCGGATCTGGTGTCAATTTAAAGAAGTAGTCCAGTTACACATTTGTGGGCTTATAACTTGGCTTCTGAATGTCCTAGAGAGATCAGGTTTGTTTTAATGTACTCCAACCAACAGCCCCTACAACCACAAAAAGGAATGGAGTCATTAGCACTTATGGTTTGTAAATGGCACCCAGAATTATGTTGCACGAAGCACAATTTCACATCATTCTGGGTCCATTTGTGTGAAAACAAGGTCCAATCAGGCTGAAACGTTACAAGAAGGTAGAATCTATTGAGTTGTAAGTGATCTGAACGTTTCATGATGATCACACATTCCTATAGGGGGTCAAACCATGTCCCAAAGGTCACCGGGCCTGTTGTCACTTTAAAGAAGTAGTCCAATTACACCTTTGAGGGCTTATAACTTGGCTTTTGAATGTCCTAGAGAGATCAGGTTTGTTTTATTGTACTCCAATCAACAGCCCCTACAACCTCAAAAGGAATGGAGTCATTAGCACTTATGGTTTTTAAATGGGACCCAGAATTATGTTGCACGAAGCACAATTTCACATCATTCTGGGTCCATTTGTGTGAAAACAAGGTCCAATCAGGCTGAAACGTTACAAGAAGGTAGAATCTATTGAGTTGTAATTGATCTGAACGTTTCATGATGATCGCACATTCCTATTGGGGTCAAACCATGTCTCAAAGGTCACCGGGCCTGGTGTCACTTTAAAGAAGTAGTCCAGTTACACCTTTGTGGGCTTATAACTTGGCTTCTGAATAACCTAGAGAGGTCAGGTTTGTTTTAGAGTACTCCAATTAGCAGCCCCTACAACCACAAAAAGGAATGGAGTCATTAGCACTTATGGTTTGTAAATGGCACCCAGAATTATGTTGCACGAAGCACAATTTCACATCATTCTGGGTTCATTTGTGTGAAAACAAGGTCCAATAAGGCTGAAACATTACAGGAAGGTAGAATCTATTGAGTTGTAAGTGATCTGAACGTTTCATGATGATCGCACATTCCTATAGGGGGTCAAACCATGTCCCAAAGGTCACCGGGCCTGGTGTCACTTTAAAGAAGTAGTCCAGTTACACCTTTGTGGGCTTATAACTTGGCTTCTGAATATCCTAGAGAGGTCAGGTTTGTTTTAGAGTACTCCAATTAACAGCCCCCATTACCACTAAAAGGAATGGAGTCATGATCACTTATGGTTTTTAAATGGCACCCAGAATTATGTTGCACGAAGCACAATTTCACATCATTCTGGGTTCATTTGTGTGAAAACAAGGTCCAATCAGGCTGAAACGTTAAAGGAAGGTAGAATCTATTGAGTTGTAAGTGATCTGAACGTTTCATGATGATAGCACTTTCTAAGGGGGTCAAACCATGTCCCAAAGGTCACCGGATCTGGTGTCAATTTGAAGAAGTAGTCCAGTTACACATTTGTGGGCTTATAACTTAGCTTCTGAGTGTACTAGAGAGATCAGGTTTGTTTTAGTATACTCCAATCAACAGCCCTACAACCACAAAAAGGAATGGAGTCATTAGCACTTATGGTTTGTAAATGGCACCCAGAAATATGTTGCACGAAGCACAATTTCACATCATTCTGGGTTCATTTGTGTGAAAACAAGGTCCAATCAGGCTGAAACGTTACAGGAAGGTAGAATCTATTGAGTTGTAAGTGATCTGAACGTTTCATGATGATAGCACTTTCCTAAGGGGGTCAAACCATGTCCCAAAGGTCACCGGATCTGGTGTCAATTTAAAGAAGTAGTCCAGTTACACATTTTTGGGCTTATAACTTGGCTTCTGAATATCCTAGAGAGATCAGGTTTGTTTTAGATTACTCCAATTAACAGCCCCCATTATCACTAAAAGGAATGGAGTCATTAGCACTTATGGTTTTTAAATGGCACCCAGAATTATGTAACACGATGCACAATTTCACATCATTCTGGGTTCATTTGTGTGAAAACAAGGTCCAATCAGGCTGAAACGTTACAAGAAGGTAGAATCTATTGAGTTGTAAGTGATCTGAACGTTTCATGATGATCGCACATTCCTATAGGGGGTCAAACCATGTCTCAAAGGTCACCGGGCCTGGTGTCACTTTAAAGAAGTAGTCCAGTTACACCTTTGTGGGCTTATAACTTGGCTTCTGAATGTCCTAGAGGGGTCAGGTTTGTTTTAGTGTACTCCAATCAACAGCCCCTACAACCACAAAAAGGAATGGAGTCATTAGCACTTATGGTTTGGAAATGGCAACCAGAATTATGTTGCACGAAGCACAATTTCACATCATTCTGGGTCCATTTGTGTGAAAACAAGGTCCAATCAGGCTGAAACGTTACAAGAAGGTAGAATCTATTGAGTTGTAAGTGATCTGAACGTTTCATGATGATCGCACATACCTATAGCGGGTCAAACCATGTCCCAAAGGTCACCGGGCCTGGTGTCACTTTAAAGAAGTAGTCCAGTTACACCTTTTTTGGGCTTATAACTTGGCTTCTGAATATCCCAGAGAGGTCAGGTTTGTTTTAGATTACTCCATTTAACAGCCCCCATTACCACTAAAAGGAATGGAGTCATTAGCTCTTATGGTTTTTAAATGGCACCCAGAATTATGTAACACGAAGCACAATTTCACATCATTCTGGGTTCATTTGTGTGAAAACAAGGTCCAATCAGGCTGAAACGTTACAAGAAGGTAGAATCTATTGAGTTGTAAGTGATCTGAATGTTTCATGATGATCACACATTCCTATAGGGGGTCAAACCATGTCCCAAAGGTCACCGGGCCTGTTGTCACTTTAAAGAAGTAGTCCAATTACACCTTTGAGGGCTTATAACTTGGCTTTTGAATGTCCTAGAGAGATCAGGTTTGTTTTATTGTACTCCAATCAACAGCCCCTACAACCTCAAAAGGAATGGAGTCATTAGCACTTATGGTTTTTAAATGGGACCCAGAATTATGTTGCACGAAGCACAATTTCACATCATTCTGGGTCCATTTGTGTGAAAACAAGGTCCAATCAGGCTGAAACGTTACAAGAAGGTAGAATCTATTGAGTTGTAATTGATCTGAACGTTTCATGATGATCGCACATTCCTATTGGGGTCAAACCATGTCTCAAAGGTCACCGGGCCTGGTGTCACTTTAAAGAAGTAGTCCAGTTACACCTTTGTGGGCTTATAACTTGGCTTCTGAATAACCTAGAGAGGTCAGGTTTGTTTTAGAGTACTCCAATTAGCAGCCCCTACAACCACAAAAAGGAATGGAGTCATTAGCACTTATGGTTTGTAAATGGCACCCAGAATTATGTTGCACGAAGCACAATTTCACATCATTCTGGGTTCATTTGTGTGAAAACAAGGTCCAATATGGCTGAAACATTACAGGAAGGTAGAATCTATTGAGTTGTAAGTGATCTGAACGTTTCATGATGATCGCACATTCCTATAGGGGGTCAAACCATGTCCCAAAGGTCACCGGGCCTGGTGTCACTTTAAAGAAGTAGTCCAGTTACACCTTTGTGGGCTTATAACTTGGCTTCTGAATATCCTAGAGAGGTCAGGTTTGTTTTAGAGTACTCCAATTAACAGCCCCCATTACCACTAAAAGGAATGGAGTCATGATCACTTATGGTTTTTAAATGGCACCCAGAATTATGTTGCACGAAGCACAATTTCACATCATTCTGGGTTCATTTGTGTGAAAACAAGGTCCAATCAGGCTGAAACGTTAAAGGAAGGTAGAATCTATTGATTTGTAAGTGATCTGAACGTTTCATGATGATAGCACTTTCTAAGGGGGTCAAACCATGTCCCAAAGGTCACCGGATCTGGTGTCAATTTGAAGAAGTAGTCCAGTTACACATTTGTGGGCTTATAACTTAGCTTCTGAATGTCCTAGAGAGATCAGGTTTGTTTTAGTATACTCCAATCAACAGCCCTACAACCACAAAAAGGAATGGAGTCATTAGCACTTATGGTTTGTAAATGGCACCCAGAAATATGTTGCACGAAGCACAATTTCACATCATTCTGGGTTCATTTGTGTGAAAACAAGGTCCAATCAGGCTGAAACGTTACAGGAAGGTAGAATCTATTGAGTTGTAAGTGATCTGAACGTTTCATGATGATAGCACTTTCCTAAGGGGGTCAAACCATGTCCCAAAGGTCACCGGATCTGGTGTCAATTTAAAGAAGTAGTCCAGTTACACATTTTTGGGCTTATAACTTGGCTTCTGAATATCCTAGAGAGATCAGGTTTGTTTTAGATTACTCCAATTAACACCCCCCATTATCACTAAAAGGAATGGAGTCATTAGCACTTATGGTTTTTAAATGGCACCCAGAATTATGTAACACGATGCACAATTTCACATCATTCTGGGTTCATTTGTGTGAAAACAAGGTCCAATCAGGCTGAAACGTTACAAGAAGGTAGAATCTATTGAGTTGTAAGTGATCTGAACGTTTCATGATGATCGCACATTCCTATAGGGGGTCAAACCATGTCTCAAAGGTCACCGGGCCTGGTGTCACTTTAAAGAAGTAGTCCAGTTACACCTTTGTGGGCTTATAACTTGGCTTCTGAATGTCCTAGAGGGGTCAGGTTTGTTTTAGTGTACTCCAATCAACAGCCCCTACAACCACAAAAAGGAATGGAGTTATTAGCACTTATGGTTTGGAAATGGCAACCAGAATTATGTTGCACGAAGCACAATTTCACATCATTCTGGGTCCATTTGTGTGAAAACAAGGTCCAATCAGGCTGAAACGTTACAAGAAGGTAGAATCTATTGAGTTGTAAGTGATCTGAACGTTTCATGATGATCGCACATTCCTATAGCGGGTCAAACCATGTCCCAAAGGTCAACGGGCCTGGTGTCACTTTAAAGAAGTAGTCCAGTTACACCTTTTTTGGGCTTATAACTTGGCTTCTGAATATCCTAGAGAGGTCAGGTTTGTTTTAGATTACTCCATTTAACAGCCCCCATTACCACTAAAAGGAATGGAGTCATTAGCTCTTATGGTTTTTAAATGGCACCCAGAATTATGTAACACGAAGCACAATTTCACATCATTCTGGGTTCATTTGTGTGAAAACAAGGTCCAATCAGGCTGAAACGTTACAAGAAGGTAGAATCTATTGAGTTGTAAGTGATCTGAATGTTTCATGATGATCACACATTCCTATAGGGGGTCAAACCATGTCTCAAAGGTCACCGGGCCTGGTGTCACTTTAAAGAAGTAGTCCAGTTACACCTTTGTGGGCTTATAACTTGGCTACTGAATGTCCTAGAGAGATGAGGTTTATTTTAATGTACTCCAATCAACAGCCCCTACAACCACAAAAAGGAATGGAGTCATTAGCACTTATGGTTTGTAAATGGCACCCAGCATTATGTTGCACGAAGCACAATTTCACATCATTCTGGGTCCAAGTGTGAAAACAAGGTCCAATCAGGCTGAAACGTTACAAGAAGGCAGAATCTATTGAGTTGTAAGTGATCTGAACGTTTCATGATGATCGCACATTCCTATAGGGGGTAAAACCATGTCCCAAAGGTCACCGTGCCTGGTGTCACTTTAAAGAAGTAGTCCAGTTACACATTTGTGGGCTTATAACTTGGCTTCTGAATGTACTAGAGAGATCAGAATTATTTCAGAGTACTCCAATCAACAGCCCCTACAACCACAAAAAGGAATGGAGTCATTAGCACTTATGGTTTGTAAATGGCACCCAGAATTATGTTGCACGAAGCACAATTTCACATCATTCTGGGTTCATTTGTGTGAAAACAAGGTCCAAATTGGCTGAAACGTTACAAGAAGGTAGAATCTATTGAGTTGTAAGTGATCTGAACGTTTCAAGATGATCGCACATTCCTATAGGGGGTAAAACCATGTCCCAAAGGTCACCGGGCCTGGTGTCACTTTAAAGAAGTAGTCCAGTTACACCTTTGTGGACTTATAACTTGGCTTCTGAATGTCCTAGAGAGGTCAGGTTTGTTTTAGTGTACTCCAATTAACAGCCCCCATTACCCCAAAAAGGACTGGAGTCATTAGCACTTATGGTTTGTAAATGGCACCCAGAATTATGTTGCACAAAGCACAATTTCACATCATTCTGGGTCCATTTGTGTGAAAACAAGGTCCAATCAGGCTGAAACGTTACAAGAAAGTAGAATCTATAGAGTTGTAAGTGATCTGAACGTTTCATGATGATCGCACATTCCTATAGGCGGTCAAACCATGTCCCAAAGGTCACCGGGCCTGGTGTCAATTTAAAGTAGTAGTCCAGTTACACATTTGTGGGCTTATAACTTGGCTTCTGAATGTCCTACAGATATCAGGTTTGTTTTAGTGTACTCCAATTAACAGCCCCTACAACCACAAAAAGGAATGGAGTCATTAGCACTTATGGTTTGTAAATGGCACCCAGAATTATGTTGCACGAAGCACAATTTCACATCATTCTGGGTCCATTTGTGTGAAAACAAGGTCCAATCAGGCTGAAACGTTACAAGAAGGTAGAATCTATTGAGTTGTAAGTGATCTGAACGTTTCATGATGACCGCACATTCCTATAGGGGGTCAAACCATGTCCCAAAGGTCACCGGGCCTGGTGTCACTTTAAAGAAGTAGTCCAGTTTCACATTTGTGGGCTTATAACTTGGCTTCTGAATATCCTAGAGAGGTCAGGTTTGTTTTAGAGTACTCCAATTAACAGCCCCTATTAACCCAAAAATGAATGGAGTCATTAGCACTTATGGTTTTTAAATGGCACCCAGAATTATGTTGCACGAAGCACAATTTCACATCATTCTGGGTTCATTTGTGTGAAAACAAGGTTCAATCAGGCTGAAACATTACAGGAAGGTAGAATCGATTGAGTTGTAAGTGATCTGAACGTTTCATGATGATCGCACATTCCTATAGCGGGTCAAACCATGTCCCAAAGGTCACCGGGCCTGGTGTCACTTTAAAGAAGTAGTCCAGTTACACCTTTGTGGGCTTATAACTTGGCTTCTGAATATCCTAGAGAGGTCAGGTTTGTTTTAGAGTACTCCAATTAACAGCCCCCATTACCCCAAAAAGGAATGGAGTCATTATCACTTATGGTTTTTAAATGGCACCCAGAATTATGTTGCACGAAGCACAATTTCACATCATTCTGGGTTCATTTGTGTGAAAACAAGGTCCAATCAGGCTGAAACGTTACAGGAAGGTAGAATCTATTGAGTTGTAAGTGATCTGAACGTTTCATGATGATATCACTTTCCTAAGGGGGTCAAACCATGTCCCAAAGGTCACCGGATCTGGTGTCAATTTAAAGAAGTAATCCAGTTACACATTTGTGGGCTTATAACGTGGCTTCTGAATGTCCTAGAGAGATCAGGTTTGTTTTAGTGTACTCCAATCAACAGCCCCTACAACCACAAAAAGGAATGGAGTCATTAGCACTTGTGGTTTTTAAATAGCACCCAGAATTATGTTGCACGAAGCACAATTTCACATCATTCTGGGTCCATTTGTGTGAAAACAAGGTCCAATCAGGCTGAAAAATTACAAGAAGGTAGAATCTATTGAGTTGTAAGTGATCTGAATGTTTCATGATGATCGCACATTCCTATAGGGGGTCAAACCATGTCCCAAAGGTCACCGGGCCTGGTGTCACTTTAAAGAAGTAGTCAAGTTACACCTTTGTGGGCTTATAACTTGGCTTTTGAATATTCTAGAGAGGTCAGGTTTGTTTTAGTGTACTCCAATCAACAGCCCCTACAACCACAAAAAGGAATGGAGTCATTAGCACTTATGGTTTTTAAATGGCACCCAGAATTTGGTTGCACGAAGCACAATTTCACATCATACTGGGTTCATTTGTGTGAAAACAAGGTCCAATCAGGCTGAAACATTACAGGAAGGTAGAATCTATTGAGTTGTAAGTGATCTGAACGTTTCATGATGATCGCACATACCTATAGGGGGTCAAACCATGTCCCAAAGGTCACCGGGCCTGGTGTCACTTTAAAGAAGTAATCCAGTTACACCTTTGTGGGCTTATAACTTGGCTTCTGAATATCCTAGAGAGGTCAGGTATGTTTTAGAGTACTCCAATTAACAGCCCCCATTACCCCAAAAAGGAATGGAGTCATTATCACTTATGGTTTTTAAATGGCACCCAGGATTATGTTGCACGAAGCACAATTTCACATCATTCTGGGTTCATTTGTGTGAAAACAAGGTCCAATCAGGCTGAAACGTTACAGGAAGGTAGAATCTATTGAGTTGTAAGTGATCTGAACGTTTAATGATGATATCACTTTCCTTAGGGGGTCAAACCATGTCCCAAAGGTCACCGGATCTGGTGTCAATTTAAATGTGTAACTGGACTACTTCTTTAAATTGACACCAGATCCGGTGACCTTTGGGACATGGTTAGACCCCCTTAGGAAAGTGCTATCATCATGAAACGTTCAGATCACTTACAACTCAATAGATTCTACCTTCCTGTGACGTTTCAGCCTGATTGGACCTTGTTTTCACACAAATGAACCCAGAATGATGTGAAATTGTGCTTCGTGCAACATAATTCTGGGTGCCATTTAAAAACCATAAGTGCTAATGACTCCATTCCTTTTTGTGGTTGTAGGGGCTGTTTATTGGAGTACATTAAAACAAACCTGATCTCTCTAGGACATTCAGAAGCCAAGTTATAAGCCCACAAATGTGTAACTGGACTACTTCTTTAAATTGACACCAGATCCGGTGACCTTTGGGACATGGTTAGACCCCCTTAGGAAAGTGCTATCATCATGAAACGTTCAGATCACTTACAACTCAATAGATTCTACCTTCCTGTGATGTTTCAGCCTGATTGGACCTTGTTTTCACACAAATGAACCCAGAATGATGTGAAATTGTGCTTCGTGCAACATAATTCTGGGTGCCATTTAAAAACCATAAGTGCTAATGACTCCATTCTTTTTTGTGGCTGTAGGGGCTGTTGATTGGAGTACACTAAAACAAACCTGATCTCTCTAGGACATTCAGAAGCCAAGTTATAAGCCCACAAATGTGTAACTGGACTACTTCTTTAAATTGACACCAGATCCGGTGATCTTTGGGACATGGTTTGACCCCCTTAGGAAAGTGCTATCATCATGAAACGTTCAGATCACTTACAACTCAATACATTCTACCTTCCTGTAACGTTTCAGCCTGATTGGACCTTGTTTTCACACAAATGGACCCAGAATGATGTGAAATTGTGCTTCGTGCAACATAATTCTGGGTGCCATTGCCAAACCATAAGTGCTAATGACTCCATTCCTTTTTGTGGTTGTAGGGGCTGTTGATTGGAGTACACTAAAACAAACCTGATCTCTCTAGGACATTCAGAAGCCAAGTTATAAGCCCACAAATGTGTAACTGGACTACTTCTTTAAATTGGCACTAGATCCGGTAACCTTTTGGACATGGTTAGACCCCCTTAGGAAAGTGCTATCATCATGAAACGTTCAGATCACTTACAACTCAATAGATTCTACCTTCCTGTGACGTTTCAGCCTGATTGGACCTTGTTTTCACACAAATGAACCCAGAATGATGTGAAATTGTGCTTCGTGCAACATAATTCTGGGTGCCATTTAAAAACCATAAGTGCTAATGACTCCATTCCTTTTTGTGGTTGTAGGGGCTGTTGATTGGAGTACACTAAAACAAACCTGATCTCTCTAGGACATTCAGAAGCCAAGTTATAAGCCCACAAATGTGTAACTGGACTACTTCTTTAAATTGACACCAGATCCGGTGACCTTTGGGACATGGTTTGACCCCCTTAGGAAAGTGCTATCATCATGAAACGTTCAGATCACTTACAACTCAATAGATTCTACCTTCCTGTAACGTTTCAGCCTGATTGGACCTTGTTTTCACACAAATGGACCCAGAATGATGTGAAATTGTGCTTCGTGCAACAGAATTCTGGGTGCCATTTCCAAACCATAAGTGCTAATGACTCCATTCCTTTTTGTGGTTTTAGGGGCTGTTGAAACAAACCTGATCTCTCTAGGACATTCAGAAGCCAAGTTATAAGCCCACAAATGTGTAACTGGACCACTTCTTTAAATTGACACCAGATCCTTTGACCTTTGGGACATGGTTTGACCCCCTTAGGAAAGTGCTATCATCATGAAACGTTCAGATCACTTACAACTCAATAGATTCTACCTTCCTGTAACGTTTCTGCCTGGTTGGACCTTGTTTTCACACAAATGAACCCAGAATGATGTGAAATTGTGCTTCGTGCAACATAATTCTGGGTGGCATTTAAAAACCATAAGTGCTAATGACTCCATTCCTTTTTGTGGTTGTAGGGGCTGTTGATTGGAGTACACTAAAACAAACCTGATCTCTCTAGGACATTCAGAAGCCAAGTTATAAGCCCACAAATGTGTAACTGGACTACTTCTTTAAATTGACACTAGATCCGGTTACCTTTTGGACATGGTTTGACCCGCTTAGGAAAGTGCTATCATCATGAAATGTTCAGATCACTTACAACTCAATAGATTCTACCTTCCTGTAACGTTTCAGCCTGATTGGACCTTGTTTTCACACAAAAGAACCCAGAATGATGTGAAATTGTGCTTCGTGCAACATAATTCTGGGTGCCATTTAAAAACCATAAGTGCTAATGACTCCATTCCTTTTTGTGGTTGTAGGGGCTGTTTATTGGAGTACATTAAAACAAACCTGATCTCTCTAGGACATTCAGAAGCCAAGTTATAAGCCCACAAATGTGTAACTGGACTACTTCTTTAAATTGACACCAGATCCGGTGACCTTTGGGACATGGTTAGACCCCCTTAGGAAAGTGCTATCATCATGAAACGTTCAGATCACTTACAACTCAATAGATTCTACCTTCCTGTGACGTTTCAGCCTGATTGGACCTTGTTTTCACACAAATGAACCCAGAATGATGTGAAATTGTGCTTCGTGCAACATAATTCTGGGTGCCATTTAAAAACCATAAGTGCTAATGACTCCATTCTTTTTTGTGGTTGTAGGGGCTGTTGATTGGAGTACACTAAAACAAACCTGATCTCTCTAGGACATTCAGAAGCCAAGTTATAAGCCCACAAATGTGTAACTGGACTACTTCTTTAAATTGACACCAGATCCGGTGATCTTTGGGACATGGTTTGACCCCCTTAGGAAAGTGCTATCATCATGAAACGTTCAGATCACTTACAACTCAATAGATTCTACCTTCCTGTAACGTTTCAGCCTGATTGGACCTTGTTTTCACACAAATGGACCCAGAATGATGTGAAATTGTGCTTCGTGCAACATAATTCTGGGTGCCATTTCCAAACCATAAGTGCTAATGACTCCATTCCTTTTTGTGGTTTTAGGGGCTGTTGAAACAAACCTGATCTCTCTAGGACATTCAGAAGCCAAGTTATAAGCCCACAAATGTGTAACTGGACCACTTCTTTAAATTGACACCAGATCCTTTGACCTTTGGGACATGGTTTGACCCCCTTAGGAAAGTGCTATCATCATGAAACGTTCAGATCACTTACAACTCAATAGATTCTACCTTCCTGTAACGTTTCTGCCTGGTTGGACCTTGTTTTCACACAAATGAACCCAGAATGATGTGAAATTGTGCTTCGTGCAACATAATTCTGGGTGCCATTTAAAAACCATAAGTGCTAATGACTCCATTCATTTTTGTGGTTGTAGGGGCTGTTGATTGGAGTACACTAAAACAAACCTGATCTCTCTAGGACATTCAGAAGCCAAGTTATAAGCCCACAAATGTGTAACTGGACTACTTCTTTAAATTGACACTAGATCCGGTTACCTTTTGGACATGGTTTGACCCGCTTAGGAAAGTGCTATCATCATGAAATGTTCAGATCACTTACAACTCAATAGATTCTACCTTCCTGTAACGTTTCAGCCTGATTGGACCTTGTTTTCACACAAAAGAACCCAGAATGATGTGAAATTGTGCTTCGTGCAACATAATTCTGGGTGCCATTTAAAAACCATAAGTGCTAATGACTCCATTCCTTTTTGTGGTTGTAGGGGCTGTTTATTGGAGTACATTAAAACAAACCTGATCTCTCTAGGACATTCAGAAGCCAAGTTATAAGCCCACAAATGTGTAACTGGACTACTTCTTTAAATTGACACCAGATCCGGTGACCTTTGGGACATGGTTAGACCCCCTTAGGAAAGTGCTATCATCATGAAACGTTCAGATCACTTACAACTCAATAGATTCTACCTTCCTGTAACGTTTCAGCCAATATGGACCTTGTTTTCACACAAATGGACCCAGAATGATGTGAAATTGTGCTTCGTGCAACATAATTCTGGGTGCCATTTCCAAACCATAAGTGCTAATGACTCCATTCCTTTTTGTGGTTTTAGGGGCTGTTGAAACAAACCTGATCTCTCTAGGACATTCAGAAGCCAAGTTATAAGCCCACAAATGTGTAACTGGACCACTTCTTTAAATTGACACCAGATCCTTTGACCTTTGGGACATGGTTTGACCCCCTTAGGAAAGTGCTATCATCATGAAACGTTCAGATCACTTACAACTCAATAGATTCTACCTTCCTGTAACGTTTCTGCCTGGTTGGACCTTGTTTTCACACAAATGAACCCAGAATGATGTGAAATTGTGCTTCGTGCAACATAATTCTGGGTGCCATTTAAAAACCATAAGTGCTAATGACTCCATTCCTTTTTGTGGTTGTAGGGGCTGTTGATTGGAGTACACTAAAACAAACCTGATCTCTCTAGGACATTCAGAAGCCAAGTTATAAGCCCACAAATGTGTAACTGGACTACTTCTTTAAATTGACACTAGATCCGGTTACCTTTTGGACATGGTTTGACCCGCTTAGGAAAGTGCTATCATCATGAAATGTTCAGATCACTTACAACTCAATAGATTCTACCTTCCTGTAACGTTTCAGCCTGATTGGACCTTGTTTTCACACAAAAGAACCCAGAATGATGTGAAATTGTGCTTCGTGCAACATAATTCTGGGTGCCATTTAAAAACCATAAGTGCTAATGACTCCATTCCTTTTTGTGGTTGTAGGGGCTGTTTATTGGAGTACATTAAAAAAAACCTGATCTCTCTAGGACATTCAGAAGCCAAGTTATAAGCCCACAAATGTGTAACTGGACTACTTCTTTAAATTGACACCAGATCCGGTGACCTTTGGGACATGGTTAGACCCCCTTAGGAAAGTGCTATCATCATGAAACGTTCAGATCACTTACAACTTAATAGATTCTACCTTCCTGTGACGTTTCAGCCTGATTGGACCTTGTTTTCACACAAATGAACCCAGAATGATGTGAAATTGTGCTTCGTGCAACATAATTCTGGGTGCCATTTAAAAACCATAAGTGCTAATGACTCCATTCTTTTTTGTGGTTGTAGGGGCTGTTGATTGGAGTACACTAAAACAAACCTGATCTCTCTAGGACATTCAGAAGCCAAGTTATAAGCCCACAAATGTGTAACTGGACTACTTCTTTAAATTGACACCAGATCCGGTGATCTTTGGGACATGGTTTGACCCCCTTAGGAAAGTGCTATCATCATGAAACGTTCAGATCACTTACAACTCAATAGATTCTACCTTCCTGTAACGTTTCAGCCTGATTGGACCTTGTTTTCACACAAATGGACCCAGAATGATGTGAAATTGTGCTTCGTGAAACATAATTCTGGGTGCCATTTCCAAACCATAAGTGCTAATGACTCCATTCCTTTTTGTGGTTTTAGGGGCTGTTGAAACAAACCTGATCTCTCTAGGACATTCAGAAGCCAAGTTATAAGCCCACAAATGTGTAACTGGACCACTTCTTTAAATTGACACCAGATCCTTTGACCTTTGGGACATGGTTTGACCCCCTTAGGAAAGTGCTATCATCATGAAACGTTCAGATCACTTACAACTCAATAGATTCTACCTTCCTGTAACGTTTCTGCCTGGTTGGACCTTGTTTTCACACAAATGAACCCAGAATGATGTGAAATTGTGCTTCGTGCAACATAATTCTGGGTGCCATTTAAAAACCATAAGTGCTAATGACTCCATTCCTTTTTGTGGTTGTAGGGGCTGTTGATTGGAGTACACTAAAACAAACCTGATCTCTCTAGGACATTCAGAAGCCAAGTTATAAGCCCACAAATGTGTAACTGGACTACTTCTTTAAATTGACACTAGATCCGGTTACCTTTTGGACATGGTTTGACCCGCTTAGGAAAGTGCTATCATCATGAAATGTTCAGATCACTTACAACTCAATAGATTCTACCTTCCTGTAACGTTTCAGCCTGATTGGACCTTGTTTTCACACAAAAGAACCCAGAATGATGTGAAATTGTGCTTCGTGCAACATAATTCTGGGTGCCATTTAAAAACCATAAGTGCTAATGACTCCATTCCTTTTTGTGGTTGTAGGGGCTGTTTATTGGAGTACATTAAAACAAACCTGATCTCTCTAGGACATTCAGAAGCCAAGTTATAAGCCCACAAATGTGTAACTGGACTACTTCTTTAAATTGACACCAGATCCGGTGACCTTTGGGAGATGGTTAGACCCCCTTAGGAAAGTGCTATCATCATGAAACGTTCAGATCACTTACAACTCAATAGATTCTACCTTCCTGTGACGTTTCAGCTTGATTGGACCTTGTTTTCACACAAATGAACCCAGAATGATGTGAAATTGTGCTTCGTGCAACATAATTCTGGGTGCCATTTAAAAACCATAAGTGCTAATGACTCCATTCTTTTTTGTGGTTGTAGGGGCTGTTGATTGGAGTACACTAAAACAAACCTGATCTCTCTAGGACATTCAGAAGCCAAGTTATAAGCCCACAAATGTGTAACTGGACTACTTCTTTAAATTGACACCAGATCCGGTGATCTTTGGGACATGGTTTGACCCCCTTAGGAAAGTGCTATCATCATGAAACGTTCAGATCACTTACAACTCAATAGATTCTACCTTCCTGTAACGTTTCAGCCTGATTGGACCTTGTTTTCACACAAATGGACCCAGAATGATGTGAAATTGTGCTTCGTGCAACATAATTCTGGGTGCCATTTAAAAACCATAAGTGCTAATGACTCCATTCCTTTTTGTGGTTGTAGGGGCTGTTGATTGGAGTACACTAAAACAAACCTGACCTCTCTGGGACATTCAGAAGCCAAGTTATAAGCCCACAAAGGTGTAACTGGACTACTTCTTTAAATTGACACCAGGCCCGGTGACCTTTGGGACATGGTTTGTCCCCCTATAGGAATGTGCGATCATCATGAAACGTTCAGATCACTTAGAACTCAATAGATTCTACCTTCTTGTAACGTTTCAGCCTGATTGGACCTTGTTTTCACACAAATGGACCCAGAATGATGTGAAATTGTGCTTCGTGCAACATAATTCTGGGTGCCATTTACAAACCATAAGTGCTAATGACTCCATTCCTTTTTGTGGTTGTAGGGGCTGTTGAAACAAACCTGATCTCTCTAGGACATTCAGAAGCCAAGTTATAAGCCCACAAATGTGTAACTGGACCACTTCTTTAAATTGACACCAGATCCGGTGACCTTTGGTACATGGTTTGACCCCCTTAGGAAAGTGCTATGATCATGAAACGTTCAGATCACTTACAACTCAATAGATTCTACCTTCCTGTAACGTTTCTGCCTGATTGGACCTTGTTTTCACACAAATGAACCCAGAATGATGTGAAATTGTGCTTCGTGCAACATAATTCTGGGTGCCATTGCCAAACCATAAGTGCTAATGACTCCATTCCTTTTTGTGGTTGTAGGGGCTGTTGATTGGAGTACACTAAAACAAATCTGATCTCTCTAGGACATTCAGAAGCCAAGTTATAAGCCCACAAATGTGTAACTGGACTACTTCTTTAAATTGACACTAGATCCGGTTACCTTTTGGACATGGTTTGACCCGCTTAGGAAAGTGCTATCATCATGAAACGTTCAGATCACTTACAACTCAATAGATTCTACCTTCCTGTAACGTTTCAGCCTGATTGGACCTTGTTTTCACACAAAAGAACCCAGAATGATGTGAAATTGTGCTTCGTGCAACATAATTCTGGGTGCCATTTAAAAACCATAAGTGCTAATGACTCCATTCCTTTTTGTGGTTGTAGGGGCTGTTTATTGGAGTACATTAAAACAAACCTGATCTCTCTAGGACATTCAGAAGCCAAGTTATAAGCCCACAAATGTGTAACTGGACTACTTCTTTAAATTGACACCAGATCCGGTGACCTTTGGGACATGGTTAGACCCCCTTAGGAAAGTGCTATCATCATGAAAAGTTCAGATCACTTACAACTCAATAGATTCTACCTTCCTGTGACGTTTCAGCCTGATTGGACCTTGTTTTCACACAAATGAACCCAGAATGATGTGAAATTGTGCTTCGTGCAACATAATTCTGGGTGCCATTTAAAAACCATAAGTGCTAATGACTCCATTCCTTTTTGTGGTTGTAGGGGCTGTTGATTGGAGTACACTAAAACAAACCTGATCTCTCTAGGACATTCAGAAGCCAAGTTATAAGCCCACAAATGTGTAACTGGACCACTTCTTTAAATTGACACCAGATCCTTTGACCTTTGGGACATGGTTAGACCCCCTTAGGAAAGTGCTATCATCATGAAAAGTTCAGATCACTTACAACTCAATAGATTCTACCTTCCTGTGACGTTTCAGCCTGATTGGACCTTGTTTTCACACAAATGAACCCAGAATGATGTGAAATTGTGCTTCGTGCAACATAATTCTGGGTGCCATTTAAAAACCATAAGTGCTAATGACTCCATTCCTTTTTGTGGTTGTAGGGGCTGTTGATTGGAGTACACTAAAACAAACCTGATCTCTCTAGGACATTCAGAAGCCAAGTTATAAGCCCACAAATGTGTAACTGGACTACTTCTTTAAATTGACACCAGATCCGGTGACCTTTTGGACATGGTTTGACCCGCTTAGGAAAGTGCTATCATCATTAAACGTTCAAATCAATTACAACTCAATAGATTCTACCTTCCTGTAACGTTTCAGCCTGATTGGACCTTGTTTTCACACAAATGGACCCAGAATGATGTGAAATTGTGCTTCGTGCAACATAATTCTGGGTGCCATTTAAAAACCATAAGTGCTAATGACTCCATTCCTTTTTGTGGTTGTAGGGGCTGTTGATTGGAGTACACTAAAACAAACCTGACCTCTCTGGGACATTCAGAAGCCAAGTTATAAGCCCACAAAGGTGTAACTGGACTACTTCTTTAAATTGACACCAGGCCCGGTGACCTTTGGGACATGGTTTGTCCCCCTATAGGAATGTGCGATCATCATGAAACGTTCAGATCACTTAGAACTCAATAGATTCTACCTTCTTGTAACGTTTCAGCCTGATTGGACCTTGTTTTCACACAAATGGACCCAGAATGATGTGAAATTGTGCTTCGTGCAACATAATTCTGGGTGCCATTTACAAACCATAAGTGCTAATGACTCCATTCCTTTTTGTGGTTGTAGGGGCTGTTGAAACAAACCTGATCTCTCTAGGACATTCAGAAGCCAAGTTATAAGCCCACAAATGTGTAACTGGACCACTTCTTTAAATTGACACCAGATCCGGTGACCTTTGGTACATGGTTTGACCCCCTTAGGAAAGTGCTATGATCATGAAACGTTCAGATCACTTACAACTCAATAGATTCTACCTTCCTGTAACGTTTCTGCCTGATTGGACCTTGTTTTCACACAAATGAACCCAGAATGATGTGAAATTGTGCTTCGTGCAACATAATTCTGGGTGCCATTGCCAAACCATAAGTGCTAATGACTCCATTCCTTTTTGTGGTTGTAGGGGCTGTTGATTGGAGTACACTAAAACAAATCTGATCTCTCTAGGACATTCAGAAGCCAAGTTATAAGCCCACAAATGTGTAACTGGACTACTTCTTTAAATTGACACTAGATCCGGTTACCTTTTGGACATGGTTTGACCCGCTTAGGAAAGTGCTATCATCATGAAACGTTCAGATCACTTACAACTCAATAGATTCTACCTTCCTGTAACGTTTCAGCCTGATTGGACCTTGTTTTCACACAAAAGAACCCAGAATGATGTGAAATTGTGCTTCGTGCAACATAATTCTGGGTGCCATTTAAAAACCATAAGTGCTAATGACTCCATTCCTTTTTGTGGTTGTAGGGGCTGTTTATTGGAGTACATTAAAACAAACCTGATCTCTCTAGGACATTCAGAAGCCAAGTTATAAGCCCACAAATGTGTAACTGGACTACTTCTTTAAATTGACACCAGATCCGGTGACCTTTGGGACATGGTTAGACCCCCTTAGGAAAGTGCTATCATCATGAAAAGTTCAGATCACTTACAACTCAATAGATTCTACCTTCCTGTGACGTTTCAGCCTGATTGGACCTTGTTTTCACACAAATGAACCCAGAATGATGTGAAATTGTGCTTCGTGCAACATAATTCTGGGTGCCATTTAAAAACCATAAGTGCTAATGACTCCATTCCTTTTTGTGGTTGTAGGGGCTGTTGATTGGAGTACACTAAAACAAACCTGATCTCTCTAGGACATTCAGAAGCCAAGTTATAAGCCCACAAATGTGTAACTGGACTACTTCTTTAAATTGACACCAGATCCGGTGACCTTTTGGACATGGTTTGACCCGCTTAGGAAAGTGCTATCATCATTAAACGTTCAAATCAATTACAACTCAATAGATTCTACCTTCCTGTAACGTTTCAGCCTGATTGGACCTTGTTTTCACACAAATGGACCCAGAATGATGTGAAATTGTGCTTCGTGCAACATAATTCTGGGTGCCATTGCCAAACCATAAGTGCTAATGACTCCATTCCTTTTTGTGGTTGTAGGGGCTGTTTATTGGAGTACATTAAAACAAACCTGATCTCTCTAGGACATTCAGAAGCCAAGTTATAAGCCCACAAATGTGTAACTGGACTACTTCTTTAAATTGACACCAGATCCGCTGACCTTTGGGACATGGTTAGACCCCCTTAGGAAAGTGCTATCATCATGAAACGTTCAGATCACTTAGTACTCAATAGATTCTACCTTCCTGTGACGTTTCAGCCTGATTGGACCTTGTTTTCACACAAATGAACCCAGAATGATGTGAAATTGTGCTTCGTGCAACATAATTCTGGGTGCCATTTAAAAACCATAAGTGCTAATGACTCCATTCCTTTTTGTGGTTGTAGGGGCTGTTGATTGGAGTACACTAAAACAAACCTGATCTCTCTAGGACATTCAGAAGCCAAGTTATAAGCCCACAAATGTGTAACTGGACTACTTCTTTAAATTGACACCAGATCCGGTGACCTTTGGGACATGGTTTGACCCCCTTAGGAAAGTGCTATCATCATGAAACGTTCAAATCAATTACAACTCAATAGATTCTACCTTCCTGTAACGTTTCAGCCTGATTGGACCTTGTTTTCACACAAATGGACCCAGAATGATGTGAAATTGTGCTTCGTGCAACATAATTCTGGGTGCCATTGCCAAACCATAAGTGCTAATGACTCCATTCCTTTTTGTGGTTGTAGGGGCTGTTTATTGGAGTACATTAAAACAAACCTGATCTCTCTAGGACATTCAGAAGCCAAGTTATAAGCCCACAAATGTGTAACTGGACTACTTCTTTAAATTGACACCAGATCCGGTGACCTTTGGGACATGGTTAGACCCCCTTAGGAAAGTGCTATCATCATGAAACGTTCAGATCACTTACAACTCAATAGATTCTACCTTCCTGTGATGTTTCAGCCTGATTGGACCTTGTTTTCACACAAATGAACCCAGAATGATGTGAAATTGTGCTTCGTGCAACATAATTCTGGGTGCCATTTAAAAACCATAAGTGCTAATGACTCCATTCCTTTTTGTGGTTGTAGGGGCTGTTGATTGGAGTACACTAAAACCAACCTGACCTCTCTAGGACATTCAGAAGCCAAGTTATAAGCTCACAAAGGTGTAACTGGACTACTTCTTTAAAGTGACACCAGGCCCGGTGACCATTGAGACATGGTTTGACCCCCTATAGGAAAGTGCGATCATCATGAAACGTTCAGATCACTTACAACTCAATAGATTCTACCTTCCTGTAACGTTTCAGCCTGATTGGACCTTGTTTTCACACAAATGAACCCAGAATGATGTGAAATTGTGCTTCGTGCAACATAATTCTGGGTGCCATTTAAAAACCATAAGTGCTAATTACTCCATTCCTTTTTGTGGTTGTAGGGGCTGTTGATTGGAGTACACTAAAACAAACCTGACCTCTCTGGGACATTCAGAAGCCAAGTTATAAGCCCACAAAGGTGTAACTGGACTACTTCTTTAAATTGACACCAGGCCCGGTGACCTTTGGGACATGGTTTGACCCCCTATAGGAATGTGCGATCATCATGAAACGTTCAGATCACTTAGAACTCAATAGATTCTACCTTCTTGTAATGTTTCAGCCTGATTGGACCTTGTTTTCACACAAATGGACCCAGAATGATGTGAAATTGTGCTTCGTGCAACATAATTCTGGGTGCCATTTACAAACCATAAGTGCTAATGACTCCATTCCTTTTTGTGGTTGTAGGGGCTGTTGAAACAAACCTGATCTCTCTAGGACATTCAGAAGCCAAGTTATAAGCCCACAAATGTGTAACTGGACCACTTCTTTAAATTGACACCAGATCCGGTGACCTTTGGGACATGGTTTGACCCCCTTAGGAAAGTGCTATGATCATGAAACGTTCAGATCACTTACAACTCAATAGATTCTACCTTCCTGTAACGTTTCTGCCTGATTGGACCTTGTTTTCACACAAATGAACCCAGAATGATGTGAAATTGTGCTTTGTGCAACATAATTCTGGGTGCCATTGCCAAACCATAAGTGCTAATGACTCCATTCCTTTTTGTGGTTGTAGGGGCTGTTGATTGGAGTACACTAAAACAAACCTGATCTCTCTAGGACATTCAGAAGCCAAGTTATAAGCCCACAAATGTGTAACTGGACTACTTCTTTAAATTGACACTAGATCCGGTTACCTTTTGGACATGGTTTGACCCTCTTAGGAAAGTGCTATCATCATGAAACGTTCAGATCACTTACAACTCAATAGATTCTACCTTCCTGTAACGTTTCAGCCTGATTGGACCTTGTTTTCACACAAAAGAACCCAGAATGATGTGAAATTGTGCTTCGTGCAACATAATTCTGGGTGCCATTTAAAAACCATAAGTGCTAATGACTCCATTCCTTTTTGTGGTTGTAGGGGCTGTTTATTGGAGTACATTAAAACAAACCTGATCTCTCTAGGACAATCAGAAGCCAAGTTATAAGCCCACAAATGTGTAACTCACTACTTCTTTAAATTGACACCAGATCCGGTGACCTTTGGGACATGGTTAGACCCCCTTAGGAAAGTGCTATCATCATGAAACGTTCAGATCACTTACAACTCAATAGATTCTACCTTCCTGTGACGTTTCAGCATGATTGGACCTTGTTTTCACACAAATGAACCCAGAATGATGTGAAATTGTGCTTCGTGCAACATAATTCTGGGTGCCATTTAAAAACCATAAGTGCTAATGACTCCATTCCTTTTTGTGGTTGTAGGGGCTGTTGATTGGAGTACACTAAAACAAACCTGATCCCTCTAGGACATTCAGAAGCCAAGTTATAAGCCCACAAATGTGTAACTGGACTACTTCTTTAAAGTGACACCAGATCCGGTGACCTTTGGGACATGGTTTGACCCCCTTAGGAAAGTGCTATCATCATGAAACGTTCAGATCACTTACAACTCAATAGATTCTACCTTCCTGTAACGTTTCAGCCTGATTGGACCTTGTTTTCACACAAATGAACCGAGAATGATGTGAAATTGTGCTTCGTGCAACATAATTCTGGGTGCCATTTAAAAACCATAAGTGCTAATGACTCCAGTCCTTTTTGTGGTTGTAGGGGCTGTTGATTGAAGTACACTAAAACAAACCTGATCTCTCTAGGACATTCAGAAGCCAAGTTATAAGCCCACAAATGTGTAACTGGACTACTTCTTTAAATTGACATCAGATCCGGTGACCTTTGGGACATGGTTTGACCCCCTTAGGAAAGTGCTATCATCATGAAACTTTCAGATCACTTACAACTCAATAGATTCTATCTTCCTGTAATGTTTCAGCCTTATTGGACATTGTCTTCCCACAAATGAACCCAGAATGATGTGAAATTGTGCTTCGTGCAACATAATTCTGGGTGCCATTTAAAAACCATAAGTGCTAATGACTCCAGTCCTTTTTTTGGTTGTAGGGGCTGTTGATTGGAGTACACTAAAACAAACCTGATCTCTCTAGGACATTCAGAAGCCAAGTTATAAGCCCACAAATGTGTAACTGGACTACTTCTTTAAATTGACATCAGATCCGGTGACCTTTGGGACATGGTTTGACCCCCTTAGGAAAGTGCTATCATCATGAATCTTTCAGATCACCTACAACTCAATAGATTCTACCTTCTTGTAACGTTTCAGCCTGATTGGACCTCGTTTTCACACAAATGAACCCAGAATGATGTGAAATTGTGCTTCGTGCAACATAATTCTGGGTGCCATTTAAAAACCATAAGTGCTAATGACTCCATTCCTTTTTGTGGTTGTAGGGGCTGTTGATTGGAGTACACTAAAACAAACCTGATCTCTCTAGGACATTCAGAAGCCAAGTTATAAGCCCACAAATGTGTAACTGGACTACTTCTTTAAATTGACACCAGATCCGGTGACCTTTGGGACATGGTTTGACCCCCTTAGGAAAGTGCTATCATCATGAAACGTTCAGATCACTTACAACTCAATAGATTCTACCTTCCTGTGATGTTTCAGCCTGATTGGACCTTGTTTTCACACAAATGAACCCAGAATGATGTGAAATTGTGCTTCGTGCAACATAATTCTGGGTGCCATTTAAAAACCATAAGTGCTAATGACTCCATTCCTTTTTGTGGTTGTAGGGGCTGTTGATTGGAGTACACTAAAACCAACCTGACCTCTCTAGGACATTCAGAAGCCAAGTTATAAGCTCACAAAGGTGTAACTGGACTACTTCTTTAAAGTGACACCAGGCCCGGTGACCATTGAGACATGGTTTGACCCCCTATAGGAATGTGCGATCATCATGAAACGTTCCGATCACTTACAACTCAATAGATTCTACCTTCCTGTAACGTTTCAGCCTGATTGGACCTTGTTTTCACACAAATGAACCCAGAATGATGTGAAATTGTGCTTCGTGCAACATAATTCTGGGTGCCATTTAAAAACCATAAGTGCTAATGACTCCATTCCTTTTTGTGGTTGTAGGGGCTGTTGATTGGAGTACACTAAAACAAACCTGACCTCTCTGGGACATTCAGAAGCCAAGTTATAAGCCCACAAAGGTGTAACTGGACTACTTCTTTAAATTGACACCAGGCCCGGTGACCTTTGGGACATGGTTTGACCCCCTATAGGAATGTGCGATCATCATGAAACGTTCAGATCACTTAGAACTCAATAGATTCTACCTTCTTGTAATGTTTCAGCCTGATTGGACCTTGTTTTCACACAAATGGACCCAGAATGATGTGAAATTGTGCTTCGTGCAACATAATTCTGGGTGCCATTTACAAACCATAAGTGCTAATGACTCCATTCCTTTTTGTGGTTGTAGGGGCTGTTGAAACAAACCTGATCTCTCTAGGACATTCAGAAGCCAAGTTATAAGCCCACAAATGTGTAACTGGACCACTTCTTTAAATTGACACCAGATCCGGTGACCTTTGGGACATGGTTTGACCCCCTTAGGAAAGTGCTATCATCATGAAACGTTCAGATCACTTACAACTCAATAGATTCTACCTTCCTGTAACGTTTCTGCCTGATTGGACCTTGTTTTCACACAAATGAACCCAGAATGATGTGAAATTGTGCTTCGTGAAACATAATTCTGGGTGCCATTGCCAAACCATAAGTGCTAATGACTCCATTCCTTTTTGTGGTTGTAGGGGCTGTTGATTGGAGTACACTAAAACAAACCTGATCTCTCTAGGACATTCAGAAGCCAAGTTATAAGCCCACAAATGTGTAACTGGACTACTTCTTTAAATTGACACTAGATCCGGTTACCTTTTGGACATGGTTTGACCCGCTTAGGAAAGTGCTATCATCATGAAACGTTCAGATCACTTACAACTCAATAGATTCTACCTTCCTGTAACGTTTCAGCCTGATTGGACCTTGTTTTCACACAAAAGAACCCAGAATGATGTGAAATTGTGCTTCGTGCAACATAATTCTGGGTGCCATTTAAAAACCATAAGTGCTAATGACTCCATTCCTTTTTGTGGTTGTAGGGGCTGTTTATTGGAGTACATTAAAACAAACCTGATCTCTCTAGGACATTCAGAAGCCAAGTTATAAGCCCACAAATGTGTAACTGGACTACTTCTTTAAATTGACACCAGATCCGGTGACCTTTGGGACATGGTTAGACCCCCTTAGGAAAGTGCTATCATCATGAAACGTTCAGATCACTTACAACTCAATAGATTCTACCTTCCTGTGACGTTTCAGCCTGATTGGACCTTGTTTTCACACAAATGAACCCAGAATGATGTGAAATTGTGCTTCGTGCAACATAATTCTGGGTGCCATTTAAAAACCATAAGTGCTAATGACTCCAGTCCTTTTTGTGGTTGTAGGGGCTGTTGATTGAAGTACACTAAAACAAACCTGATCTCTCTAGGACATTCAGAAGCCAAGTTATAAGCCCACAAATGTGTAACTGGACTACTTCTTTAAATTGACATCAGATCCGGTGACCTTTGGGACATGGTTTGACCCCCTTAGGAAAGTGCTATCATCATGAAACTTTCAGATCACTTACAACTCAATAGATTCTATCTTCCTGTAATGTTTCAGCCTTATTGGACATTGTCTTCCCACAAATGAACCCAGAATGATGTGAAATTGTGCTTCGTGCAACATAATTCTGGGTGCCATTTAAAAACCATAAGTGCTAATGACTCCAGTCCTTTTTGTGGTTGTAGGGGCTGTTGATTGGAGTACACTAAAACAAACCTGATCTCTCTAGGACATTCAGAAGCCAAGTTATAAGCCCACAAATGTGTAACTGGACTACTTTAAATTGACATCAGATCCGGTGACCTTTGGGACATGGTTTGACCCCCTTAGGAAAGTGCTATCATCATGAAACTTTCAGATCACTTACAACTCAATAGATTCTATCTTCCTGTAACGTTTCAGCCTGATTGGACATTGTCTTCCCACAAATGAACCCAGAATGATGTGAAATTGTGCTTCGTGCAACATAATTCTGGGTGCCATTTAAAAACCATAAGTGCTAATGACTCCATTCCTTTTTGGGGTAATGGGGGCTGTTAATTGGAGTACTCTAAAACAAACCTGACCTCTCTAGGATATTCAAAAGCCAAGTTGTAAGCCCACAAAGGTGCAACTGGACTATTTCTTTAAAGTGACACCAGGCCCGGTGACCTTTGAGACATGGTTTGACCCCCTATAGGAATGTGCGATCATCATGAAACGTTCAGATCACTTACAACTCAATAGATTCTGCCTTCTTGTAACGTTTCAGCCTGATTGGACCTTGTTTTCACAAAAATTGACCAAGAATGATGTGAAATTGTGCTTCGTGCAACATAATTCTGGGTGCCATTTACAAACCATAAGTGCTAATGACTCCATTCCTTTTTGTGGTTGTAGGGGCTGTTGATTGGAGTACACTAAAACAAACCTGATCTCTCTAGGACATTCAGAAGCCAAGTTATAAGCCCAGAAATGTGTAACTGGACTACTTCTTTAAATTGACACCAGATCCGGTGACTTTTGGGACATGGTTTGACCCCCTTAGGAAAGTGCTATCATCATGAAACGTTCAGATCACTTACAACTCAATAGATTCTACCTTCCTGTAACGTTTCTGCCTGATTGGACCTTGTTTTCACACAAATGAACCCAGAATGATGTGAAAATGCGCTTCGTGCAACATAATTCTGGGTGCCATTTAAAAACCATAAGTGCTAATGACTCCATTCCTATTTGTGTTTGTAGGGGCTGTTGATTGGAGTACACTAAAACAGACCTAACCTCTCTGGGACATTCAGAAGCCAAGTTATAAGCCCACAAAGGTGTAACTGGACTACTTCTTTAAAGTGACACAAGGCCCGGTGACCTTTGGGACATGGTTTTACCCCCTATATGAATGTGCGATCATCATGAAACGTTCAGATCACTTACAACTCAATAGATTCTACCTTCTTGTAACGTTTCAGCCTGATTGGACCTTGTTTTCACACAAATGGACACAGAATGATGTGAAATTGTGCTTCGTGCAACATAATTCTGGGTGCCATTTACAAACCATAAGTGCTAATGACTCCATTCCTTTTTGTGGTTGTAGGGGCTGTTGATTGGAGTACATTAAATTAAACCTGATCTCTCTAGGACATTCAGTAGCCAAGTTATAAGCCCACACAGGTGTAACTGGACTACTTCTTTAAAGTGACACCAGGCCCGGTGACCTTTGGGACATGGTTTTACCCCCTATATGAATGTGCGATCATCATGAAACGTTCAGATTACTTACAACTCAATAGATTCTACCTTCTTGTAACGTTTCAGCCTGATTGGACCTTGTTTTCACACAAATCAACCCAGAATGATGTGAAATTGTGCTTCGTGTTACATAATTCTGGGTGCCATTTAAAAACCATAAGTGCTAATGACTCCATTCGTTTTAGTGGTAATGGGGGCTGTTATTTGGAGTAATCTAAAACAAACCTGACCTCTCTACGATATTCAGAAGCCAAGTTATAAGCCCACAAAAGGTGTAACTGGACTACTTCTTTAAAGTGACACCAGGCCCGGTGCCCCTTGGGACATGGTTTGACCCGCTATAGGAATGTGCGATCATCATGAAACGTTCAGATCACTTACAACTCAATAGATTCTACCTTCTTGTAACGTTTCAGCCTGATTGGACCTTGTTTTCACACAAATGGACCCAGAATGGTGTGAAATTGTGCTTCGTGCAACATAATTCTGGGTGCCATTTACAAACCATAAGTGCTAATGACTCCATTCCTTTTTGTGGTTGTAGGGGCTGTTGATTGGAGTACACTAAAACAAACCTGACCCCTCTAGGACATTCAGAAGCCAAGTTATAAGCCCAAAAATGTGTAACTGGACTACTTCTTTAAAGTGACACCAGGCCCGGTGACCTTTGGGACATAGTTTGACCCCCTATAGGAATGTGCGATCATCATGAAATGTTCAGATCACTTACAACTCAGTAGATTCAACCTTCTTGTAACGTTTCAGTCTGATTGGACCTTGTTTTCACACAAATGGACCCAGAATGATGTGAAATTGTGCTTCGTGCAACATAATTCTGGGTGCCATTTACAAACCATAAGTGCTAATGACTCCATTCCTTTTTGTGGTTGTAGGGGCTGTTGATTGGAGTACACTAAAACAAACCTGATCTCTCTAGGACATTCAGAAGCCAAGTTATAAGCCCAGAAATGTGTAACTGGACTACTTCTTTAAATTGACACCAGATCCGGTGACTTTTGGGACATGGTTTGACCCCCTTAGGAAAGTGCTATCATCATGAAACGTTCAGATCACTTACAACTCAATAGATTCTACCTTCCTGTAACGTTTCTGCCTGATTGGACCTTGTTTTCACACAAATGAACCCAGAATGATGTGAAAATGCGCTTCGTGCAACATAATTCTGGGTGCCATTTAAAAACCATAAGTGCTAATGACTCCATTCCTATTTGTGTTTGTAGGGGCTGTTGATTGGAGTACACTAAAACAGACCTAACCTCTCTGGGACATTCAGAAGCCAAGTTATAAGCCCACAAAGGTGTAACTGGACTACTTCTTTAAAGTGACACAAGGCCCGGTGACCTTTGGGACATGGTTTTACCCCCTATATGAATGTGCGATCATCATGAAACGTTCAGATCACTTACAACTCAATAGATTCTACCTTCTTGTAACGTTTCAGCCTGATTGGACCTTGTTTTCACACAAATGGACACAGAATGATGTGAAATTGTGCTTCGTGCAACATAATTCTGGGTGCCATTTACAAACCATAAGTGCTAATGACTCCATTCCTTTTTGTGGTTGTAGGGGCTGTTGATTGGAGTACATTAAATTAAACCTGATCTCTCTAGGACATTCAGTAGCCAAGTTATAAGCCCACACAGGTGTAACTGGACTACTTCTTTAAAGTGACACCAGGCCCGGTGACCTTTGGGACATGGTTTTACCCCCTATATGAATGTGCGATCATCATGAAACGTTCAGATTACTTACAACTCAATAGATTCTACCTTCTTGTAACGTTTCAGCCTGATTGGACCTTGTTTTCACACAAATCAACCCAGAATGATGTGAAATTGTGCTTCGTGTTACATAATTCTGGGTGCCATTTAAAAACCATAAGTGCTAATGACTCCATTCGTTTTAGTGGTAATGGGGGCTGTTAATTGGAGTAATCTAAAACAAACCTGACCTCTCTACGATATTCAGAAGCCAAGTTATAAGCCCACAAAAGGTGTAACTGGACTACTTCTTTAAAGTGACACCAGGCCCGGTGCCCCTTGGGACATGGTTTGACCCGCTATAGGAATGTGCGATCATCATGAAACGTTCAGATCACTTACAACTCAATAGATTCTACCTTCTTGTAACGTTTCAGCCTGATTGGACCTTGTTTTCACACAAATGGACCCAGAATGGTGTGAAATTGTGCTTCGTGCAACATAATTCTGGGTGCCATTTACAAACCATAAGTGCTAATGACTCCATTCCTTTTTGTGGTTGTAGGGGCTGTTGATTGGAGTACACTAAAACAAACCTGACCCCTCTAGGACATTCAGAAGCCAAGTTATAAGCCCAAAAATGTGTAACTGGACTACTTCTTTAAAGTGACACCAGGCCCGGTGACCTTTGGGACATAGTTTGACCCCCTATAGGAATGTGCGATCATCATGAAATGTTCAGATCACTTACAACTCAGTAGATTCTACCTTCTTGTAACGTTTCAGTCTGATTGGACCTTGTTTTCACACAAATGGACCCAGAATGATGTGAAATTGTGCTTCGTGCAACATAATTCTGGGTGCCATTTACAAACCATAAGTGCTAATGACTCCATTCCTTTTTGTGGTTGTAGGGGCTGTTGATTGGAGTACACTAAAACAAACCTGATCTCTCTAGGACATTCAGAAGCCAAGTTATAAGCCCAGAAATGTGTAACTGGACTACTTCTTTAAATTGACACCAGATCCGGTGACTTTTGGGACATGGTTTGACCCCCTTAGGAAAGTGCTATCATCATGAAACGTTCAGATCACTTACAACTCAATAGATTCTACCTTCCTGTAACGTTTCTGCCTGATTGGACCTTGTTTTCACACAAATGAACCCAGAATGATGTGAAAATGCGCTTCGTGCAACATAATTCTGGGTGCCATTTAAAAACCATAAGTGCTAATGACTCCATTCCTATTTGTGTTTGTAGGGGCTGTTGATTGGAGTACACTAAAACAGACCTAACCTCTCTGGGACATTCAGAAGCCAAGTTATAAGCCCACAAATGTGTAACTGGACTACTTCTTTAAAGTGACACAAGGCCCGGTGACCTTTGGGACATGGTTTTACCCCCTGTATGAATGTGCGATCATCATGAAACGTTCAGATCACTTACAACTCAATAGATTCTACCTTCTTGTAACGTTTCAGCCTGATTGGACCTTGTTTTCACACAAATGGACACAGAATGATGTGAAATTGTGCTTCGTGCAACATAATTCTGGGTGCCATTTAAAAACCATAAGTGCTAATGACTCCATTCCTTTTAGTGGTAATGGGGGCTGTTAAGTGGAGTAATCTAAAACAAACCTGACCTCTCTAGGATATTCAGAAGCCAAGTTATAAGCCCAAAAAAGGTGTAACTGGACTACTTCTTTAAAGTGACACCAGGCCCGGTGACCTTTGGGACATGGTTTGACCCGCTATAGGAATGTGCGATCATCATGAAACGTTCAGATCACTTACAACTCAATAGATTCTACCTTCTTGTAACGTTTCAGCCTGATTGGACCTTGTTTTCACACAAATGGACCCAGAATGGTGTGAAATTGTGCTTCGTGCAACATAATTCTGGGTGCCATTTACAAACCATAAGTGCTAATGACTCCATTCCTTTTTGTGGTTGTAGGGGCTGTTGATTGGAGTACACTAAAACAAACCTGACCCCTCTAGGACATTCAGAAGCCAAGTTATAAGCCCACAAAGGTGTAACTGGACTACTTCTTTAAAGTGACGCCAGGCCCGGTGACCTTTGAGACATGGTTTGACCCCCTATAGGAATGTTCGATCATCATGAAACGTTCAGATCACTTACAACTCAATAGATTCTACCTTCTTGTAACGTTTCAGCCTGATTGGACCTTGTTTTCACACAAATGAACCCAGAATGATGTGAAATTGTGCTTCGTGTTACATAATTCTGGGTGCCATTTAAAAACCATAAGTGCTAATGACTCCATTCCTTTTAGTGATAATGGGGGCTGTTAATTGGAGTAATCTAAAACAAACCTGACCTCTCTAGGATATTCAGAAGCCAAGTTATAAGCCCAAAAATGTGTAACTGGACTACTTCTTTAAAGTGACACCAGGCCCGGTGACCTTTGGGACATAGTTTGACCCCCTATAGGAATGTGCGATCATCATGAAATGTTCAGATCACTTACAACTCAGTAGATTCTACCTTCTTGTAACGTTTCAGTCTGATTGGACCTTGTTTTCACACAAATGGACCCAGAATGATGTGAAATTGTGCTTCGTGCAACATAATTCTGGGTGCCATTTACAAACCATAAGTGCCAATGACTCGATTCCTTTTTGTGGTTGTAGGGGCTGTTGATTGGAGTACACTAAAACCAACCTGACCTCTCTAGGACATTCAGAAGCCAAGTTATAAGCCCACAAAGGTGTAACTGGACTACTTCTTTAAAGTGACACCAGGCCCGGTGACCTTTGAGACATGGTTTGACCCCCTATAGGAATGTGCGATCATCATGAAACGTTCAGATCACTTACAACTCAATAGATTCTACCTTCTTGTAACGTTTCAGCCTGATTGGACCTTGTTTTCACACAAATGAACCCAGAATGATGTGAAATTGTGCTTCGTGTTACATAATTCTGGGTGCCATTTAAAAACCATAAGACCTAATGACTCCATTCCTTTTAGTGGAAATGGGGGCTGTTAATTTGAGTAATCTAAAACAAACCTGACCTCTCTGGGACATTCAGAAGCCAAGTTATAAGCCCACAAAGGTGTAACTGGACTACTTCTTTAAATTGACACCAGGACCGGTGACCTTTGGGACATGGTTTGACCCCCTATAGGAATGTGCGATCATCATGAAACGTTCAGATCACTTAGAACTCAATAGATTCTACCTTCTTGTAACGTTTCAGCCTGATTGGACCTTGTTTTCACACAAATGGACCCAGAATGATGTGAAATTGTGCTTCGTGCAACATAATTCTGGGTGCCATTTACAAACCATAAGTGCTAATGACTCCATTCCTTTTTGGTGTTGTAGGGGCTGTTGAAACAAACCTGATCTCTCTAGGACATTCAGAAGCCAAGTTATAAGCCCACAAATGTGTAACTGGACCACTTCTTTAAATTGACACCAGATCCGGTGACCTTTGGGGCATGGTTTGACCCCCTTAGGAAAGTGCTATGATCATGAAACGTTCAGATCACTTACAACTCAATAGATTCTACCTTCCTGTAATGTTTCAGCCTGATTGGACCTTGTTTTCACACAAATGAACCCAGAATGATGTGAAATTGTGCTTCGTGCAACATAACTCTGGGTGCCACTTAAAAACCATAAGTGCTAATGACTCCATTCCTTTTTGGGGTAATGGGGGCTGTTAATTGGAGTACTCTAAAACAAACCTGACCTCTCTAGGATATTCAGAAGCCAAGTTATAAGCCCACAAAGGTGTAACTGGACTACTTCTTTAAAGTGACACCAGGCCCGGTGACCTTTGGGACATGGTTTGATCCCCTATAGGAATGTGTGATCATCATGAAACGTTCAGATCACTTACAACTCAATAGATTCTACCTTCTTGTAACGTTTCAGCCTGATAGGACCTTGTTTTCACACAAATGGACCCAGAATGATGTGAAATTGTGCGTCGTGCAACATAATTCTGGGTGCCATTTACAAACCATAAGTGCTAATGACTCCATTCCTTTTTGTGGTTGTAGGGGCTGTTGATTGGAGTACACTAAAACAAACCTGACATCTCTAGGACATTCAGAAGCCAAGTTATAAGCCCACAAAGGTGTAACTGGACTACTTCTTTAAAGTGACACCAGGCCCGGTGACCTTTGGGACATGGTTTTACCCCCTATAAGAATGTGCGATCATCATGAAACGTTCAGATCACTTACAACTCAATAGATTCTACCGTCTTGTAACGTTTCAGCCTGATTGGACCTTGTTTTCACACAAATGGACCCAGAATGATGTGAAATTGTGCTTCGTGCAACATAATTCTGGGTGCCATTTACAAACCATAAGTGCTAATGACTCCATTCCTTTTTGTGGTTGTAGGGGCTGTTGATTGGAGTACACTAAAACAAACCTGACCCCTCTAGGACATTCAGAAGCCAAGTTATAGCCCACAAAAGTGTAACTGGACTACTTCTTTAAAGTGACACCAGGCCCGGTGAGCTTTGAGACATGGTTTGACCCCCTATAGGAATGTGCGATCATCATGAAACGTTCAGATCACTTACAACTCAATAGATTCTACCTTCTTGTAACGTTTCAGCCTGATTGGACCTTGTTTTCACACAAATGAACCCAGAATGATGTGAAATTGTGCTTCGTGTTACATAATTCTGGGTGCCATTTAAAAACCATAAGTGCTAATGACTCCATTCCTTTTAGTGATGTAGCGTTATGGATTTATGCTCTTTTATGAAAGAGAAACCATGCTACGTATTAATTCGGAATATTAATTTTAATAAATCAATAACCAAATTTTATATTGTTCAGAAGACTCAAAGGTTGTTTTCATCCATAAACTGCCGATAATATCTGAGTGTCTGTGTTTCAGTTCAATGAGGAAACCAGTTTGACGTTTAAAAGTTTTAATTCTTCAAATTAAACTAATGATTTTGAAATTGACAAACAGGAAATACAATCAACATTAGTAACTTTGTGGGACAATCTTTTAACAGTTTATATGCTGTTCTTGCTCAAATAGACCTTCTGGTGAATTTATGAAGATTGAGAATGTTGTGATGGTGAGAGTGATATGAGCTGGGATGGGTGCGTGAGTGCATCTGATTTTGCTTCAGGAAGAACCAGGTGTCTGAGTGAAAAGTGATGGTTTGAATAAACTTAGGCTCTTAGTTGGAAAAGATGCATCAAAACGCTAAACACCGTGTTCTGTCTCACCGAATTCTTTTGGACCCTCTTTCGGATCCGGGGCGTCACCTTAGGATGTTTCATCCAGGGCACCTTGGCTGGCAGAGAAGACAAAGATGCGCTGCGACCCGGTCCAGAGTTGCCCCTCGGTACACGTTGATGGTAAAGCGTTTTGTCGACGCGCTTTCTTAAGTTAATTCACTCAGAAGTCAAAAGACTCGGTAATGAGTCTGCGTTAGAAGTTGCGGTTCAGCTATTCTGCCTGGCGTGGCAGAAACAGCGTGAGAGAAGGGGGGAAGAACGAGCCAACAGGCTCTGCCCCCCCTTTGGTTTTCAGGTCTGTTCTCTCTCGTTGTCCAACACGAACTGAATCATAAGACTGAAACTTACCAAAAACTCTCTCTTCTCAAAGCAAAAACATGTGCGTCATCAAATGTGTCTGGATTTTACTGTGGGAAGGTGTGTGAATGTTTGTGTGCTTGAGTGTGTGTGAAGGTCAGTAACAAACATTCTCAACATTATTTAAGAATGGATTCATTAAACCATTATAATTACCCCAAAGCTAAATAGTCATTCATTTGATTAAACACATTTATAATGAGCAAAATGATAATGTTATTTTAACATTAAAATCAAGAAAAAGAAGTTTAAACTTTATGTTTTGACTTGGTCTGGGTACAACTCATGTAAACACATCTTCTGGTAGACTGCAGGTGGTTGATGTTATGGTTTCCTCCCAGACTCGCTGGCGTTCAGGTCTTAATCTGCGGGTGAAAGTTCTCAGCGACCCAGCTTTGACACAGCTGAGTCCAACACCACCTTTGTGATAGAAAACCCATATTTCCTCACGTTACAGACCCCCCCTTTTTGTGACGACATGGTGGTCAAGCACAGGCCACCTGCCGTTACAAACACAATAACGTGATGTACTCGTGAAGGTAGACATCCCAGATGAAGGCAGGAACGATGAAGCGTCTCCACAGGTCTCGTGTAGAAGGGAGTCTATCCTGATCAGATGATTAAGGCCAAAACTGTTGCAATCATTGTAAAGTAATCCACTTAGGAAATCTTGAAAGCAGAGCTATTTCAATAGCAGTTAATTTCATCAGCAATAATGCAAAGGTATGCAAAGGATAAGCAGCTCGTGTGCCACACGGAGCTGGGCAGATGAAGTATTCCTCAGGCGTAGTCCAGGCGAAGTCCAGTGACGACCTCGACCCATCTCGAACCACGACCGAAGCCCCATGCGACAGAAAACCAGTTGAAGGATGGTGAAGACGGCCCCTCTGATGGGATGTAGTCCATACGAGCTCGGAGAAGGAGACAAAGTGAGACAGCCCACACGACAGATAGCATTTGATGCAAAACAAAGAAATCAATCAAAACCTATCTATGGGTGCCTCTGGGAAAATGTGGGTGCCTTTTGTGAATTATCTAAAGAAGAAATGTTCTGCACCCTGTTCTACGTGTCATGTAAAAACGTGATGCAGAGAAAACACAAATAAAAGAAAGTAAATCCTAACTGATATGTGAAACTCAGCAGGCTGCACTAATTAAAGGCATGTATATAAAAGAAATAATAATCATGAAAATGAAGGGCAAATTGGCTTGTGGCCCTTTAAGGGAAATAGCAACAAAATAAAATTAACTTTGTAATCAAATATAAACATGCTACACAAAGCACTAATAAAAAGATAGAGATGTAAATCAGTTCTAAAAATGTAAATCAGTAGGTTAGTAATCCCTAAAGATGTGAGTTAGTAACAGGACCCTGGCTGGAGGCAGGTAACCTGAAAAAAAAAACCCCAAAGGATATCACATTTGTTAAAAATTCATCCCACAAACGAGAGAATTTGTAACGGTCCACCAGTCAGTGGAAAAGAATCCGGTCAGAATAGTCGGTCAGAATAGAGTTTTGAATCTGGTATTGCGGACCCACAGAGACACGAGTTTGGACGTATCAGTGGGAGCAGGCTCATAAGCGATTTGGTTATCAAACTGTTTGTATCTTGTGTTACGAACCCACAGGGAAACTTGTTTGAATTTACCTGAGGGTCCCGTTTGGAACTGGAGCGAAGCTGATGGTTTAGCTGTTAGATCAGAACCTGATTTTACCTGCTCAAAGTTGGGTTGCAGCTTAACGGAGGCGACTTTGTTGTGATCAGAAATGGTAGTGAACTGGAAATGCGAAAATGATGCTCGCAAAGCGGGAGGAGGCTCCCCACCCCCCTTTTGTTTCTCAAACGTATGCCATGTCTGTGAGACAGGAGAAGCATAACAAACAGTTCTTAAGCTCTTAAAAGCGCTATTACCAAGAAGATGCACAGTGTCACCTGAATCGTGCTGAAAGAGTAGGTGTTCAGATGTCCAAAGACCTGGAGGTGTTGGACTTGGAGGTTCTGAAAAGGAGTGATCCAAGGATGGTTGTGTCACGGGTGTCAAAGCCAACCTAGCCATGTTTAGAATCAGATACAGACATGATGCTAGCTTTGGGAACATGGTCTGTCCTGAAAACTGAAGCCAAGAATACTTTATACCCAAGAATGATGGAGGTTCCCACACAGAATCAGAAAAACCCGGTTTAACCAGAGTATTTACAGACTGACTAGAACTCCGCCCCGTAGAAGGTGCAGCACCTAACTCCGGGTCGGAGGTCAATGTTGTCAGCTGAATTGGAGGAAGGTCAGTGTCGAGTTCTGCAATGACCCGTCCGCTCGGAGGAGGCGTTCCCCCGAACCGGTTGAAGTCCGCAACGGAAAACTCAGAGCCACTCAGCACCCCCCCTTTGTCAGGAGGGGCCCCGAGCAGAGCATCACTGCACGCACCTACACCTCCCGGGCCGGGTTGCCTTCCCGAGCCCGTGAGAGAGGTGTGCGCAGCAACCACCGAGCCACCTTTAATATCGCCACTGACCACAGGACTGCTGGAAACCGCAGGGTTTTCTGCGTCGTCGTGGTCACCTGTAAGAGAAATCACAGGAAAGAGAGCACAGAGGCCCGAGACTAAGTCACACCCCTGTGAAAGGAGAAAAGAATTGGCCACCGTATTAGCAGAGGTCACAAACTGAAAAGTGACAAGGTCATTCACATAAAGGTCAAGATGTCCGGGCACAAACCCCCCAAATGGCCTGGTAGCTCCGTCCGGAGACCACAAGCGTTTCACGGCGGCTGACGTTTCCATCACGCCCCGATAAAGAAGCTGGTTTGTGCATGAAGCGGACTGACGAGTAAAACGGACCTCTGACTGAAGCGGTGGATCACAGCCTGAAGATTGCACACCCATGCTGGAGAGATGTTCAGCCTTTAACATGGATGACAGAGGAGAAGCATTAGGAACCAAAGGGTTAAGCACAACCTGTTTGTCAGAGAGGTTAACCATAGGCTCAAGAGATTTATTCAGCTTAAAAGCAGCAGAGAAAGTGTTGTTTATTTCAAACCTTGATGTTGATGGTGGGTTTTTGACCCCCTGGAAGAAACAAAGGTAAAGAAAAAGCGTTATGACTGTAAACAGCATGCTGCTCGAATTCACGACATGAAGTGCAGACCAGAACCACCTCCGACCCAGTGCAGCTGGCACCGAACCGCAGCCACTAGTCCCCACTGTTCCCGACCGGCGGCACCCGCCTAAAACGGGCCCGTTCGGGCGGGCGGAGGGACCAGCGATGCTCGGCCAGTGAATTTCCTGCGTCTTGGCATGTTCTGGAAGCAGAACGTCAGAGAACCTTACATCAGGTGTAACAGTGCAAGAAAGATTTTGTCGTGTCTCGTCCATCTCCCATTAAGTTCAGAGCAACTCGCGTTTCTACCTTCTGAGCCGACGTAAAACTCCGGGCAGATTCCTTAATATGTCTCACACAACAAGGACTGTCCGTAGCCTACTTAACTTTATGACACAGGGTAAAACAAGGAATTGTTGATAGAGAAATGAATACACACTACTTCACAAGATGGAAGAAAAAGGCATGGAACCGAGCAACGGAGGCTGTGAAAGCCGACCCGTTCACTGGTCCAAAATAAAAATAATAAAAAAAATTACAAACCCTACGCTGCAGTGTTGGTATCAGACGGACAAACGTAGCAAAATGTAGATTCTACACACCGTAGCGATTTACAAGAATCACCGCCAATGCGGGTTTTGTGAGGACACAGACTGACTGTGCCAGAAATGATGACAATTTAACGGGACGCGTGCCCTATTTGTCTAACTGTGGCGCTAGCTTAGCTCCCCGGCCAGGCCTAGCGTTCTTTGTCTGTAGCGGCCAGACTGAAATTTCCCCGATTAACAAGTAGGCATCTCGCTCCACTTTTAATACGGACTTTAAAAAAAACGTACGCAATCTGAATGCAGTAACGCGTAACGGCTGTGCCTCGCTTTACGACGTTTACCGAGCAGTCAAGCTCCGGCAGGTGTCACCGAGCATTCCGTTTAAAAAGCGCACGCAATCTGAATGCAGTAACGCGTGACGGCCATAACCCGGCTTACGACGTTTACCGTGCAATCAAGCAACAGTAGGTGCCTACGGGCATTCCGTTTAGATTCGGCTTCTATAAGTCGCTCATGCAATGGAGATATTTTCCACAATAGCTCGCCCACAGTGTCAACACACTGAGACGAAAGGTGTCCGAGAATTTAGTCTCGGTTCTGAGGTCGGAGAATTTAGTGAGCGGAACAATTTCCGGTTAAGTTCAAAATAAGACATCAAAGTGAAACACAGAGAAAAGCGTTGTTTGTAGCTTTTAGATGTAAGAAATCAGACATATCGCAGATATAGAAGACTGGATACGCTCGCCATTAAATGTAGCGTTATGGATTTATGCTCTTTTATGAAAGAGAAACCATGCTACGTATTAATTCGGAATATTAATTTTAATAAATCAATAACCAAATTTTATATTGTTCAGAAGACTCAGAGGTTGTTTTCATCCATAAACTGCCGATAATATCTGAGTGTCTGTGTTTCAGTTCAATGAGGAAACCAGTTTGACGTTTAAAAGTTTTAATTCTTCAAATTAAACTAATGATTTTGAAATTGACAAACAGGAAATACAATCAACATTAGTAACTTTGTGGGACAATCTTTTAACAGTTTATATGCTGTTCTTGCTCAAATAGACCTTCTGGTGAATTTATGAAGATTGAGAATGTTGTGATGGTGAGAGTGATATGAGCTGGGATGGGTGCGTGAGTGCATCTGATTTTGCTTCAGGAAGAACCAGGTGTCTGAGTGAAAAGTGATGGTTTGAATAAACTTAGGCTCTTAGTTGGAAAAGATGCATCAAAACGCTAAACACCGTGTTCTGTCTCACCGAATTCTTTTGGACCCTCTTTCGGATCCGGGGCGTCACCTTAGGATGTTTCATCCAGGGCACCTTGGCTGGCAGAGAAGACAAAGATGCGCTGCGACCCGGTCCAGAGTTGCCCCTCGGTACACGTTGATGGTAAAGCGTTTTGTCGACGCGCTTTCTTAAGTTAATTCACTCAGAAGTCAAAAGACTCGGTAATGAGTCTGCGTTAGAAGTTGCGGTTCAGCTATTCTGCCTGGCGTGGCAGAAACAGCGTGAGAGAAGGGGGGAAGAACGAGCCAACAGGCTCTGCCCCCCCTTTGGTTTTCAGGTCTGTTCTCTCTCGTTGTCCAACACGAACTGAATCATAAGACTGAAACTTACCAAAAACTCTCTCTTCTCAAAGCAAAAACATGTGCGTCATCAAATGTGTCTGGATTTTACTGTGGGAAGGTGTGTGAATGTTTGTGTGCTTGAGTGTGTGTGAAGGTCAGTAACAAACATTCTCAACATTATTTAAGAATGGATGCATTAAACCATTATAATTACCCCAAAGCTAAATAGTCATTCATTTGATTAAACACATTTATAATGAGCAAAATGATAATGTTATTTTAACATTAAAATCAAGAAAAAGAAGTTTAAACTTTATGTTTTGACTTGGTCTGGGTACAACTCATGTAAACACATCTTCTGGTAGACTGCAGGTGGTTGATGTTATGGTTTCCTCCCAGACTCGCTGGCGTTCAGGTCTTAATCTGTGGGTGAAAGTTCTCAGCGACCCAGCTTTGACACAGCTGAGTCCAACACCACCTTTGTGATAGAAAACCCATATTTCCTCACGTTACAGTGATAATGGGGGCTGTTAATTGGAGTAATCTAAAACAAACCTGACCTCTCTAGGATATTCAGAAGCCAAGTTATAAGCCCAAAAATGTGTAACTGGACTACTTCTTTAAAGTGACACCAGGCCCGGTGACCTTTGGGACATGGTTAGACCCCCTTAGGAAAGTGCTATCATCATGAAACGTTCAGATCACTTACAACTCAATAGATTCTACCTTCCTGTAACATTTCAGCCTGATTGGACCTTGTTTTCACACAAATGAACCCAGAATGATGTGAAATTGTGCTTCGTGCAACATAATTCTGGGTGCCATTTAAAAACCATAAGTGCTAATGACTCCATTCCTTTTTGTGGTTGTAGGGGCTGTTGATTGGAGTACACTAAAACAAACCTGACCTCTCTGGGACATTCAGAAGCCAAGTTATAAGCCCACAAAGGTGTAACTGGACTACTTCTTTAAATTGACACCAGGCTCGGTGACCTTTGGGACATGGTTTGACCCCCTATAGGAATGTGCGATCATCATGAAACGTTCAGATCACTTAGAACTCAATAGATTCTACCTTCTTGTAACGTTTCAGCCTGATTGGACCTTGTTTTCACACAAATGGACCCAGAATGATGTGAAATTGTGCTTCGTGCAACATAATTCTGGGTGCCATTTACAAACCATAAGTGCTAATGACTCCATTCCTTTTTGTGGTTGTAGGGGCTGTTGAAACAAACCTGATCTCTCTAGGACATTCAGAAGCCAAGTTATAAGCCCACAATTGTGTAACTGGACCACTTCTTTAAATTTACACCAGATCCGGTGACCTTTGGGACATGGTTTGACCCCCTTAGGAAAGTGCTATGATCATGAAACGTTCAGATCACTTACAACTCAATAGATTCTACCTTCCTGTAATGTTTCAGCCTGATTGGACCTTGTTTTCACACAAATGACCCCAGAATGATGTGAAATTGTGCTTCGTGCAACATAACTCTGGGTGCCACTTAAAAACCATAAGTGCTAATGACTCCATTCCTTTTTGGGGTAATGGGGGCTGTTAATTGGAGTACTCTAAAACAAACCTGACCTCTCTAGGATATTCAGAAGCCAAGTTATAAGCCCACAAAGGTGTAACTGGACTACTTCTTTAAAGTGACACCAGGCCCGGTGACCTTTGGGACATGGTTTGACCCCCTATAGGAATGTGTGATCATCATGAAACGTTCAGATCACTTACAACTCAATAGATTCTACCTTCTTGTAACGTTTCAGCCTGATTGGACCTTGTTTTCACACAAATGGACCCAGAATGATGTGAAATTGTGCGTCGTGCAACATAATTCTGGGTGCCATTTACAAACCATAAGTGCTAATGACTCCATTCTTTTTTGTGGTTGTAGGGGCTGTTGATTGGAGTACACTAAAACAAACCTGACATCTCTAGGACATTCAGAAGCCAAGTTATAAGCCCACAAAGGTGTAACTGGACTACTTCTTTAAAGTGACACCAAGCCCGGTGACCTTTGGGACATGGTTTTACCCCCTATAAGAATGTGCGATCATCATGAAACGTTCAGATCACTTACAACTCAATAGATTCTACCTTCTTGTAACGTTTCAGCCTGATTGGACCTTGTTTTCACACAAATGGACCCAGAATGATTTGAAATTGTGCTTCGTGCAACATAATTCTGGGTGCCATTGCCAAACCATAAGTGCTAATGACTCCATTCCTTTTTGTGGTTGTAGGGGCTGTTGATTGGAGTACACTAAAACAAACCTGATCTCTCTAGGACATTCAGAAGCCAAGTTATAAGCCCACAAATGTGTAACTGGACTACTTCTTTAAATTGACACTAGATCCGGTTACCTTTTGGACATGGTTTGACCCGCTTAGGAAAGTGCTATCATCATGAAACGTTCAGATCACTTACAACTCAATAGATTCTACCTTCCTGTAACGTTTCAGCCTGATTGGACCTTGTTTTCACACAAATGAACCCAGAATGATGTGAAATTGTGCTTCGTGCAACATAATTCTGGGTGCCATTTAAAAACCATAAGTGCTAATGACTCCATTCCTTTTTGTGGTTGTAGGGGCTGTTTATTGGAGTACTCTAAAACAAACCTGATCTCTCTAGGACATTCAGAAGCCAAGTTATAAGCCCACAAATGTGTAACTGGACTACTTCTTTAAATTGACACCAGATCTGGTGACCTTTGGGACATGGTTAGACCCCCTTAGGAAAGTGCTATCATCATGAAACTTTCAGATCACTTACAACTCAATAGATTCTACCTTCCTGTGACGTTTCAGCCTGATTGGACCTTGTTTTCACACAAATGAACCCAGAATGATGTGAAATTGTGCTTTGTGCAACATAATTCTGGGTGCCATTTAAAAACCATAAGTGCTAATGACTCCATTCCTTTTTGTGGTTGTAGGGGCTGTTGATTGGAGTACACTAAAACAAACCTGATCTCTCTAGGACATTCAGAAGCCAAGTTATAAGCCCACAAATGTGTAACTGGACTACTTCTTTAAATTGACACCAGATCCGGTGACCTTTAGGACATGGTTTGACCCCCTTAGGAAAGTGCTATCATCATGAAACGTTCAGATCACTTACAACTCAATAGATTCTACCTTCCTGTAACGTTTCAGCCTGATTGGACCTTGTTTTCACACAAATGAACCCAGAATGATGTGAAATTGTGCTTCGTGCAACATAATTCTGGGTGCCATTTAAAAACCATAAGTGCTAATGACTCCAGTCCTTTTTGTGGTTGTAGGGGCTGTTGATTGAAGTACACTAAAACAAACCTGATCTCTCTCGGACATTCAGAAGCCAAGTTATAAGCCCACAAATGTGTAACTGGACTACTTCTTTAAATTGACATCAGATCCGGTGACCTTTGGGACATGGTTTGACCCCCTTAGGAAAGTGCTATCATCATGAAACTTTCAGATCACTTACAACTCAATAGATTCTATCTTCCTGTAACGTTTCAGCCTGATTGGACATTGTCTTCCCACAAATGAACCCAGAATGATGTGAAATTGTGCTTCGTGCAACATAATTCTGGGTGCCATTTAAAAACCATAAGTGCTAATGACTCCAGTCCTTTTTGTGGTTGTAGGGGCTGTTGATTGGAGTACACTAAAACAAACCTGATCTCTCTAGGACATTCAGAAGCCAAGTTATAAGCCCACAAATGTGTAACTGGACTACTTCTTTAAATTGACATCAGATCCGGTGACCTTTGGGACATGGTTTGACCCCCTTAGGAAAGTGCTATCATCATGAAACTTTCAGATCACTTACAACTCAATAGATTCGACCTTCCTGTAACGTTTCAGCCTGATTGGACATTGTCTTCCCACAAATGAACCCAGAATGATGTGAAATTGTGCTTCGTGCAACATAATTCTGGGTGCCATTTAAAAACCATAAGTGCTAATGACTCCATTCCTTTTTGGGGTAATGGGGGCTGTTAATTGGAGTACTCTAAAACAAACCTGACCTCTCTAGGATATTCAAAAGCCAAGTTATAAGCCCACAAAGGTGCAACTGGACTACTTCTTTAAAGTGACACCAGGCCCGGTGACCTTTGAGACATGGTTTGACCCCCTATAGGAATGTGCGATCATCATGAAACGTTCAGATCACTTACAACTCAATAGATTCTGCCTTCTTGTAACGTTTCTGCCTGATTGGACCTTGTTTTCACACAAATGAACCCAGAATGATGTGAAATTGCGCTTCGTGCAACATAATTCTGGGTGCCATTTAAAAACCATAAGTGCTAATGACTCCATTCCTATTTGTGTTTGTAGGGGCTGTTGATTGGAGTACACTAAAACAAACCTAACCTCTCTGGGACATTCAGAAGCCAAGTTATAAGCCCACAAAGGTGTAACTGGACTACTTCTTTAAAGTGACACAAGGCCCGGTGACCTTTGGGACATGGTTTTACCCCCTATAGGAATGTGCGATCATCATGAAACATTCAGATCACTTACAACTCAATAGATTCTACCTTCTTGTAACGTTTCAGCCTGATTGGACCTTGTTTTCTCACAAATGGACCCAGAATGATGTGAAATTGTGCTTCGTGCAACATAATTCTGGGTGCCATTTACAAACCATAAGTGCTAATGACTCCATTCCTTTTTGTGGTTGTAGGGGCTGTTGATTGGAGTACATTAAAATAAACCTGATCTCTCTAGGACATTCAGTAGCCAAGTTATAAGCCCACACAGGTGTAACTGGACTACTTCTTTAAAGTGACACCAGGCCCGGTGACCTTTGAGACATGGTTTGACCCGCTATAGGAATGTGCGATCATCATGAAACGTTCAGATCACTTACAACTCAATAGATTCTACCTTCTTGTAACGTTTCAGCCTGATTGGACTTTGTTTTCACACAAATGGACCCAGAATGATGTGAAATTGTGCTTCGTGCAACATAATTCTGGGTGCCATTTAAAAACCATAAGTGCTAATGACTCCATTCCTTTTTGTGGTTGTAGGGGCTGTTGATTGGAGTACACTAAAAAAAACCTGACCCCTCTAGGACATTCAGAAGCCAAGTTATAAGCCCACAAAGGTGTAACTGGACTACTTCTTTAAAGTGACACCAGGCCCGGTGACCTTTGAGACATGGTTTGACCCCCTATAGGAATGTGCGATCATCATGAAACGTTCAGATCACTTACAACTCAATAGATTCTACCTTCTTGTAACGTTTCAGCCTGATTGGACCTTGTTTTCACACAAATGAACCCAGAATGATGTGAAATTGTGCTTCGTGTTACATAATTCTGGGTGCCATTTAAAAACCATAAGTGCTAATGACTCCATTCCTTTTAGTGATAATGGGGGCTGTTAATTGGAGTAATCTAAAACAAACCTGACCTCTCTAGGATATTCAGAAGCCGAGTTATAAGCCCAAAAATGTGTAACTGGACTACTTCTTTAAAGTGACACCAGGCCCGGTGACCTTTGGGACATGGTTTGACCCCCTATAGGAATGTGCGATCATCATGAAATGTTCAGATCACTTACAACTCAGTAGATTCTACCTTCTTGTAACGTTTCAGCCTGATTGGACCTTGTTTTCACACAAATGGACCCAGAATGATGTGAAATTGTGCTTCGTGCAACATAATTCTGGGTGCAATTTACAAACCATAAGTGCTAATGACTCCATTCCTTTTTGTGGTTGTAGGGGCTGTTGAGTGGAGTACACTAAAACCAACCTGACCTCTCTAGGACATTCAGTAGCCAAGTTATAAGCCCACAAAGGTGTAACTGGACTACTTCTTTAAAGTGACACCAGGCCCGGTGACCTTTGAGACATGGTTGACCCCCTATAGGAATGTGCGATCATCATGAAACGTTCAGATCACTTACAACTCAATCGATTCTACCTTCTTGTAACGTTTCAGCCTGATTGGACCTTGTTTTCACACAAATGAACCCAGAATGATGTGAAATTGTGCTTCGTGTTACATAATTCTGGGTGCCATTTAAAAACCATAAGTGCTAATGACTCCATTCCTTTTAGTGGTAATGGGGGCTGTTAATTGGAGTAATCTAAAACAAACCTGACCTCTCTAGGATATTCAGAAGCCAAGTTATAAGCCCACAAATGTGTAACTGGACTACTTCTTTAAAGTGATACCAGGCCCGGTGACCTTTGGGACATGGTTTGACCCCTATAGGAATGTGCGATCATCATGAAACGTTCAGATCACTTACAACTCAATAGATTCTACCTTCTTGTAACGTTTCAGCCTGATTGGACCTTGTTTTCACACAAATGGACCCAGAATGATGTGAAATTGTGCTTCGTGCAACATAATTCTGGGTGCCATTTAAAAACCATAAGTGCTAATGACTCCATTCCTTTTTTGGGTAATGGGGGCTGTTAATTGGAGTACTCTAAAACAAACCTGACCTCTCTAGGATATTCAAAAGCCAAGTTATAAGCCCACCAAGGTGCAACTGGACTACTTCTTTAAAGTGACACCAGGCCCGGTGACCTTTGAGACATGGTTTGACCCCCTATAGGAATGTGAGATCATCATGAAACGTTCAGATCACTTACAACTCAATAGATTCTGCCTTCTTGTAACGTTTCAGCCTGATTGGACCTTGTTTTCACACAAATTGACCAAGAATGATGTGAAATTGTGCTTCGTGCAACATAATTCTGGGTGCCATTTACAAACCATAAGTGCTAATGACTCCATTCCTTTTTGTGGTTGTAGGGGCTGTTGATTAGAGTACACTAAAACAAACCTGATCTCTCTAGGACATTCAGAAGCCAAGTTATAAGCCCACAAATGTGTAACTGGACTACTTCTTTAAATTGACACCAGATCCGGTGACCTTTGGGACATGGTTTGACCCCCTTAGGAAAGTGCTATCATCATGAAACGTTCAGATCACTTACAACTCAATAGATTCTACCTTCCTGTAACGTTTCTGCCTGATTGGACCTTGTTTTCACACAAATGAACCCAGAATGATGTGAAATTGCGCTTCGTGCAACATAATTCTGGGTGCCATTTAAAAACCATAAGTGCTAATGACTCCATTCCTATTTGTGTTTGTAGGGGCTGTTGATTGGAGTACACTAAAACAAACCTAACCTCTCTGGGACATTCAGAAGCCAAGTTATAAGCCCACAAAGGTGTAACTGGACTACTTCTTTAAAGTGACACAAGGCCCGGTGACCTTTGGGACATGGTTTTACCCCCTATAGGAATGTGCGATCATCATGAAACATTCAGATCACTTACAACTCAATAGATTCTACCTTCTTGTAACGTTTCAGCCTGATTGGACCTTGTTTTCACACAAATGGACCCAGAATGATGTGAAATTGTGCTTCGTGCAACATAATTCTGGGTGCCATTTACAAACCATAAGTGCTAATGACTCCATTCCTTTTTGTGGTTGTAGGGGCTGTTGAATGGAGTACATTAAAATAAACCTGATCTCTCTAGGACATTCAGTAGCCAAGTTATAAGCCCACACAGGTGTAACTGGACTACTTCTTTAAAGTGACACCAGGCCCGGTGACCTTTGAGACATGGTTTGACCCGCTATAGGAATGTGCGATCATCATGAAACGTTCAGATCACTTACAACTCAATAGATTCTACCTTCTTGTAACGTTTCAGCCTGATTGGACTTTGTTTTCACACAAATGGACCCAGAATGATGTGAAATTGTGCTTCGTGCAACATAATTCTGGGTGCCATTTAAAAACCATAAGTGCTAATGACTCCATTCCTTTTTGTGGTTGTAGGGGCTGTTTATTGGAGTACACTAAAAAAAACCTGACCCCTCTAGGACATTCAGAAGCCAAGTTATAAGCCCACAAAGGTGTAACTGGACTACTTCTTTAAAGTGACGCCAGGCCCGGTGACCTTTGAGACATGGTTTGACCCCCTATAGGAATGTGCGATCATCATGAAACGTTCAGATCACTTACAACTCAATAGATTCTACCTTCTTGTAACGTTTCAGCCTGATTGGACCTTGTTTTCACACAAATGAACCCAGAATGATGTGAAATTGTGCTTCGTGTTACATAATTCTGGGTGCCATTTAAAAACCATAAGTGCTAATGACTCCATTCCTTTTAGTGATAATGGGGGCTGTTAATTGGAGTAATCTAAAACAAACCTGACCTCTCTAGGATATTCAGAAGCCGAGTTATAAGCCCAAAAATGTGTAACTGGACTACTTCTTTAAAGTGACACCAGGCCCGGTGACCTTTGGGACATGGTTTGACCCCCTATAGGAATGTGCGATCATCATGAAATGTTCAGATCACTTACAACTCAGTAGATTCTACCTTCTTGTAACGTTTCAGCCTGATTGGACCTTGTTTTCACACAAATGGACCCAGAATGATGTGAAATTGTGCTTCGTGCAACATAATTCTGGGTGCAATTTACAAACCATAAGTGCTAATGACTCCATTCCTTTTTGTGGTTGTAGGGGCTGTTGAGTGGAGTACACTAAAACCAACCTGACCTCTCTAGGACATTCAGTAGCCAAATTATAAGCCCACAAAGGTGTAACTGGACTACTTCTTTAAAGTGACACCAGGCCCGGTGACCTTTGAGACATGGTTTGACCCCCTATAGGAATGTGCGATCATCATGAAACGTTCAGATCACTTACAACTCAATCGATTCTACCTTCTTGTAACGTTTCAGCCTGATTGGACCTTGTTTTCACACAAATGAACCCAGAATGATGTGAAATTGTGCTTCGTGTTACATAATTCTGGGTGCCATTTAAAAACCATAAGTGCTAATGACTCCATTCCTTTTAGTGGTAATGGGGGCTGTTAATTGGAGTAATCTAAAACAAACCTGACCTCTCTAGGATATTCAGAAGCCAAGTTATAAGCCCACAAATGTGTAACTGGACTACTTCTTTAAAGTGATACCAGGCCCGGTGACCTTTGGGACATGGTTTGACCCCTATAGGAATGTGCGATCATCATGAAACGTTCAGATCACTTACAACTCAATAGATTCTACCTTCTTGTAACGTTTCAGCCTGATTGGACCTTGTTTTCACACAAATGGACCCAGAATGATGTGAAATTGTGCTTCGTGCAACATAATTCTGGGTGCCATTTAAAAACCATAAGTGCTAATGACTCCATTCCTTTTTTGGGTAATGGGGGCTGTTAATTGGAGTACTCTAAAACAAACCTAACCTCTCTAGGATATTCAAAAGCCAAGTTATAAGCCCACAAAGGTGCAACTGGACTACTTCTTTAAAGTGACACCAGGCCCGGTGACCTTTGAGACATGGTTTGACCCCCTATAGGAATGTGCGATCATCATGAAACGTTCAGATCACTTACAACTCAATAGATTCTGCCTTCTTGTAACGTTTCAGCCTGATTGGACCTTGTTTTCACACAAATTGACCAAGAATGATGTGAAATTGTGCTTCGTGCAACATAATTCTGGGTGCCATTTACAAACCATAAGTGCTAATGACTCCATTCCTTATTGTGGTTGTAGGGGCTGTTGATTAGAGTACACTAAAACAAACCTGATCTCTCTAGGACATTCAGAAGCCAAGTTATAAGCCCACAAATGTGTAACTGGACTACTTCTTTAAATTGACACCAGATCCGGTGACCTTTGGGACATGGTTTGACCCCCTTAGGAAAGTGCTATCATCATGAAACGTTCAGATCACTTACAACTCAATAGATTCTACCTTCCTGTAACGTTTCTGCCTGATTGGACCTTGTTTTCACACAAATGAACCCAGAATGATGTGAAATTGCGCTTCGTGCAACATAATTCTGGGTGCCATTTAAAAACCATAAGTGCTAATGACTCCATTCCTATTTGTGTTTGTAGGGGCTGTTGATTGGAGTACACTAAAACAAACCTAACCTCTCTGGGACATTCAGAAGCCAAGTTATAAGCCCACAAAGGTGTAACTGGACTACTTCTTTAAAGTGACACAAGGCCCGGTGACCTTTGGGACATGGTTTTACCCCCTATAGGAATGTGCGATCATCATGAAACATTCAGATCACTTACAACTCAATAGATTCTACCTTCTTGTAACGTTTCAGCCTGATTGGACCTTGTTTTCACACAAATGGACCCAGAATGATGTGAAATTGTGCTTCGTGGAACATAATTCTGGGTGCCATTTACAAACCATAAGTGCTAATGACTCCATTCCTTTTTGTGGTTGTAGGGGCTGTTGATTGGAGTACATTAAAATAAACCTGATCTCTCTAGGACATTCAGTAGCCAAGTTATAAGCCCACACAGGTGTAACTGGACTACTTCTTTAAAGTGACACCAGGCCCGGTGACCTTTGAGACATGGTTTGACCCGCTATAGGAATGTGCGATCATCATGAAACGTTCAGATCACTTACAACTCAATAGATTCTACCTTCTTGTAACGTTTCAGCCTGATTGGACTTTGTTTTCACACAAATGGACCCAGAATGATGTGAAATTGTGCTTCGTGCAACATAATTCTGGGTGCCATTTAAAAACCATAAGTGCTAATGACTCCATTCCTTTTTGTGGTTGTAGGGGCTGTTGATTGGAGTACACTAAAAAAAACCTGACCCCTCTAGGACATTCAGAAGCCAAGTTATAAGCCCACAAAGGTGTAACTGGACTACTTCTTTAAAGTGACGCCAGGCCCGGTGACCTTTGAGACATGGTTTGACCCCCTATAGGAATGTGCGATCATCATGAAACGTTCAGATCACTTACAACTCAATAGATTCTACCTTCTTGTAACGTTTCAGCCTGATTGGACCTTGTTTTCACACAAATGAACCCAGAATGATGTGAAATTGTGCTTCGTGTTACATAATTCTGGGTGCCATTTAAAAACCATAAGTGCTAATGACTCCATTCCTTTTAGTGATAATGGGGGCTGTTAATTGGAGTAATCTAAAACAAACCTGACCTCTCTAGGATATTCAGAAGCCGAGTTATAAGCCCAAAAATGTGTAACTGGACTACTTCTTTAAAGTGACACCAGGCCCGGTGACCTTTGGGACATGGTTTGACCCCCTATAGGAATGTGCGATCATCATGAAATGTTCAGATCACTTACAACTCAGTAGATTCTACCTTCTTGTAACGTTTCAGCCTGATTGGACCTTGTTTTCACACAAATGGACCCAGAATGATGTGAAATTGTGCTTCGTGCAACATAATTCTGGGTGCAATTTACAAACCATAAGTGCTAATGACTCCATTCCTTTTTGTGGTTGTAGGGGCTGTTGAGTGGAGTACACTAAAACCAACCTGACCTCTCTAGGACATTCAGTAGCCAAGTTATAAGCCCACAAAGGTGTAACTGGACTACTTCTTTAAAGTGACACCAGGCCCGGTGACCTTTGAGACATGGTTTGACCCCCTATAGGAATGTGCGATCATCATGAAACGTTCAGATCACTTACAACTCAATCGATTCTACCTTCTTGTAACGTTTCAGCCTGATTGGACCTTGTTTTCACACAAATGAACCCAGAATGATGTGAAATTGTGCTTCGTGTTACATAATTCTGGGTGCCATTTAAAAACCATAAGTGCTAATGACTCCATTCCTTTTAGTGGTAATGGGGGCTGTTAATTGGAGTAATCTAAAACAAACCTGACCTCTCTAGGATATTCAGAAGCCAAGTTATAAGCCCACAAATGTGTAACTGGACTACTTCTTTAAAGTGATACCAGGCCCGGTGACCTTTGGGACATGGTTTGACCCCTATAGGAATGTGCGATCATCATGAAACGTTCAGATCACTTACAACTCAATAGATTCTACCTTCTTGTAACGTTTCAGCCTGATTGTACCTTGTTTTCACACAAATGGACCCAGAATGATGTGAAATTGTGCTTCGTGCAACATAATTCTGGGTGCCATTTAAAAACCATAAGTGCTAATGACTCCATTCCTTTTTGGGGTAATGGGGGCTGTTAATTGGAGTACTCTAAAACAAACCTGACCTCTCTAGGATATTCAAAAGCCAAGTTATAAGCCCACAAAGGTGCAACTGGACTACTTCTTTAAAGTGACACCAGGCCCGGTGACCTTTGAGACATGGTTTGACCCCCTTAGGAAAGTGCTATCATCATGAAACTTTCAGATCACTTACAACTCAATAGATTCTATCTTCCTGTAACGTTTCAGCCTGATTGGACATTGTCTTCCCACAAATGAACCCAGAATGATGTGAAATTGTGCTTCGTGCAACATAATTCTGGGTGCCATTTAAAAACCATAAGTGCTAATGACTCCATTCCTTTTTGGGGTAATGGGGGCTGTTAATTGGAGTACTCTAAAACAAACCTGACCTCTCTAGGATATTCAAAAGCCAAGTTATAAGCCCACAAAGGTGCAACTGGACTACTTCTTTAAAGTGACACCAGGCCCGGTGACCTTTGAGACATGGTTTGACCCCCTATAGGAATGTGCGATCACCATGAAAAGTTCAGATCACTTACAACTCAATAGATTCTGCCTTCTTGTAACGTTTCAGCCTGATTGGACCTTGTTTTCACACAAATTGACCAAGAATGATGTGAAATTGTGCTTCGTGCAACATAATTCTGGGTGCCATTTACAAACCATAAGTGCTAATGACTCCATTCCTTTTTGTGGTTGTAGGGGCTGTTGATTAGAGTACACTAAAACAAACCTGATCTCTCTAGGACATTCAGAAGCCAAGTTATAAGCCCACAAATGTGTAACTGGACTACTTCTTTAAATTGACACCAGATCCGGTGACCTTTGGGACATGGTTTGACCCCCTTAGGAAAGTGCTATCATCATGAAACGTTCAGATCACTTACAACTCAATAGATTCTACCTTCCTGTAACGTTTCTGCCTGATTGGACCTTGTTTTCACACAAATGAACCCAGAATGATGTGAAATTGCGCTTCGTGCAACATAATTCTGGGTGCCATTTAAAAACCATAAGTGCTAATGACTCCATTCCTATTTGTGTTTGTAGGGGCTGTTGATTGGAGTACACTAAAACAAACCTAACCTCTCTGGGACATTCAGAAGCCAAGTTATAAGCCCACAAAGGTGTAACTGGACTACTTCTTTAAAGTTACACAAGGCCCGGTGACCTTTGGGACATGGTTTTACCCCCTATAGGAATGTGCGATCATCATGAAACATTCAGATCACTTACAACTCAATAGATTCTACCTTCTTGTAACGTTTCAGCCTGATTGGACCTTGTTTTCACACAAATGGACCCAGAATGATGTGAAATTGTGCTTCGTGCAACATAATTCTGGGTGCCATTTACAAACCATAAGTGCTAATGACTCCATTCCTTTTTGTGGTTGTAGGGGCTGTTGATTGGAGTACATTAAAATAAACCTGATCTCTCTAGGACATTCAGTAGCCAAGTTATAAGCCCACACAGGTGTAACTGGACTACTTCTTTAAAGTGACACCAGGCCCGGTGACCTTTGAGACATGGTTTGACCCGCTATAGGAATGTGCGATCATCATGAAACGTTCAGATCACTTACAACTCAATAGATTCTACCTTCTTGTAACGTTTCAGCCTGATTGGACTTTGTTTTCACACAAATGGACCCAGAATGATGTGAAATTGTGCTTCGTGCAACATAATTCTGGGTGCCATTTACAAACCATAAGTGCTAATGACTCCATTCCTTTTTGTGGTTGTAGGGGCTGTTGATTGGAGTACACTAAAAAAAATTCTGACCCCTCTAGGACATTCAGAAGCCAAGTTATAAGCCCACAAAGGTGTAACTGGACTACTTCTTTAAAGTGACGCCAGGCCCGGTGACCTTTGAGACATGGTTTGACCCCCTATAGGAATGTGCGATCATCATGAAACGTTCAGATCACTTACAACTCAATAGATTCTACCTTCTTGTAACGTTTCAGCCTGATTGGACCTTGTTTTCACACAAATGAACCCAGAATGATGTGAAATTGTGCTTCGTGTTACATAATTCTGGGTGCCATTTAAAAACCATAAGTGCTAATGACTCCATTCCTTTTAGTGATAATGGGGGCTGTTAATTGGAGTAATCTAAAACAAACCTGACCTCTCTAGGATATTCAGAAGCCGAGTTATAAGCCCAAAAATGTGTAACTGGACTACTTCTTTAAAGTGACACCAGGCCCGGTGACCTTTGGGACATGGTTTGACCCCCTATAGGAATGTGCGATCATCATGAAATGTTCAGATCACTTACAACTCAGTAGATTCCACCTTCTTGTAACGTTTCAGCCTGATTGGACCTTGTTTTCACACAAATGGACCCAGAATGATGTGAAATTGTGCTTCGTGCAACCTAATTCTGGGTGCAATTTACAAACCATAAGTGCTAATGACTCCATTCCTTTTTGTGGTTGTAGGGGCTGTTGAGTGGAGTACACTAAAACCAACCTGACCTCTCTAGGACATTCAGAAGCCAAGTTATAAGCCCACAAAGGTGTAACTGGACTACTTCTTTAAAGTGACACCAGGCCCGGTGACCTTTGAGACATGGTTTGACCCCCTATAGGAATGTGCGATCATCATGAAACGTTCAGATCACTTACAACTCAATCGATTCTACCTTCTTGTAACGTTTCAGCCTGATTGGACCTTGTTTTCACACAAATGAACCCAGAATGATGTGAAATTGTGCTTCGTGTTACATAATTCTGGGTGCCATTTAAAAACCATAAGTGCTAATGACTCCATTCCTTTTAGTGGTAATGGGGGCTGTTAATTGGAGTAATCTAAAACAAACCTGACCTCTCTAGGATATTCAGAAGCCAAGTTATCAGCCCACAAAGGTGTAACTGGACTACTCCTTTAAAGTGACACCAGGCCCGGTGACCTTTGGGACATGGTTTTACCCCCTATAGGAATGTGCGATCATCATGAAACATTCAGATCACTTACAACTTAATCGATTCTACCTTCCTGTAATGTTTCAGCCTGATTGAACCTTGTTTTCACACAAATGAACCCAGAATGATGTGAAATTGTGCTTCGTGCAACATAATTCTGGGTGCCATTTAAAAACCATAAGTGCTAATGACTCCATTCATTTTTGGGGTAATAGGGGCTGTTAATTGGAGTACTCTAAAACAAACCTGACCTCTCTAGGATATTCAGAAGCCAAGTTATAAGCCCACAAATGTGTAACTGGACTACTTCTTTAAATTGACACCAGGCCCGGTGACCTTTGGGACATGGTTTGACCCCCTTAGGAAAGTGATATCATCATGAAACGTGCAGATCACTTGCAACTCAATAGATTCTACCTTCCTGTAACGTTTCAGCCTGATTGGACCTTGTTTTCACACAAATGAACCCAGAATGATGTGAAATTGTGCTTCGTGCAACATAATTCTGCGTGCCATTTAAAAACCATAAGTGCTAATGACTCCATTCCTTTTTGTGGTTGTAGGGGCTGTTAATTGGAGTACACTAAAACAAACCTGATCTCTGTAGGACATTCAGAAGCCAAGTTATAAGCCCACAAATGTGTAACTGGACTACTTCTTTAAATTGACACCAGATCCGGTTACCTTTGGGACATGGTTTGACCCCCTTAGGAAAGTGATATCATCATGAAACGTTCAGATCACTTACAACTCAATAGATTCTACCTTCCTGTAACGTTTCAGCATGATTGGACCTCGTTTTCACACAAATGAACCCAGAATGATGTGAAATTGTGCTTCGTGCAACATAATTCTGGGTGACATTTAAAAAACCATAAGTGCTAATGACTCCATTCCTTTTTGGGGTAATGGGGGCTGTTAATTGGAGTACTCTAAAACAAACCTGACCTCTCTAGGATATCCAAAAGCCAAGTTATAAGCCCACAAATGTGTAACTGGACTACATCTTTAAAGTGACACCAGGCCCGGTGACCTTTGGGACATGGTTTTACCCCCTATAGGAATGTGCGATCATCATGAAATGTTCAGATCACTTACAACTCAATAGATTCTACCTTCTTGTAACGTTTCAGCCTGATTGGACCTTGTTTTCACACAAATGGACCCAGAATGATGTGAAATTGTGCTTTGGGCAACATAATTCTGGGTGCCATTTACAAACCATAAATGCTAATGACTCCATTCCTTTTTGTGGTTGTAGGGGCTGTTGATTGGAGTACACTAAAACAAACCTGACCTCTCTAGGACATTCAGAAGCCAAGTTATAAGCCCACAAAGGTGTAACTGGACTACTTCTTTAAAGTGACACCAGGCCCGGTGACCTTTGAGACATGGTTTGACCCCCTATAGGAATGTGCGATCATCATGAAACGTTCAGATCACTGACAACTCAATAGATTCTACCTTCTTGTAACGTTTCAGCCTGATTGGACCTTGTTTTCACACAAATGAACCCAGAATGATGTGAAATTGTGCTTCGTGTTACATAATTCTGGGTGCCATTTAAAAACCATAAGTGCTAATGACTCCATTCCTTTTAGTGATACTGGGGGCTGTTAATTGGAGTAATCTAAAACAAACCTGACCTCTCTAGGATATTCAGAAGCCAAGTTATAAGCCCAAAAATGTGTTACTTCTTTAAAGTGACACCAGGCCCGGTGACCTTTGGGACATGGTTTGACCCCCTATAGGAATGTGCGATCATCATGAAACGTTCAGATCACTTACAACTCAATAGATTCTACCTTCTTGTAACGTTTCAGCCTGATTGGGCCTTGTTTTCACACAAATGGACCCAGAATGATGTGAAATTGTGCTTCGTGCAACATAATTCTGGGTGCCATTTACAAACCATAGGTGCTAATGACTCCATTACTTTTTGTGGTTGTAGGGGCTGTTGATTGGAGTACACTAAAACAAACCTGACCTCTCTAGGACATTCAGAAGCCAAGTTATAAGCCCACAAAGGTGTAACTGGACTACTTTAAAGTGACACCAGGCCCGGTGACCTTTGAGACATGGTTTGACCCCCTATAGGAATGTGCGATCATCATGAAACGTTCAGATCACTTACAACTCAATAGATTCTACCTTCTTGTAACGTTTCAGCCTGATTGGACCTTGTTTTCACACAAATGAACCCAGAATGATGTGAAATTGTGCTTCGTGTTACATAATTCTGGGTGCCATTTAAAAACCATAAGTGCTAATGACTCCATTCCTTTTAGTGATAATGGGGGCTGTTAATTGGAGTAATCTAAAACAAACCTGACCTCTCTAGGATATTCAGAAGCCAAGTTATAAGCCCACAAAGGTGTAACTGGACTACTTCTTTAAAGTGACACCAGGCCCGGTGACCTTTGAGACATGGTTTGACCCCCTATAGGAATGTGCGATCATCATGAAACGTTCAGATTACTTACAACTCAATAGATTCTACCTTCTTGTAACGTTTCAGCCTGATTGGACCTTGTTTTCACACAAATGAACCCAGAATGATGTGAGATTGTGCTTCGTGTTACATAATTCTGGGTGCCATTTAAAAACCATAAGTGCTAATGACTCCATTCCTTTTAGTGGTAATGGGGGCTGTTAATTGGAGTACTCTAAAACAAACCTGACCTCTCTAGGATAATCAGAAGCCAAGTTATAAGCCCTAAAAAGGTGTAACTGGACTACTTCTTTAAAGTGACACCAGGCCCGGTGACCTTTGGGACATGGTTTGACCCCCTATAGGAATGTGCGATCATCATGAAACGTTCAGATCACTTACAACTCAATAGATTCTACCTTCTTGTAACGTTTCAGCCTGATTGGACCTTGTTTTCACACAAATGAACCCAGAATGATGTGAGATTGTGCTTCGTGTTACATAATTCTGGGTGCCATTTAAAAACCATAAGTGCTAATGACTCTATTCCTTTTAGTGGTAATGGGGGCTGTTAATTGGAGTACTCTAAAACAAACCTGACCTCTCTAGGATATTCAGAAGCCAAGTTATAAGCCCAAAAAAGGTGTAACTGGACTACTTCTTTAAAGTGACACCAGGCCCGGTGACCTTTGGGACATGGTTTGACCCCCTATAGGAATGTGCGATCATCATGAAACGTTCAGATCACTTACAACTCAATAGATTCTACCTTCTTGTAACGTTTCAGCCTGATTGGACCTTGTTTTCACACAAATGGACCCACAATGATGTGAAATTGTGCTTCGTGCAACATAATTCTGGGTGCCATTTACAAACTATAAGTGCTAATGACTCCATTCCTTTTTGTGGATGTAGGGGCTGTTGGTTGGAGTACATTAAAACAAACCTTATCTCTCTAGGACATTCAGAAGCCAAGTTATAAGCCCACAGAGAGACATAATAAGATACCTTTCGTCAAACATTTTGACAGGTCTATTGTTCTTTGACCTTTTTGACCTTTCAGTCCTATTGTTCATTTTGACCCTTGACCTTGCCCCCCTTTCCTATCATTAATCAAATGGACAGGTGTATTGTTCAATCTTTGCCCCCCCTTCCCTATCATTAATCAAATGGACATATGTATTGTTGATCGTCCAGATGGCTTAGACCCCCCACGCCGCATCATCAATGGCGTATTGTTGAGCGTCCAGATGTCCATGATCCCCCACGTCATAGGCTAATGTGTGTAATGGCGCGTGAAGTTTCTTATTGTGTTACCCCAGTGGTTCCCACAGCCCCCTCCCTTCTGAGTGTAATCCTATAGTGGATAACTCTTTAAAAGCTCAGATCTGTCCGAATGCTGAAAAGCCGAGCACTAAGAAAAAATGATGAACCACGAGGAGATGCATGAAGCACCAAGCCACGAGGAAGAGGAATGTCTTACCTCTCAGATATGTTCATCACCTAAATTCAATACACAGAAAGTTTTGTCATCTAAATTGTACTGCAAATGCAGAAAAGCAAGAAAAAGAAGGCCAGCCTCACCAGTGAGCAGAACCACATCAGTCTGACGCTGCAGCCATTATAATGCATTTACCAGCCCTTACTGGCACACCATATCAGTCTAAACTCATGGACTTTTTATATCAAACATGACATGGCTCACTGACAGTGGATGAGTGCGGCCTAACTGTTGTGAATGACAGCCCCACACGCTGGTCAAGTACTTATGAAATGGTTGCAGGTCTCCTCAAAGTTAAAGAATCTGACTGTAGAATGGGGTGGGTCTGCTTGCTTGCTCTCGAGACTCAGCCATCTGGCAGATGTTCACAAAGTGCTTTTCTCCCAAATATTAGATATTTGGATTTTGTATGTTCAGTCTTAAACTTTGTGTTTAAATGTGTAAATATTTACATGCAGCTCACTGACACTTTTTGACCAGAACTAAAACTATTGTGTAAAACAGGTTTCTCTCTGTCCAGCAGCACATCAAATAATGGATGAATCATCAGAGGCTGTAAGCACACACACACACACACACACACACACACACACACACACACACACACACACACACACACACACACACACACACGCACACACGCACACACGCATTTAAAGCACTTTCCCCTTTCAGAAAATGTCTGACTCTCTCTAAGACAAGTAAAGAATTTAGGTTACCAACTCTAAACACCATTCATACATTTCTCTCACTTCACAAAAGCAATGGTTTACCATCCTAAACCATTTATGGTTCTATTGTAAAGCACCCTGCATACTCAAGCCTATAAGAATAAAAGTTGATCCTTACCTCAGCGTGACGCTTTTAGTCGACAACTCACAAAGCAAATGACTCTGTATTGTTCTGCAGGTGGGTTTGTTTGAAAGAGTGCCTGGAAGTTGGTCAACAAAGATATGTTGAGCTTTCTTAAAGTTCATTCTAACCAAGCTGGCACGGCCAGCGACTTCTGACAAAGCAATTGACTTCCTTTTTTTTGCAGGTGGCGGGAAAGTTTTAAAACAAAGAACTGGCTGAACCAAGTCGTCACGGAAACAACACGCAAAAGCAAATTACTTACTTTTTTGCAGGTGGGCTGAATTGAAAGAGTGGCGGGAAAGTTGGTGAACAAAGATCTGGTTCATCTATCTTAGAGCTCATTCTAACCAAGTCGGCATGGAAACAATTCACAAAAGCAAATGACATGCTATTGTTTCAAAGAGCTATTTAGGTGAACAGCATCTTTGGTTCGTCATCATCAGCAGTGAAAGCTTAACCATCGCCTCCTGCCTTTAGTGTCACATTTTGTGACTTTTTGTTTTCACAGTCACACACACACACACACACACACACACACACACACACACACACACACACACACACACACACACACACACACACACACACACACACACACTCACACACACACACACACACACACACACACTCCGATCTAGCCCGTCACATCAATCTCAATGGCAGGTGGCAAGTGGGACTGTCTGAAATCACTTACGTGCACTCGTGGTTTAATTTACCGAACGATCGTGCGTTTGTTGAATGGCGACGAGTGAAATAACCTAAGAAAATCAACAGAGCTCCGATTACTCCCGGATATTATAACGCTATCCAAACACTTAGAATGGAATGTGAGACTGCTATGAGAAAGATTGATCCTGATTTCTATCTCATTCACAGATTCCCCGACCCCATTCTCAAATATCAGATCGGCGATGAAATAGAATTTAGATTTTTAGCGCCTCTGGCCTATCTGTTAGGTTTCAACGCGGGTGAGTGGTTGACGCCTGAAGGTACTTCAGGCCTCGATGAACCGATCAAATCGGCGCCTCACCCACCCGATTTAACAGGCGGTCTATATCAATTTTACTGCTACACGGATGTCGTGACCGAGCAGTTGGTCGGCGACGTCTTTGCGCTTTTATTACGTACGGTGAAAGTTGAAGGGACCTTCGGTCACACGGTCACTCATGTGTTTAATCCTGTGGATTACATCAGCGTTTCTACGAATCTTATAGAAAGCATTCATATCGAAATAAAATCTGATCAGAATGAGCCGATTCATTTCTTATATGGAAAAACAACGGTGAGGCTTCATTTCAGGCCCGCACATCAGAGAAATACAATAATAAAACGCTTGTGAAACAGGGTGAGAGAGTCAGTTATGCTCGTACGTCTTGCAGACATGATTTATCACCTGCAGAGAAACGATCCCAACCGTTTAATCAATTATTACGTCACTCAGGCCGGTCATGGTTTACCAGGTTTTAGCGGTGTTCCTTATATGTACGGACGTGGCTTTGGATCGATATTTTCAAGACTGTTTCGATTCATATCACCTTTTGTTAAAAAAGGATTTGCTCTGGCTAAACCGCATCTCAAAAAGGCCGCTACAGGAATCGTGTCAGATGTGTTGACGAGAGCCGTCAGTAAAATCAATGACCCTAATGCCCAAGAGGGGTCAGGCCTCATGGTTCTGTCGAGGCGTGTTCGCAAAAGACCCCCCGGCAGGCGTTTAAAGACATCTACATCACGAAGCGACCGACGCATCAAAGCTCCAGTTACAAAACGCAAGCAAAAGAGGAAGAAGTCTCGTCAGACGGGCTCTGATATTTTTTAATCATGTCACTGCTCCACAGCAAATCGTCAGAATGTACGCTGAGTGAACTGGATCTCTTCACCGTACCCATGACGCAGTTGTCTATCGAAGATAAGATCTACAGCGACATTTTACCCATAGCGGCCCTGACGGACGGCGGGCCTGTAGAATTTTATGTCCCCGGAGATGGAGAAAAATATTTGGATTTAAACGACACTCTTCTATTTTTGCGGGTGAAAATTACAAAGGATGACGGGAGCCCGCTAGATGATGGTGCTGCCACCGGTCTGATTAATTACCCGATAAACACGATTTTCTCACAATGTGACGTGGTTCTCGGCGATCGTCTGATTTCACAGTCCAGCGCCACGCACCCCTACAGAGCGATCATCGAAACCCTGCTGAACTTTTCTGAAGCGAGTTTGAATTCTCAATTCAGCGCGGGATTGTTCTTCAAAGACACCGCAGGTGCACACGATTCCACCGTTGTAATTAACGGACGCAATTTAGGCCTTAATCAACGAGCGACTTTTACAGAAAACTCCAGAGAAGTGGATCTGATAGGACCCCTGCATTCTGATATATTTTTCTGTGAAAGACTTCTTTTAAATTCTGTCGATCTCAAAATTAAACTGACACGCTCGTGTGATGCTTTTTGCCTGATGGGGGCGCGTGATTCCACCTACAAGCTGAAACTGCTGGGTGCATCGCTTTTTGTGAAGAAAGTTAATATTTCACCCGCCGTACGTTTGGGTCACGAGTCTGCTTTACTAAAAGCAAACGCCATGTACCCGCTCTCACGCGTGACCGTCAAAACTTATTCCATTCCACAAAATTCGAGGATATGTAATCTGGAGAACCTCTTTCTCGGCGCCATTCCTAAATATATCGTCTTGGGATTAGTGGATCACGAGGCTTACACAGGACGTAGAGACCTTTCGCCTTTTAATTTTTGCCACATGAATGTGGAATATCTGGCGTTGTCCAGAGACGGAAAACAGATTCCATCGAAAGCCTTTCAACCTACTTTTTACCAGGGAACATCGGTCAGAGAATTTTATAATCTGTTTACAGCCACTTCAAGACAATTGAAAGATTTGCCTCTATCGATTAATAGGTTGGAATATCAACAGGGGTATACACTCTTTGCCTTTAATCTGAACACAGCGGATGACTCGGAGGCGCTTTCAACCGTTTCCACCGGCAACCTGAGGATGGAGATGCGCTTTGGGGAACCTCTGAGAGCCACGGCTACACTCATTGTGTATGCGTGTTACGACTCCATTCTGGAGATAAACTCAAAGAGAGAGGTATTGGTGGATTATTATTAATGGATAATCACGAATTGGACGGCATATTATCGAACCTGCTGGGAGATTATTTTGGTGGCGTGTACGCGTCTGATCAGCTGTCTACCGTCCCAAAAAACATTCGACTACCGGCCTACTTTGTGGTAAACACTCATCCTGTCCATTGTTGGTCTTTCTTCTGTTAGACCAAGCACGGGTACGGAGAAGATGGAGTTAAACACCTTTTGAGTTGGCAGAATGTGGAGACAAATGATCAGAAGTCCAGTCACTGTTTTCACCGCTCATGAGGGGGAGAGTCTTTGCAACATACAGCAGGTCCCGCGACCTGCTCCCGTCAGTTGCTTCGGACAGACTCTCGCTGTTCTGCTGAAACGGCTGATTTTTATTGAAAAGCACAGGAATGTAACATACGCAGTTTGCCATACACACACGTAATTCTGCCATCTGCACCTGTAGACGCACGTCAGCTAATAGCCTTGTTAATGAAAGACCAATTCATCCCAAGGACATGCAACCTTGAGATGACCAGGACACATCCTGCAACATCCTTTGCTAACAAAGACAGTTGTTCTTGTATTGAGGAACTGAAGGAAGGAACACTTTCACTCCCTTTTGGAGTTCCTGCAGCTGTTTAGAGCTCATGCAGGAGAGAAGCACAGAGAGGCCTTTGATATTATAACATGATTCCATAATGAAAAAAGTATCATATAACAATGAATAATAAAAGAGCTTATATGAGAGTTACATATATTTTCAATCCCCCTTTTGAACTCTTTTAAGAGTTCAATAAAGATATAAGAAATCAAAACAATAACACCAAATTCCATCAAAAAGAATCCAATAAGCAAAGTTTTAAAATACAAATACAAACAATCAATCAGATTACAGCTTCTCATATTTCCAGCAGTAAAGTAATACAAAAAACATGATCATATTTTTAACTGAACATGTTACAACATGAATGGATCGCATGCTCACCGTATGAGGGCGAAAAACCCTAATTGTCGTACGTTAATAGGGAAAATTCCCCCATGTCCCCCCATTTTGGGGCGAACGCCTTTTGGCACAGAGTGGGCATGCCTAGGACATCAATGATCAAAAAAATAAAAACAACACAATCAAAAAACTCATAGAAATGAACAGGTGAAGGGATTGTTACATAAATCACTGAACATTCTCACACTCTAACATCATCTTCTTCATCATGAGAGTCATCACTATCATCAGAGGGTTCCCTTCCCAAATAGATGTTAGGATTGGCTAGTAACAAGGGCATCTGGATAATTGGGTCAGCAGGTGGAGGAGAGATGGCAATGGTGATCAATCCTTGTAAAATAAATGAGGGTGTAAAATATAACCCTTGTAGAATGTTCGTATGGTGGTTACTTCTTCCCCCTGTTGAGGTCCCTCCACTGGCTCCAGGCAGCTGCAGGGGGTGATGATGTCACGATTCTCGTCCTGCAGGATGTGGTGGCAGCTTGGCATGCTACCTCGTCCCGCAGAATTGGTACCTTGGCACGCTATTGCAGTCAGCTACTTCTCTTCCTGGTTTTAGTCTGTGATCCTTTTTTTTTTTTTAGTTAGGCAGATGTCAGCTGCTTCTCGTCCTGGTCCTTGGGTACTTTTTCTGGTCAGGCAGATGTCGGCTGCTTCTCTTCCAGGTTAGGCTCCTCCCGTCCAGCTGGACAGCGTGTGACGTCCTCTCCGTGATCCTGTATGGCCCGGTCCACCTTGGTTCCGTCCACTTTCTTTTGGTGACCTTCAGCAGGACCCAGACGACGCCTGGCACCGAAGGCGAAGTATCTTCATGTGTGGTTGTGGTCCAATGAAGGCTTTCTCGGCTTGTGCAGTCCAATTGATCTCGGCAGATAGTTGGTAGGAAGATTCACACTCCGGCCGGACCAGAAGTTCCCCGAACCGATCGCCTAGGGATTAAAGGTTATGCACAAAAATGTCCTAGCTCTTACTGACCCTAGCCTCTGATACCTTCAACATCAGACACATACAGTTACGAACAGCAAGCGCAATTAAAGGTACAGTGACATCACGACATGGACACACACAGACACACAAACACATACACATGCACATACACAGAGAGAGAGGGAGAGAGTAAGAATGTGTGTGGGAGAAAGAAATGAGTGGGATCCACTTTGCCACCAGCATCTCCACCTGTGTCACAGAGAAAAAATTACAAAGAAATTAAAACATAAAGCAAACAACAATAATTCAATGAGTATAAATGATCAAACTAAAATATACAACCATGCATGGGTTTTATAACAGTTCTGGCAACACTGGAGAGGAAGCCTTGTACAATGAATTCTTAAGATGTCCTTCATCAATTAGAGGTTATAGCCAAATTGTTTCAGGATCCTGAAGTTGAATTGGTCAATTTACTCAGAATAGTCCAATGGCTTTGTTGATGTTTCTCAAGGCTCGGCCATGCCCATATAGATAAATAAACAAACAAACAAGACAAACACAGTCAAACACACGGTCCATACACGTCTCTGTGCCCTCACACACCAAGCAAATGTCAGACTGAAGCGAAAGTGTGAAAACACTTAACCTAACGCTAAATCAGTGGAAAGAAAAAAATAAGACCTAAAGCGTGTAATCAAATTAATCCAACAAAACTTCCCATAACTGCCGTTCTAAACTCATGTTGCGGTGTGATCTCTCCAATTAGAAATTAGGACAACCACTTTTACTATCAATTCAACCAAATAGTTTCAGGTTGTCCCTTACCTAAACTACCTGTCTTTCTTACCTTCTTTCTTTCTTTCTTTCTTTTTTAAGAACACTACTCGCACAAGAAATCCTAAGAATTAATTCACTACTTAAGGTTAATTCATAAATAACGAAACTGCAGTTACAGGTTTGTTTGTACATAGTATTGGTAATCAGCAGTTTTTTTCCTTATCTCCACATCTAGAAGTGTGTTTCTATGCTACTTCTCCATCTATAACACAAGTTAGTATCATCCTTAAAGCATCTGAAATTAAGCTGCATTGCTAAATCAATAACGTGATTTGTGCTAAGAAATACTCCCCTATCCTCTTCCTTTTTCCAGTGGCACTGAATGACAGATTTTAGATCAATTTAACGTTTTATTACTATTACGTTTCATTTAATTAATTTTGCTTTTTCTCTCTTATTTTTATCTATTTATTTATTTATGTTATTTACTTATTTATCATGCCATCCTGTGATGATAATCTTAAAGACTTTTTAGCCAATTGTTGTCAAAAAGGCCAATTAAAAATATTATGTTAAAGATTTCACAAGATAAAAATGTGAACATAATTTTTATCGAATGAGGGGTACCATTATTCAATATTTTTGTAACATTATTTTCTAAGTTAGAACTTACAGCTGATAGAAAAATATAGGATCAGCTAGGTTTGGCTAGATCTGTTGGGAAACTCAACGGAGCTGAAACAACACTGTTGTCTCGGATGAGATGTTCCATGAATCATTTAGTCAGCTGAATGCCAAATTATTCATTTAATGTTTATTTTTATGCAATGAATGGAATGGGATGGAACGTTACTATAAACTGTCCGGAAATTTGCGCATGTTTGCTCGAAGGAGAAAACTGTTGAAGCCTAAAGCGTTCTCCTAGACTTATAAATAGACACCGTTTCCTTAACCAATGAAAATAAGTGATAACGCTGATGTATTCCGTTTTGAAAAGAAAATAAGGCTTTACTGCATGTCCGCTGCAGCTGAGAATCCTAAGACAATAAAGATTATATTGACGTCCAATGGTGAGTTGGGCTGAAATCCAGGTTACTAATCCTATTATTTATTTATTTATTGATATTATTATTATCTTTTTTTTTTTTAGGCTAACTTTCTCAGTTAACTATGTTCTACAGTAGTTTAGTAAATTTTCCACAGTTCTGACATTTCATCAATTCAACTGGTTGTTGCCAAAAAGCCTTGTTCATTACCTGACTGCAGCAAGCACTCTTTTACTGGGTGTAACCATAGGAAACAGTCTCTTTTGAGCCTCTCTTTGTAAGTCCAGGATGACCACCGTCATTGATTAAAGTTCACATGTTAGCACACATGCTCCCCCTTTTGTACTTTGTTTCATCAGCAGCAGGGCAAATAAGTTTCTGCCTCTTTGTCCATCTTGTAGTGCTCCCCGTCTTGATGTTATAAGTCACAGCTTTTGGTGAGGGCTTCCAGGTTCTCTTTGTATAGAAGTCAGAGCCAAACATTCTTTGCAGCTGGTTGTGACAGGCCCACCCAGTAAAGTTCATGCCCGCCACAATGCACAGCAAACGTTTTCCTTAAATATGTTGATTGGGTTGAAATGACAGAACTTTCTCTTTTTACAAATCAAAATCAACGATGGTTTCTAATAATTAGTCGACTTTATTGACCCAAAGGTAAATCTAGACTACTTCCTATGCACAATTTGTTCTGAATCATCAAATCAGTTCTACACAGGTTTTAAACATTAGGCACAATCTATCCCAAATGCAAGATCCCTCCTTTCATTTTTTATTTATCTATTTTTATTTTAGGAAAATAACTACCAGTTTTTAACTCAAAACAGCCTGGTACAGTTTCTAGCCAGGTTACAGGAAATAATACTTAGTTTATCTGTTTTTTCATTATTCAGCGTCCCAAAATCCAGCCATTAACGTTAATGGTCCTTAAAGTTGAGGCAAGACAATTATTGGATTTTGTTTTATAGCAAGATTTAACAAATATTTTGTTTCTTGACTGATTATTTGTTAATTTTATGTTTTCATAAAGATGATCCTGAGAAGTTCAGAGATGCTTTTCGCAGCACCCTGTGCTATTTTTAGACTATGGGATTCTTGTGTGTAAAAGTGGGTGGAGTCAGGTCCCCAGGCTGAAACTCCAGTCATTCTCACTAGATCTGTCCGAGAGGAAGGATCTCCTGAATACCCTAACCAGGAGCCTTAAGGTACGTCCAAAACACCGAAAAATATCCTTTCTAAAGTCACAAATTGCTTAAAACTGCATGTTACACAGAAAAACAGAGAGAGCGAGGGAGTCCAGCTGACTCCACGGCCCATAATCAGACAAAATACTTCCTTTATAACCACAACCATGCAACTTTTGTATTTTAAAGGATTTACTTGTCATCAAACTAACGATAAATTCTTTTTCTATTGTTTCCACAGTCTCTTGAACTAAATAACCGTCTAGCAAAAACATGGACCGCACCGTTTCTCAAGCAGCTGCTCCCTCTATTAAAAACTGAGTCATTTCAGGAGAAGATCCAGCGAAAGCAGCATTTACTTCTCATGCAAGAAGACACGCATCCACTCATTCACAAGGCACAGAGACATTCTTTGTTTGTCACAGTCTTTTTTTTAAAGTAAGTCAGTCCGTCACTTATTTATTCTCTCTCTCTCTATATATATATAATATTTTAAGCACAGAATTTATTTAACACTGCACTGGTTATTTTCAGAATTTAATGCTTACTATGCTTTTAAGCAGGCCTTATGTAACATTAGAGCAAATCCAATTGCAATTTTTTTTTTGAGAGCGCTCTGAGGAATAGTTTATATATTTATTTTCTGCAGATCTGTTTTGATTTTACTGTTTAGCAGCTATATGACTTTATGTATATGTATATCCATATATTTCTGAAATAAAGCTGTCATATACAACCTTACTTGCATTTCTTATTGGTTTTTTTTTTTTTTTTTTTTTTTTTATCTCCAGGCCACTTAACCCCCAGATCGGGGTCCCTCACATGCTGCTCCGCACACAAATGATTATCACGCTTGTACACTACATATGTATATATATATGTATACACATATACATACATACACACATGCATACACACATGTTACTTTAAAAACCTTTTATTTATTAACTTATGGTGTTCTGTTCAAAGACTGATCAGAACAGGGTTGCAGAATTTGAATTTTGCGTAGCTCCAAACATTAATTTTAGCACTGCAGTGTAATTTACATATAAGAGTTGCAACTTTTTAAAGTTCTTATTTATCTTATTTATTTATTTTCTGGTACCGCATCAGGCCTTCACACACACCATCCAGCGCTGTACACACACACACACACACACACACGGAGCTCCCAAAACTCTGCTCTGCATTCTGCACTCTCCTAGTGCTGCACTTTCAATCCAGAGCCGTAAGCAGCCTCTTGCTGCGCCTCACACACACAGGCTGAACTCAGCTTACACACACAGTGAAGCTTGTCTACAGCTGTGCCTTTTTCTCTCGATTCTGCAGCCTTCACTTCCCAAATCTTGCCCCAGTTACCTCTACTGTTAACATCTACCCCTTTTTCCTTCATCGCCTTTTCTGCTGACTTTCTCAATAAAACCTTATTTCTCGTGGCTTCAACTGGGCTGCTTGTCATATTTTAAACATTGCTCATTTTATGCAAAAACAGTTACCTTAGAACATTTTTCTCATCTCATACAAAAGGTCCTCGACCTTTAAAATCTAGGGAGCTCTCTTTAGCCTCCCCTGCCCTTAACCCGAACCAGGTCCTCGACCTGTGCTTTAGGGAGCTCTCTTTAGCCTCCCAGGGCCTCAACACAAACCAGGTCCTCGACCTGTGGACTTTTAGGGTTCCCACACCTATGGACTCTTCGCCAAGCTCTTATATAACCTCGTTATATTTCTATTCACTCGTCAGCAAATAGTGTGGTCAGCCACGACCTGGAAAATGGAATTTAGGGCTTCTCTAATAACCCTGGGCCTCCAACCCTTCTTCTGTACTATTTCCTTATCTCATTTATCATTAAACCATTGTAAAATCCTTATCTTATTTCACCATTAAACCATTACAAAAAAAATCTCTTATTTTTCTGCACTTGTCTCCACTTTCTTCTCCAACTATTATTTTAGGACCACAGCTACTATGATTCTGGACACAAAGGCTTTGGATAAATCCAATGAGCAGTTTTTAGAAATAAGGTTCTGCTCACCTTGTTTTCCACCACGGTGTTCTGTGCCAAGATCGTTCACTGGGTCGGTTGGTCAAATTGTCCTCCAAAAACTCCTTTTTCTTCAAAAAGAAAAAATCCTGTTCGTGATGCCAAATTTGTTGGTCTTTCTTCTGTTAGACCAAGCACGGGTACGGAGAAGATGGAGTTAAACACCTTTTGAGTTGGCAGAATGTGGAGACAAATGATCAGAAGTCCAGTCACTGTTTTCACCGCTCATGAGGGGGAGAGTCTTTGCAACATACAGCAGGTCCCGCGACCTGCTCCCGTCAGTTGCTTCGGACAGACTCTCGCCGTTCTGCTGAAACGGCTGATTTTTATTGAAAAGCACAGGAATGTAACATACGCAGTTTGCCATACACACACGTAATTCTGCCATCTGCACCTGTAGACGCACGTCAGCTAATAGCCTTGTTAATGAAAGACCAATTCATCCCAAGGACATGCAACCTTGAGATGACCAGGACACATCCTGCAACATCCTTTGCTAACAAAGACAGTTGTTCTTGTATTGAGGAACTGAAGAAAGGAACACTTTCACTCCCTTTTGGAGTTCCTGCAGCTGTTTAGAGCTCATGCAGGAGAGAAGCACAGAGAGGCCTTTGATATTATAACATGATTCCATAATGAAAAAAGTATCATATAACAATGAATAATAAAAGAGCTTATATGAGAGTTACATATATTTTCACCATTTACCCGGTGAACACTGGTTGGCGCTAGCTGTGGAACAAAATGGCCTCGGGACATTTTTTGACTCTTACGGTCTATCGCCTGAATTTAAATATTACCCTGAAAACATCCTGAATTTTCTAACAGAACGTTGTTCCAGAATACAATATCAGGATCGTCAGCTACAGAGTTTTGCATCCGACCGTTGTGGCCAGCATTGTGTTTTTTTCCTGTGTCATAAGGCTTGTGGACTTTCTCTGAAACAAATTCTGTCTAAATATCATAAAAATGTAGATAAAAATGATGCTATGGTTTATCAATTTGTTAAAAAATTTTCAAATTGAATCAAACGTCATGATGTATACTTCACACAGGTGAATTGTACTCTTGAAATGTTTGAAGAATGTCACGGACTGTGAAATTTGTTTTGAATAAAGTTTTATTGAACAAACAAGAGAGTTAAGGTGTAAAGCTGATACATTTCTTCAAAGTGGGGACATCGCTCCAGCTTGGTGATAAAATGATAGTTCTCCTCGGTTTTTTCTTTTTTTTCTTCAAAACACCGTCTTCAGAATCCGGAAGCACAACCCCTCCGTTCCTGAGTTGCGTAATCTGACGTTTCGCTAGCGGATTGGACACGATAGATAAGGGTACATTTTTTTCTACTAGAGTTTTTAGGAAATGTTGGTCCTTTCTTCTGTTAGACCAAGCACGGGTACGGAGAAGATGGAGTTAAACACCTTTTGAGTTGGTAGAAATGAGGAGACAAATGATCAGAGGAGTCCAGTCACTGTTTCACCGCTCGAGAGGGGGAGAGCCCTTTTGCAGCAGGTCCCGCGACCTGCTCTTGCCAGCTGCTTTGGACAGACTCTCCGCCGTTCTGCTGAAAACGGCTGATTTTTATTGAAGATTACAGGAATGTTACATACGTAGTTTGCCATGTACATACGTCAATGATTATGACAGGTAAAGAATAACAGCCTTGTTAGCAGACAGTTTAATACATCACTAGAACATGCATCTTGAGATTACCAGGAACATCCTGAAACATTCATGACAGGAGAAGATACATTCACTGGTACAGAGAGGAGCTGGAATGTGCTCGCTCCCTACAAGGTTGCAGAACAGAACATGCTGCTGTAAATCTTTGTGTAGAGGCCTTGACCATCTAAGCAAGTGTACATATCATAGAGTAATACAACTGAGCTTTATAAGGTAAATATATAAAAGAAGCTTATAAGGTGGATACGTGAAGCTTATAAGGTAGATACGTATATTTTCAATCCCCCTTTTGAACTCTTTTAAGAGTTCAACAAAGATGTAGGAAATCAAAACAACAACAACACCAAATTTCATCAAAAAGAATATAATAAGCAGAGTTTTAAAACACCAATACAAACAACCAATCAGATTACATTTACTCATATTTCTAGCAGTAAACTGATACAAAAAACATGATCATACTTTCAACTGAACATGTTACAACATGTATGGAGCGCATGCACACCCGTATGAGGGCGAAAAACCCTAATTGTCGTACGTTAATAGGGAAAATTCCCCCATGTCCCCCCATTTTGGGGCGAACGCCTCTTGGCACAGAGTGGGCATGCCTAGGACATCAAAGATCAAAAAATAAAAACAACAAAACAATCAAAAAACTCATAGAAATGAACTGGTGAAGGGATTGTTACATAAATCACTGAACATTCTCACACTCTAACAACATCTTCTTCATCATGAGAGTCATCACTATCATCAGAGGGTTCCCCTCCCAAATAGATGTTAGGATTGGCTAGTAACAAGGGCATCTGGATAATTGGGTCAGCAGGTGGAGGAGAGATGGCAATGGTAATCAATCTCTGGACTAAGTGCCTAAGACAGGGGATACAGCAACAGCCGCAAGTAACAAGAATGGCAGCGAAGACAGACATGGACACCAGGACGGAGGAAACGAGAGATTTGTATTTACCAAATACATCAAGCCAAGAGTCCCACATGGAGGTGTCTACACCAGAGTGGGATTTCATTTTTTCTGTCAAAGAGCGGAGGCCGTCTAAGGCCTTAGTTAAGCTACCGTCCGAGGCCGTATTGTTGGGGATAAAAACACAGCAATCGTGAGAAAACATGGCACACACGCCCCCTTTTTCAGCTAACAGCATGTCTACAGCAATTCTGTTTTGGAAAGCCATCAAGGAAGTAGCCGATAGTTGTTGGTGAACTGCCTCAAGAGCAGTACGAGTGTAATTACTTAAGAGTTGAACATTGAAATGGATGTAGTTAATGCGGTCGACATTTTTATTGGGAGTTATCCAGACAAAAATAGATTCCCATCCGGCGGCTATTTGGTCAACTAATTTGTATTCGTCTGGAACGCCTCTGGGAACGCCAATTGCATCTATATAAGTGGGATTGTGAAATGCAGGTAAAGCTGGTAAAGATCGCTTTCGTCGGGTGCTAGAGTAAGAGCTGGGAATAGGGGCATCATGAAGGGTTACAGGAGTAACAGTGACAGGTAACAGTAAAGTAATAAGGGCACACAAACCTGAAGATTTCCTGGGAAAACCATTATAAAGTTGAGGTGCACCACACCACCACCATAGATTGGCACGCTTTTTGGGTTTGAATTGTGAAGAAACTGACACGGTTGTATTAACGCACCAATATGTGGTGACATTCCCTAGAAAAGGACCGCCTCGTCCAATTAGATGAATACAACTGAAGTTATTAGGGGCCACAATGTTGGAAAAGAAGGGCGTACCAATGTCATCGCCTGGTTTTTGCTTTGGAAAGATTTGTCCAAACTTGGTACAATAGGAATTTAGGGAAGTTCCGTTCATCAAATGAAGGAAACATTCTGGAGGAATCGGAGGTGGTACAATACGGAGAGTAGGACGAGCTGAAAGGCAAACAAGACAATCCTGATCAGAAGCATTAGCTGCTTGTTCAGCCAGGAGTAACCAATTATTAGTGCTAGCGGAAATGCCGGTAACCGTCTGAAATGTCTCATCAACCGAAGGGTTTTTAGTCTCAATAGTTATCGCTGGAGAGGGTTTATTCACTTCAACAATGTCAAGTACCACAGGAGAGGGGGGAGATTTACTTAGCCAGACAATATCAAAGACGGTAGAGGTAGGTGAAGTAATATTACGGACACAGAGGTGCACTGTCCAGTAGTAGCTCCCACTAATCCAAGGAGCAAGTACAAATAGGGTACATCCAAGGGAGTTTATTGGACTAATTATGAAAGTCAAAGGGCCTGTTTTAGATCCGCCTTGTTTTATCAATTTGATTCTGGTACGCCAAGTTGTAGCTACTCCTTTGGAGTAGGATGACCAATCATCGCCTGTTTCAGCAACAAGACTGCTCCACTTCCATTGAGAGTAAGATCCCCACGTTAAGTACCAAACATGCTCTTTCAGATCAGATGGCGTGTAGCGACCATGTGCAGGGTTCGAGGGCAAAATGTCGTAGGGGAGTGTAACCGTGGTGGCTGTGGATAATGGGATACACAGAGTGATTGCTTGGGTTAAATAGAGAAAATCAGAGTTACAAGGAGGTGAGGGGGATGGAAGAGGTAGGGATCGCTTGTGCCGGTCAATAGGTGGTGGAGGATGGGCCGTTGGTGTTAGCGGGGTAGGCTTAGGGGATGAGGGTGGCAAGAGTGATAAGGGGAGATCATTGCAGAGGAACAAAATAGCCAATGGGATACATAGCAGGATAACAGTGAGAAGTAGGATCAGGAGACGCTGTCTGCATGTGAGGATGGGAGGGAATGGCCAGGACATAATTAGGCTTATTCAGGAGTTAATTTAAGAAATTGTAAGGGTTATAGCTGCTGTAATCAGTGCCAGAGAACGCACTATATGCTAAAATTGCTATTGTTACCAAATCTTCTAGGTCAGTGAAATCGCGAAAGTATCTGTCGTTCCACAACCCCAACCTGCTGTCCCTGTATGCCAACCGGTTTAGTTAACTTGGATACCAGACTATTGGAAAGGATTCTCGTTGAATTATATTACCCTCAGAATCTTCTTCCGGCCAGGACAAATGAGTGATCAGAATGTACATTAAGTTTGTAGAAATGCAATGAGCGCAAACATATATCTAATACTAAACAGGTAAATGAGTAATAATAAAAATGAGTAGTGAGTATAAAATATAATCCTTGTAAAATAAATGAGGGTGTGAAATAGAACCCAGATAAAATAAATGGAGGGTGTTAAATATAACCCTTGTAAGATAAATGAGGGTGTTAAATAGAACCCTTGTAGAATGTTCATAGGGTGGTTACTTCTTCCCCCTGTGGAGGTCCCTCCACTGGCTCCAGGCAGCTGCAGGGGGATATGATATCAATATTCTCGTCCCGCAGGATGTGGTGGCAGCTTGGCACGCTACCTCGTCCCGCAGAATTAGTAGCTTGACACGCTACTGTAGTCAGCTACTTCTCTTCCTAGTTTTTTTTTTTTTTTTTAAATCCTTTTTATGGTTAGGCAGATGTCAGCTGCTTCTCGTCCTGGTCCTTAGGTACTTTTCTGGTCAGGCAGATGTCGGCTGCTTCTCTTCCAGGTTAGGCTCCTCCTTCTGTGACAGGTTCTCTTGGACCTCGGTCAGGGTGCGGTGTGGCTCCTCCGCAGCAGCACACTGGGTCCAATGGTACCAGGAGTCTCCTTTGCCGTCCAGCCGGACAGCGTGTGACGTCCTCTCCGTGATCCTGTAGGGTCCGGTCCACCTCGGTTCCGTCCACTTCCTTTTGGTGACTTTCAGCAGGACCCAGTCTGTCCCAGGTTGTGAAGATGGGGCATCTGAGGTGGTACGATCAGCCTTAACCTGTAACGAGAACTGAGAGACAAGACTATGCAACAGATTATAATATGACCTTGAGTCGAGGGAGTCAGTCAAGTCAGCAGTCAGAGGTAGTTTTGTGGTGGGTCCTGGAAACGGCCGTCCAGTCTGTAGTTCAAAGGGAGTGAACCTTGTGGTTTTGTTAACTGAGCTCCGTGTGGACATCAGAGCAAGGGGCAAAGCATCTAACCAAGTTAATTTGGTCTGTGCACAGATTTTAGCCAATTTGACATTTAGCGTTTGATTCATCCTTTCCACCTTTCCCTGGGACTGAGGATGATACACTGAACCAAACTTGTGTTTCAGTCCCAGCATGGTTTCAACCTCTTGTAGATCTTTGTTCTTAAAATGTGTCCCATTATCCGATCTGATTTTTTCCGGGAACCCGTGTTGGGGAATGTAATGATTGATCAGACATTTGATGACTGTTTTGCTGTCTTCTTTTTTCGCAGGCCAAGCCTCCGGCCATCCAGTGTAGGCATCTACACACACTAGGAGATACCTGTAGCCTTTTACCCTGTCAATCATATCTGTGAAATCTATGATTATCTCTTTTCCAGGGCATGTTGGTATTGGAAATTGACCTTGGATTGGTTTCAGGGTAGGTTTAATGCCAAACTGAGTACACTCTGTACAAGTTTTAACCAAATATCTGGCCATGTCTGTTAGGTATGGATGCCACCAGGGGGACAAATTTCTCATCATCTGTGCTACACCAACATGTCCAACACCATGTGCTTCTTCCATTGCTGTTTGCCTGATGCCAGGTGGTAGTATGGGTCTACCATCTGGACTTCTCCAAACATCTGTGTTAGTGGCGCCTCTTGCCAACCACAAAGTTTTTTCCTGTGCTGAAGCTTGATCTTGCATGTCTTTCAGTGTTTCTTTTGTGATGGATATTCTAGGATCAATGCTTTTTTCAACAGTTACTGTTTCAACCACTAGGTTATATACAGGAAGATATTCAGCTGTTATCTTGGCAGCCCTATCTGCCTCCTGATTTCCCTTAGATACAAAGTCAGAGCCCTGACTATGTCCTTTGCATTTTATCACTGCCACTTCTGCTGGAAGGAATAAAGCTTCTGCTAGTTCCCTCATCTCAGACTCATGTCTTATGGGTTTCACCCCAGCAGTCACAAAGCCAGCTCTCAACCACTGTTTCAATTCAACATGCACGGCTCCTACAGCATAAGCTGAGTCACTGTAAATATTTACTTTCTTCCCTGTGCTCATTTTGAGAGCGGCAATAATAGCTAACACTTCTGCTCTCTGTGCTGACTGTTGTCCTTTCAGCTTTTCCGCTCCTGCAGTGAACCACTCGCCTGTAGGGAGTTGCTCTACTACTGCCCATGCAGCTTTTAATCCATCATTGTCATCTCTGTAGCAGCAGCCATCTGTGAACCAGTTCTTATCAGGGTTTTGTAGTGGGATTGCACTTAAATCTGGTCTGACTTTTTCTTCTATTGCTGTTCTTTGTTCGCATGAATGAGGTTCCCCATTACCCATGTGGTCTGCCATGTTTATCCCTTCATGTGTGTAGGTGATGTGTGGGGCCTCTAGGATCTTACTGATTTTTCTTTGTCTTAGTGGGGTCATGGTGAAAGCTTGTGATGTAATGTAAGCCACTACACTGTGTGTTGTTAGTACTTTCAGAGGATAGCCCATTACAATGTGTGCTGTTTTTTGTAAAATTTTTGCAAGGCCTGCTACATGCTGTGTGCAAGGTGGGTGTCTTTTTTCCATGTTGTCTAGCATGACACTTATGTACATCAAGACTTGTCTCTGACCTCCCCCTTTTTTCTGGAACAGAACTCCATTCACATGAGTTTCTGATCCAGAAACATCAAGAAAAAATGTGGATTTGTAGTCTGCAGTAGCTAAATCACTAGCAGTGGAGAGTTGTTGTTTAAGTTTTATGAAAGCTTCTTCTGCTGGAATAGTCCAGTTCAGGTGAGCTGTGAGCTGACGCATCCCAAAAGGTGCAATGAGGGCACGTAGTGGGGCAGTGAGACCAACATAGTTAGGGATGAAGTGTCTACTGTAGCCTGTCAGGCCTAGGAAAGATAACATGTCTTTGACTGTTTCAGGTTTAGAGTGATGGAGAATGGAGTTTCTGTGATCTGGTGACAATGACACACCAACTTGTGAAACCATCCTGCCCAAAAATGACACTTGTTTCCTGGCTATCTGAAGTTTGGACCGGCTGACCTTAAATCCAAGCCTGGCCAAATGAGTTAGTAATGTTTGAGTAGCTTGCAGACAGGAGCCTGCAGAGGGCGCTGACAAGAGCAAATCATCAACATACTGCACTAAAACACAGTCATCAGGTAGGGGGCATGTGTCTAGGAGCTGACGCAAACATTGGTTGAACAAACCAGGTGACAGGGTGAACCCTTGTGGCAAACGCGTGTATCTGAATTGCTGCCCTCTGAATGTGAAAGAGAAAATGTCCCTCAGAGACTCATGAAGTGGGAGACAAAAGAATGCATTTGCTAAATCTATGCAGGAAAACCATGCATGTGAAGGTGGTAAGTTTGTCAGAGCCACATATGGGTTAGGGACGGGAAGTGAGTCTGTGTTAAGTAGGGCGTTTATACGACGCAAGTCATGAACCATTCGATATTTACCAGTATTTTTCTTTTCTACAGGTAAAATCGGAGTGTTCCATTCTGACATGGATGGTTCCAACACCCCTGCCTGCAACAGGCCATTGATGGTGTCTGCTATCCCCTCTTCAGCATATGGTTTGTGTGGGTATTGTGGAACCCACAGGGGAGCATGATCTTTTAGGTGAAAGGTCACAGGTGGGATGGACACCAACCCAACATCAGTGGGGCCTGTTGACCACAGGGAGGTGGGAAGCGAGTCTAACATTGTCAGGGTGATCGGTTCGTTCACGGCCATGAGATCTGCTAATTGTTTCCTGTTGTAAATGTGTTGAATTAGTACAAACCGCAGTGATTTTAAATGTCTGAGTCGAGTCTGAATACGACACTTGTGGAAGAGGAGTTGAACGCCAATCAGTGGTTGCTAGGGAACGTTTAACCATTCCTCCTAGTTCTTTTGCCTGATGGGCTGGATGTAAAGCAAGAGAGACATGAGGTACTGCCTCATCTTCCATCATGTACCATGCCAATTGTTCTTGGGTTAGGTTGGCTGCAGCAGCCACACCTTCTGGTGCAGCATAAATATCTGTTGTTTGTACACACCATTGCTGTCCCTCTAAATGATTTTGGAAGGCTTCTTTGTACCAAACTGAATCATGTCTGTCATAGAATAATGTTAGGTGAGGAGGGTCAGGGGGAGAAACATAAGGATGGACCTGAGTCAGCCAGGGTTTCCACTGCTGGTACAGAGTCATTAAGCCAGGAGTGTCCTTGGTTTCTGTGTCCAACAGAGCCCAATAAATCTCAGCACAGTCTGATATGTCAGGCAGTTTTTGGGCTAAGTACATGCCATCACTGGCTTCTCCGGTGCAGGGCAAAATAGTCCCTTCTGGCAGAGTGACAGTAAGTCCCGTAGGTCCACACAAAATGGTGGCTCCTAGCTTGATGAGGAGATCTCTTCCTAGTAAGTTGACTGGAACTGTTGGTGAACAGACGAAGCTGTGCAGTACTGTCTGGTTTCCCACCGTAGTTGGGAGTGGCAGGGAGAAAGGCAGAGTTTGTTGTTCCCCAGAGAAGGCCGTAACTGAGATAGTGCGCATAGATGTTTTAGAGGGCGGCACAGTTTGTATGGTGGAGCAGGTGGCACCAGTGTCAACCAAAAAAGGTTGATGTTGTCCATCTACAGTTATTGACAGCAGGGGGTCTGCCGTGGCTCCCTGACCGTCGGAGTTTCTCTGTGGGGCGTCCTATTGTCTTGGACCACCCTCCCACTGTTCCCAGCCCATCATTGGCATCTGGGTGTGGGGTCCTGTAGGCCCTCCTCGTCCTGAAAAGGTGCCTCTGCCTCGACCTTCCTTTTGTGGGCTGTATGGCAAAGGGCAGTTCCTGTACCAATGTCCTGGTTGACCACAGTTAAAGCAAATGTCTTGAGCACGTGGTCCCCCTTTGCTGCCCACTGGCCTCCACTGTCCCCTTCCCCTGAAACCGCCTCTGGTTCGACCAGCAAGAGGTGGTCGCTGGGCAGCGTATGGGTTGGGTGTGTTTACATATGGCCCTGAATATTGTGGCTGTGGCTGCCCTGAATATGGTGGCTGCGGCTGCCAAGCTATAGATGAAACCTGATCAGGAAGTGTCTGCTGTGGTGGGGGTGTGGCTGTGGACGCAACCATTTGTTTCTTAACCTTGTCCCCCTTTTCACCTAAAGTCTTTTTTGCGGCTTGTAATTGGACCCTGAGCAATTGTTTCTGTAAATCTTCTAAGTTATCAGAGTCTTTTTCTTCCTTTACCTGCATTTTATTAAGGTTAAAAATAAGATGTTTTTTCCATTTGCTAAAATCACAATCCTGCAAATCAGGGTTGTCTTCCATTTTATGAGTCACCGAATCAGGGACTCCTTTCAGGACTGCATTTTTAAACCACATGCTGCTCGTGCCCCGTTTGGATGGGTGTTGGCCAGTTTGGGCGACCCAGGTGTCAATGGCTTGGTTCAGGTAAATTGAAGGATTTTGTTTAGCATCCCATTTAAATTTGCACATTGAGCTGCTATCTTTTAGTGGAAACATCTTTCTGACTGCTGGGCCTAATTGGGCTATCACTCTACCGAGAGGTACAGAATTAGAATCACGAGTTGTGCCAGCATCCTTTTCTAAGGCCTCCGCCTGTGAGCGTGACGTGCATCTAGTGATTACTGCTCTGAAGTCTCCCAATGCAAGATCCTGTCCAGCAGTGAGGGTGTCAAAGTCTGAGAGCCAAGTGTTTCCACCCTCCTGTATGTCTGGTAATTTATCTATTAAAGCCTGTATGTCCCCAAGGGAATACGGCTGATAGACTTTCTGGGCGTTGGGTTTATTCTGCACCAGGGGTAATTGGTAAGTGGGTGGTCCCATGGACCTAGTGTGTCTTCTTTCTGGCTCTGGGGATGGAGGGTGGGAAAGCAAATCCCCTTCTCCCCCACACTCTTCCTTAGAGGGCGGCTTCTGCCATTCCTCCTCTAGGAGGGATTCATGACTCTGACTGGCTGCTGGAGGGAGATCAGATGATTCATGTCCCACCAGAACCATCTTAACCACTACACTTCTGTTAGGGTCTTCCTGCTCTTCACCCTTTAACTGAGAGGATGCAAAAATTGGTGTTGGCTTTTGTTCAGGTGCTTTAGGCCATACTTGTGGGCAGTTTGCCCAAGGCGCTGGAGGGGGAGCATGGGAGCTCATCCCCGTGCTGTAGTCAGGAGCGACCAGGCCCTGACTGAAGTAGGGAGTAGTGAACTGTTTCTGTGAGTTATCTATTTCCTGACGTTTAGCTCTTAATTCGAACGGCGCAGCTGGGTTGTTCGCAGACGGAATGCTGTTTAATGTTTCATTGCTTCTCAGATAAGGTTTGTGTGTCTCAGGGGCTGTGGGACTGACTTTAACGTCTGATCCTGAGGTCATAGTTACACTTGACCACTCACTCTCATTATCAAGTGGGACTTCAGGCTGAATGTCCAATGTACCGCTTGTAACTTTAATTAATGGATACATTCCAGCTGTCGGAGCAGTAGAAGAGTAAGGAGGTGGAGATTTATGCTCCTTTTTTACGCGCTTCATATTAGGTCTGGCGGTGTTCCATAACATTATCCACTGCATGTATTTACTCACACGAGCTGCCTGCCTGTCAACCTCACTTTTTGCTTTCTTCCTTGTCAACATTCCAGCTTCCCTCAGAGTCTCTGCAGCCTCCTGCCTTTTCTCTCTCGCTTCTGCAGCTTTTACTTCCCAGATCCTGCTCCAATTACCTCTGCTGTTAACATCTACTCCTTTTTCCTTCATCGCCTTTTCTGCTGACTTTCTCAATAAAACCTTATTTCTCGTAGCTTCAACCGGGCTGCTTGTCAAATTTATTACAGTCTCCATACAAGCTAATTGTTCTCCCAGTGTACTCAGAATGTCATCAGGTCCCCATCCATCATCCTCCGTTCCACAATCATGCTCTTTTTCCATCATTCTGTTAGTATGTCTTATGTTGCTGATTTTTGGTGACAATTTGGACTGACGAGGGGTTTAGCCCATAGGGGGCTCTAGCTCACCAGTATTGATTAGTGAGACAGCGCCAATGACCTCTGTGGTATTTCCTTCTTCAACCTGTGTTTCAGGTGAGGAAATCTTGCCTAGAGCATCCACAAGGGCGCGCTGTATTTCTCTCACTTACACATACAATTTGTTAGTACAGTTCATTCATTCGTTACCCGTCTTCACTGCGGAGGGTGTGGTGGTCTCCGCTTATTCAACTAATCCCTATTAGTTGTGATATGAAAAAATCTATGTGTTTTTACACTTATCCTTACTATCTGCGCTGTGAGTGCAGATGATATGTTCGCTAAGCCTAAAGAGACTTATTCACTCTCATTTGGAGTTTATCTGTCTCTTTTATTATGTAATTCAAGTTAATCAGTCAGCTCCATCTGTTTTACCGACAAAGCTGATTGAGACTTGACATTCATACAGCGTGTTTTCTAACTATAACGTGTGTTTTGTGTCAAAGAAATACAGTTTCATATCCACATTGCTTATTTCATGCAGAAACAGCCAAAAACATTGCTCATTTTTACGCAGAAACAGCCAAAAGCACTACTCACTTCACGCAGAAACAGCCAAAAACATAGCACATTTTATGCACAAACGATCAAAAACATTTTTCTCATCTCATACAAAAGGTCCTCGACCTTTAAAATCTAGGGAGCTCTCTTTAGCCTCCCCTGCCCTTAACCCGAATCAGGTCCTCGACCTGTACTTTAGGGAGGTCTCTTTAGCCTCCCAGGGCCTCAACACAAACCAGGTCCTCGACCTGTGGACATTTAGGGTTCCCACACCTATGGACTCTTTCGCCAAGCTCTTATATAACCTCGTTATATTTCTATTCACTCGTCAGCAAATAGTGTGGTCAGCCACGACCTGGAAACGGAACTTTAGGGCTCTTCTAATAACCCTGGGCCACCATCCCTTCTTCTGTACTATTTCCTTATCTCATTTACCATTAAACCATTAGAAAAATCCTCATTTCATTTCACCATTAAACCATTACAAAAAATCTCTTATTCTTCTGCACTTGTCTCCACTTTCTTCTCCAACTATTATTTTAGGACCACAGCTACTATGATTCTGGACACAAAGGCTTTGGATAAATCCAATGAGCAGATTTTAGAAAATAAGGCCTGCTTACCTTAGTTTTTCACCGCGGTGTTTTTGTGCCAAGATCGTTCGCTGGGTCAGCTGGTCGAATCGTCCTCCAAAAACTCCTTTTTCTTCAAAAAGAAAAAATCCTGTTCGTGACGCCAAATTTTGTTGGTCCTTTCTTCTGTTAGACCAAGCACGGGTACGGAGAAGATGGAGTTAAACACCTTTTGAGTTGGTAGAAATGAGGAGACAAATGATCAGAGGAGTCCAGTCACTGTTTCACCGCTCGAGAGGGGGAGAGCCCTTTTGCAGCAGGTCCCGCGACCTGCTCTTGCCAGCTGCTTTGGACAGACTCTCCGCCGTTCTGCTGAAAACGGCTGATTTTTATTGAAGATTACAGGAATGTTACATACATAGTTTGCCATGTACATACGTCAATGATTATGACAGGTAAAGAATAACAGCCTTGTTAGCAGACAGTTTAATACATCACTAGAACATGCATCTTGAGATTACCAGGAACATCCTGATACATTCATGACAGGAGAAGATACATTCACTGGTACAGAGAGGAGCTGGAATGTGCTCGCTCCCTACAAGGTTGCAGAACAGAACATGCTGCTGTAAATCTTTGTGTAGAGGCCTTGACCATCTAAGCAAGTGTACATATCATAGAGTAATACAACTGAGCTTTATAAGGTAAATATATAAAAGAAGCTTATAAGGTGGATACGTGAAGCTTATAAGGTAGATACGTATATTTTCAGAAAGGAGTCCAACCCGTCGGTTCTGATTGTGGATGTTTTTTTAACGGGTTGCTGATGCTTTTAATCAAGTCAAGGATGTGTGATCCTTTCTGCACATCGCCTTTATATTTAAATTCCCCCGTCGGAGTCCAGTTTAATCGTGTCATTTTCAGCAAGTACTCGGCGTTTTTTCTTCCGCGTACAGGAAGATTCTGTAGCGTTTCATTAATGAGTGTGTCAGCTGCTGTTTCTACAGCTGACGTAGACTCAGCCGTCACAGTGGGCGGTTCAGTGGGAGGTGCACTTTCGTGTAAACCACCTCTCAACAACTTTAAATAACGCTGTAGCAACGCATTGTATTTTTTAATTTTCTCATACGGCGTTAATCCCGTCTCCTGCATAATTAATTTCATTTCAGAGTCAAGATTCTCTTCAGCCACGTCCCGTATCGTAGGTTTAACAAGCTGACGTAATTGTTGGGGGGTCACCATAAACATTTTTTGAGAAGCCATCGTTTATTTCCTTATTAACCCACCTATCAGTTCCCCGATCAGAGGCAAAGCGGCAGCTAGTAGTATGGGTAGAAATCCGCCTTTCTGGCCGACTAAAAGCTTCTTTTTTTTAAAAGGCTAGTTTTGTTATGAGTCAACTGTCTGAGCAATTCTTTGCTTCTAGACAACTTTTGAAATTGATGTGGCGACAGACGTATATTTCCTTTGATCACGTTTAAAGCTATCTCACACAAAGCCTTGAGAACGTCCTCGGAGCACCCTTTTAAAAACTCCTGACGTTGGCGAGGCTTCATACGTGACAAAGCACGTAGAATCTTGGCGTTGCGTTTTATCCGGGCTGACATGGCTCTGTTTTAGATAAATACACCGCAGTGAGCTGATCCGGAAGTAAACCCGTACGAAGACGGAAAGATTCTGGCGTTTCCGCTTTTAAATCCACAATTAAATAACCGTACGGTTCTGACGTAGCGTCTTGAAAACTCTCCATGAAATATTTTTTTTGGGTAGGATATATTTGATTTGCTAAAACATTGATTTGCAATTTATCTCGAGGGTTTTTAAACAAAATCAAATAATTAGTGTTTAAGCTGATGGAACGACTATGTTTTCCTTGATGAAAAACATTTTGAGTGATTAAAATGACGCTCATATTTCTGTGATGTCTCAGCTGCGTAAATAATTTTAACACTCCAGTATGGCTGGACGTTTGAGACATCATGTCATCCAAGATCACCAAGTGGTTTTGACCCAATGGAAATAAATCATCATCCTCGAATGAAAGCGGGAGACCTTGAATGAATCTAATACTTTTATTACAAAGATCATCATACATAGGTTGATAAGATGTAAAAAACCACACAATGTTTTTTGGCATTTCAGTTAAACATTGCATACAATTTTCCAAAATACTTTTTACAAAAAAGTTTTTTCCACAGCCTGACGGACCAGCAATTTGTGCACTGAATGGAAATTTCAGTCTAGCGTCAAAATCAGTTTCCATTTTTAATACCCAAATGGTTCTGTACTGCCGTCAGCAAATAACCTCCGCTTATCAAAAATCACACGAAACCTTTTCACAAATGAAACATTCGAGAGAGTGAGGCCTTTTTTATCCCTCTTGACGATCTCCTGCCGAGGTTGCAAAAATCTTCCCCTTTCTCCAGCGACGTACCCCTCAACCAGCAGCGCCAAGCTGTCAAAATTGATGTGATCAGATGAAATGAATGACTGTGTGATACCCTTAGCCTTTATCACCACCTGCTGGCGGTCCCGGGTTTTGTAAGCATACGTTTTAGGACCGGCTGAAACAAATTCCGTAATGGAATCGCCGTGCAGTTCATCGGTTAAATCCCCCAGCAGCGGTCCTGTTGGTAAAACACACTCATTCTCTTTGACAGAATAAATTATAGAATCTGTATCGTAATAAATGACGTGATTTCCCAGTTTGTTCAACGCATTTAATAATTTCAATCTGGCATGAGTTGTGGTGAAAGCGGCTATAAATATGTTGTTGCTTCTGCCAGGAGTCGTTAGGCATTTTTCTGTCAAACTGTGCTGCACCAGAACGGCTCCTGAAGTGACAAAGCTGAAGAATTTAACTTTGTATTTCCCTGAAAACAGAATGTCAAAAAATTCATCAGGTTTTTGAACAAATGTGGTTTGTACAAGATCATCTCTTTGGCCAAACTTTCCCCAGAGTGAATTGAGACATAATTTTGAAATGGCACGCTTAGCAGGATTGTGTTGAATCTTAGACTCATCTAATTGTATCCCCTGATGGAGCTCGTAGTCCTGAATGTATTTTCTTTTCGACTCATCGTCAATCAATCCTTCAGGAAAACCAGACGCTTGTTGTTTTTGCTTCAAAAACGTGTTAATGTAACCTGCAAACACATCTTTACTGCTTTTCTCAAAATCCCAGACTTCAATCATTTTCACCAGACGGTAACCTGACTCCAAAGCGTAATTGAACTCTACACTCACCCAAACGCCCAAACGCGCTGTGTGAACAAGAATCAGATTGATTATTCATTTCAGCACATGTATGACATAGTGTAAAAACAAGTTTACCTTTGGATGTTTTAAAAGGCAGAACAGGGAAAAACAGTTTTCTGGGTGGCAAAACGACAGCTTTAATCAAGCCAAAATAGTGACTTGGATCTCTGAAATTTTTAACATGAATTTTGGGATGGCCTATGGGATAAGTCTGTGTGGCGTTTACATAAGGGTACAGACTCGTAAAATCCACATAGTGGATTTTTTCACCGCTCTGAGCCGAATGCCTCAGCCGAACCGGACAAGTTCTGCCTCCATACAGGGCTTCACGAGGTGAGAGAGGAGCTGGCGGGGGGTCAAATCTTGAGACAAACTGTTTCACGTCCGGATCAGTTTTTACCATCTCCTGCCAATCATGTTCCCAAATGACATTCATTTTTAATCGATGCACAGTTTCCAACGACTGAAGCTTTTCGACGGTTTTGTCATAAATTTCACCAAAAGTGATTTTTCTCAGAGGACATATGGATGACTGTAGGAAACATTTTGGACAGCCGTGGAAAAAACAACCCATAAATTCAAACCCTTGTTCAACGCCTGAAATCACAGCATATCCGTCGAGATAAAAATCTCCCACTTTATACTCCCCCAAAGGCGTTAAAGCGTGTTGAATGTCTACATTTTGACTGCGTGAAACCCATTCCAGCCACACGATGCTTGAACTTGAAAATGGTTTTTGTTGCGCTCGATACCCAAGCGGACAAGGGATGGCCAATGTGTCTGGTTTTAGGAATTTTGATCTAAACACGCGCATGCAAGCTGAAGCGATCGTGACAGATTTCAGCGGGTCGATACCTGTTTCATTAAAAAAACTCCTCTCTGAAAATACCGCATGCTTTACGCAGAATTTCCACATCGTTTCTACAATAAAACACGGCCTCCTTTCTGAAATCAAACAGCTGCTGTTTAGACACATCGGTGTACCATTCTAAAAATATTTTTTTATGCTCCGGAGACATTTGTTCAAACCCATAATGGCTGACATCTGGATAAGGCCCTTTATAATTCAGATGTTCAAGCGATGAAAATCTGTGAGGAAAATAACCTTTAGTTTTATCTGTAAAGCCCATAGCAGCTGGAAGGTTGTCTAATTTCATCATGAGAAAACTTAAGGAATCTATGAATCTCAACCCGAAATCTGGATCGTGAAAACTCAGGATTTTACAGCCTTGCATGAGTATATTTTTGGGAACAATTTTTAATTGACACATAGCTCTCAAAATTATATAAGCATCAAATCCACGCGCATTGTGTGCAACAAATGTATAATTGCTGAATTTAGGACGACGCATCTGCATAATAAAATCTTTAATGCAATCTAAACCAAATTTCTCCCAAACGTCGCCTGAAATTGATTTTGCACAGATTAAAAAAGGTGTATGCACACCGTTCTGATCCGTAAACGCTTCAGTGTCGTAATAAATAACCTTTTCCGTTAAACCGTCATCTTTTTTTTCAAGCTGAATAAAACAGCGATGATCATCCGTGACCACTGACTGTTTGCAAACGATGCATTTGGTCGCTGAGCAAACGTGCTGTGAGCCATTTCCACCCATGGCGATGTAATAAGTTTGTTTACAAATGGTGCATTTTTTAAACATTTCGCAAGGAGAAACTAACCTGTTTGCTTGAGGCCTGAAAACAGGTGTTTTGTGAGTTTGAAAACATATTACATTTTGGCATATTCGATTACAATCAGAACATGTGATGAGAGACGTTTCTGTCCGTTTGCATAAATCGGTATTACACACGCGACAGAACCATTTACAATGATGTCCGTTCATGTTATTATAAGTGGAAAAGCACCATGAAAAAAAATATTTGGCTCCTAAGAAACCTTTAATATTTTTTATGCCGTAATAATGTTGATTCAGTAGCAAAATGAACAACGGATTTGACCGATCGCTAAAATCTGTTTCAAATTTAGAAATGATTCTGTCGGATCTGTAAAAAATGATTATTTTTCTTTGAACAATATTTTCAAATCGAATCACGTCGCTAAATGAAACGGTTGATTGCTCCTGAAGCCCTGCCTGTTGATGAATATTTTTAGCCACATTCAATAATTCTGTATCTCTCGCTGAGGGATTTAACAGTCCAGCTATGCTTAGTGCAAAACACAACGGCTGATTGTCCTCTGGAGGGCAAATGAGATGGTTTCGTTTTTTATTGACTAATTCGTGATCCAGAATGGTTTCGATTTTTCGTTTCCCGCCGCCAGAAGGGTTATTTATCACCTGCAGTCTGAAATTAAATTCGTTGTCGGCCTCTAATGCTTCATTTGATTGGACTAATAGATCCAGTAAATACTGAAGCTGATTTAACATATTTGATCCGTCATAATTAAAATTAACGTGGTGCGTCGTGTGCAAAGTATTAATTTCAAACTGTACTCTATCGTTGGGACGTGCGATCTGGCTTCCTCTTGCAGCAAACCTGCTTAATATTTCCATCAGATTAATATAAAACTCGGCTGGGTCGTTGATTGCTTGAAAAGACACTCTCTCTCTAATTTCACGCTGGTTAAAAGCTGCTTTTACGCTCCCTCCGATCCGCCGTTGTTCTATTTGTCTCAAAATTTCATCTACAGCTTGTGGAGATGGCTCATCTGAATTTGCTAGTATTTGATCGATCTCGTTTACGCGCTGCTGGTGTTCTATTTGTCTCAAAATTTCGTTTATTGCTTCTGATGAAGGCGGATCTGAATTTGCTAGTATTTGATCGACCTCGTTTGAAACGGCTTGGGATGCTAAAATCTCACTATCTGAAGCTAATTCATCTACTTCACTCAGTCCGCTTACATCAAACCAGTCAGTTAACACCAAATTATCAGAATTTAATAGAATTTCTTCGGCCTCCTCCTCTGAAGGATTTTGGCTGGCTAGAATTCTATCTAACAAATCTACGTTTAATTCATCATCTACTTCAAACAAATCTGAAAGGTCATCAGACCAATTTTCACTCATGATACACAAGACATTAAAAACCTACTAAAAATGAAGAAAAAAATCTGCGTCGTCCTTTACAGAGCCAGAACTTGTTGCATCACATCCACCAGGCCGGAGTTCACTTGCAGGAGCAGGTACCCAAGCTTCATCCTGTTTAATCTCTGAAGTGGCGTAAATCTGCCCCGCTTCTTCTTCTTCAACCATTTTTCTGATGAAAAAATAAATAAAAATAAATAAAATGAACGAGCTTTTAATAAATTATATATATATATAAATTTAACTTACTCTGTACAGGTGCAGGAGGTGGGGCGTTCTCTTCCTCTTCATCTGAAAGGATAAAAAAACATCATCTTTTTTACTTCAAAATTTAATATACTTTGCGGAGATTTTTGTGAAACAGCTTACCGGCTGGCTGCTCAGGAGCACGTTCAGCGGTTTCAGAGTCGCTGTCGGATTGTTCTGAAAGAATAAAAATAATGAAAAATATGAACGAACGAATCATCTTTGAAGTAAATAATCACCTTTTTATATATACCTTACCCTGTGCAGGAGAAGGGGGAGGAGGAGGAGGAGGAGGTGGTGTGGGCGGAGATATTGAAGCGGCTGTCGGATGTTGTTCTGAAAGGATAAAAAACAACGGTAAATGTGAACGAGTCATCTTTGACTTATTAATCAGTTGTTTTTTATCGTTACCATCCGTCTGCGCATGAGAAGGGGGTGGAGGTGGTGGGGTGCGTAGGCCGTCGGCCGTTGCTCTGGAGAATAAAAACGATAAATATGAACGACACATCTTTGACTTATTAATCACTATTTTGTAATCACTTACCAGCTTCGAGGATCGTCTGTGGTGTGATGGTCCTGTAACGAACAGCTTTCGCTTGTGATCTGACGGTCTGGCTGGGCTGATTCGAATGTAAGACGGTTCGGCTGGTGGATGGAGGCGTGGTTGGGTAAAAGTTATCACTTCCGGGGTAAGGTTGAACCCCCTCCTTTTCTGTAAAATGAGATATTTCTCAGCTGAAGAAAAGAACGTTACGTATATATTTATAAAATCCACTCACTCAGATTGTCGACCGCACGGTTAATTTTAGACAAATCATCCATGTGAAAAGGTACCGGAGTTTTACAAGTTAATTCCTCAATAGGAATTTCTTCCCACTCGCCGTCCGATATGACAATAGCGTCTGAAAAATAAAGATGTTAAACCAGAAAGAGAAAAAAAAGATTTGCGTCTTAAGTTAAAAACTTACCCGTCATCTTAGCTTGATACACCTCAAATCACGACTCCGAAAATGCGCTTTACATTTTATACCGCTGTTTAAAAAAATCTTGAATAGAAAACGGTTGCGATTGGTCGGAAATTTTTTTTTTTATAAACAATACATAGTCATTTGCTTTGTTGTATAGGTAGACAAATGTCTGAATGGGTGTTTAGAGTTGTGTGTGTGTGTGTGTGTGTGTGTGTGTGTGTGTGCGTGCGTGCGTGCGTGTGTGTGTGTGTGTGTGTGTGTGTGTGTGTGTGTTTAACTCGTATCCATTGCTTCTTCAAAACTCCCCGGAGCAGAAATAAAAAAAACTTTACGATCCAAAAAATAATTCCGGACCGGTTTTGTACCGGACATTTCTTCCTGAAATCGCTTATGAAAAATCTGTTGCGTTGTCAAGCCAATCTCATCATGTCTCAATACGAACGTTGTTTTTAGCAGAGGAAGGCTATATTCAAAACACGTATCCATCGGTTCTTCTTCTTCTTCTTCTTCTTCTTCTTCTTCTTCGCTCATGTTTCCTTAATAATGGATAAAATGTAGCAGCTCCTTCACTCGTGTGTAAATCCGTTTACGACATGCATGTGCCTTAGTTTAACTATTCTGAGAGGTATGACATTAAAGGTTTGACCAGAGGTACGTCTGCTCTGACACTTTACTAATCCACCCCTCCCAAAAAACAAACCTCATAAACAGCTTTTTTATTTATTTCAGCTGTTATAGGTCCTACAAAAAGGATCAAATCTTTTCTCTGAGGCAGGAAGCAATGTGTGTGTGTGTGTGTGTGTGTGTGTGTGTGTGTGTGTGTGTGTGTGTGTGTGTGTGTGTGTGTGTGTGTGTGTGTGTGTGTGTGTGTGAAAACAAAAAGTCACAAAATGTGACACTAAAGGCAGGAGGCGATGGTTAAGCTTTCACTGCTGATGATGACGAACCAAAGATGCTGTTCACCTAAATAGCTCTTTGAAACAATAGCATGTCATTTGCTTTTGTGAATTGTTTCCATGCCGACTTGGTTAGAATGAGCTCTAAGATAGATGAACCAGATCTTTGTTCACCAACTTTCCCGCCACTCTTTCAATTCAGCCCACCTGCAAAAAAGTAAGTAATTTGCTTTTGCGTGTTGTTTCCGTGACGACTTGGTTCAGCCAGTTCTTTGTTTTAAAACTTTCCCGCCACCTGCAAAAAAAAGGAAGTCAATTGCTTTGTCAGAAGTCGCTGGCCGTGCCAGCTTGGTTAGAATGAACTTTAAGAAAGCTCAACAGATCTTTGTTGACCAACTTCCACGCACTCTTTCAAACAAACCCACCTGCAGAACAATACAGAGTAATTTGCTTTGTGAGTTGTCGACTAAAAGCGTCACGCTGAGGTAAGGATCAACTTTTATTCTTATAGGCTTGAGTATGCAGGGTGCTTTACAATAGAACTATAAATGGTTTAGGATGGTAAACCATTGCTTTTGTGAAGTGAGAGAAATGTATGAATGGTGTTTAGAGTTGGTAACCTAAATTCTTTACTTGTCTTAGAGAGTCAGACATTTTCTGAAAGGGGAAAGTGCTTTAAATGCGTGTGTGCGTGTGTGTGTGTGTGTGTGTGTGTGTGTGTGTGTGTGTGTGTGTGTGTGTGTGTGTGTGTGCTTACAGCCTCTGATGATTCATCCATTATTTGATGTGCTGCTGGACAGAGAGAAACCTGTTTTCACAATAGTTTTAGTTCTGGTCAAAAAGTGTCAGTGAGCTGCATGTAAATATTTACACATTTAAACACAAAGTTTAAGACTGAACATACAAAATCCAAATATCTAATATTTGGGAGAAAAGCACTTTGTGAACATCTGCAAGATGGCTGAGTCTCGAGAGCAAGCAAGCAGACCCACCCCATTCTACAGTCAGATTCTTTAACTTTGAGGAGACCTGCAACCATTTCATAAGTACTTGACCAGCGTGTGGGGCCGTCATTCACAACAGTTAGGCCGCACTCATCCACTGTCAGTGAGCCATGTCATGTTTGATATAAAAAGTCCATGAGTTTAGACTGATATGGTGTGCTAGTAAGGGCTGGTAAATGCATTATAATGGCTGCAGCGTCAGACTGATGTGGTTCTGCTCACTGGTGAGGCTGGCCTTCTTTTTCTTGCTTTTCTGCATTTGCAGTACAATTTAGATGACAAAACATTCTGCGTGTTGAATTTAGGTGATGAACATATCTGAGAGGTAAGACATTCCTCTTCCTCGTGGCTTGGTGCTTCATGCATCTCCTCGTGGTTCATCATTTTTTCTTAGAGCTCGGCTTTTCAGCATTCGGACAGATCTGAGCTTTTAAAGAGTTATCCACTATAGGATTACTCTCAGAAGGGAGGGGGCTGTGGGAACCACTGGGGTAACACAATAAGAAACTTCACGCGCCATTACACACATTAGCCTATGACGTGGGGGATCATGGACATCTGGACGCTCAACAAAACGCCATTGATGATGCGGCGTGGGGGGTCTAAGCCACCTGGACGATCAACAATACACATGTCCATTTGATTAATGATAGGGAAGGGGGGGCAAAGATTGAACAATACACCTGTCCATTTGATTAATGATAGGAAAGGGGGGCAAGGTCAAGGGTCAAAATGAACAATAGGACTGAAAGGTCCAAAAGGTCAAAGAACAATAGACCTGTCAAAATGTTTGACGAAAGGTATCTTATCATGTCTCTCTGCCCACAAATGTGTAACTGGACTACTTCTTTAAATTGACACCAGATCCGGTGACCTTTGGGACATGGTTTGACCCCCTTAGGAAAGTACTATCATCATGAATTGTTCAGATCACTTACAACTCAATAGATTCTACCTTCCTGTAACGTTTCAGCCTGATTGGACCTTGTTTTCACACAAATGAACCCAGAATGATGTGAAATTGTGCTTCGTGCAACATAATTCTGGGTGCCATTTAAAAAACATAAGTGATAATGACTCCATTCCTTTTTGGGGTAATGGGGGCTGTTGATTGGAGTACATTAAAACAAACCTGATCTCTGTAGGAAATTCAGAAGCCAAGTTATAATCCCACAAATGTGTAACTGGACTACTTCTTTAAATTGACACCAGATCCGGTGACCTTTGGGACATGGTTTGACCCCCTTAGGAAAGTGCGATCATCTTGAAACGATCAGATCACTTACAACTCAATAGATTCTACCTTCTTGTAATGTTTCAGCCTGATTGGACCTTGTTTTCACACAAATGGACCCAGAATGATGTGAAATTGTGCTTCGTGCAACATAATTCTGGGTGCCATTTACAAACCATAAGTGCTAATGACTCCATTACTTTTTGTGGTTGTAGGGGCTGTTGATTGGAGTACATTAAAACAAACCTTATCTCTCTAGGACATTCAGAAGCCAAGTTATAAGACCACCAATGTGTAACTGGACTACTTCTTTAAATTGACACCAGATCCGGTGACCTTTGGGACATGGTTTGACCCCCTATAGGAATGTGTGATCATCATGAAACGTTCAGATCACTTACAACTCAATAGATTCTACCTTCTTGTAACGTTTCAGCCTGATTGGACCTTGTTTTCACACAAATGGACCGAGAATGATCTGAAATATTGCTTCGTGCAACATAATTCTGGGTGCCATTTAAAAACCATAAGTGATAATGACTCCATTCCTTTTTGTGGTTGTAGGGGCTGTTGATTGGAGTATACTAAAACAAACCTGATCTCTCTAGGACATTCAGAAGCCAAGTTATAAGCCCACAAATGTGTAACTGGACTACTTCTTTAAATTGACACCAGATCCGGTGACCTTTGGGACATGGTTTGACCCCCTTAGGAAAGTGCTATCATCATGAAACGTTCAGATCACTTACAACTCAATAGATTCTACCATCCTGTAACGTTTCAGCCTGATTGGACCTTGTTTTCACACAAATGGACCCAGAATGATGTGAAATTGTGCTTCGTGCAACATAATTCTGGGTGCCATTTAAAAACCATAAGTGCTAATGACTCCATTCGTTTTTGTGGTTGTAGGGGCTGTAGATTGGAGTATACTAAAACAAACCTGATCTCTCTAGGACATTCAGAAGCCAAGTTATAAGCCCACAAATGTGTAACTGGACTACTTCTTTAAATTGACACCAGATCCGGTGACGTTTGGGACATGGTTTGACCCCCTTAGGAAAGTGCTATAATCATGAAATGTTCAGATCACTTACAACTCAATAGATTCTACCTTCCTGTAACGTTTCAGCCTGATTGGACCTTGTTTTCACACAAATGAACCCAGAATGATGTGAAATTGTGCTTCGTGCAACATAATTCTGGGTGCCATTTACAAACCATAAGTGCTAATGACTCCATTCCTTTTTGAGGTTGTAGGGGCTGTTGATTGGAGTACACTAAAACAAACCTGACCTCTCTAGGACAATCAGAAGCCAAGTTATAAGCCCACAAATGTGTAACTGGACTACTTCTTTAAAGTGACACCAGGCCCGGTGACCTTTGGGACATAGTTTTACCCCCTATAGGAATGTGCGATCATCATGAAACGTTCAGATCACTTACAACTCAATAGATTCTACCTTCTTGTAACGTTTCAGCCTGATTGGACCTTGTTTTCACACAAACGAACCCAGAATGATGTGAAATTGTGCTTCGTGCAACATAATTCTGGGTGCCATTTAAAAACCATAAGTGCTAATGACTCCATTCCTTTTAGTGGTAAAGGGGGCTGTTAATTGGAGTACTCTAAAACAAACCTGATCTCTCTAGGACATTCAGAAGCCAAGTTATAAGCCCACAAATGTGTAACTGGACTACTTCTTTAAATTGACACCATATCCGGTGACCTTTGGGACATAGTTTGACCTCCTTAGGAATGTGCTATCAGCATGAAACGTTCAGATCACTTACAACTCAATAGATTCTACCTTCCTGTAACGTTTCAGCCTGATTGGACCTTGTTTTCACACAAATGAACCCAGAATTATGTTAAATTGTGCTTCGTGCAACATAATTCTGGGTGCCATTTACAAACCATAAGTGCTAATGACTCCATTCCTTTTTGGGGTAATGGGGGCTGTTAATTGGAGTACTCTAAAACAAACCTGACCTCTTTAGGATATTCAGAAGCCAAGTTATAAGCCCACAGAGGTGTAACTGGACTACTTCTTTAAAGGAGACATAACATGAAAAACCCTCTTTTTTATCCATTAACACGGTGTGTTTCACCGTTTAAGTGTCTAAGTGAGCAAAAAGGCTTATATTATTCACTGGAGTTGCTATTTAGATATTTAATAATTAAGTTTTGGGCATATTTGTCCACCCGTTCAGTTTTTCAAATTATCTATTACATCAGTAATTTATTTCGTCAGGATAACTACCAAATATGGTAATGGCCCTCGGCTAAACACAGAACAATCCGCCATTTTTTCTTCTCGCTAAGATTTTTTGTAGTCCTATTGGAAAAATGCAGAATGTCTGGTTATTTTAGCCACACACAGCTCAAAACTGTTCCTTGTTTTAAGGAAGGGTGGTGTGGCAGTATTTAAACCCAGGAGCTGATGACACTACTGCTAAAAAAAACACAGAAGAAAAAGTAGTGTGTGTGTGTGTGTGTGTGTGTGTGTGTGTGTGTGTGTGTGTGTGTGTGTGTGTGTGCGTGCGCGCGCGCGTGGTTCGTTCGTGTCTCCAGGCTAGTAAGTACTGAGGGCTTCATCTATCTAAAAGGAGTCATTTCCATCTGAATGTGGTAGCAACGGGACACAGCAGCAGAGCGGTAAGCTTCATATAACTCTAAAATTTTCGACAAACTTTACTTTAGATTTACGGGCATTAGCAGCACTAAAGCGTTAGCATCCGGCTTGCTATCGCTAGCACAGTATGCTAGTAAAGTTAGCACCCAGATTAATGTGGATTTGGCTGATTTTCGTGGAATAAAACGTGATTTCTGATCAACGCCTTATTTTACACCAGATGTACATCCACTGATTGTAGCAGCAGAGAGCCTGTGTGTTATTTTACGTGAGTGTGATGTAATCTTAGCATCCAGTAAATAAAGTCCTATATCAGCTAAAATGCGGCGTGACAAAGTCATTAAAGTGCGTCAACACAGTGGATTTAATAGAGTTTTAAAGAACAATCTCTGAGTGGAGTGAGGTTAGTTTTTTGTCTCACTGCAGATATAAAAACTAACTCTGCATCAGTCACACGCAGCAAAGCTCACCGTCTGTATGAGCGTGAGCGTCGGAAAGCTGATAAAATCGGCTGTAAAATAATTAAAACAAAAGTTAAAATGTTCCTTTGCTTTTTAGAGTCCACATCCAGAACGCTGGAGCCGTGTTTCACTGACAGGCTGTCAGACTAACGCCCTGATGAGCTCAGCTGGGACAAACTGGTCTGATGTTTAGGTAAGTGAAGATCTGCTTCTCCAAGTCCTTGAGATGCTAGTAAAAAATAATTTAGCCAGCTTGCTAATGTTACTTTTCTTCTCCTCTAAGGAACACAGAACGTTCAGATGTTGGAGCTTCATGCCACCTACTGAGGAAGGAGACTCACCAGTAAAGAGACGGTCTGGACCAGACCAAAGTGAGTGATGACACACCTCAGCCACCCTCATCATTAAGAACACCTCACCCCCTGAATCACTCCGTCTGATGACAGCAGAGTGATTGATTTGATGTTTTACTTGTTTAGTCTGTTTAGAAATTATTGAATTACATTATTTTCTGTAAACAACCATCTGATCTGGATGTGTGCAGAATAACTTTCCCCAAGTTCAGCAACAGCTAGCCTATAAAAACAGCTGCAGCATGTAGTAAGTCTGTCTGCTGAAAATATACGTATCCACATTATAAGCTTCTTTTATATATTTACCTTATAAAGCTCATTTGTATTACTCTGTGATATGTACACTTGCTCAGATACTCAAGGCCTCTACACAAAGATTTACAGCAGCATGTTCTGTTCTGCAACCTTGTAGGGAGCGAGTACATTCCAGCTCCTCTCTGTACCAGTGAATGTATCTTCTCCTCAGGATGTTCCTGGTAATCTCAAGCTGCTAACAAGGCTGTTATTCTTTACCTGTCATAATCATTGACGTATGTACATGGCAAACTACGTATGTAACATTACTGTAATCTTCAATAAAAATCAGCCGTTTTCAGCAGAACGGCGGAGAGTCTGTCCAAAGCAGCTGGCAAGAGCAGGTCGCGGGACCTGCTGCAAAAGGGCTCTCCCCCTCTCGAGCGGTGAAACAGTGACTGGACTCCTCTGATCATTTGTCTCCTCATTTCTACCAACTCAAAAGGTGTTTAACTCCATCTTCTCCGTACCCGTGCTTGGTCTAACAGAAGAAAGGGCCAACAAAATTTGGCGTCACGAACAGGATTTTTTCTTTTTGAAGAAAAAGGAGTTTTTGGAGGACGATTCGACCAGCTGACCCAGCGAACAATCTTGGCACAAAAAACACCGCGGTGAAAAACTAAGGTAAGCAGGCCTTATTTTCTAAAATCTGCTCATTGGATTTATCCAAAGCCTTTGTGTCCAGAATCATAGTAGCTGTGGTCCTAAAATAATAGTTGGAGAAGAAAGTGGAGACAAGTGCAGAAGAATAAGAGATTTTTTGTAATGGTTTAATGGTGAAATGAAATGAGGATTTTTCTAATGGTTTAAAGGTAAATGAGATAAGGAAATAGTACAGAAGAAGGGATGGTGGCCAAGGGTTATTAGAAGAGCCCTAAAGTTCCATTTCCAGGTCGTGGCTGACCACACTATTTGCTGACGAGCGAATAGAATATATAAGGAGGTTATATAAGAGCTTGGCGAAAGAGTCCATAGGTGTGGGAACCCTAAAAGTCCACAGGTCGAGGACCTGGTTTGTGTTGAGGCCCTGGGAGGCTAAAGAGAGCTCCCTAAAGTACAGGTCGAGGACCTGGTTCGGGTTAAGGGCAGGGGAGGCTAAAGAGAGCTCCCTAGATTTTAAAGGTCAAGGACCTTTTGTATGAGATGAGAAAAATGTTCTAAGGTAACTGTTTTTGCATAAAATAAGCAATGTTTTAAATATGACAAGCAGCCCAGTTGAAGCCATGAGAAATAAGGTTTTATTGAGAAAGTCAGCAGAAAAGGCGATGAAGGAAAAGGGGTAGATGTTAACAGTAGAGGTAACTGGAGCAAGATTTGGGAAGTGAAGGCTGCAGAATCGAGAGAAAAAGGCACAGCTGTAGACAAGCTTCACTGTGTGTGTAAGCTGAGTTCAGCCTGTGTGTGTGAGGCGCAGCAAGAGGCTGCTTACGGCTCTGGATTGAAAGTGCAGCACTAGGAGAGTGCAGAATGCAGAGCAGAGTTTTGGGAGCTCTGTGTGTGTGTGTGTGTGTGTGTGTGTGTACAGCGCTGGATGGTGTGTGTGAAGGCCTGATGCGGTACCAGAAAATAAATAAATAAGATAAATAAGAGCTTTAAAAAGTTGCAACTCTTATATGTAAATTACACTGCAGTGCTAAAATTAATGTTTGGAGCTACGCAAAATTCAAATTCTGCAACCCTGTTCTGATCAGTCTTTGAACAGAACACCATAAGTTAATAAATAAAAGGTTTTTAAAGTAGCATATGTGTATGTATGTGTGTATGTATGTATATGTGTATACATATATATACATATGTAGTGTACAAGCGTGATAATCATTTGTGTGCGGAGCAGCATGTGAGGGACCCCGATCTGGGGGTTAAGTGGCCTGGAGATAAAAAAAAAAAAAAAAAAAAAAAAAAAACCCAATAAGAAATGCAAGTAAGGTTGTATATGACAGCTTTATTTCAGAAATATATGGATATACATATACATAAAGTCAGGTAGCTGCTAAACAGTAAAATCAAAACAGATCTGCAGAAAATAAATATATAAACTATTCCTCAGAGCGCTCTCAAAAAAATTGCAATTGGATTTGCTCTAATGTTACATAAGGCCTGCTTAAAAGCATAGTAAGCATTAAATTCTGAAAATAACCAGTGCAGTGTTAAATAAATTCTGTGCTTAAAATATTATATATATATATAGAGAGAGAGAATAAATAAGTGACGGTCTGACTTACTTTAAAAAAAAGACTGTGACAAACAAAAAATGTCTCTGTGCCTTGTGAATGAGTGAATGCGTGTCTTCTTGCATGAGAAGTAAATGCTGCTTTCGCTGGATCTTCTCCTGAAATGACTCAGTTTTTAATAGAGGGAGCAGCTGCTTGAGAAACGGTGCGGTCCATGTTTTTGCTAGACGGTTATTTAGTTCAAGAGACTGTGGAAACAATAGAAAAAGAATTTATCGTTAGTGTGATGACAAGTAAATCCTTTAAAATACAAAAGTTGCATGGTTGTGGTTATAAGGAAGTATTTTGTCTGATTATGGGCCGTGGAGTCAGCTGGACTCCCTCGCTCTCACTGTTTTTCTGTGTAACATGCAGTTTTAAGCAATTTATGACTTTAGAAAGGATATTTTTCGGTGTTTTGGACGTACCTTAAGGCTCCTGGTTAGGGTATTCAGGAGATCCTTCCTCTCGGACAGATCTAGTGAGAATGACTGGAGTTTCAGCCTGGGGACCTGACTCCACCCACTTTTACACACAAGAATCCCATAGTCTAAAAATAGCACAGGGTGCTGCGAAAAGCAGCTCTGAACTTCTCAGGATCATCTTTATGAAAACCATAAAATTAACAAATAATCAGTCAAGAAATAAAATATTTGTTAAATCTTGCTATAAAACAAAATCCAATAATTGTCTTGCCTCAACTTTAAGAACCATTAACGTTAATGGCTGGATTTTGGGACGCTGAATAATGAAAAAACAGATAAACTAAGTATTATTTCCTGTAACCTGGCTATAAACTGTACCAGGCTGTTTTGAGTTAAAAACTGGTAGTTATTTTCCTAAAATAAAAATAGATAAATAAAAAATGAAAGGAGGGATCTTGCATTTGGGATAGATTGTGCCTAACGTTTAAAACCTGTGTAGAACTGATTTGATGATTCAGAACAAATTGTGCATAGGAAGTAGTCTAGATTTACCTTTGGGTCAATAAAGTCGACTAATTATTAGAAACCATCGTTGATTTTGATTTGTAAAAAGAGAAAGTTCTGTCATTTCAATCCAATCAACATAATTAAGGAAAACTTTTGCTGTGCATTGTGGTGGGCATGAACTTTACTGGGTGGGCCTGTCACAACCAGCTGCAAAGAATGTTTGGGTCTGACTTCTATACAAAGAGAACCTGGAAGCCCTCACCAAAAGCTGTGACTTATAACATCAAGACGGGGAGCACTACAAGATGGACAAAGAGGCAGAAACTTATTTGCCCTGCTGCTGATGAAACAAAGTACAAAAGGGGGAGCATGTGTGCTAACATGTGAACTTTAATCAATGACGGTGGTCATCCTGGACTTACAAAGAGAGGCTCAAAAGAGACTGTTTCCTATGGTTACACCCAGTAAAAGAGTGCTTGCTGCAGTCAGGTAATGAACAAGGCTTTTTGGCAACAACCAGTTGAATTGATGAAATGTCAGAACTGTGGAAAATTTACTAAACTACTGTAGAACATAGTTAACTGAGAAAGTTAGCCTAAAAAAAGATAATAATAATATCAATAAATAAATAAATAATAGGATTAGTAACCTGGATTTCAGCCCAACTCACCATTGGACGTCAATATAATCTTTATTGTCCTAGGATTCTCAGCTGCAGCGGACATGCAGTAAAGCCTTATTTTCTTTTCAAAACGGAATACATCAGCGTCATCACTTATTTTCATTGGTTAAGGAAACGGTGTCTATTTATAAGTCTAGGAGAGCGCTTTAGGCTTCAACAGTTTTCTCCTTCGAGCAAACACGCGCAAATTTCCGGACAGTTTATAGTAACGTTCCATCCCATTCCATTCATTGCATAAAAATAAACATTAAATGAATAATTTGGCATTCAGCTGACTAAATGATTCATGGAACATCTCATCCGAGACAACAGTGTTGTTTCAGCTCCGTTGAGTTTCCCAACAGATCTAGCCAAACCTAGCTGATCCTATATTTTTCTATCAGCTGTAAGTTCTAACGTAGAAAATAATGTTACAAAAATATTGAATAATGGTACCCCTCATTCGATAAAAATTATGTTCACATTTTTATTCTGTGAAATCTTTAACATAATATTTTTAATTGGCCTTTTTGACGACAATTGGCTAAAAAGTCTTTAAGATTATCATCACAGGATGGCATGATAAATAAGTAAATAACATAAATAAATAAATAGACAAAAATAAGAGAGAAAAAGCAAAATTAATTAAATGAAACGTAATAGTAATAAAACGTTAAATTGATCTAAAATCTGTCATTCAGCGCCACTGGAAAAAGGAAGAGGATAGGGGAGTATTTCTTAGCACAAATCACGTTATTGATTTAGCAATGCAGCTTAATTTCAGATGCTTTAAGGATGATACTAACTTGTGTTATAGATGGAGGAGTAGCACAGAAACACTTCTGGATGAGGAGATAAGGAAAAGACTGCTGATTACCAATACTATGCACAAACAAACCTGTAACTGCAGTTTCGTTATTTATGAATTAACCTTAAGTAGTGAATTAATTCTTAGGATTTCTTGTGCGAGTAGTGTTCTTAAAAAAGAAAGAAAGAAAGAAGGAAGGTAAGAAAGACAGGTAGTTTAGGTAAGGGACAACCTGAAACTATTTGGTTGAATTGATAGTAAAAGTGGTTGTCCTAATTTCTAATTGGAGAGATCACACCGCAACATGAGTTTAGAACGGCAGTTATGGGAAGTTTTGTTGGATTAATTTGATTGCACGCTTTAGGTCTTATTTTTTTTTCTTTCCACTGATTTAGCGTTAGGTTAAGTGTTTTCACACTTTCGCTTCAGTCTGACATTTGCTTGGTGTGTGAGGGCACAGAGACGTGTATGGACCGTGTGTTTGACTGTGTTTGTCTTGTTTGTTTGTTTATTTATCTATATGGGCGTGGCTGAGCCTTGAGAAACATCAACAAAGCCATTGGGCTATTCTGAGTAAATTGACCAATTCAAATTCAGGATCCTGAAACAATTTGGCTATAACCTCTAATTGATGAAGGACATCTTAAGAATTCATTGTACAAGGCTTCCTCTCCAGTGTTGCCAGAACTGTTATAAAACCCATGCATGGTTGTATATTTTAGTTTGATCATTTATACTCATTGAATTATTGTTGTTTGCTTTATGTTTTAATTTCTTTGTAATTTTTTCTCTGTGACACAGGTGGAGATGATGGTGGCGAAGTGGATCCCACTCGTTTCTTTCTCCCACACACATTCTTACTCTCTCCCTCTCTCTCTGTGTATGTGCATGTGTATGTGTTTGTGTGTCTGTGTGTGTCCATGTCGTGATGTCACTGTACCTTTAATTGCGCTTGCTGTTCGTAACTGTATGTGTCTGATGTTGAAGGTATCAGAGGCTAGGGTCAGTAAGAGCTAGGACATTTTTGTGCATAACCTTTAATCCCTAGGCGATCGGTTCGGGGAACTTCTGGTCCGGCCGGAGTGTGAATCTTCCTACCAACTATCTGCCGAGATCAATTGGACTGCACAAGCCGAGAAAGCCTTCATTGGACCAAAACCACACATGAAGATACTTCGCCTTCGGTGCCAGGCGTCGTCTGGGTCCTGCTGAAGGTCACCAAAAGAAAGTGGACGGAACCAAGGTGGACCGGGCCATACAGGATCACGGAGAGGACGTCACACGCTGTCCGACAGGACGGGAGGATCCTAACCAGGACGAGAAGCAGCTGATATCTGCCTAACTAAAAAAAAGGATCACAGACTTAAACCAGGAAGAGAAGTAGCTGACTACAGTAGCGTGCCCAGCTACCAATTCTGCGGGACGAGGTAGCATGCCAAGCTGCCACCACATCCTGCAGGACGAGAATCGTGACATCATCACCCCCTGCAGCTGCCTGGAGCCAGTGGAGGGACCTCAACAGGGGGAAGAAGTAACCACCATACGAACATTCTACAAGGGTTATATTTTACACCCTCATTTATTTTACAAGGATTGATCACCATTGCCATCTCTCCTCCACCTGCTGACCCAATTCTCCAGATGCCCTTGTTACTAGCCAATCCTAACATCTATTTGGGAGGGGAACCCTCTGATGATAGTGATGACTCTCATGATGAAGAAGATGATAGAGTGTGAGAATGTTCAGTGATTTATGTAACAATCCCTTCACCTGTTCATTTCTATGAGTTTTTTGATTGTGTTGTTTTTATTTTTTGATCATTGATGACCTAGGCATGCCCACTCTGTGCCAAAAGGCGTTCGCTCCAAAATGGGGGGACATGGGGGAATTTTCCCTATTTGACGTACGATAATTAGGGTTTTTCGCCCTCATACGGTGAGCATGCGATCCATACATGTTGTAACATGTTCAGTTGAGAGTATGATCATGTTTTTTGTATCAGTTTACTGCTAGAAATATGAGTAAATGTAATCTGATTGGTTGTTTGTATTGGTGTTTTAAAACTCTGCTTATTATATTCTTTTTGATGAAATTTGGTGTTGTTGTTGTTTTGATTTCCTACATCTTTGTTGAACTCTTAAAAGAGTTCAAAAGGGGGATTGAAAATATACGTATCCACATTATAAGCTTCTTTTATATATTTACCTTATAAAGCTCATTTGTATTACTCTGTGATATGTACACTTGCTCAGATACTCAAGGCCTCTACACAAAGATTTACAGCAGCATGTTCTGTTCTGCAACCTTGTAGGGAGCGAGTACATTCCAGCTCCTCTCTGTACCAGTGAATGTATCTTCTCCTGTCATGAATGTATCAGGATGTTCCTGGTAATCTCAAGCTGCTAACAAGGCTGTTATTCTTTACCTGTCATAATCATTGACGTATGTACATGGCAAACTACGTATGTAACATTACTGTAATCTTCAATAAAAATCAGCCGTTTTCAGCAGAACGGCGGAGAGTCTGTCCAAAGCAGCTGGCAAGAGCAGGTCGCGGGACCTGCTGCAAAAGGGCTCTCCCCCTCTCGAGCGGTGAAACAGTGACTGGACTCCTCTGATCATTTGTCTCCTCATTTCTACCAACTCAAAAGGTGTTTAACTCCATCTTCTCCGTACCCGTGCTTGGTCTAACAGAAGAAAGGACCAACAAAACTGCACTGCTCTCTAATGAGCTTCCTTTCATAACGAATCATTTGTATAATTTTAGTGTCACTATTTTATTACATTTGTAAGAATATGAAGTCACTGCAGCAAAGTGAACTTGTGAACAAACACAAACGTGACTATAAACATGAAAGCTAAAGAAACAACTTTCCTAAAGCTGCTTGTAAACAAAATATGTCATTAAAGTTATTGTCTATCATTGCAGAATATGGCGATGACATCATGGAACTGGTCTTTGGAAAAGTTTTCCCTGAACCAACTCCGTTTCTAGATGAGGTAGAGAAGATCTGCATCTCACCAACCCTCTGGTCTCAGTATTCAGACAACGGAGGTCTCCCACTGTTGTCCAGGACCAGTTTGAAGCCCACATACTGCCCCTCCCTCATCATCAGGAAACATCAATCCGTATCCTGAGGACAACAGAAGACGGCAGGAGGACAGGAACTCTGAGACCTAGACACCACCAGCCCCGAGACACAAAGCACCTGTGTGCACAACGCCTGTTTAACTGCTAAAGCCTGTTTATTATATTGTTCTACTAGTTTGTTGTGAGGTTAATACTTAGAAAATTTGTATATTAATGTAAACAATTTTAAAAAAAATCACTGATTGTATGTTTTCTTTTAGATGTAATGGTCCAAACTCAGCCTTGTAGACATTTATTGCATCCTGTAGGTAAATACACAGAACAGGCTCAGATCCAGGATGACCCAGCATGCTCTTCTTCCATTCTGGCTGTTAGGGATTTTATCAATAACTCAATGCCTACTGATGTTTCCACCTAACGGTATTTATTTAGAATGAAGGTAAGATTTAACTATATTTGTTAGCAAAGCAGACTGATCTTGGGAATTTCACTGCAGCACTGATGTCCACCTCTCTGTACACATTAGAGAGAATTACCACTTTACAGCTAAACACATTTAATAAAGATATAGGTTACGCATTGCAGACAATAAAAACAAAATTGTAAGCATTAGATTTATAATGATCACATTAAAGAGCATTTGGAGGAATGTTCTTTATTTTTGACTAGAATCTCAAATCTTTAAATTAAAATGTAACTGCTTTTTATCCATTTTCAGCCATTAAGACACCCAATATAAAATAAGACTACTTATAAAATTATTTATAATTATATGTATGTATATATATAGATAGAGATCTTAATAAAATATATTTTTAATGGTGTTTTAATGAGCTGTATCATTTTTTAAAACATTTTTTATAGAAATAAATATGCAAGCAGCATTCCTTGTGTGTGTGTGTATGTGTCTGTGTGCGCGCGCGCGTGCCTGCTCGCTTGTCCTTCCGTCGGCGGTGACGGATGTGTGTGTGTGTGTGTGTGTGTGTCTGTGTGTGAGCGCACGTGCCTGCTCACTTGTCCCTCCGTTGGCCGTGACGGGTGTGTGTGAGTGACTACAGACAAATGCATGAGAGAGTTAGCAGCCATGAAACAGCTTGATGAACTACGCTCCCCACATGTTTTAAAAATGCTAATATGATATGCTAAATCTGCTATGCTATATAATGATTTCTCTATAGAACTACAAAGTCCGACTGGGGGAGGAGAGTACAGGTCTGCACTATGGAGGGGGGCGGAGTTTACAGCTCCTCCTCCAGTTTAAAGAGACAGTACCCAAAAACGGCTCGTTCTCAAGACTCTCCTCAGAAAAGGGGTAGATGAGGGTCTGTAGAGCAACAATAATGAGAAAATCAGACCAAAGAACTGCAGTTCCACTGTATTTAGACCCCAACTGAAGGATTTAGATGTAAAAAGGAATAACTTAAAAGCATGTTATGTCTCCTTTAAAGTGACAGCAGGCCCGGTGACCTTTGGGACATGGTTTGACCCCCTATAGGAATGTGCGATCATCATGAAACATTCAGATCACTTACAACTCAATAGATTCTACCTTCTTGTAACGTTTCAGCCCTATTGGACCTAGTTTTCACACAAATGGACCCAGAATGATGTGAAATTGTGCTTCGTGCAACATAATTCTGGATGCCATTTACAAACCATAAGTGCTAATGACTCCATTTTTGTGGTTGTAGGGGCTGTTGATTGGAGTACACTAAAACAAACCTGACCTCTCTAGGACATTCAGAAGCCAAGTTATAAGCCCACAAATGTTGGTACTGGACTACTTCGTTAAATTGACACCAGATCCGGTGACCTTTGGGACATGGTTTGACCCCCTTAGGAAAGTGCTATCATCATGAAACATTCAGATCACTTACAACTCAATAGATTCTACCTTCCTGTAACGTTTCAGCCTGATTGGACCTTGTTTTCACACAAATGAACCCAGAATGATGTGAAATTGTGCTTCGTGCAACATCATTCTGGGTGCCATTTAAAAACCATAAGTGCTAATGACTCCATTCCTTTTTGGGGTAATGGGGGCTGTTAATCGGAGTACTCTAAAACAAACCTGACCTCTCTAGGATATTCAGAAGCCAAGTTATAAGCCCACAAATGTGTAACTGGACTACTTCTTTAAATTGACACCAGATCCGGTGACCTTTGGGACATGGTTTGACCCCCTTAGGAAAGTGCTATCATAATGAAACGTTCAGATCACTTACAACTCAATAGATTCTACCTTCCTGTAACGTTTCAGCCTGATTGGACCTTGTTTTCACACAAATGAACCCAGAATGATGTGAAATTGTGCTTCGTGCAACATAATTCTGGGTGCCATTTAAAAACCATAAGTGCTAATGACTCCATTCCTTTTTGGGGTAATGGGGGCTGTTAATTGGAGTACTCTAAAACAAACCTGACCTCTTTACGATATTCAGAAGCCAAGTTATAAGCCCACAAATGTGTAACTGGACTACTTCTTTAAAGTGACACCAGGCCCGGTGACCTTTGGGACATTGTTTGACCCCCTATAGGAATGTGCGATCATCATGAAACGTTCAGATCACTTACAACTCAATAGATTCTACCTTCTTGTAACGTTTCAGCCTGATTGGACCTTGTTTTCACACAAATGGACCTAGAATGATGTGAAATTGTGCTTCGTGCAAAATAATTCTGGTTGCCATTGACAAACCATAAGTGCTAATGACTCCATTCATTTTTGTGGTTGTAGGGGCTAATGATTGGAGTACACTAAAACAAACCTGATCTCTCTAGGACATTCAGAAGCCAAGTTACCAGCCCACAAATGTGTAACTGGACTACTTCTTTAAATTGACACCAGATCTGGTGACCTTTGTGACATGGTTTGACCCCCTCAGGAAAGTGCTATCATCATGAAACGTTCAGATCACTTACAACTCAATAGACTCTACCTTCCTGTAACGTTTCAGCCTGATTGGAACTTGTTTTCACACAAATGAACCCAGAATGATGTGAAATTGTGCTTCGTGCAACATAATTCTGGGTGCCATTTAAAAACCATAAGTGCTAATGACTCCATTCCTTTTTGGGGTAATGGGGGCTGTTAATTGGAGTACTCTAAAACAAACCTGACCTCTCTAGGATATTTAGAAGCCAAGTTATAAGCCCACAAATGTGTAACTGGACTACATCTTTAAAGTGACACCAGGCCCGGTGACCTTTGGGACATGGTTTGACCCCCTATAGGAATGTGCGATCATCATGAAACGTTCAGATCACTTACAACTCAATAGATTCTACCTTCTTGTAACGTTTCAGCCTGATTGGACCTTGTTTTCATACAAATGGACCCAGAATGATGTGAAATTGTGCTTCGTGCAACATAATTCTGGGTGCCATTTACAAACCATAAGTGCTAATGACTCCATTCCTTTTTGTGGTTGTAGGGGCTGTTGATTGGAGTACACTAAAACAAACCTGATCTCTCTAGGACATTCAGAAGCCAAGTTAAAAGCCCACAAATGTGTAACTGGACTACTTCTTTAAATTGACACCAGATCCGGTGACCTTTGGGACATGGTTTGACCCCCTTAGGAAAGTCTATCATCATGAAACGTTCAGATCACTTACAACTCAATAGATTCTACCTTCCTGTAATGTTTCAGCCTGATTGGACCTTGTTTTCACACAAATGAACCCGGAATGATGTGTAATTGTGCTTCGTGCAACATAATTCTGGGTGCCATTTAAAAACCATAAGTGCTAATGACTCCATTCCTTTTTGGGGTAATGGGGGCTGTTAATTGGAGTACTCTAAAACAAACCTGACCTCTTTACGATATTCAGAAGCCAAGTTATAAGCCCACAAATGTGTAACTGGACTACTTCTTTAAAGTGACACCAGGCCCGGTGACCTTTGGGACATTGTTTGACCCCCTATAGGAATGTGCGATCATCATGAAACGTTCAGATCACTTACAACTCAATAGATTCTACCTTCTTGTAACGTTTCAGCCTGATTGGACCTTGTTTTCACACAAATGGACCTAGAATGATGTGAAATTGTGCTTCGTGCAAAATAATTCTGGTTGCCATTGACAAACCATAAGTGCTAATGACTCCATTCATTTTTGTGGTTGTAGGGGCTAATGATTGGAGTACACTAAAACAAACCTGATCTCTCTAGGACATTCAGAAGCCAAGTTAAAAGCCCACAAATGTGTAACTGGACTACTTCTTTAAATTGACACCAGATCCGGTGACCTTTGGGACATGGTTTGACCCCCTTAGGAAAGTCTATCATCATGAAACGTTCAGATCACTTACAACTCAATAGATTCTACCTTCCTGTAATGTTTCAGCCTGATTGGACCTTGTTTTCACACAAATGAACCCGGAATGATGTGTAATTGTGCTTCGTGCAACATAATTCTGGGTGCCATTTAAAAACCATAAGTGCTAATGACTCCATTCCTTTTTGGGGTAATGGGGGCTGTTAATTGGAGTACTCTAAAAAAACCTGACCTCTTTAGGATATTCAGAAGCCAAGTTATAAGCCCACAAAGGTGTAACTGGACTACTTCTTTAAAGTGACACCAGGCCCGGTGACCTTTGGGACATGGTTTGACCCCCTATAGGAATGTGCGATCATCATGAAACGTTCAGATCACTTACAACTCAATAGATTCTACCTTCTTGTAACGCTTCAGCCTGATTGGACCTTGTTTTCACACAAATGGACCCAGAGTGATGTGAAATTGTGCTTCGTGCAACACAATTCTGGTTGCCAATTACAAACCATGAGTGCTAATGACTCCATTCCTTTTTGTGGTTGTAGGGGTTGTTGATTGGAGTACACTAAAACAAACCTGATCTCTCTAGGACATTCAGAAGCCAAGTTATAAGCCCACAAATGTGTAACTGGACTACTTCTTTAAATTGACACCATATCCGGTGACCTTTGGGACATGGTTTGACCCCCTATAGGAATGTGCTATCATCATGAAACGTTCAGATCACTTACAACTCAATAGATTCTACCTTCTTGTAACGTTTGAGCCTGATTGGACCTTGTTTTCACACAAATGGACCCAGAATGATGTGAAATTGTGCTTCGTGAAACATAATTCTGGGTGCCATTTACAAACCATAAGTGCTAATGACTCCATTCCTTTTTGGGGTTGTAGGGGCTGTTAATTAGAGTACTCTAAAACAAACCTGACCTCTCTAGGACATTTGGAAGAAAAGTTATAGGCCCACAAAGGTGTAACTGGACTACTTCTTTAAAGTGACGCCAGGCCCGGTGACCTTTGGGACATGGTTTGACCCCCTATAGGAATGTGCTATCATCATGAAACGTTCAGATCACTTACAACTCAATAGATTCTACCTTCCTGTAACGTTTCAGCCTGATTGGACCTTGTTTTCACACAAATGAACCCAGAATGATGTGAAATTGTGCTTCGTGCAACATCATTCTGGGTGCCATTTAAAAACCATAAGTGCTAATGACTCCATTCCTTTTTGGGGTAATGGGGGCTGTTAATCGGAGTACTCTAAAACAAACCTGACCTCTCTAGGATATTCAGAAGCCAAGTTATAAGCCCACAAATGTGTAACTGGACTACTTCTTTAAATTGACACCAGATCCGGTGACCTTTGGGACATGGTTTGACCCCCTTAGGAAAGTGCTATCATAATGAAACGTTCAGATCACTTACAACTCAATAGATTCTACCTTCCTGTAACGTTTCAGCCTGATTGGACCTTGTTTTCACACAAATGAACCCAGAATGATGTGAAATTGTGCTTCGTGCAACATAATTCTGGGTGCCATTTAAAAACCATAAGTGCTAATGACTCCATTCCTTTTTGGGGTAATGGGGGCTGTTAATTGGAGTACTCTAAAACAAACCTGACCTCTTTACGATATTCAGAAGCCAAGTTATAAGCCCACAAATGTGTAACTGGACTACTTCTTTAAAGTGACACCAGGCCCGGTGACCTTTGGGACATTGTTTGACCCCCTATAGGAATGTGCGATCATCATGAAACGTTCAGATCACTTACAACTCAATAGATTCTACCTTCTTGTAACGTTTCAGCCTGATTGGACCTTGTTTTCACACAAATGGACCTAGAGTGATGTGAAATTGTGCTTCGTGCAAAATAATTCTGGTTGCCATTGACAAACCATAAGTGCTAATGACTCCATTCATTTTTGTGGTTGTAGGGGCTAATGATTGGAGTACACTAAAACAAACCTGATCTCTCTAGGACATTCAGAAGCCAAGTTACCAGCCCACAAATGTGTAACTGGACTACTTCTTTAAATTGACACCAGATCTGGTGACCTTTGTGACATGGTTTGACCCCCTCAGGAAAGTGCTATCATCATGAAACGTTCAGATCACTTACAACTCAATAGACTCTACCTTCCTGTAACGTTTCAGCCTGATTGGAACTTGTTTTCACACAAATGAACCCAGAATGATGTGAAATTGTGCTTCGTGCAACATAATTCTGGGTGCCATTTAAAAACCATAAGTGCTAATGACTCCATTCCTTTTTGGGGTAATGGGGGCTGTTAATTGGAGTACTCTAAAACAAACCTGACCTCTCTAGGATATTTAGAAGCCAAGTTATAAGCCCACAAATGTGTAACTGGACTACATCTTTAAAGTGACACCAGGCCCGGTGACCTTTGGGACATGGTTTGACCCCCTATAGGAATGTGCGATCATCATGAAACGTTCAGATCACTTACAACTCAATAGATTCTACCTTCTTGTAACGTTTCAGCCTGATTGGACCTTGTTTTCATACAAATGGACCCAGAATGATGTGAAATTGTGCTTCGTGCAACATAATTCTGGGTGCCATTTACAAACCATAAGTGCTAATGACTCCATTCCTTTTTGTGGTTGTAGGGGCTGTTGAATGGAGTACACTAAAACAAACCTGATCTCTCTAGGACATTCAGAAGCCAAGTTAAAAGCCCACAAATGTGTAACTGGACTACTTCTTTAAATTGACACCAGATCCGGTGACCTTTGGGACATGGTTTGACCCCCTTAGGAAAGTCTATCATCATGAAACGTTCAGATCACTTACAACTCAATAGATTCTACCTTCCTGTAATGTTTCAGCCTGATTGGACCTTGTTTTCACACAAATGAACCCGGAATGATGTGTAATTGTGCTTCGTGCAACATAATTCTGGGTGCCATTTAAAAACCATAAGTGCTAATGACTCCATTCCTTTTTTGGGGTAATGGGGGCTGTTAATTGGAGTACTCTAAAACAAACCTGACCTCTTTACGATATTCAGAAGCCAAGTTATAAGCCCACAAATGTGTAACTGGACTACTTCTTTAAAGTGACACCAGGCCCGGTGACCTTTGGGACATTGTTTGACCCCCTATAGGAATGTGCGATCATCATGAAACGTTCAGATCACTTACAACTCAATAGATTCTACCTTCTTGTAACGTTTCAGCCTGATTGGACCTTGTTTTCACACAAATGGACCTAGAATGATGTGAAATTGTGCTTCGTGCAAAATAATTCTGGTTGCCATTGACAAACCATAAGTGCTAATGACTCCATTCATTTTTGTGGTTGTAGGGGCTAATGATTGGAGTACACTAAAACAAACCTGATCTCTCTAGGACATTCAGAAGCCAAGTTAAAAGCCCACAAATGTGTAACTGGACTACTTCTTTAAATTGACACCAGATCCGGTGACCTTTGGGACATGGTTTGACCCCCTTAGGAAAGTCTATCATCATGAAACGTTCAGATCACTTACAACTCAATAGATTCTACCTTCCTGTAATGTTTCAGCCTGATTGGACCTTGTTTTCACACAAATGAACCCGGAATGATGTGTAATTGTGCTTCGTGCAACATAATTCTGGGTGCCATTTAAAAACCATAAGTGCTAATGACTCCATTCCTTTTTGGGGTAATGGGGGCTGTTAATTGGAGTACTCTAAAAAAACCTGACCTCTTTAGGATATTCAGAAGCCAAGTTATAAGCCCACAAAGGTGTAACTGGACTACTTCTTTAAAGTGACACCAGGCCCGGTGACCTTTGGGACATGGTTTGACCCCCTATAGGAATGTGCGATCATCATGAAACGTTCAGATCACTTACAACTCAATAGATTCTACCTTCTTGTAACGCTTCAGCCTGATTGGACCTTGTTTTCACACAAATGGACCCAGAATGATGTGAAATTGTGCTTCGTGCAACATAATTCTGGTTGCCAATTACAAACCATGAGTGCTAATGACTCCATTCCTTTTTGTGGTTGTAGGGGTTGTTGATTGGAGTACACTAAAACAAACCTGATCTCTCTAGGACATTCAGAAGCCAAGTTATAAGCCCACAAATGTGTAACTGGACTACTTCTTTAAATTGACACCATATCCGGTGACCTTTGGGACATGGTTTGACCCCCTATAGGAATGTGCTATCATCATGAAACGTTCAGATCACTTACAACTCAATAGATTCTACCTTCTTGTAACGTTTGAGCCTGATTGGACCTTGTTTTCACACAAATGGACCCAGAATGATGTGAAATTGTGCTTCGTGAAACATAATTCTGGGTGCCATTTACAAACCATAAGTGCTAATGACTCCATTCCTTTTTGGGGTTGTAGGGGCTGTTAATTAGAGTACTCTAAAACAAACCTGACCTCTCTAGGACATTTGGAAGAAAAGTTATAGGCCCACAAAGGTGTAACTGGACTACTTCTTTAAAGTGACGCCAGGCCCGGTGACCTTTGGGACATGGTTTGACCCCCTATAGGAATGTGCTATCATCATGAAACGTTCAGATCACTTACAACTCAATAGATTCTACCTTCTTGTAATGTTTCAGCCTGATTGGACCTTGTTTTCACACAAATGGACCCAGAATGATGTGAAATTGTGCTTCGTGCAACATAATTCTGGGTGCCATTTACAAACCATAAGTGCTAATGACTCCATTCCTTTTTGTGGTTGTAGGGGCTGTTGATTGGAGTACACTAAAACAAGCCTGACCTCTCTAGGACATTCAGAAGCCAAGTTATAAGCCCACAAATGTGTAACTGGACTAATTCTTTAAATTGACACCAGATCCGGTGACCTTTGGGACATGGTTTGACCCCCTTAGGAAAGTGCTATCATCATGAAATGTTCAGATCACTTACAACTAAATAGATTCTACCTTCCTGTAACGTTTCAGCCTCATTGGACATAGTTTTCACACAAATGAACCCAGAATGATGTGTAATTGTGCTTCGTGCAACATAATTCTGGGTGCCATTTACAAACCATAAGTGCTAATGACTCCATTCCTTTTTGTGGTTGTAGGGGCTGTTGATTGGAGTACACTAAAACAAACCTGATCTCTCTAGGACATTCAGAAGCCAAGTTATAAGCCCACAAATGTGTAACTGGACTACTTCTTTAAATTGACACCAGATCCGGTGACCTTTGGGACATGGTTTGACCCCTTAGGAAAGTGCTATCATAATGAAATGTTCAGATCACTTACAACTCAATAGATTCTACCTTCCTGTAACGTTTCAGCCTGATTGGACCTTGTTTTCACACAAATGAACGCAGAATGATGTGAAATTGTGCTTCGTGCAACATAATTCTGGGTGCCATTTAAAAACCATGAGTGCTAATGACTCCATTCCTTTTTGGGGTAATGGGGGCTGTTAATTGGAGTACTCTAAAACAAACCTGACCTCTTTAGGATATTCAGAAGCCAAGTTATAAGCCCACAAATGTGTAACTGGACTACTTCTTTAAAGTGACACCAGGCCCGGTGACCTTTGGGACATGGTTTGACCCCCTTAGGAAAGTGCTATCATCATGAAACGTTCAGATCACTTACAACTCAATAGTATCTACCTTCTTGTAACGTTTCAGCCTGATTGGACCTTGTTTTCACACAAATGAACCCAGAATGATGTGAAATTGTGCTTCGTGCAACATAATTCTGGTTGCCATTTACAAACCATAAGTGCTAATGACTCCATTCCTTTTTGTGGTTGTAGGGGCTGTTGATTGGAGTACACTAAAACAAGCCTGACCTCTCTAGGACATTCAGAAGCCAAGTTATAAGCCCACAAATGTGTAACTGGACTACTTCTTTAAATTGACACCAGATCCGGTGACCTTTGGGACATGGTTTGACCCCCTTAGGAAAGTGCTATCATCATGAAACGTTCAGATCACTTACAACTCAATAGATTCTACCTTCCTGTAACGTTTCAGCCTGATTGGACCTTGTTTTCACACAAATGAACCCAGAATGATGTGAAATTGTGCTTCGTGCAACATAATTCTGGGTGCCATTTACAAACCATAAGTGCTAATGACTCCATTCCTTTTTGGGGTTGTAGGGGATGTTAATTAGAGTACTCTAAAACAAACCTGACCTCTCTAGGACATTTGGAAGAAAAGTTATAGGCCGACAAAGGTGTAACTGGACTACTTCTTTAAATTGACACCAGATCCGGTGACCTTTGGGACATGGTTTGACCCCCTATAGGAATGTGCGATCATCATGAAACGTTCAGATCACTTACAACTCAATAGATTCTACCTTCCTGTAATGTTTCAGCCTGATTGGACCTTGTTTTCACACAAATGGACCCAGAATGATGTGAAATTGTGCTTCGTGCAACATAATTCTGGGTGCCATTTAGTGCTAATGACTCCATTCCTTTTTGTGGTTGTAGGGGCTGTTGATTGAAGTACACTAAAACAAACCTGATCTCTCTAGGACATTCAGAAGCCAAGTTATAAGCCCACAAATGTGTAACTGGACTACTTCTTTAAAGTGACACCAGGCCCGGTGACCTTTGGGACATGGTTTGACCCCCTATAGGAATGTGCGATCATCATGAAACGTTCAGATCACTTACAACTCAATAGATTCTACCTTCTTGTAACGTTTCAGCCTGATTGGACCTTGTTTTCACACAAATGGACCCAGAATGATGTGAAATTGTGCTTCGTGCAACATAATTCTGGGTGCCATTTACAAACCATAAGTGCTAATGACTCCATTCCTTTTTGTGGTTGTAGGGGCTGTTGATTGGAGTACACTAAAACAAACCTGATCTCTCTAGGACATTCAGAAGCCAAGTTATAAGCCCACAAATGTGTAACTGGACTACTTCTTTAAATTGACACCAGATCCGGTGACCTTTGGGACATGGTTTGACCCCCTATAGGAATGTGCGATCATCATGAAACGTTCAGATCACTTACAACTCAATAGATTCTACCTTCCTGTAATGTTTCAGCCTGATTGGACCTTGTTTTCACACAAATGGACCCAGAATGATGTGAAATTGTGCTTCGTGCAACATAATTCTGGGTGCCATTTAGTGCTAATGACTCCATTCCTTTTTGTGGTTGTAGGGGCTGTTGATTGGCGTACACTAAAACAAACCTGATCTCTCTAGGACATTCAGAAGCCAAGTTATAAGCCCACAAATGTGTAACTGGACTACTTCTTTAAATTCACACCAGATCCGGTGACCTTTGGGACATGGTTTGACCCCTTAGGAAAGTGCTATCATAATGAAATGTTCAGATCACTTACAACTCAATAGATTCTACCTTCCTGTAACGTTTCAGCCTGATTGGACCTTGTTTTCACACAAATGAACCCAGAATGATGTGAAATTGTGCTTCGTGCAACATAATTCTGGGTGCCATTTAAAAACCATAAGTGCTAATGACTCCATTCCTTTTTGGGGTAATGGGGGCTGTTAATTGGAGTACTCTAAAACAAACCGGACCTCTTTAGGATATTCAGAAGCCAAGTTATAAGCCCACAAATGTGTAACTGGACTACTTCTTTAAAGTGACACCAGGCCCGGTGACCTTTGGGACATGGTTTGACCCCCTTAGGAAAGTGCTATCATCATGAAACGTTCAGATCACTTACAACTCAATAGATTCTACCTTCTTGTAACGTTTCAGCCTGATTGGACCTTGTTTTCACACAAATGAACCCAGAATGATGTGAAATTGTGCTTCGTGCAACATAATTCTGGTTGCCATTTACAAACCATAAGTGCTAATGACTCCATTCATTTTTGTGGTTGTAGGGGCTAATGATTGGAGTACACTAAAACAAACCTGATCTCTCTAGGACATTCAGAAGCCAAGTTACCAGCCCACAAATGTGTAACTGGACTACTTCTTTAAATTGACACCAGATCTGGTGACCTTTGTGACATGGTTTGACCCCCTCAGGAAAGTGCTATCATCATGAAACGTTCAGATCACTTACAACTCAATAGACTCTACCTTCCTGTAACGTTTCAGCCTGATTGGAACTTGTTTTCACACAAATGAACCCAGAATGATGTGAAATTGTGCTTCGTGCAACATAATTCTGGGTGCCATTTAAAAACCATAAGTGCTAATGACTCCATTCCTTTTTGGGGTAATGGGGGCTGTTAATTGGAGTACTCTAAAACAAACCTGACCTCTCTAGGATATTTAGAAGCCAAGTTATAAGCCCACAAATGTGTAACTGGACTACATCTTTAAAGTGACACCAGGCCCGGTGACCTTTGGGACATGGTTTGACCCCCTATAGGAATGTGCGATCATCATGAAACTTTCAGATCACTTACAACTCAATAGATTCTACCTTCTTGTAACGTTTCAGCCTGATTGGACCTTGTTTTCATACAAATGGACCCAGAATGATGTGAAATTGTGCTTCGTGCAACATAATTCTGGGTGCCATTTACAAACCATAAGTGCTAATGACTCCATTCCTTTTTGTGGTTGTAGGGGCTGTTGAATGGAGTACACTAAAACAAACCTGATCTCTCTAGGACATTCAGAAGCCAAGTTAAAAGCCCACAAATGTGTAACTGGACTACTTCTTTAAATTGACACCAGATCCGGTGACCTTTGGGACATGGTTTGACCCCCTTAGGAAAGTCTATCATCATGAAACGTTCAGATCACTTACAACTCAATAGATTCTACCTTCCTGTAATGTTTCAGCCTGATTGGACCTTGTTTTCACACAAATGAACCCGGAATGATGTGTAATTGTGCTTCGTGCAACATAATTCTGGGTGCCATTTAAAAACCATAAGTGCTAATGACTCCATTCCTTTTTTGGGGTAATGGGGGCTGTTAATTGGAGTACTCTAAAACAAACCTGACCTCTTTACGATATTCAGAAGCCAAGTTATAAGCCCACAAATGTGTAACTGGACTACTTCTTTAAAGTGACACCAGGCCCGGTGACCTTTGGGACATTGTTTGACCCCCTATAGGAATGTGCGATCATCATGAAACGTTCAGATCACTTACAACTCAATAGATTCTACCTTCTTGTAACGTTTCAGCCTGATTGGACCTTGTTTTCACACAAATGGACCTAGAATGATGTGAAATTGTGCTTCGTGCAAAATAATTCTGGTTGCCATTGACAAACCATAAGTGCTAATGACTCCATTCATTTTTGTGGTTGTAGGGGCTAATGATTGGAGTACACTAAAACAAACCTGATCTCTCTAGGACATTCAGAAGCCAAGTTAAAAGCCCACAAATGTGTAACTGGACTACTTCTTTAAATTGACACCAGATCCGGTGACCTTTGGGACATGGTTTGACCCCCTTAGGAAAGTCTATCATCATGAAACGTTCAGATCACTTACAACTCAATAGATTCTACCTTCCTGTAATGTTTCAGCCTGATTGGACCTTGTTTTCACACAAATGAACCCGGAATGATGTGTAATTGTGCTTCGTGCAACATAATTCTGGGTGCCATTTAAAAACCATAAGTGCTAATGACTCCATTCCTTTTTGGGGTAATGGGGGCTGTTAATTGGAGTACTCTAAAAAAACCTGACCTCTTTAGGATATTCAGAAGCCAAGTTATAAGCCCACAAAGGTGTAACTGGACTACTTCTTTAAAGTGACACCAGGCCCGGTGACCTTTGGGACATGGTTTGACCCCCTATAGGAATGTGCGATCATCATGAAACGTTCAGATCACTTACAACTCAATAGATTCTACCTTCTTGTAACGCTTCAGCCTGATTGGACCTTGTTTTCACACAAATGGACCCAGAATGATGTGAAATTGTGCTTCGTGCAACATAATTCTGGTTGCCAATTACAAACCATGAGTGCTAATGACTCCATTCCTTTTTGTGGTTGTAGGGGTTGTTGATTGGAGTACACTAAAACAAACCTGATCTCTCTAGGACATTCAGAAGCCAAGTTATAAGCCCACAAATGTGTAACTGGACTACTTCTTTAAATTGACACCATATCCGGTGACCTTTGGGACATGGTTTGACCCCCTATAGGAATGTGCTATCATCATGAAACGTTCAGATCACTTACAACTCAATAGATTCTACCTTCTTGTAACGTTTGAGCCTGATTGGACCTTGTTTTCACACAAATGGACCCAGAATGATGTGAAATTGTGCTTCGTGAAACATAATTCTGGGTGCCATTTACAAACCATAAGTGCTAATGACTCCATTCCTTTTTGGGGTTGTAGGGGCTGTTAATTAGAGTACTCTAAAACAAACCTGACCTCTCTAGGACATTTGGAAGAAAAGTTATAGGCCCACAAAGGTGTAACTGGACTACTTCTTTAAAGTGACGCCAGGCCCGGTGACCTTTGGGACATGGTTTGACCCCCTATAGGAATGTGCTATCATCATGAAACGTTCAGATCACTTACAACTCAATAGATTCTACCTTCTTGTAATGTTTCAGCCTGATTGGACCTTGTTTTCACACAAATGGACCCAGAATGATGTGAAATTGTGCTTCGTGCAACATAATTCTGGGTGCCATTTACAAACCATAAGTGCTAATGACTCCATTCCTTTTTGTGGTTGTAGGGGCTGTTGATTGGAGTACACTAAAACAAGCCTGACCTCTCTAGGACATTCAGAAGCCAAGTTATAAGCCCACAAATGTGTAACTGGACTAATTCTTTAAATTGACACCAGATCCGGTGACCTTTGGGACATGGTTTGACCCCCTTAGGAAAGTGCTATCATCATGAAATGTTCAGATCACTTACAACTAAATAGATTCTACCTTCCTGTAACGTTTCAGCCTCATTGGACATAGTTTTCACACAAATGAACCCAGAATGATGTGTAATTGTGCTTCGTGCAACATAATTCTGGGTGCCATTTACAAACCATAAGTGCTAATGACTCCATTCCTTTTTGGGGTAATGGGGGCTGTTAATTGGAGTACTCTAAAACAAACCTGACCTCTTTAGGATATTCAGAAGCCAAGTTATAAGCCCACAAATGTGTAACTGGACTACTTCTTTAAAGTGACACCAGGCCCGGTGACCTTTGGGACATGGTTTGACCCCCTTAGGAAAGTGCTATCATCATGAAACGTTCAGATCACTTACAACTCAATAGTATCTACCTTCTTGTAACGTTTCAGCCTGATTGGACCTTGTTTTCACACAAATGAACCCAGAATGATGTGAAATTGTGCTTCGTGCAACATAATTCTGGTTGCCATTTACAAACCATAAGTGCTAATGACTCCATTCCTTTTTGTGGTTGTAGGGGCTGTTGATTGGAGTACACTAAAACAAGCCTGACCTCTCTAGGACATTCAGAAGCCAAGTTATAAGCCCACAAATGTGTAACTGGACTACTTCTTTAAATTGACACCAGATCCGGTGACCTTTGGGACATGGTTTGACCCCCTTAGGAAAGTGCTATCATCATGAAACGTTCAGATCACTTACAACGCAATAGATTCTACCTTCCTGTAACGTTTCAGCCTGATTGGACCTTGTTTTCACACAAATGAACCCAGAATGATGTGAAATTGTGCTTCGTGCAACATAATTCTGGGTGCCATTTACAAACCATAAGTGCTAATGACTCCATTCCTTTTTGGGGTTGTAGGGGATGTTAATTAGAGTACTCTAAAACAAACCTGACCTCTCTAGGACATTTGGAAGAAAAGTTATAGGCCGACAAAGGTGTAACTGGACTACTTCTTTAAATTGACACCAGATCCGGTGACCTTTGGGACATGGTTTGACCCCCTATAGGAATGTGCGATCATCATGAAACGTTCAGATCACTTACAACTCAATAGATTCTACCTTCCTGTAATGTTTCAGCCTGATTGGACCTTGTTTTCACACAAATGGACCCAGAATGATGTGAAATTGTGCTTCGTGCAACATAATTCTGGGTGCCATTTAGTGCTAATGACTCCATTCCTTTTTGTGGTTGTAGGGGCTGTTGATTGAAGTACACTAAAACAAACCTGATCTCTCTAGGACATTCAGAAGCCAAGTTATAAGCCCACAAATGTGTAACTGGACTACTTCTTTAAAGTGACACCAGGCCCGGTGACCTTTGGGACATGGTTTGACCCCCTATAGGAATGTGCGATCATCATGAAACGTTCAGATCACTTACAACTCAATAGATTCTACCTTCTTGTAACGTTTCAGCCTGATTGGACCTTGTTTTCACACAAATGGACCCAGAATGATGTGAAATTGTGCTTCGTGCAACATAATTCTGGGTGCCATTTACAAACCATAAGTGCTAATGACTCCATTCCTTTTTGTGGTTGTAGGGGCTGTTGATTGGAGTACACTAAAACAAACCTGATCTCTCTAGGACATTCAGAAGCCAAGTTATAAGCCCACAAATGTGTAACTGGACTACTTCTTTAAATTGACACCAGATCCGGTGACCTTTGGGACATGGTTTGACCCCCTATAGGAATGTGCGATCATCATGAAACGTTCAGATCACTTACAACTCAATAGATTCTACCTTCCTGTAATGTTTCAGCCTGATTGGACCTTGTTTTCACACAAATGGACCCAGAATGATGTGAAATTGTGCTTCGTGCAACATAATTCTGGGTGCCATTTAGTGCTAATGACTCCATTCCTTTTTGTGGTTGTAGGGGCTGTTGATTGGCGTACACTAAAACAAACCTGATCTCTCTAGGACATTCAGAAGCCAAGTTATAAGCCCACAAATGTGTAACTGGACTACTTCTTTAAATTCACACCAGATCCGGTGACCTTTGGGACATGGTTTGACCCCTTAGGAAAGTGCTATCATAATGAAATGTTCAGATCACTTACAACTCAATAGATTCTACCTTCCTGTAACGTTTCAGCCTGATTGGACCTTGTTTTCACACAAATGAACCCAGAATGATGTGAAATTGTGCTTCGTGCAACATAATTCTGGGTGCCATTTAAAAACCATAAGTGCTAATGACTCCATTCCTTTTTGGGGTAATGGGGGCTGTTAATTGGAGTACTCTAAAACAAACCGGACCTCTTTAGGATATGCAGAAGCCAAGTTATAAGCCCACAAATGTGTAACTGGACTACTTCTTTAAAGTGACACCAGGCCCGGTGACCTTTGGGACATGGTTTGACCCCCTTAGGAAAGTGCTATCATCATGAAACGTTCAGATCACTTACAACTCAATAGATTCTACCTTCTTGTAACGTTTCAGCCTGATTGGACCTTGTTTTCACACAAATGAACCCAGAATGATGTGAAATTGTGCTTCGTGCAACATAATTCTGGTTGCCATTTACAAACCATAAGTGCTAATGACTCCATTCCTTTTTGTGGTTGTAGGGGCTGTTGATTGGAGTACACTAAAACAAGCCTGACCTCTCTAGGACATTCAGAAGCCACGTTATAAGCCCACAAATGTGTAACTGGACTACTTCTTTAAATTGACACCAGATCCGGTGACCTTTGGGACATGGTTTGACCCCCTTAGGAAAGTGCTATCATCATGAAACGTTCAGATCACTTACAACTCAATAGATTCTACCTTCCTGTAACGTTTCAGCCTGATTGGACCTTGTTTTCACACAAATGAACCCAGAATGATGTGAAATTGTGCTTCGTGCAACATAATTCTGGGTGCCATTTACAAACCATAAGTGCTAATGACTCCATTCCTTTTTGGGGTTGTAGGGGATGTTAATTAGAGTACTCTAAAACAAACCTGACCTCTCTAGGACATTTGGAAGAAAAGTTATAGGCCGACAAAGGTGTAACTGGACTACTTCTTTAAATTGACACCAGATCCGGTGACCTTTGGGACATGGTTTGACCCCCTATAGGAATGTGCGATCATCATGAAACGTTCAGATCACTTACAACTCAATAGATTCTACCTTCCTGTAACGTTTCAGCCTGATTGGACCTTGTTTTCACACAAATGGACCCAGAATGATGTGAAATTGTGCTTCGTGCAACATAATTCTGGGTGCCATTTACAAACCATAAGTGCTAATGACTCCATTCCTTTTTGTGGTTGTAGGGGCTGTTGATTGGAGTACACTAAAACAAACCTGATCTCTCTAGGACATTCAGAAGCCAAGTTATAAGCCCACAAATGTGTAACTGGACTACTTCTTTAAATTGACACCAGATCCGGTGACCTTTGGGACATGGTTTGACCCCCTATAGGAATGTGCGATCATCATGAAACGTTCAGATCACTTACAACTCAATAGATTCTACCTTCCTGTAATGTTTCAGCCTGATTGGACCTTGTTTTCACACAAATGGACCCAGAATGATGTGAAATTGTGCTTCGTGCAACATAATTCTGGGTGCCATTTAGTGCTAATGACTCCATTCCTTTTTGTGGTTGTAGGGGCTGTTGATTGGCGTACACTAAAACAAACCTGATCTCTCTAGGACATTCAGAAGCCAAGTTATAAGCCCACAAATGTGTAACTGGACTACTTCTTTAAATTCACACCAGATCCGGTGACCTTTGGGACATGGTTTGACCCCTTAGGAAAGTGCTATCATAATGAAATGTTCAGATCACTTACAACTCAATAGATTCTACCTTCCTGTAACGTTTCAGCCTGATTGGACCTTGTTTTCACACAAATGAACCCAGAATGATGTGAAATTGTGCTTCGTGCAACATAATTCTGGGTGCCATTTAAAAACCATAAGTGCTAATGACTCCATTCCTTTTTGGGGTAATGGGGGCTGTTAATTGGAGTACTCTAAAACAAACCGGACCTCTTTAGGATATTCAGAAGCCAAGTTATAAGCCCACAAATGTGTAACTGGACTACTTCTTTAAAGTGACACCAGGCCCGGTGACCTTTGGGACATGGTTTGACCCCCTTAGGAAAGTGCTATCATCATGAAACGTTCAGATCACTTACAACTCAATAGATTCTACCTTCTTGTAACGTTTCAGCCTGATTGGACCTTGTTTTCACACAAATGAACCCAGAATGATGTGAAATTGTGCTTCGTGCAACATAATTCTGGTTGCCATTTACAAACCATAAGTGCTAATGACTCCATTCCTTTTTGTGGTTGTAGGGGCTGTTGATTGGAGTACACTAAAACAAGCCTGACCTCTCTAGGACATTCAGAAGCCACGTTATAAGCCCACAAATGTGTAACTGGACTACTTCTTTAAATTGACACCAGATCCGGTGACCTTTGGGACATGGTTTGACCCCCTTAGGAAAGTGCTATCATCATGAAACGTTCAGATCACTTACAACTCAATAGATTCTACCTTCCTGTAACGTTTCAGCCTGATTGGACCTTGTTTTCACACAAATGAACCCAGAATGATGTGAAATTGTGCTTCGTGCAACATAATTCTGGGTGCCATTTACAAACCATAAGTGCTAATGACTCCATTCCTTTTTGGGGTTGTAGGGGATGTTAATTAGAGTACTCTAAAACAAACCTGACCTCTCTAGGACATTTGGAAGAAAAGTTATAGGCCGACAAAGGTGTAACTGGACTACTTCTTTAAATTGACACCAGATCCGGTGACCTTTGGGACATGGTTTGGCCCCCTATAGGAATGTGCGATCATCATGAAACGTTCAGATCACTTACAACTCAATAGATTCTACCTTCCTGTAATGTTTCAGCCTGATTGGACCTTGTTTTCACACAAATGGACCCAGAATGATGTGAAATTGTGCTTCGTGCAACATAATTCTGGGTGCCATTTAGTGCTAATGACTCCATTCCTTTTTGTGGTTGTAGGGGCTGTTGATTGAAGTACACTAAAACAAACCTGATCTCTCTAGGACATTCAGAAGCCAAGTTATAAGCCCACAAATGTGTAACTGGACTACTTCTTTAAAGTGACACCAGGCCCGGTGACCTTTGGGACATGGTTTGACCCCCTATAGGAATGTGCGATCATCATGAAACGTTCAGATCACTTACAACTCAATAGATTCTACCTTCTTGTAACGTTTCAGCCTGATTGGACCTTGTTTTCACACAAATGGACCCAGAATGATGTGAAATTGTGCTTCGTGCAACATAATTCTGGGTGCCATTTACAAACCATAAGTGCTAATGACTCCATTCCTTTTTGTGGTTGTAGGGGCTGTTGATTGGAGTACACTAAAACAAACCTGATCTCTCTAGGACATTCAGAAGCCAAGTTATAAGCCCACAAATGTGTAACTGGACTACTTCTTTAAATTGACACCAGATCCGGTGACCTTTGGGACATGGTTTGACCCCCTATAGGAATGTGCGATCATCATGAAACGTTCAGATCACTTACAACTCAATAGATTCTACCTTCCTGTAATGTTTCAGCCTGATTGGACCTTGTTTTCACACAAATGGACCCAGAATGATGTGAAATTGTGCTTCGTGCAACATAATTCAGGGTGCCATTTAGTGCTAATGACTCCATTCCTTTTTGTGGTTGTAGGGGCTGTTGATTGGCGTACACTAAAACAAACCTGATCTCTCTAGGACATTCAGAAGCCAAGTTATAAGCCCACAAATGTGTAACTGGACTACTTTAAATTGACACCAGATCTGGTGACCTTTGGGACATGGTTTGACCCCCTTAGGAAAGTGCTATCATAATGAAACGTTCAGATCACTTACAACTCAATAGATTCTACCTTCCTGTAACGTTTCAGCCTGATTGGACCTTGTTTTCACACAAATGAACCCAGAATGATGTGAAATTGTAATTCGTGCAACATAATTCTGGGTGCCATTTAAAAACCATAAGTGCTAATGACTCCATTCCTTTTTGGGGTAATGGTGGCTGTTTATTGGAGTACTCTAAAACAAACCTGACCTCTTTAGGATATTCAGAAGCCAAGTTATAAGCCCACAAATGTGTAACTGGACTACTTCTTTAAATTGACACCAGATCCGGTGACCTTTGGGACATGGTTTGACCCCCTATAGGAATGTGCGATCATCATGAAACGTTCAGATCACTTACAACTCAATAGGATCTACTTTCCTGTAATGTTTCAGCCTGATTGGACCTTGTTTTCACACAAATGGACCCAGAATGATGTGAAATTGTGCTTCGTGCAACATAATTCTGGGTGCCATTTACAAATCATAAGTGCTAATGACTCCATTCCTTTTTGGGGGTGTAGGGGCTGTTAATTCGAGTACTCTAAAACAAACCTGACCTCTCTAGGACATTTGGAAGAAAAGTTATAGGCCCACAAAGGTGTAACTGGACTACTTCTTTAAAGTGACACCAGGCCCGGTGACCTTTGGGACATGGTTTGACCCCCTATAGGAATGTGCGATCATCATGAAACGTTCAGATCACTTACAACTCAATAGATTCTACCTTCTTGTAACGTTTCAGCCTGATTGGACCTTGTTTTCACACAAATGGACCCAGAATGATGTGAAATTGTGCTTCGTGCAACATAATTCTGGGTGCCATTTACAAACCATAAGTGCTAATGACTCCATTCCTTTTTGTGGTTGTAGGGGCTGTTGATTGGAGTACACTAAAACAAACCTGATCTCTCTAGGACATTCAGAAGCCAAGTTATAAGTCCACAAATGTGTAACTGGACTACTTCTTTAAATTGACACCAGATCCGGTGACCTTTGGGACATGGTTTGACCCCCTTAGGAAAGTGCTATCATAATGAAACGTTCAGATCACTTACAACTCAATAGATTCTACCTTCCTGTAACGTTTCAGCCTGATTGGACCTTGTTTTCACACAAATGAACCCAGAATGATGTGAAATTGTGCTTCGTGCAACATAATTCTGGGTGCCATTTAAAAACCATAAGTGCTAATGACGCCATTCCTTTTTGGGGTAATGGGGGCTGTTAATTGGAGTACTCTAAAACAAACCTGACCTCTTTAGGATATTCAGAAGCCAAGTTATAAGCCCACAAAGGTGTAACTGGACTACTTATTTAAAGTGACACCAGGCCCGGTGACCTTTGGGACATGGTTTGACCCCCTATAGGAATGTGCGATCATCATGAAACGTTCAGATCACTTACAACTCGATAGATTCTACCGTCTTGTAACGTTTCAGCCTGATTGGACCTTGTTTTCACACAAATGAACCCAGAATGATGTGAAATTGTGCTTCGTGCAACATAATTCTGGGTGTCATTTACAAACCATAAGTGCTAATGACTCCATTCCTTTTTGTGGTTGTAGGGGCTGTTGATTTGAGTACACTAAAACAAACCTGATCTCTCTAGGACATTCAGAAGCCAAGTTATAAGCCCACAAATGTGTAACTGGACTACTTCTTTAAATTGACACAAGATCCGGTGACCTTTGGGACATGGTTTGACCCCCTTAGGAAAGTGCTATCATAATGAAACATTCAGATCACTTTCAACTCAATAGATTCTACCTTCCTGTAACGTTTCAGCCTGATTGGACCTTGTTTTCACACAAATGAACCCAGAATGATGTGAAATTGTGCTTCGTGCAACATAATTCTGGGTGCCATTTAAAAACCATAAGAGCTAATGACTCCATTCCTTTTTGAGGTAATGGGGGCTGTTAATTGGAGTACTCTAAAACAAACCTGACCTCTTTACGATATTCAGAAGCCAAGTTATAAGCCCACAAAGGTGTAACTGGACTACTTCTTTAAAGTGACACCAGGCCCGGTGACCTTTGGGACAATGTTTGACCCCCTATAGGAATGTGCGATCGTCATGAAACGTTCAGATCACTTACAACTCAATAGATTCTACATTCTTGTAACGTTTCAGCCTGATTGGACCTTGTTTTCACACAAATGGACCTAGAATGATGTGAAATTGTGCTTCGTGCAACATAATTCTGGTTGCCATTTACAAACCATAAGTGCTAATGACTCCATTCCTTTTTGTGGTTGTAGGGGCTGTTGATTGGAGTACACTAAAACAAACCTGATCTCTCTAGGATATTCAGAAGCCAAGTTACAAGCCCACAAATGTGTAACTGGACTACTTCTTTAAATTGACACCAGATCTGGTGACCTTTGGGACATGGTTTGACCCCCTCAGGAAAGTGCTATCATCATGAAACGTTCAGATCATTTACAACTCAATAGATTCTACCTTCCTGTAACGTTTCAGCCTGATTGGACCTTGTTTTCACACAAATGAACCCAGAATGATGTGAAATTATGCTTCGTGCAACATAATTCTGGGTGCCATTTAAAAACCATAAGTGCTAATGACTCCATTCCTTTTTGGGGTAATGGGGCTGTTAATTGGAGTACTCTAAAACAAACCTGACCTCTTTACGATCTTCAGAAGCCAAGTTATAAGCCCACAAATGTGTAACTGGACTACTTCTTTAACGTGACACCAGGCCCGGTGACCTTTGGGACATGGTTTGACCCCCTATAGGAATGTGCGATCATCATGAAACGTTCAGATCACTTACAACTCAATAGATTCTACCTTCTTGTAACGTTTCATTCTGATTGGACCTTGTTTTCACACAAATGAACCCAGAATGATGTGAAATTGTGCTTCGTGCAACATAATTCTGGGTGCCATTTACAAACCATAAGTGCTAATGACTCCATACCTTTTTGTGGTTGTAGGGGCTGTTGATTTGAGTACACTAAAACAAACCTGATCTCTCTAGGACATACAGAAGCCAAGTTATAAGCCCACAAATGTGTAACTGGACTACTTCTTTAAGTTGACACCAGATCCGGTGACCTTTGGGACATGGTTTGACCCCCTTAGGAAAGTGCTATAATCATGAAACGTTCAGATCACTTACAACTCAATAGATTCTACCTTCCTGTAACGTTTCAGCCTGATTGGACCTTGTTTTCACACAAATGGACCCAGAATGATGTAAAATTGTGCTTCGTGCAACATAATTCTGGGTGCCATTTAAAAACCATAAGTGCTCATGACTCCATTCCTTTTTGGGGTAATGGGGGCTGTTAATTGGAGTACTCTAAAACAAACCTGACCTCTTTACGATATTCAGAAGCCAAGTTATAAGCCCACAAAGGTGTAACTGGAATACTTTAAAGTGACACCAGGCCCGGTGACCTTTGGGACAAGGTTTGACCCCCTATAGGAATGTGCGATCATCATGAAACGTTCAGATCACTTACAACTCAATAGATTCTACCTTCTTGTAATGTTTCAGCCTGATTGGACCTTGGTTTCACACAAATGGACCTAGAATGATGTGAAATTGTGCTTCGTGCAACATAATTCTGGTTGCCATTTACAAACCATAAGTGCTAATGACTCCATTCCTTTTTGTGGTTGTAGTGGCTGTTGATTGGAGTACACTAAAACAAATCTGATCTCTCTAGGATATTCAGAAGCCAAGTTACAAGCCCACAAATGTGTAACTGGACTACTTCTTTAAATTGACACCAGATCTGGTGACCTTTGTGATATGGTTTGACCCCCTCAGGAAAGTGCTATCATCATGAAACGTTCAGATCATTTACAACTCAATAGATTCTACCTTCCTGTAACGTTTCAGCCTGATTGGACCTTGTTTTCACACAAATGAACCCAGAATGATGTGAAATTATGCTTCGTGCAACATAATTCTGGGTGCCATTTACAAACCATAAGTGCTAATGACTCCATTCCTTTTTGGGGTAATGGGGGCTGTTAATTGGAGTACTCTATAAATAACCTGACCTCTTTACGATATTCAGAAGCCAAGTTATAAGCCCACAAATGTGTAACTGGACTACTTCTTTAAAGTGACACCTGGCCCGGTGACCTTTGGGACATGGTTTGACCCCCTATAGGAATGTGCGATCATCATGAAACATTCAGATCACTTACAACTCAATATATTCTACCTTCTTGTAACGTTTCAGCCTGATTGGACCTTATTTTCACACAAATGGACCCAGAATGATGTGAAATTGTGCTTCGTGCAACATAATTCTGGGTGCCATTTACAAACCATAAGTGCTAATGACTCCATTCCTTTTTGTGGTTGTAGGGGCTGTTGATTGGAGTACACTAAAACAAACCTGATCTCTCTAAGACATTCAGAAGCCAAGTTATAAGCCCACAAATGTGTAACTGGACTATTTTAAATTGACACCAGATCCGGTGACCTTTGGGACATGGTTTGACCCCCTATAGGAAAGTGCTATCATCATGAAACGTTCAGATCACTTACAACTCAATAGATTCTACCTTCCTGTAACGTTTCAGCCCTATTGGACCTTGTTTTCACACAAATGAACCCAGAATGATGTGAAATTGTGCTTCGTGCAACATAATTCTGGGTGCCATTTAAAAACCTTAAGTGCTAATGACTCCATTCCTTTTTGTGGAGGTAGGAGCTGTTGAATGGAGTACACTAAAACACACCTGATCTCTCTAGGACATTCAGAAGCCAAGTTATAAGCCCACAAATGTGTAACTGGACAACTACTTTAAATTGACACCAGATCCGGTGACCTTTGGGACATGCTTTGACCCCCTATAGGAATGTGCGATCATCATGAAACGTTCAGATCAGTTACAACTCAATAGATTCTACCTTCTTGTAACGTTTCAGCCTTATTGGACCTTGTTTTCACACAAATGGACCCAGAATGATGTGAAATTGTGCTTCATGCAACATAATTCTGGGTGCCATTTACAAACCATAAGTGCTAATGACTCCATTCCTTTTTGGGGTTGTAGGGGCTGTTAATTAGAATACTCTAAAACAACCCTGACCTCTCTAGGACATTTGGAAGAAAAGTTATAGGCCCACAAAGGTGTAACTGGACTACTCCTTTAAAGTGACACCAGGCCCGGTGATTTTTGGGACATGGTTTGCCCCCTATAGGGATGTGCTATCATCATGAAACGTTCAGATCACTTACAACTCAATAGATTCTACTTTCCTGTAATGTTTCAGCCTGATTGGACCTTGTTTTCACACAAATGGACCCAGAATGATGTGAAATTGTGCTGTGTGCAACATAATTCTGGGTGCCATTTACAAATCATAAGTGCTAATGACTCCATTCCTTTTTGTGGTTGTAGGGGCTGTTGATTGGAGTACACTAAAACAAACCTGATCTCTCTAGGACATTCAGAAGCCAAGTTATAAGCCCACAAATGTGTAACTGGACTACTTCTTTAAATTGACACCAGATCCGTTGACCTTTGGGACATAGTTTGACCTCCTTAGGAAAGTCTATCAGCATGAAACGTTCAGATCAATGACAACTCAATAGATTCTACCTTCCTGTAACGTTTCAGCCTGATTGGACCTTGTTTTCACACAAATGAACCCAGAATGATGTGAAATTGTGCTTCGTGCAACATAATTCTGGGTGCCATTTAAAAACCATAAGTGCTAATGACTCCATTCCTTTTTGGGGTAATGGGGGCTGTTGATTGGAGTACACTAAAACAAACCTGATATCTCTAGGACATTCAGAAGCCAAGTTATAAGCCCACAAATGTGTAACTGGACTACTTTTTTCAATTGACACCAGATCCGGTGACCTTTGGGACATAGTTTGACCTCCTTAGGAATGTGCGATCATCATGAAACGTTCAGATCACTTACAACTCAATAGGATCTACTTTCCTGTAATGTTTCAGCCTGATTGGACCTTGTTTTCACACAAATGGACCCAGAATGATGTGAAATTGTGCTTCGTGCAACATAATTCTGGGTGCCATTTACAAATCATAAGTGCTAATGACTCCATTCCTTTTTGGGGGTGTAGGGGCTGTTAATTCGAGTACTCTAAAACAAACCTGACCTCTCTAGGACATTTGGAAGAAAAGTTATAGGCCCACAAAGGTGTAACTGGACTACTTCTTTAAAGTGACACCAGGCCCGGTGACCTTTGGAACATGGTTTGACACCCTATAGGAATGTGCGATCATCATGAAACGTTCAGATCACTTACAACTCAATAGATTCTACCTTCTTGTAACGTTTCAGCCTGATTGGACCTTGTTTTCACACAAATGAACCCAGAATGATGTGAAATTGTGCTTCGTGCAAGTTAATTCTGGGTGCCATTTACAAACCATATGTGCTAATGACTCCATTCCTTTTTGTGGTTGTAGGGGCTGTTCATTTGAGTACACTAAAACAAACCTGATCTCTCTAGGACATTCAGAAGCCAAGTTATAAGCCCACAAATGTGTAACTGGACTACTTCTTTAAATTGACACCAGATCCGGTGACCTTTGGGACATGGTTTGACCCCCTTAGGAAAGGGCTATCATAATGAAACATTCAGATCACTTACAACTCAATAGATTCTACCTTCCTGTAACGTTTCAGCCTGATTGGATCTTGTTTTCACACAAATGAACCCAGAATGATGTGAAATTGTGCTTCGTGCAACATAATTCTGGGTGCAATTTAAAAACCATAAGCGCTAATGACTCCATTCCTTTTTGGGGTAATGGGGGCTGTTAATTGGAGTACTCTAAAACAAACCTGACCTCTTTACGATATTCAGAAGCCAAGTTATAAGCCCACAAAGGTGTAACTGGACTACTTCTTTAAAGTGACACCAGGCCCGGTGACCTTTGGGACAAGGTTTGACCCCCTATAAGAATGTGCGATCATCATGAAACGTTCAGATCACTTACAACTCAATAGATTCTACCTTCTTGTAACGTTTCAGCCTGATTGGACCTTGTTTTCACACAAATGGACCTAGAATGATGTGAAATTGTGCTTCGTGCAACATAATTCTGGTTGCCATTTACAAACCATAAGTGCTAATGACTCCATTCCTTTTTGTGGTTGTAGGGGCTGTTGATTGGAGTACACTAAAACAAACCTGATCTCTCTAGGATATTCAGAAGCCTAGTTACAAGCCCACAAATGTGTAACTGGACTATTTCTTTAAATTGACACCCGATCTGGTGACCTTTGTGACATGGTTTGACCCCCTCAGGAAAGTGCTATCATCATGAAACGTTCAGATCATTTACAACTCAATAGATTCTACCTTCCTGTAACGTTTCAGCCTGATTGGACCTTGTTTTCACACAAATTTACCCGGAATGATGTGAAAATACGCTTCGTGCAACATAATTCTGGGGGCCATTTAAAAACCATAAGTGCTAATGACTCCATTCATCTTTGGGGTAATGGGGGCTGTTAATTGGAGTACTCTAAAACAAACCTGACCTCTTTACGATATTCAGAAGCCAAGTTATAAGCCCACAAATGTGTAACTGGACTAGTTCTTTAAAGTGACACCAGGCCCGGTGACCTTTGGGACATGGTTTGACCCCCTATAGGAATGTGCGATCATCATGAAACGTTCAGATCACTTACAACTCAATAGATTCTACCTTCTTGTAACGTTTCAGCCTGATTGGACCTTGTTTTCACACAAATGGACCCAGAATGATGTGAAATTGTGCTTCGTGCAACATAATTCTGGGTGCCATTTACAAACCATAAGTGCTAATGACTCCATTCCTTTTTGTGGTTGTAGGGGCTGTTGATTGGAGTACACTAAAACAAACCTGATCTCTCTAGGACATTCAGAAGCCAAGTTATAAGCCCACAAATGTGTAACTGGACTACTTCTTTAAATTGACACCAGATCCGGTGACCTTTGGGACATGGTTTGACCCCCTTAGGAAAGTGCTATCATAATGAAACGTTCAGATCACTTACAACTCAATAGATTCTACCTTCCTGTAACGTTTCAGCCTGATTGGACCTTGTTTTCACACAAATGAACCCAGAATGATGTGAAATTGTGCTTCGTGCAACATAATTCTGGGTGCCATTTAAAAACCATAAGTGCTAATGACGCCATTCCTTTTTGGGGTAATGGGGGCTGTTAATTGGAGTACTCTAAAACAAACCTGACCTCTTTAGGATATTCAGAAGCCAAGTTATAAGCCCACAAAGGTGTAACTGGACTACTTATTTAAAGTGACACCAGGCCCGGTGACCTTTGGGACATGGTTTGACCCCCTATAGGAATGTGCGATCATCATGAAACGTTCAGATCACTTACAACTCGATAGATTCTACCGTCTTGTAACGTTTCAGCCTGATTGGACCTTGTTTTCACACAAATGAACCCAGAATGATGTGAAATTGTGCTTCGTGCAACATAATTCTGGGTGTCATTTACAAACCATAAGTGCTAATGACTCCATTCCTTTTTGTGGTTGTAGGGGCTGTTGATTTGAGTACACTAAAACAAACCTGATCTCTCTAGGACATTCAGAAGCCAAGTTATAAGCCCACAAATGTGTAACTGGACTACTTCTTTAAATTGACACAAGATCCGGTGACCTTTGGGACATGGTTTGACCCCCTTAGGAAAGTGCTATCATAATGAAACATTCAGATCACTTTCAACTCAATAGATTCTACCTTCCTGTAACGTTTCAGCCTGATTGGACCTTGTTTTCACACAAATGAACCCAGAATGATGTGAAATTGTGCTTCGTGCAACATAATTCTGGGTGCCATTTAAAAACCATAAGAGCTAATGACTCCATTCCTTTTTGAGGTAATGGGGGCTGTTAATTGGAGTACTCTAAAACAAACCTGACCTCTTTACGATATTCAGAAGCCAAGTTATAAGCCCACAAAGGTGTAACTGGACTACTTCTTTAAAGTGACACCAGGCCCGGTGACCTTTGGGACAATGTTTGACCCCCTATAGGAATGTGCGATCGTCATGAAACGTTCAGATCACTTACAACTCAATAGATTCTACATTCTTGTAACGTTTCAGCCTGATTGGACCTTGTTTTCACACAAATGGACCTAGAATGATGTGAAATTGTGCTTCGTGCAACATAATTCTGGTTGCCATTTACAAACCATAAGTGCTAATGACTCCATTCCTTTTTGTGGTTGTAGGGGCTGTTGATTGGAGTACACTAAAACAAACCTGATCTCTCTAGGATATTCAGAAGCCAAGTTACAAGCCCACAAATGTGTAACTGGACTACTTCTTTAAATTGACACCAGATCTGGTGACCTTTGGGACATGGTTTGACCCCCTCAGGAAAGTGCTATCATCATGAAACGTTCAGATCATTTACAACTCAATAGATTCTACCTTCCTGTAACGTTTCAGCCTGATTGGACCTTGTTTTCACACAAATGAACCCAGAATGATGTGAAATTATGCTTCGTGCAACATAATTCTGGGTGCCATTTAAAAACCATAAGTGCTAATGACTCCATTCCTTTTTGGGGTAATGGGGCTGTTAATTGGAGTACTCTAAAACAAACCTGACCTCTTTACGATCTTCAGAAGCCAAGTTATAAGCCCACAAATGTGTAACTGGACTACTTCTTTAACGTGACACCAGGCCCGGTGACCTTTGGGACATGGTTTGACCCCCTATAGGAATGTGCGATCATCATGAAACGTTCAGATCACTTACAACTCAATAGATTCTACCTTCTTGTAACGTTTCATTCTGATTGGACCTTGTTTTCACACAAATGAACCCAGAATGATGTGAAATTGTGCTTCGTGCAACATAATTCTGGGTGCCATTTACAAACCATAAGTGCTAATGACTCCATACCTTTTTGTGGTTGTAGGGGCTGTTGATTTGAGTACACTAAAACAAACCTGATCTCTCTAGGACATACAGAAGCCAAGTTATAAGCCCACAAATGTGTAACTGGACTACTTCTTTAAGTTGACACCAGATCCGGTGACCTTTGGGACATGGTTTGACCCCCTTAGGAAAGTGCTATAATCATGAAACGTTCAGATCACTTACAACTCAATAGATTCTACCTTCCTGTAACGTTTCAGCCTGATTGGACCTTGTTTTCACACAAATGGACCCAGAATGATGTAAAATTGTGCTTCGTGCAACATAATTCTGGGTGCCATTTAAAAACCATAAGTGCTCATGACTCCATTCCTTTTTGGGGTAATGGGGGCTGTTAATTGGAGTACTCTAAAACAAACCTGACCTCTTTACGATATTCAGAAGCCAAGTTATAAGCCCACAAAGGTGTAACTGGAATACTTTAAAGTGACACCAGGCCCGGTGACCTTTGGGACAAGGTTTGACCCCCTATAGGAATGTGCGATCATCATGAAACGTTCAGATCACTTACAACTCAATAGATTCTACCTTCTTGTAATGTTTCAGCCTGATTGGACCTTGGTTTCACACAAATGGACCTAGAATGATGTGAAATTGTGCTTCGTGCAACATAATTCTGGTTGCCATTTACAAACCATAAGTGCTAATGACTCCATTCCTTTTTGTGGTTGTAGTGGCTGTTGATTGGAGTACACTAAAACAAATCTGATCTCTCTAGGATATTCAGAAGCCAAGTTACAAGCCCACAAATGTGTAACTGGACTACTTCTTTAAATTGACACCAGATCTGGTGACCTTTGTGATATGGTTTGACCCCCTCAGGAAAGTGCTATCATCATGAAACGTTCAGATCATTTACAACTCAATAGATTCTACCTTCCTGTAACGTTTCAGCCTGATTGGACCTTGTTTTCACACAAATGAACCCAGAATGATGTGAAATTATGCTTCGTGCAACATAATTCTGGGTGCCATTTACAAACCATAAGTGCTAATGACTCCATTCCTTTTTGGGGTAATGGGGGCTGTTAATTGGAGTACTCTATAAATAACCTGACCTCTTTACGATATTCAGAAGCCAAGTTATAAGCCCACAAATGTGTAACTGGACTACTTCTTTAAAGTGACACCTGGCCCGGTGACCTTTGGGACATGGTTTGACCCCCTATAGGAATGTGCGATCATCATGAAACATTCAGATCACTTACAACTCAATATATTCTACCTTCTTGTAACGTTTCAGCCTGATTGGACCTTATTTTCACACAAATGGACCCAGAATGATGTGAAATTGTGCTTCGTGCAACATAATTCTGGGTGCCATTTACAAACCATAAGTGCTAATGACTCCATTCCTTTTTGTGGTTGTAGGGGCTGTTGATTGGAGTACACTAAAACAAACCTGATCTCTCTAAGACATTCAGAAGCCAAGTTATAAGCCCACAAATGTGTAACTGGACTATTTTAAATTGACACCAGATCCGGTGACCTTTGGGACATGGTTTGACCCCCTATAGGAAAGTGCTATCATCATGAAACGTTCAGATCACTTACAACTCAATAGATTCTACCTTCCTGTAACGTTTCAGCCCTATTGGACCTTGTTTTCACACAAATGAACCCAGAATGATGTGAAATTGTGCTTCGTGCAACATAATTCTGGGTGCCATTTAAAAACCTTAAGTGCTAATGACTCCATTCCTTTTTGTGGAGGTAGTTGCTGTTGAATGGAGTACACTAAAACACACCTGATCTCTCTAGGACATTCAGAAGCCAAGTTATAAGCCCACAAATGTGTAACTGGACAACTACTTTAAATTGACACCAGATCCGGTGACCTTTGGGACATGCTTTGACCCCCTATAGGAATGTGCGATCATCATGAAACGTTCAGATCAGTTACAACTCAATAGATTCTACCTTCTTGTAACGTTTCAGCCTTATTGGACCTTGTTTTCACACAAATGGACCCAGAATGATGTGAAATTGTGCTTCGTGCAACATAATTCTGGGTGCCATTTACAAACCATAAGTGCTAATGACTCCATTCCTTTTTGGGGTTGTAGGGGCTGTTAATTAGAATACTCTAAAACAACCCTGACCTCTCTAGGACATTTGGAAGAAAAGTTATAGGCCCACAAAGGTGTAACTGGACTACTCCTTTAAAGTGACACCAGGCCCGGTGATTTTTGGGACATGGTTTGCCCCCTATAGGGATGTGCTATCATCATGAAACGTTCAGATCACTTACAACTCAATAGATTCTACTTTCCTGTAATGTTTCAGCCTGATTGGACCTTGTTTTCACACAAATGGACCCAGAATGATGTGAAATTGTGCTGTGTGCAACATAATTCTGGGTGCCATTTACAAACCATAAGTGCTAATGACTCCATTCCTTTTTGTGGTTGTAGGGGCTGTTGATTGGAGTACACTAAAACAAACCTGATCTCTCTAGGACATTCAGAAGCCAAGTTATAAGCCCACAAATGTGTAACTGGACTACTTCTTTAAATTGACACCAGATCCGTTGACCTTTGGGACATAGTTTGACCTCCTTAGGAAAGTCTATCAGCATGAAACGTTCAGATCAATGACAACTCAATAGATTCTACCTTCCTGTAACGTTTCAGCCTGATTGGACCTTGTTTTCACACAAATGAACCCAGAATGATGTGAAATTGTGCTTCGTGCAACATAATTCTGGGTGCCATTTAAAAACCATAAGTGCTAATGACTCCATTCCTTTTTGGGGTAATGGGGGCTGTTGATTGGAGTACACTAAAACAAACCTGATATCTCTAGGACATTCAGAAGCCAAGTTATAAGCCCACAAATGTGTAACTGGACTACTTTTTTCAATTGACACCAGATCCGGTGACCTTTGGGACATAGTTTGACCTCCTTAGGAATGTGCGATCATTGTGAAACGTTCAGATCACTTACAACTCAATAGATTCTACCTTCTTGTAACGTTTCAGCCTGATTGGACCTTGTTTTCACACAAATGGACCCAGAATGATGTGAAATTGTGCTTCGTGCAACATAATTCTGGGTGCCATTTAAAAACCATAAGTGCTAATGACTCCATTCCTTTTTGGGGTAATGGGGGCTGTTAATTGGAGTACATTAAAACAAACCTGATCTCTCTAGGACATTCAGAAGCCAAGTTATAAGCCCACAGATGTGTAACTGGACTACTTCTTTAAATTGACACCAGATCCGGTGACCTTTGGGACATAGTTTGACCTCCTTAGGAATGTGCGATCATCATGAAACGTTCAGATCACTTACAACTCAATAGATTCTACCTTCTTGTAACGTTTCAGCCCTATTGGACCTTGTTTTCACACAAATTGACCCAGAATGATGTGAAATTGTGCTTTGTGCAACATAATTCTGGGTGCCATTTAAAAACCATAAGTGCTAATGACTCCATTCCTTTTTTGGGGTAATGGGGGCTGTTGATTGGAGTACACTAAAACAAACCTGATCTCTCTAGGACATTCAGAAGCCAAGTTATAAGCCCACAAATGTGTAACTGGACTACTTCTTTAAATTGACACCAGATCCGTTGAACTTTGGGACATAGTTTGACCTCCTTAGGAAAGTCTATCAGCATGAAACGTTCAGATCAATTACAACTCAATAGATTCTACCTTCCTGTAACGTTTCAGCCTGATTGGACCTTGTTTTCACACAAATGAACCCAGAATGATGTGAAATTGTGCTTCGTGCAACATAATTCTGGGTGCCATTTAAAAACCATAAGTGCTAATGACTCCATTCCTTTTTTGGGGTAATGGGGGCTGTTGATTGGAGTACACTAAAACAAACCTGATATCTCTAGGACATTCAGAAGCCAAGTTATAAGCCCACAAATGTGTAACTGGACTACTTCTTTCAATTGACACCAGATCCGGTGACCTTTGGGACATAGTTTGACCTCCTTAGGAATGTGCGATCATTGTGAAACGTTCAGATCACTTACAACTCAATAGATTCTACCTTCTTGTAACGTTTCAGCCTGATTGGACCTTGTTTTCACACAAATGGACCCAGAATGATGTGAAATTGTGCTTCGTGCAACATAATTCTGGGTGCCATTTAAAAACCATAAGTGCTAATGACTCCATTCCTTTTTGGGGTAATGGGGGCTGTTAATTGGAGTACACTAAAACAAACCTGATCTCTCTAGGACATTCAGAAGCCAAGTTATAAGCCCACAGATGTGTAACTGGACTACTTCTTTAAATTGACACCAGATCCGGTGACCTTTGGGACATAGTTTGACCTCCTTAGGAATGTGCGATCATCATGAAACGTTCAGATCACTTACAACTCAATAGATTCTACCTTCTTGTAACGTTTCAGCCTGATTGGACCTTGTTTTCACACAAATGGACCAAGAATGATGTGAAATTGTGCTTCGTGCAACATAATTCTGGGTCCCATTTAAAAACCATAAGTGCTAATGACTCCATTCCTTTTTGGGGTAATGGGGGCTGTTAATTGGAGTACACTAAAACAAACCTGATCTCTCTAGGACATTCAGAAGCCAAGTTATAAGCCCACAGATGTGTAACTGGACTACTTCTTTAAATTGACACCAGATCCGGTGACCTTTGGGACATAGTTTGACCTCCTTAGGAATGTGCAATCATCATGAAACGTTCAGATCACTTACAACTCAATAGATTCTACCTTCTTGTAACGTTTCAGCCCTATTGGACCTTGTTTTCACACAAATTGACCCAGAATGATGTGAAATTGTGCTTTGTGCAACATAATTCTGGGTGCCATTTACAAACCATAAGTGCTAATGACTCCATTCCTTTTTGTGGTTGTAGGGGCTGTTGATTGGAGTACACTAAAACAAACCTGATCTCTCTAAGACATTCAGAAGCCAAGTTATAAGCCCACAAATGTGTAACTGGACTATTTTAAATTGACACCAGATCCGGTGACCTTTGGGACATGGTTTGACCCCCTATAGGAAAGTGCTATCATCATGAAACGTTCAGATCACTTACAACTCAATAGATTCTACCTTCCTGTAACGTTTCAGCCCTATTGGACCTTGTTTTCACACAAATGAACCCAGAATGATGTGAAATTGTGCTTCGTGCAACATAATTCTGGGTGCCATTTAAAAACCTTAAGTGCTAATGACTCCATTCCTTTTTGTGGAGGTAGGAGCTGTTGAATGGAGTACACTAAAACACACCTGATCTCTCTAGGACATTCATCAGCCAAGTTATAAGCCCACAAATGTGTAACTGGACTACTACTTTAAAATGACACCAGATACGGTGACCTTTGGGACATGCTTTGACCCCCTATAGGAATGTGCGATCATCATGAAACGTTCAGATCAGTTACAACTCAATAGATTCTACCTTCTTGTAACGTTTCAGCCTGATTGGACCTTGTTTTCACACAAATGGACCCAGAATGATGTGAAATTGTGCTTCGTGCAACATAATTCTGGGTGCCATTTACAAACCATAAGTGCTAATGACTCCATTCCTTTTTGGGGTTGTAGGGGCTGTTAATTAGAATACTCTAAAACAACCCTGACCTCTCTAGGACATTTGGAAGAAAAGTTATAGGCCCACAAAGGTGTAACTGGACTACTCCTTTAAAGTGACACCAGGCCCGGTGATTTTTGGGACATGGTTTGCCCCCTATAGGGATGTGCTATCATCATGAAACGTTCAGATCACTTACAACTCAATAGATTCTACTTTCCTGTAATGTTTCAGCCTGATTGGACCTTGTTTTCACACAAATGGACCCAGAATGATGTGAAATTGTGCTGTGTGCAACATAATTCTGGGTGCCATTTACAAACCATAAGTGCTAATGACTCCATTCCTTTTTGTGGTTGTAGGGGCTGTTGATTGGAGTACACTAAAACAAACCTGATCTCTCTAGGACATTCAGAAGCCAAGTTATAAGCCCACAAATGTGTAACTGGACTACTTCTTTAAATTGACACCAGATCCGTTGACCTTTGGGACATAGTTTGACCTCCTTAGGAAAGTCTATCAGCATGAAACGTTCAGATCAATTACAACTCAATAGATTCTACCTTCCTGTAACGTTTCAGCCTGATTGGACCTTGTTTTCACACAAATGAACCCAGAATGATGTGAAATTGTGCTTCGTGCAACATAATTCTGGGTGCCATTTAAAAACCATAAGTGCTAATGACTCCATTCCTTTTTGGGGTAATGGGGGCTGTTGATTGGAGTACACTAAAACAAACCTGATATCTCTAGGACATTCAGAAGCCAAGTTATAAGCCCACAAATGTGTAACTGGACTACTTCTTTCAATTGACACCAGATCCGGTGACCTTTGGGACATAGTTTGACCTCCTTAGGAATGTGCAATCATTGTGAAACGTTCAGATCACTTACAACTCAATAGATTCTACCTTCTTGTAACGTTTCAGCCTGATTGGACCTTGTTTTCACACAAATGGACCCAGAATGATGTGAAATTGTGCTTCGTGCAACATAATTCTGGGTGCCATTTAAAAACCATAAGTGCTAATGACTCCATTCCTTTTTGGGGTAATGGGGGCTGTTAATTGGAGTACACTAAAACAAACCTGATCTCTCTAGGACATTCAGAAGCCAAGTTATAAGCCCACAGATGTGTAACTGGACTACTTCTTTAAATTGACACCAGATCCGGTGACCTTTGGGACATAGTTTGACCTCCTTAGGAATGTGCGATCATCATGAAACGTTCAGATCACTTACAACTCAATAGATTCTACCTTCTTGTAACGTTTCAGCCCTATTGGACCTTGTTTTCACACAAATTGACCCAGAATGATGTGAAATTGTGCTTTGTGCAACATAATTCTGGGTGCCATTTACAAACCATAAGTGCTAATGACTCCATTCCTTTTTGTGGTTGTAGGGGCTGTTGATTGGAGTACACTAAAACAAACCTGATCTCTCTAGGACATTCAGAAGCCAAGTTATAAGCCCACAAATGTGTAACTGGACTACTTCTTTAAATTGACACCAGATCCGTTGAACTTTGGGACATAGTTTGACCTCCTTAGGAAAGTCTATCAGCATGAAACGTTCAGATCAATTACAACTCAATAGATTCTACCTTCCTGTAACGTTTCAGCCTGATTGGACCTTGTTTTCACACAAATGAACCCAGAATGATGTGAAATTGTGCTTCGTGCAACATAATTCTGGGTGCCATTTAAAAACCATAAGTGCTAATGACTCCATTCCTTTTTTGGGGTAATGGGGGCTGTTGATTGGAGTACACTAAAACAAACCTGATATCTCTAGGACATTCAGAAGCCAAGTTATAAGCCCACAAATGTGTAACTGGACTACTTCTTTCAATTGACACCAGATCCGGTGACCTTTGGGACATAGTTTGACCTCCTTAGGAATGTGCGATCATTGTGAAACGTTCAGATCACTTACAACTCAATAGATTCTACCTTCTTGTAACGTTTCAGCCTGATTGGACCTTGTTTTCACACAAATGAACCCAGAATGATGTGAAATTGTGCTTCGTGCAACATAATTCTGGGTGCCATTTAAAAACCATAAGTGCTAATGACTCCATTCCTTTTTGGGGTAATGGGGGCTGTTGATTGGAGTACACTAAAACAAACCTGATATCTCTAGGACATTCAGAAGCCAAGTTATAAGCCCACAAATGTGTAACTGGACTACTTCTTTCAATTGACACCAGATCCGGTGACCTTTGGGACATAGTTTGACCTCCTTAGGAATGTGCGATCATTGTGAAACGTTCAGATCACTTACAACTCAATAGATTCTACCTTCTTGTAACGTTTCAGCCTGATTGGACCTTGTTTTCACACAAATGGACCCAGAATGATCTGAAATTGTGCTTCGTGCAACATAATTCTGGGTGCCATTTAAAAACCATAAGTGCTAATGACTCCATTCCTTTTTGGGGTAATGGGGGCTGTTAATTGGAGTACACTAAAACAAACCTGATCTCTCTAGGACATTCAGAAGCCAAGTTATAAGCCCACAGATGTGTAACTGGACTACTTCTTTAAATTGACACCAGATCCGGTGACCTTTGGGACATAGTTTGACCTCCTTAGGAATGTGCGATCATCATGAAACGTTCAGATCACTTACAACTCAATAGATTCTACCTTCTTGTAACGTTTCAGCCCTATTGGACCTTGTTTTCACACAAATTGACCCAGAATGATGTGAAATTGTGCTTTGTGCAACATAATTCTGGGTGCCATTTAAAAACCATAAGTGCTAATGACTCCATTCCTTTTTGTGGTTGTAGGGGCTGTTGATTGGAGTACACTAAAACAAACCTGATCTCTCTAGGACATTCAGAAGCCAAGTTATAAGCCCACAAATGTGTAACTGGACTACTTCTTTAAATTGACACCAGATCCGTTGAACTTTGGGACATAGTTTGACCTCCTTAGGAAAGTCTATCAGCATGAAACGTTCAGATCAATTACAACTCAATAGATTCTACCTTCCTGTAACGTTTCAGCCTGATTGGACCTTGTTTTCACACAAATGAACCCAGAATGATGTGAAATTGTGCTTCGTGCAACATAATTCTGGGTGCCATTTAAAAACCATAAGTGCTAATGACTCCATTCCTTTTTTGGGGTAATGGGGGCTGTTGATTGGAGTACACTAAAACAAACCTGATATCTCTAGGACATTCAGAAGCCAAGTTATAAGCCCACAAATGTGTAACTGGACTACTTCTTTCAATTGACACCAGATCCGGTGACCTTTGGGACATAGTTTGACCTCCTTAGGAATGTGCGATCATTGTGAAACGTTCAGATCACTTACAACTCAATAGATTCTACCTTCTTGTAACGTTTCAGCCTGATTGGACCTTGTTTTCACACAAATGGACCCAGAATGATGTGAAATTGTGCTTCGTGCAACATAATTCTGGGTGCCATTTAAAAACCATAAGTGCTAATGACTCCATTCCTTTTTGGGGTAATGGGGGCTGTTAATTGGAGTACACTAAAACAAACCTGATCTCTCTAGGACATTCAGAAGCCAAGTTATAAGCCCACAGATGTGTAACTGGACTACTTCTTTAAATTGACACCAGATCCGGTGACCTTTGGGACATAGTTTGACCTCCTTAGGAATGTGCGATCATCATGAAACGTTCAGATCACTTACAACTCAATAGATTCTACCATCTTGTAACGTTTCAGCCTGATTGGACCTTGTTTTCACACAAATGGACCCAGAATGATGTGAAATTGTGCTTCGTGCAACATAATTCTGGGTCCCATTTAAAAACCATAAGTGCTAATGACTCCATTCCTTTTTGGGGTAATGGGGGCTGTTAATTGGAGTACACTAAAACAAACCTGATCTCTCTAGGACATTCAGAAGCCAAGTTATAAGCCCACAGATGTGTAACTGGACTACTTCTTTAATTTGACACTAGATCCGGTGACCTTTGGGACATAGTTTGACCTCCTTAGGAATGTGCGATCATCATGAAACGTTCAGATCACTTACAACTCAATAGATTCTACCTTCTTGTAACGTTTCAGCCCTATTGGACCTTGTTTTCACACAAATTGACCCAGAATGATGTGAAATTGTGCTTTGTGCAACATAATTCTGGGTGCCATTTACAAACCATAAGTGCTAATGACTCCATTCCTTTTTGTGGTTGTAGGGGCTGTTGATTGGAGTACACTAAAACAAACCTGATCTCTCTAGGACATTCAGAAGCCAAGTTATAAGCCCACAAATGTGTAACTGGACTACTTCTTTAAATTGACACCAGATCCGTTGAACTTTGGGACATAGTTTGACCTCCTTAGGAAAGTCTATCAGCATGAAACGTTCAGATCAATTACAACTCAATAGATTCTACCTTCCTGTAACGTTTCAGCCTGATTGGACCTTGTTTTCACACAAATGAACCCAGAATGATGTGAAATTGTGCTTCGTGCAACATAATTCTGGGTGCCATTTAAAAACCATAAGTGCTAATGACTCCATTCCTTTTTTGGGGTAATGGGGGCTGTTGATTGGAGTACACTAAAACAAACCTGATATCTCTAGGACATTCAGAAGCCAAGTTATAAGCCCACAAATGTGTAACTGGACTACTACTTTCAATTGACACCAGATCCGGTGACCTTTGGGACATAGTTTGACCTCCTTAGGAATGTGCGATCATTGTGAAACGTTCAGATCACTTACAACTCAATAGATTCTACCTTCTTGTAACGTTTCAGCCTGATTGGACCTTGTTTTCACACAAATGGACCCAGAATGATGTGAAATTGTGCTTCGTGCAACATAATTCTGGGTGCCATTTAAAAACCATAAGTGCTAATGACTCCATTCCTTTTTGGGGTAATGGGGGCTGTTAATTGGAGTACACTAAAACAAACCTGATCTCTCTAGGACATTCAGAAGCCAAGTTATAAGCCCACAGATGTGTAACTGGACTACTACTTTAAATTGACACCAGATCCGGTGACCTTTGGGACATAGTTTGAACTCCTTAGGAATGTGCGATCATCATGAAACGTTCAGATCACTTACAACTCAATAGATTCTACCTTCTTGTAACGTTTCAGCCCTATTGGACCTTGTTTTCACACAAATGGACCCAGAATGATGTGAAATTGTGCTTTGTGCAACATAATTCTGGGTGCCATTTACAAACCATAAGTGCTAATGACTCCATTCCTTTTTGTGGGTGTAGGGGCTGTTGACTGGAGTACACTAAAACAAACCTGATCTCTCTAGGACATTCAGAAGCCAAGTTATAAGCCCACAAATGTGTAACTGGACTACTTCTTTAAATTGACACCAGATCCGTTGAACTTTGGGACATAGTTTGACCTCCTTAGGAAAGTCTATCAGCATGAAACGTTCAGATCAATTACAACTCAATAGATTCTACCTTCCTGTAACGTTTCAGCCTGATTGGACCTTGTTTTCACACAAATGAACCCAGAATGATGTGAAATTGTGCTTCGTGCAACATAATTCTGGGTGCCATTTAAAAACCATAAGTGCTAATGACTCCATTCCTTTTTTGGGGTAATGGGGGCTGTTGATTGGAGTACACTAAAACAAACCTGATATCTCTAGGACATTCAGAAGCCAAGTTATAAGCCCACAAATGTGTAACTGGACTACTTCTTTCAATTGACACCAGATCCGGTGACCTTTGGGACATAGTTTGACCTCCTTAGGAATGTGCGATCATTGTGAAACGTTCAGATCACTTACAACTCAATAGATTCTACCTTCTTGTAACGTTTCAGCCTGATTGGACCTTGTTTTCACACAAATGGACCCAGAATGATGTGAAATTGTGCTTCGTGCAACATAATTCTGGGTGCCATTTAAAAACCATAAGTGCTAATGACTCCATTCCTTTTTGGGTTAATGGGGGCTGTTAATTGGAGTACACTAAAACAAACCTGATCTCTCTAGGACATTCAGAAGCCAAGTTATAAGCCCACAGATGTGTAACTGGACTACTTCTTTAAATTGACACCAGATCCGGTGACCTTTGGGACATAGTTTGACCTCCTTAGGAATGTGCAATCATCATGAAACGTTCAGATCACTTACAACTCAATAGATTCTACCTTCTTGTAACGTTTCAGCCTGATTGGAACTTGTTTTCACACAAATGGACCCAGAATGATGTGAAATTGTGCTTCGTGCAACATAATTCTGGGTGCCATTTACAAACCATAAGTGCTAATGACTCCATTCCTTTTTGTGGTTGTAGGGGCTGTTGATTGGAGTACACTAAAACAAACCTGATCTCTCTAGGACATTCAGAAGCCAAGTTATAAGCCCACAAATGTGTAACTGGACTACTTCTTTAAATTGACACCAGATCCGTTGAACTTTGGGACATGGTTTGACCTCCTTAGGAAAGTCTATCAGCATGAAACGTTCAGATCAATTACAACTCAATAGATTCTACCTTCTTGTAACGTTTCAGCCTGATTGGACCTTGTTTTCACACAAATGAACCCAGAATGATGTGAAATTGTGCTTCGTGCAACATAATTCTGGGTGCCATTTAAAAACCATAAGTGCTAATGACTCCATTCCTTTTTTGGGGTAATGGGGGCTGTTGATTGGAGTACACTAAAACAAACCTGATATCTCTAGGACATTCAGAAGCCAAGTTATAAGCCCACAAATGTGTAACTGGAATACTTCTTTCAATTGACACCAGATCCGGTGACCTTTGGGACATAGTTTGACCTCCTTAGGAATGTGCGATCATTGTGAAACGTTCAGATCACTTACAACTCAATAGATTCTACCTTCTTGTAACGTTTCAGCCTGATTGGACCTTGTTTTCACACAAATGGACCCAGAATGATGTGAAATTGTGCTTCGTGCAACATAATTCTGGGTGCCATTTAAAAACCATAAGTGCTAATGACTCCATTCCTTTTTGGGGTAATGGGGGCTGTTAATTGGAGTACACTAAAACAAACCTGATCTCTCTAGGACATTCAGAAGCCAAGTTATAAGCCCACAGATGTGTAACTGGACTACTTCTTTAAATTGACACCAGATCCGGTGACCTTTGGGACATAGTTTGACCTCCTTAGGAATGTGCGATCATCATGAAACGTTCAGATCACTTACAACTCAATAGATTCTACCTTCTTGTAACGTTTCAGCCCTATTGGACCTTGTTTTCACACAAATTGACCCAGAATGATGTGAAATTGTGCTTCGTGCAACATAATTCTGGATGCCATTTACAAACCATAAGTGCTAATGACTCCATTCCTTTTTGTGGTTGTAGGGGCTGTTGATTGGAGTACACTAAAACAATCCTGACCTCTCTAGGACATTCAGAAGCCAAGTTATAAGCCCACAAATGTTGGTACTGGACTACTTCTTTAAATTGACACCAGATCCGGTGACCTTTGGGACATGGTTTGACCCCCTTAGGAAAGTGCTATCATAATGAAACGTTCAGATCACTTACAACTCAATAGATTCTACCTTACTGTAACGTTTCAGCCTGATTGGACCTTGCTTTCACACAAATGAACCCAGAATGATGTGAAATTGTGCTTCGTGCAACATAATTCTCGGTGCCATTTACAAACCATAAGTGCTAATGACTCCATTCCTTTTTGGGGTAATGGGGGCTGTTGATTGGAGTACACTAAAAGAAACCTGATCTCTCTAGGACATTCAGAAGCCAAGTTATAAGCCCACAAAGGTGTAACTGGACTACTTCTTTAAAGTGACACCAGGCCCGGTGACCTTTGGGACAAGGTTTGACCCCCTATAGGAATGTGCGATCATCATGAAACGTTCAGATCACTTACAACTCAATAGATTCTACCTTCTTGTAACGTTTCAGCCTGATTGGACCTTGTTTTCACACAAATGGACCCCAGAATGATGTGAAATTGTGCTTCGTGCAACACAATTCTGGTTGCCATTTACAAACCATAAGTGCTAATGACTCCATTCCTTTTTGTGGTTGTAGGGGCTGTTGATTGGAGTACACTAAAACAAACCTGATCTCTCTAGGATATTCAGAAGCCAAGTTACAAGCCCACAAATGTGTAACTGGACTAGTTCTTTAAATTGACACCCGATCTGGTGACCTTTGTGACATGGTTTGACCCCCTCAGGAAAGTGCTATCATCATGAAACGTTCAGATCATTTACAACTCAATAGATTCTACCTTCCTGTAACGTTTCAGCCTGATTGGACCTTGTTTTCACACAAATTAACCCAGAATGATGTGAAATTATGCTTCGTGCAACATAATTCTGGGTGCCATTTAAAAACCATAAGTGCTAATGACTCCATTCCTCTTTGGGGTAATGGGGCCTGTTAATTGGAGTACTCTAAAACAAACCTGACCTCTTTACGATATTCAGAAGCCAAGTTATAAGCCCACAAATGTGTAACTGGACTAGTTCTTTAAAGTGACACCAGGCCCGGTGACCTTTGGGACATGGTTTGACCCCCTATAGGAATGTGCGATCATCATGAAACGTTCAGATCACTTACAACTCAATAGATTCTACCTTCTTGTAACGTTTCAGCCTGATTGGACCTTGTTTTCACACAAATGAACCCAGAATGATGTGAAATTGTGCTTCGTGCAACATAATTCTCGGTGCCATTTAAAAACCATAAGTGCTAATGACTCCATTCCTTTTTGGGGTAATGCGGGCTGTTGATTGGAGTACACTAAAACAAACCTGATCTCTCTAGGACATTCAGAAGCCAAGTTATAAGCCCACAAATGTGTAACTGGACTACTTCTTTAAAGTGACACCAGATCCGGTGACCTTTGGGACATAGTTTGACCTCCTTAGGAATGTGAGATCATCATGAAACGTTCAGATCACTTACAACTCAATAGATTCTACCTTCTTGTAACGTTTCAGCCTGATTGGACCTTGTTTTCACACAAATGGACCCCAGAATGATGTGAAATTGTGCTTCGTGCAACATAATTCTGGTTGCCATTTACAAACCATAAGTGCTAATGACTCCATTCCTTTTTGTGGTTGTAGGGGCTGTTGATTGGAGTACACTAAAACAAACCTGATCTCTCTAGGATATTCAGAAGCCAAGTTACAAGCCCACAAATGTGTAACTGGACTAGTTCTTTAAATTGACACCCGATCTGGTGACCTTTGTGACATGGTTTGACCCCCTCAGGAAAGTGCTATCATCATGAAACGTTCAGATCATTTACAACTCAATAGATTCTACCTTCCTGTAACGTTTCAGCCTGATTGGACCTTGTTTTCACACAAATTAACCCAGAATGATGTGAAATTGTGCTTCGTGCAACATAATTCTGGGTGCCATTTAAAAACCATAAGTGCTAATGACTCCATTCCTTTTTGGGGTAATGGGGGCTGTTGATTGGAGTACACTAAAACAAACCTGATATCTCTAGGACATTCAGAAGCCAAGTTATAAGCCCACAAATGTGTAACTGGACTACTTCTTTCAATTGACACCAGATCCGGTGACCTTTGGGACATAGTTTGACCTCCTTAGGAATGTGCGATCATTGTGAAACGTTCAGATCACTTACAACTCAATAGATTCTACCTTCTTGTAACGTTTCAGCCTGATTGGACCTTGTTTTCACACAAATGGACCCAGAATGATGTGAAATTGTGCTTCGTGCAACATAATTCTGGGTGCCATTTAAAAACCATAAGTGCTAATGACTCCATTCCTTTTTGGGGTAATGGGGGCTGTTAATTGGAGTACACTAAAACAAACCTGATCTCTCTAGGACATTCAGAAGCCAAGTTATAAGCCCACAGATGTGTAACTGGACTACTTCTTTAAATTGACACCAGATCCGGTGACCTTTGGGACATAGTTTGACCTCCTTAGGAATGTGCGATCATCATGAAACGTTCAGATCACTTACAACTCAATAGATTCTACCTTCTTGTAACGTTTCAGCCTGATTGGACCTTGTTTTCACACAAATGGACCCAGAATGATGTGAAATTGTGCTTCGTGCAACATAATTCTGGGTCCCATTTAAAAACCATAAGTGCTAATGACTCCATTCCTTTTTGGGGTAATTGGGGCTGTTGATTGGAGTACACTAAAACAAACCTGATCTCTCTAGGATATTCAGAAGCCAAGTTACAAGCCCACAAATGTGTAACTGGACTAGTTCTTTAAATTGACACCCGATCTGGTGACCTTTGTGACATGGTTTGACCCCCTCAGGAAAGTGCTATCATCATGAAACGTTCAGATCATTTACAACTCAATAGATTCTACCTTCCTGTAACGTTTCAGCCTGATTGGACCTTGTTTTCACACAAATTAACCCAGAATGATGTGAAATTATGCTTCGTGCAACATAATTCTGGGTGCCATTTAAAAACCATAAGTGCTAATGACTCCATTCCTCTTTGGGGTAATGGGGGCTGTTAATTGGAGTACTCTAAAACAAACCTGACCTCTTTACGATATTCAGAAGCCAAGTTATAAGCCCACAAATGTGTAACTGGACTAGTTCTTTAAAGTGACACCAGGCCCGGTGACCGTTGGGACATGGTTTGACCCCCTATAGGAATGTGCGATCATCATGAAACGTTCAGATCACTTACAACTCAATAGATTCTACCTTCTTGTAACGTTTCAGCCTGATTGGACCTTGTTTTCACACAAATGAACCCAGAATGATGTGAAATTGTGCTTCGTGCAACATAATTCTCGGTGCCATTTAAAAACCATAAGTGCTAATGACTCCATTCCTTTTTGGGGTAATGGGGGCTGTTGATTGGAGTACACTAAAACAAACCTGATCTCTCTAGGACATTCAGAAGCCAAGTTATAAGCCCACAAATGTGTAACTGGACTACTTCTTTAAAGTGACACCAGATCCGGTGACCTTTGGGACATAGTTTGACCTCCTTAGGAATGTGCGATCATCATGAAACGTTCAGATCACTTACAACTCAATATATTCTACCTTCTTGTAACGTTTCAGCCTGATTGGACCTTGTTTTCACACAAATGGACCTAGAATGATGTGAAATTGTGCTTCGTGCAACATAATTCTGGTTGCCATTTACAAACCATAAGTGCTAATGACACCATTCCTTTTGTGGTTGTAGGGGCTGTTGATTGGAGTACACTAAAACAAACCTGATCTCTCTAGGACATTCAGAAGCCAAGTTATGAGCCCACAAATGTGTAACTGGACTACTTCTTTAAATTGACACCAGATCCGTTGACCTTTGGGACATAGTTTGACCTCCTTAGGAAAGTCTATCAGCATGAAACGTGCAGATCACTTACAACTCAATAGATTCTACCTTCCTGTAACGTTTCAGCCTGATTGGACCTTGTTTTCACACAAATGAACCCAGAATGATGTGAAATTGTGCTTCGTGCAACATAATTCTGGGTGCCATTTAAAAACCATAAGTGCTAATGACTCCATTCCTTTTTGGGGTAATGGGGGCTGTTGATTGGAGTACACTAAAACAAACCTGATATCTCTAGGACATTCAGAAGCCAAGTTATAAGCCCACAAATGTGTAACTGGACTACTTCTTTCAATTGACACCAGATCCGGTGACCTTTGGGACATAGTTTGACCTCCTTAGGAATGTGCGATCATTGTGAAACGTTCAGATCACTTACAACTCAATAGATTCTACCTTCTTGTAACGTTTCAGCCTGATTGGACCTTGTTTTCACACAAATGGACCCAGAATGATGTGAAATTGTGCTTCGTGCAACATAATTCTGGGTGCCATTTAAAAACCATAAGTGCTAATGACTCCATTCCTTTTTGGGGTAATGGGGGCTGTTAATTGGAGTACACTAAAACAAACCTGATCTCTCTAGGACATTCAGAAGCCAAGTTATAAGCCCACAGATGTGTAACTGGACTACTTCTTTAAATTGACACCAGATCCGGTGACCTTTGGGACATAGTTTGACCTCCTTAGGAATGTGCGATCATCATGAAACGTTCAGATCACTTACAACTCAATAGATTCTACCTTCTTGTAACGTTTCAGCCTGATTGGACCTTGTTTTCACACAAATGGACCCAGAATGATGTGAAATTGTGCTTCGTGCAACATAATTCTGGGTCCCATTTAAAAACCATAAGTGCTAATGACTCAATTCCTTTTTGGGGTAATGGGGGCTGTTAATTGGAGTACACTAAAAGAAACCTGATCTCTCTAGGACATTCAGAAGCCAAGTTATAAGCCCACAGATGTGTAACTGGACTACTTCTTTAAATTGACACCAGATCCGGTGACCTTTGGGACATAGTTTGACCTCCTTAGGAATGTGCGATCATCATGAAACGTTCAGATCACTTACAACTCAATAGATTCTACCTTCTTGTAACGTTTCAGCCCTATTGGACCTTGTTTTCACACAAATTGACCCAGAATGATGTGAAATTGTGCTTTGTGCAACATAATTCTGGGTGCCATTTACAAACCATAAGTGCTAATGACTCCATTCCTTTTTGTGGTTGTAGGGGCTGTTGATTGGAGTACACTAAAACAAACCTGATCTCTCTAGGACATTCAGAAGCCAAGTTATAAGCCCACAAATGTGTAACTGGCCTACTTCTTTAAATTGACACCAGATCCGTTGAACTTTGGGACATAGTTTGACCTCCTTAGGAAAGTCTATCAGCATGAAACGTTCAGATCAATTACAACTCAATAGATTCTACCTTCCTGTAACGTTTCAGCCTGATTGGACCTTGTTTTCACACAAATGAACCCAGAATGATGTGAAATTGTGCTTCGTGCAACATAATTCTGGGTGCCATTTAAAAACCATAAGTGCTAATGACTCCATTCCTTTTTTGGGGTAATGGGGGCTGTTGATTGGAGTACACTAAAACAAACCTGATATCTCTAGGACATTCAGAAGCCAAGTTATAAGCCCACAAATGTGTAACTGGACTACTTCTTTCAATTGACACCAGATCCGGTGACCTTTGGGACATAGTTTGACCTCCTTAGGAATGTGCGATCATTGTGAAACGTTCAGATCACTTACAACTCAATAGATTCTACCTTCTTGTAACGTTTCAGCCTGATTGGACCTTGTTTTCACACAAATGGACCCAGAATGATGTGAAATTGTGCTTCGTGCAACATAATTCTGGGTGCCATTTAAAAACCATAAGTGCTAATGACTCCATTCCTTTTTGGGGTAATGGGGGCTGTTAATTGGAGTACACTAAAACAAACCTGATCTCTCTAGGACATTCAGAAGCCAAGTTATAAGCCCACAGATGTGTAACTGGACTACTTCCTTAAATTGACACCAGATCCGGTGACCTTTGGGACATAGTTTGACCTCCTTAGGAATGTGCGATCATCATGAAACGTTCAGATCACTTACAACTCAATAGATTCTACCTTCTTGTAACGTTTCAGCCCTATTGGACCTTGTTTTCACACAAATTGACCCAGAATGATGTGAAATTGTGCTTTGTGCAACATAATTCTGGGTGCCATTTACAAACCAATAAGTGCTAATGACTCCATTCCTTTTTGTGGTTGTAGGGGCTGTTGATTGGAGTACACTAAAACAAACCTGATCTCTCTAGGACATTCAGAAGCCAAGTTATAAGCCCACAAATGTGTAACTGGACTACTTCTTTAAATTGACACCAGATCCGTTGAACTTTGGGACATAGTTTGACCTCCTTAGGAAAGTCTATCAGCATGAAACGTTCAGATCAATTACAACTCAATAGATTCTACCTTCCTGTAACGTTTCAGCCTGATTGGACCTTGTTTTCACACAAATGAACCCAGAATGATGTGAAATTGTGCTTCGTGCAACATAATTCTGGGTGCCATTTAAAAACCATAAGTGCTAATGACTCCATTCCTTTTTTGGGGTAATGGGGGCTGTTGATTGGAGTACACTAAAACAAACCTGATATCTCTAGGACATTCAGAAGCCAAGTTATAAGCCCACAAATGTGTAACTGGACTACTTCTTTCAATTGACACCAGATCCGGTGACCTTTGGGACATAGTTTGACCTCCTTAGGAATGTGCGATCATTGTGAAACGTTCAGATCACTTACAACTCATTAGATTCTACCTTCTTGTAACGTTTCAGCCTGATTGGACCTTGTTTTCACACAAATGGACCCAGAATGATGTGAAATTGTGCTTCGTGCAACATAATTCTGGGTGCCATTTAAAAACCATAAGTACTAATGACTCCATTCCTTTTTGGGGTAATGGGGGCTGTTAATTGGAGTACACTAAAACAAACCTGATCTCTCTAGGACATTCAGAAGCCAAGTTATAAGCCCACAGATGTGTAACTGGACTACTTCTTTAAATTGACACCAGATCCGGTGACCTTTGGGACATAGTTTGACCTCCTTAGGAATGTGCGATCATCATGAAACGTTCAGATCACTTACAACTCAATAGATTCTACCTTCTTGTAACGTTTCAGCCTGATTGGACCTTGTTTTCACACAAATGGACCCAGAATGATGTGAAATTGTGCTTCGTGCAACATAATTCTGGGTCCCATTTAAAAACCATAAGTGCTAATGACTCCATTCCTTTTTGGGGTAATGGGGGCTGTTAATTGGAGTACACTAAAACAAACCTGATCTCTCTAGGACATTCAGAAGCCAAGTTATAATCCCACAGATGTGTAACTGGACTACTTCTTTAAATTGACACCAGATCCGGTGACCTTTGGGACATAGTTTGACCTCCTTAGGAATGTGCGATCATCATGAAACGTTCAGATCACTTACAACTCAATAGATTCTACCTTCTTGTAACGTTTCAGCCTGATTGGACCTTGTTTTCACACAAATGGACCCAGAATGATGTGAAATTGTGTTTCGTGCAACATAATTCTGGGTCCCATTTAAAAACCATAAGTGCTAATGACTCAATTCCTTTTTGGGGTAATGGGGGCTGTTAATTGGAGTACACTAAAACAAACCTGACCTCTCTAGGACATTCAGAAGCCAAGTTATAAGCCCACAGATGTGTAACTGGACTACTTCTTTAAATTGACACCAGATCCGGTGACCTTTGGGACATAGTTTGACCTCCTTAGGAATGTGCGATCATCATGAAACGTTCAGATCACTTACAACTCAATAGATTCTACCTTCTTGTAACGTTTCAGCCCTATTGGACCTTGTTTTCACACAAATTGACCCAGAATGATGTGAAATTGTGCTTTGTGCAACATAATTCTGGGTGCCATTTACAAACCATAAGTGCTAATGACTCCATTCCTTTTTGTGGTTGTAGGGGCTGTTGATTGGAGTACACTAAAAAAAACCTGATCTCTCTAGGACATTCAGAAGCCAAGTTATAAGCCCACAAATGTGTAACTGGCCTACTTCTTTAAATTGACACCAGATCCGTTGAACTTTGGGACATAGTTTGACCTCCTTAGGAAAGTCTATCAGCATGAAACGTTCAGATCAATTACAACTCAATAGATTCTACCTTCCTGTAACGTTTCAGCCTGATTGGACCTTGTTTTCACACAAATGAACCCAGAATGATGTGAAATTGTGCTTCGTGCAACATAATTCTGGGTGCCATTTAAAAACCATAAGTGCTAATGACTCCATTCCTTTTTTGGGGTAATGGGGGCTGTTGATTGGAGTACACTAAAACAAACCCGATATCTCTAGGACATTCAGAAGCCAAGTTATAAGCCCACAAATGTGTAACTGGACTACTTCTTTCAATTGACACCAGATCCGGTGACCTTTGGGACATAGTTTGACCTCCTTAGGAATGTGCGATCATTGTGAAACGTTCAGATCACTTACAACTCATTCGATTCTACCTTCTTGTAACGTTTCAGCCTGATTGGACCTTGTTTTCACACAAATGGACCCAGAATGATGTGAAATTGTGCTTCGTGCAACATAATTCTGGGTGCCATTTAAAAACCATAAGTAGTAATGACTCCATTCCTTTTTGGGGTAATGGGGGCTGTTAATTGGAGTACACTAAAACAAACCTGATCTCTCTAGGACATTCAGAAGCCAAGTTATAAGCCCACAGATGTGTAACTGGACTACTTCTTTAAATTGACACCAGATCCTGTGACCTTTGGGACATAGTTTGACCTCCTTAGGAATGTGCGATCATCATGAAACGTTCAGATCACTTACAACTCAATAGATTCTACCTTCTTGTAACGTTTCAGCCTGATTGGACCTTGTTTTCACACAAATGGACCCAGAATGATATGAAATTGTGCTTCGTGCAACATAATTCTGGGTCCCATTTAAAAACCATAAGTGCTAATGACTCCATTCCTTTTTGGGGTAATGGGGGCTGTTAATTGGAGTACACTAAAACAAACCTGATCTCTCTAGGACATTCAGAAGCCAAGTTATAATCCCACAGATGTGTAACTGGACTACTTCTTTAAATTGACACCAGATCCGGTGACCTTTGGGACATAGTTTGACCTCCTTAGGAATGTGCGATCATCATGAAACGTTCAGATCACTTACAACTCAATAGATTCTACCTTCTTGTAACGTTTCAGCCCTATTGGACCTTGTTTTCACACAAATTGACCCAGAATGATGTGAAATTGTGCTTTGTGCAACATAATTCTGGGTGCCATTTACAAACCATAAGTGCTAATGACTCCATTCCTTTTTGTGGTTGTAGGGGCTGTTGATTGGAGTACACTAAAACAAACCTGATCTCTCTAGGACATTCAGAAGCCAAGTTATAAGCCCACAAATGTGTAACTGGACTACTTCTTTAAATTGACACCAGATCCGTTGAACTTTGGGACATAGTTTGACCTCCTTAGGAAAGTCTATCAGCATGAAACGTTCAGATCAATTACAACTCAATAGATTCTACTTTCCTGTAACGTTTCAGCCTGATTGGACCTTGTTTTCACACAAATGAACCCAGAATGATGTGAAATTGTGCTTCGTGCAACATAATTCTGGGTGCCATTTAAAAACCATAAGTGCTAATGACTCCATTCCTTTTTTGGGGTAATGGGGGCTGTTGATTGGAGTACACTAAAACAAACCTGATATCTCTAGGACATTCAGAAGCCAAGTTATAAGCCCACAAATGTGTAACTGGACTACTTCTTTCAATTGACACCAGATCCGGTGACCTTTGGGACATAGTTTGACCTCCTTAGGAATGTGCGATCATTGTGAAACGTTCAGATCACTTACAACTCAATAGATTCTACCTTCTTGTAACGTTTCAGCCTGATTGGACCTTGTTTTCACACAAATGGACCCAGAATGATGTGAAATTGTGCTTCGTGCAACATAATTCTGGGTGCCATTTAAAAACCATAAGTGCTAATGACTCCATTCCTTTTTGTGGTTGTAGGGGCTGTTGATTGGAGTACACTAAAACAAACCTGATCTCTCTAGGACATTCAGAAGCCAAGTTATAAGCCCACAAATGTGTAACTGGACTACTTCTTTAAATTGACACCAGATCCGTTGAACTTTGGGACATAGTTTGACCTCCTTAGGAAAGTCTATCAGCATGAAACGTTCAGATCAATTACAACTCAATAGATTCTACTTTCCTGTAACGTTTCAGCCTGATTGGACCTTGTTTTCACACAAATGAACCCAGAATGATGTGAAATTGTGCTTCGTGCAACATAATTCTGGGTGCCATTTAAAAACCATAAGTGCTAATGACTCCATTCCTTTTTTGGGGTAATGGGGGCTGTTGATTGGAGTACACTAAAACAAACCTGATATCTCTAGGACATTCAGAAGCCAAGTTATAAGCCCACAAATGTGTAACTGGACTACTTCTTTCAATTGACACCAGATCCGGTGACCTTTGGGACATAGTTTGACCTCCTTAGGAATGTGCGATCATTGTGAAACGTTCAGATCACTTACAACTCAATAGATTCTACCTTCTTGTAACGTTTCAGCCTGATTGGACCTTGTTTTCACACAAATGGACCCAGAATGATGTGAAATTGTGCTTCGTGCAACATAATTCTGGGTGCCATTTAAAAACCATAAGTGCTAATGACTCCATTCCTTTTTGGGGTAATGGGGGCTGTTAATTGGAGTACACTAAAACAAACCTGATCTCTCTAGGACATTCAGAAGCCAAGTTATAAGCCCACAGATGTGTAACTGGACTACTTCTTTAAATTGACACCAGATCCGGTGACCTTTGGGACATAGTTTGACCTCCTTAGGAATGTGCAATCATCATGAAACGTTCAGATCACTTACAACTCAATAGATTGTACCTTCTTGTAACGTTTCAGCCCTATTGGACCTTGTTTTCACACAAATTGACCCAGAATGATGTGAAATTGTGCTTCGTGCAACATAATTCTGGATGCCATTTACAAACCATAAGTGCTAATGACTCCATTCCTTTTTGTGGTTGTAGGGGCTGTTGATTGGAGTACACTAAAACAAACCTGATCTCTCTAGGATATTCAGAAGCCAAGTTACAAGCCCACAATGTGTAACTGGACTAGTTCTTTAAATTGACACCCGATCTGGTGACCTTTGTGACATGGTTTGACCCCCTCAGGAAAGTGCTATCATCATGAAACGTTCAGATCATTTACAACTCAATAGATTCTACCTTCCTGTAACTTTTCAGCCTGATTGGACCTTGTTTTCACACAAATTAACCCAGAATGATGTGAAATTATGCTTCGTGCAACATAATTCTGGGTGCCATTTAAAAACCATAAGTGCTAATGACTCCATTCCTCTTTGGGGTAATGGGGGCTGTTAATTGGAGTACTCTAAAACAAACTTGACCTCTTTACGATATTCAGAAGCCAAGTTATAAGCCCACAAATGTGTAACTGGACTCGTTCTTTAAAGTGACACCAGGCCCGGTGACCTTTGGGACATGGTTTGACCCCCTATAGGAATGTGCGATCATCATGAAACGTTCAGATCACTTACAACTCAATAGATTCTACCTTCTTGTAACGTTTCAGCCTGATTGGACCTTGCTTTCACCCAAATGAACCCAGAATGATGTGAAATTATGATTCGTGCAACATAATTCTGGGTGCCATTTAAAAACCATAAGTGCTAATGACTCCATTCCTCTTTGGGGTAATGGGGGCTGTTAATTGGAGAACTCTAAAACAAACCTGACCTCTTTACGATATTCAGAAGCCAAGTTATAAGCCCACAAATGTGTAACTGGACTAGTTCTTTAAAGTGACACCAGGCCCGGTGACCTTTGGGACATGGTTTGACCCCCTATAGGAATGTGCGATCATCATGAAACGTTCAGATCACTTACAACTCAATAGATTCTACCTTCTTGTAACGTTTCAGCCTGATTGGACCTTGTTTTCACACAAATGAACCCAGAATGATGTGAAATTGTGCTTCGTGCAACATAATTCTCGGTGCCATTTAAAAACCATAAGTGCTAATGACTCCATTCCTTTTTGGGGTAATGGGGGCTGTTGATTGGAGTACACTAAAACAAACCTGATCTCTCTAGGACATTCAGAAGCCAAGTTATAAGCCCACAAATGTGTAACTGGACTACTTCTTTAAAGTGACACCAGATCCGGTGACCTTTGGGACATAGTTTGACCTCCTTAGGAATGTGCGATCATCATGAAACGTTCAGATCACTTACAACTCAATATATTCTACCTTCTTGTAACGTTTCAGCCTGATTGGACCTTGTTTTCACACAAATGGACCTAGAATGATGTGAAATTGTGCTTCGTGCAACATAATTCTGGTTGCCATTTACAAACCATAAGTGCTAATGACACCATTCCTTTTGTGGTTGTAGGGGCTGTTGATTGGAGTACACTAAAACAAACCTGATCTCTCTAGGACATTCAGAAGCCAAGTTATGAGCCCACAAATGTGTAACTGGACTACTTCTTTAAATTGACACCAGATCCGTTGACCTTTGGGACATAGTTTGATCTCCTTAGGAAAGTCTATCAGCATGAAACGTTCAGATCACTTACAACTCAATAGATTCTACCTTCCTGTAACGTTTCAGCCTGATTGGACCTTGTTTTCACACAAATGAACCCAGAATGATGTGAAATTGTGCTTCGTGCAACGTAATTCTGGGTGCCATTTAAAAACCATAAGTGCTAATGACTCCATTCCTTTTTGGGGTAATGGGGGCTGTTGATTGGAGTACACTAAATTAAACCTGATATCTCTAGGACATTCAGAAGCCAAGTTATAAGCCCACAAATGTGTAACTGGACTACTTCTTTCAATTGACACCAGATCCGGTGACCTTTGGGACATAGTTTGACCTCCTTAGGAATGTGCGATCATTGTGAAACGTTCAGATCACTTACAACTCAATAGATTCTACCTTCTTGTAACGTTTCAGCCTGATTGGACCTTGTTTTCACACAAATGGACCCAGAATGATGTGAAATTGTGCTTCGTGCAACATAATTCTGGGTGCCATTTAAAAACCATAAGTGCTAATGACTCCATTCCTTTTTGGGGTAATGGGGGCTGTTAATTGGAGTACACTAAAACAAACCTGATCTCTCTAGGACATTCAGAAGCCAAGTTATAAGCCCACAGATGTGTAACTGGACTACTTCTTTAAATTGACACCAGATCCGGTGACCTTTGGGACATAGTTTGACCTCCTTAGGAATGTGCGATCATCATGAAACGTTCAGATATCTCAGATCACTTACAACTCAATAGATTCTACCTTCCTGTAACGTTTCAGCCTGATTGGACCTTGCTTTCACACAAATGAACCCAGAATGATGTGAAATTGTGCTTCGTGCAACATAATTCTCGGTGCCATTTAAAAATCATAAGTGCTAATGACTCCATTCCTTTTTGGGGTAATGGGGGCTGTTGATTGGAGTACACTAAAAGAAACCTGATCTCTCTAGGACATTCAGAAGCCAAGTCATAAGCCCACAAAGGTGTAACTGGACTACTTCTTTAAAGTGACACCAGGCCCGGTGACCTTTGGGACAAGGTTTGACCCCCTATAGGAATGTGCGATCATCATGAAACGTTCAGATCACTTACAACTCAATAGATTCTACCTTCTTGTAACGTTTCAGCCTGATTGGACCTTGTTTTCACACAAATGGACCCCAGAATGATGTGAAATTGTGCTTCGTGCAACATAATTCTGGTTGCCATTTACAAACCATAAGTGCTAATGACTCCATTCCTTTTTGTGGTTGTAGGGGCTGTTGATTGGAGTACACTAAAACAAACCTGATCTCTCTAGGATATTCAGAAGCCAAGTTACAAGCCCACAAATGTGTAACTGGACTACTTCTTTAAATTGACACCCGATCTGGTGACCTTTGTGACATGGTTTGACCCCCTCAGGAAAGTGCTATCATCATGAAACGTTCAGATCACTTACAACTCAATAGATTCTACCTTCTTGTAACGTTTCAGCCTGATTGGACCTTGTTTTCACACAAATGGACCCAGAATGATGTGAAATTGTGCTTCGTGCAACATAATTCTGGGTGCCATTTAAAAACCATAAGTGCTAATGACTCCATTCCTTTTTGGGGTAATGGGGGCTGTTAATTGGAGTACACTAAAACAAACCTGATCTCTCTAGGACATTCAGAAGCCAAGTTATAAGCCCACAGATGTGTAACTGGACTACTTCTTTAAATTGACACCAGATCCGGTGACCTTTGGGACATAGTTTGACCTCCTTAGGAATGTGCGATCATCATGAAACGTTCAGATATCTCAGATCACTTACAACTCAATAGATTCTACCTTCCTGTAACGTTTCAGCCTGATTGGACCTTGCTTTCACACAAATGAACCCAGAATGATGTGAAATTGTGCTTCGTGCAACATAATTCTCGGTGCCATTTAAAAATCATAAGTGCTAATGACTCCATTCCTTTTTGGGGTAATGGGGGCTGTTGATTGGAGTACACTAAAAGAAACCTGATCTCTCTAGGACATTCAGAAGCCAAGTCATAAGCCCACAAAGGTGTAACTGGACTACTTCTTTAAAGTGACACCAGGCCCGGTGACCTTTGGGACAAGGTTTGACCCCCTATAGGAATGTGCGATCATCATGAAACGTTCAGATCACTTACAACTCAATAGATTCTACCTTCTTGTAACGTTTCAGCCTGATTGGACCTTGTTTTCACACAAATGGACCCCAGAATGATGTGAAATTGTGCTTCGTGCAACATAATTCTGGTTGCCATTTACAAACCATAAGTGCTAATGACTCCATTCCTTTTTGTGGTTGTAGGGGCTGTTGATTGGAGTACACTAAAACAAACCTGATCTCTCTAGGATATTCAGAAGCCAAGTTACAAGCCCACAAATGTGTAACTGGACTACTTCTTTAAATTGACACCCGATCTGGTGACCTTTGTGACATGGTTTGACCCCCTCAGGAAAGTGCTATCATCATGAAACGTTCAGATCACTTACAACTCAATAGATTCTACCTTCTTGTAACGTTTCAGCCTGATTGGACCTTGTTTTCACACAAATGGACCCAGAATGATGTGAAATTGTGCTTCGTGCAACATAATTCTGGGTGCCATTTAAAAACCATAAGTGCTAATGACTCCATTCCTTTTTGGGGTAATGGGGGCTGTTAATTGGAGTACACTAAAACAAACCTGATCTCTCTAGGACATTCAGAAGCCAAGTTATAAGCCCACAGATGTGTAACTGGACTACTTCTTTAAATTGACACCAGATCCGGTGACCTTTGGGACATAGTTTGACCTCCTTAGGAATGTGCGATCATCATGAAACGTTCAGATCACTCAGAGCACTTACAACTCAATAGATTCTACCTTCCTGTAACGTTTCAGCCTGACTGGACCTTGTTTTCACACAAATGAACCCAGAATCATTTGAAATTGTGCTTCGTGCAACATAATTCTGGGTGCCATTTACAAACCATAAGTGCTAATGACTCCATTCCTTTTTGGGGTAATGGGGGCTGTTAATTGGAGTACTCTAAAACAAACCTGACCTCTTTAGGATATTCAGAAGCCAAGTTATAAGCCCACAAAGGTGTAACTGGACTACTTCTTTAAAGTGACACCAGGCCCGGTGACCTTTGGGACATGGTTTGACCCCCTATAGGAATGTGCGATCATCATGAAACGTTCAGATCACTTACAACTCAATAGATTCTACCGTCTTGTAACGTTTCAGCCTGATTGGACCTTGTTTTCACACAAATGAACCCAGAATGATGTGAAATTGTGCTTCGTGCAACATAATTATGGGTGTCATTTACAAACCATAAGTGCTAATGACTCCATTCCTTTTTGTGGTTGTAGGGGCTGTTGATTTGAGTACACTAAAACAAACCTGATCTCTCTAGGACATTCAGAAGCCAAGTTATAAGCCCACAAATGTGTAACTGGACTACTTCTTTAAATTGACACCAGATCCGGTGACCTTTGGGACATGGTTTGACCCCCTTAGGAAAGTGCTATCATAATGAAACATTCAGATCACTTACAACTCAATAGATTCTACCTTCCTGTAACGTTTCAGCCTGATTGGACCTTGTTTTCACACAAATGAACCCAGAATGATGTGAAATTGTGCTTCGTGCAACATAATTCTGGGTGCCATTTAAAAACCATAAGTGCTAATGACTACATTCCTTTTTGGGGTAATGGGGGCTGTTAATTGGAGTACTCTAAAACAAACCTGACCTCTTTACGATATTCAGAAGCCAAGTTATAAGCCCACAAAGGTGTAACTGGACTACTTCTTTAAAGTGACACCAGGCCCGGTGACCTTTGGGACAATGTTTGACCCCCTATAGGAATGTGCGATCGTCATGAAACGTTCAGATCACTTACAACTCAATAGATTCTACCTTCTTGTAACATTTCAGCCTGATTGGACCTTGTTTTCACACAACTGGACCTAGAATGATGTGAAATTGTGCTTCGTGCAACATAATTCTGGTTGCCATTTACAAACCATAAGTGCTAATGACTCCATTCCTTTTTGTGGGTGTAGGGGCTGTTGATTGGAGTACACTAAAACAAACCTGATCTCTCTAGGATATTCAGAAGCCAAGTTACAAGCCCACAAATGTGTAACTGGACTACTTCTTTAAATTGACACCAGATCTGGTGACCTTTGGGACAAGGTTTGACCCCCTCAGGAAAGTGCTATCATCATGAAACGTTCAGATAATTTACAACTCAATACATTCTACCTTCCTGTAACGTTTCAGCCTGATTGGACCTTGTTTTCACACAAATGAACCCAGAATGATGTGAAATTATGCTTCGTGCAACATAATTCTGGGTGCCATTTAAAAACCATAAGTGCTAATGACTCCATTCCTTTTTTGGGTAATGGGGGCTGTTAATTGGAGTACTCTAAAACAAACCTGACCTCTTTACGATATTCAGAAGCCAAGTTATGAGCCCACAAATGTGTAACTGGACTACTTCTTTAAAGTGACACCAGGCCCGGTGACCTTTGGGACATGGTTTGACCCCCTATAGGAATGTGCGATCATCATGAAACGTTCAGATCATTTACAACTCAATAGATTCTACCTTCTTGTAACGTTTCATTCTGATTGGACATTGTTTTCACACAAATGAACCCAGAATGATGTGAAATTGTGCTTCGTGCAACATAATTCTGGGTGCCATTTACAAACCATAAGTGCTAATGACTCCATTCATTTTTGTGGTTGTAGGGGCTGTTGATTTGAGTACACTAAAACAAACCTGATCTCTCTAGGACATTCAGAAGCCAAGTTATAAGCCCACAAATGTGTAACTGGACTACTTCTTTAAGTTGACACCAGATCCGGTGACCTTTGGGACATAGTTTGACCTCCTTAGGAAAGTCTTTCAGCATGAAACGTTCAGATCACTTACAACTCAATAGATTCTACCTTCCTGTAACGTTTCAGCCTGATTGGACCTTGTTTTCACACAAATGAACCCAGAATGATGTGAAATTGTGCTTCGTGCAACATAATTCTGGGTGCCATTTAAAAACCATAAGTGCTAATGACTCCATTCCTTTTTGGGGTAATGGGGGCTGTTGATTGGAGTACACTAAAACAAACCTGATATCTCTAGGACATTCAGAAGCCAAGTTATAAGCCCACAAATGTGTAACTGGACTACTTCTTACAATTGACACCAGATCCGGTGACATTTGGACATAGTTTGACCTCCTTAGGAATGTGCGATCATCATGAAACGTTCAGATCACTCAGATCACTTACAACTCAATAGATTCTACCTTTCTGTAACGTTTCAGCCTGATTGGACCTTGCTTTCACACAAATGAACCCAGAATGATGTGAAATTGTGCTTCGTGCAACATAATTCTCGGTGCCATTTAAAAACCATAAGTGCTAATGACTCCATTCCTTTTTGGGGTAATGGGGGCTGTTGATTGGAGTACACTAAAATAAACCTGATCTCTCTAGGACATTCAGAAGCCAAGTTATAAGCCCACAAAGGTGTAACTGGACTACTTCTTTAAAGTGACACCAGGCCCGGTGACCTTTGGGACAAGGTTTGACCCCCTATAGGAATGTGCGATCATCATGAAACGTTCAGATCACTTACAACTCAATAGATTCTACCTTCTTGTAACGTTTCAGCCTGATTGGACCTTGTTTTCACACAAATGGACCCCAGAATGATGTGAAATTGTGCTTCGTGCAACATAATTCTGGTTGCCATTTACAAACCATAAGTGCTAATGACTCCATTCCTTTTTGTGGTTGTAGGGGCTGTTGATTGGAGTACACTAAAACAAACCTGATCTCTCTAGGATATTCAGAAGCCAAGTTACAAGCCCACAAATGTGTAACTGGACTACTTCTTTAAATTGACACCCGATCTGGTGACCTTTGTGACATGGTTTGTCCCCCTCAGGAAAGTGCTATCATCATGAAACGTTCAGATCATTTACAACTCAATAGATTCTACCTTCCTGTAAAGTTTCAGCCTGATTGGACCTTGTTTTCACACAAATTAACCCAGAATGATGTGAAATTATGCTTCGTGCAACATAATTCTGGGTGCCATTTAAAAACCATAAGTGCTAATGACTCCATTCCTCTTTGGGGTAATGGGGGCTGTTAATTGGAGTACTCTAAAACAAACCTGACCTCTTTACGGTATTCAGAAGCCAAGTTATAAGCCCACAAATGTGTAACTGGACTAGTTCTTTAAAGTGACACCAGGCCCGGTGACCTTTGGGACATGGTTTGACCCCCTATAGGAATGTGCGATCATCATGAAACGTTCAGATCACTTACAACTCAATAGATTCTACCTTCTTGTAACGTTTCAGCCTGATTGGACCTTGTTTTCACACAAATGGACCCAGAATGATGTGAAATTGTGCTTCGTGCAACATAATTCTGGGTGCCATTTAAAAACCATAAGTGCTAATGACTCCATTCCTTTTTGTGGTTGTAGGGGCTGTTGATTGGAGTACACTAAAACAAACCTGATCTCTCTAGGACATTCAGAAGCCAAGTTATAAGCCCACAAATGTGTAACTGGATTACTTCTTTAAATTGACACCAGATCCGGTGACCTTTGGGACATGGTTTGACCCCCTTAGGAAAGTGCTATCATAATGAAACATTCAGATCACTTACAACTCAATAGATTCTACCTTCCTGTAACGTTTCAGCCTGATTGGACCTTGTTTTCACACAAATGAACCCAGAATGATGTGAAATTGTGCTTCGTGCAACATAATTCTGGGTGCCATTTAAAAACCATAAGTGCTAATGACTACATTCCTTTTTGGGGTAATGGGGGCTGTTAATTGGAGTACTCTAAAACAAACCTGACCTCTTTACGATATTCAGAAGCCAAGTTATAAGCCCACAAAGGTGTAACTGGACTACTTCTTTAAAGTGACACCAGGCCCGGTGACCTTTGGGACATGGTTTGACCCCCTATAGGAATGTGCGATCATCATGAAATGTTCAGATCACTTACAACTCAATAGATTCTACCGTCTTGTAACGTTTCAGCCTGATTGGACCTTGTTTTCACACAAATGAACCCAGAATGATGTGAAATTGTGCTTCGTGCAACATAATTCTGGGTGTCATTTACAAACCATAAGTGCTAATGACTCCATTCCTTTTTGTGGTTGTAGGGGCTGTTGATTTGAGTACACTAAAACAAAACTGATCTCTCTAGGACATTCAGAAGCCAAGTTATAAGCCCACAAATGTGTAACTGGACTACTTCTTTAAATTGACACCAGATCCGGTGACCTTTGGGACATGGTTTGACCCCCTTAGGAAAGTGCTATCATAATGAAACATTCAGATCACTTACAACTCAATAGATTCTACCTTCCTGTAACGTTTCAGCCTGATTGGACCTTGTTTTCACACAAATGAACCCAGAATGATGTGAAATTGTGCTTCGTGCAACATAATTCTGGGTGCCATTTAAAAACCATAAGTGCTAATGACTACATTCCTTTTTGGGGTAATGGGGGCTGTTAATTGGAGTACTCTAAAACAAACCTGACCTCTTTACGATATTCAGAAGCCAAGTTATAAGCCCACAAAGGTGTAACTGGACTACTTCTTTAAAGTGACACCAGGCCCGGTGACCTTTGGGACAATGTTTGACCCCCTATAGGAATGTGCGATCGTCATGAAACGTTCAGATCACTTACAACTCAATAGATTCTACCTTCTTGTAACGTTTCAGCCTGATTGGACCTTGTTTTCACACAAATGGACCTAGAATGATGTGAAATTGTGCTTCGTGCAACATAATTCTGGTTGCCATTTACAAACCATAAGTGCTAATGACTCCATTCCTTTTTGTGGTTGTAGGGGCTGTTGATTGGAGTACACTAAAACAAACCTGATCTCTCTAGGATATTCAGAAGCCAAGTTACAAGCCCACAAATGTGTACCTGGACTACTTCTTTAAATTGACACCAGATCTGGTGACCTTTGGGACATGGTTTGACCCCCTCAGGAAAGTGCTATCATCATGAAACGTTCAGATAATTTACAACTCAATACATTCTACCTTCCTGTAACGTTTCAGCCTGATTGGACCTTGTTTTCACACAAATGAACCCAGAATGATGTGAAATTATGCTTCGTGCAACATAATTCTGGGTGCCATTTAAAAACCATAAGTGCTAATGACTCCATTCCTTTTTGGGGTAATGGGGGCTGTTAATTGGAGTACTCTAAAACAAACCTGACCTCTTTACGATATTCAGAAGCCAAGTTATGAGCCCACAAATGTGTAACTGGACTACTTCTTTAAAGTGACACCAGGCCCGGCGACCTTTGGGACATGGTTTGACCCCCTATAGGAATGTGTGATCATCATGAAACGTTCAGATCACTTACAACTCAATAGATTCTACCTTCTTGTAACGTTTCATTCTGATTGGACCTTGTTTTCACACAAATGAACCCAGAATGATGTGAAATTGTGCTTCGTGCAACATAATTCTGGGTGCCATTTACAAACCATAAGTGCTAATGACTCCATTCATTTTTGTGGTTGTAAGGGCTGTTGATTTGAGTACACTAAAACAAACCTGATCTCTCTAGGACATTCAGAAGCCAAGTTATAAGCCCACAAATGTGTAACTGGACTACTTCTTTAAGTTGACACCAGATCCGGTGACCTTTGGGACATGGTTTGACCCCCTTAGGAAAGTGCTATCATCATGAAACGTTCAGATCACTTACAACTCAATAGATTCTACCTTCCTGTAACGTTTCAGCCTGATTGGACCTTGTTTTCACACAAATGAACCCAGAATGATGTGAAATTGTGCTTCGTGCAACATAATTCTGGGTGCCATTTAAAAACCATAAGTGCTAATGACTCCATTCCTTTTTGGGGTAATGGGGGCTGTTAATTGGAGTACTCTAAAACAAACCTGACCTCTTTACGATATTCAGAAGCCAAGTTATAAGCCCACAAAGGTGTAACTGGACTACTTTAAAGTGACACCAGGCCCGGTGACCTTTGGGACAAGGTTTGACCCCCTATAGGAATGTGCAATCATCATGAAACGTTCAGATCACTTACAACTCAATAGATTCTACCTTCTTGTAATGTTTCAGCCTGATTGGACCTTGGTTTCACACAAATGGACCTAGAATGATGTGAAATTGTGCTTCGTGCAACATAATTCTGGTTGCCATTTACAAACCATAAGTGCTAATGACACCATCCCTTTTGTGGTTGTAGGGGCTGTTGATTTGACTACACTAAAACAAACCTGACCTCTCTAGGACATTCAGAAGCCAAGTTATAAGCCCACAAATGTGTAACTGGACTACTTCTTTAAATTGACACCAGATCCGTTGACCTTTGGGACATAGTTTGACCTCCTTAGGAAAGTCTATCAGCATGAAACGTTCAGATCACTTACAACTCAATAGATTCTACCTTCCTGTAACGTTTCAGCCTGATTGGACCTTGTTTTCACACAAATGAACCCAGAATGATGTGAAATTGTGCTTCGTGCAACATAATTCTGGGTGCCATTTAAAAACCATAAGTGCTAATGACTCCATTCCTTTTTGGGGTAATGGGGGCTGTTGATTGGAGTACACTAAAACAAACCTGATATCTCTAGGACATTCAGAAGCCAAGTTATAAGCCCACAAATGTGTAACTGGACTACTTCTTACAATTGACACCAGATCCGGTGACCTTTGGGACATAGTTTGACCTCCTTAGGAATGTGCGATCATTGTGAAATGTTCAGATCACTTACAACTCAATAGATTCTACCTTCTTGTAACGTTTCAGCCTGATTGGACCTTGTTTTCACACAAATGGACCCAGAATGATGTGAAATTGTGCTTCGTGCAACATAATTCTGGGTGCCATTTAAAAACCATAAGTGCTAATGACTCCATTCCTTTTTGGGGTAATGGGGGCTGTTAATTGGAGTACACTAAAACAAACCTGATCTCTCTAGGACATTCAGAAGCCGAGTTATAAGCCCACAGATGTGTAACTGGACTACTTCTTTCAATTGACACCAGATCCGGTGACCTTTGGGACATAGTTTGACCTCCTTAGGAATGTGCGATCATCATGAAACGTTCAGATCACTCAGATCACTTACAACTCAATAGATTCTACCGTCTTGTAACGTTTCAGCCTGATTGGACCTTGTTTTCACACAAATGAACCCAGAATGATGTGAAATTGTGCTTCGTGCAACATAATTCTGGGTGTCATTCACAAACCATAAGTGCTAATGACTCCATTCCTTTTTGGGGTAATGGGGGCTGTTAATTGGAGTACTCTAAAACAAACCTGACCTCTTTACGATATTCAGAAGCCAAGTTATAAGCCCACAAAGGTGTAACTGGACTACTTCTTTAAAGTGACACCAGGCCCGGTGACCTTTGGGACAATGTTTGACCCCCTATAGGAATGTGCGATCGTCATGAAACGTTCAGATCACTTACAACTCAATAGATTCTACCTTCTTGTAACGTTTCAGCCTGATTGGACCTTGTTTTCACACAAATGGACCTAGAATGATGTGAAATTGTGCTTCGTGCAACATAATTCTGGTTGCCATTTACAAACCATAAGTGCTAATGACTCCATTCCTTTTTGTGGTTGTAGGGGCTGTTGATTGGAGTACACTAAAACAAACCTGATCTCTCTAGGATATTCAGAAGCCAAGTTACAAGCCCACAAATGTGTACCTGGACTACTTCTTTAAATTGACACCAGATCTGGTGACCTTTGGGACATGGTTTGACCCCCTCAGGAAAGTGCTATCATCATGAAACGTTCAGATAATTTACAACTCAATACATTCTACCTTCCTGTAACGTTTCAGCCTGATTGGACCTTGTTTTCACACAAATGAACCCAGAATGATGTGAAATTATGCTTCGTGCAACATAATTCTGGGTGCCATTTAAAAACCATAAGTGCTAATGACTCCATTCCTTTTTGGGGTAATGGGGGCTGTTAATTGAAGTACTCTAAAACAAACCTGACCTCTTTACGATATTCAGAAGCCAAGTTATAAGCCCACAAAGGTGTAACTGGACTACTTTAAAGTGACACCAGGCCCGGTGACCTTTGGGACATAGTTTGACCCCCTATAGGAATGTGCAATCATCATGAAACGTTCAGATCACTTACAACTCAATAGATTCTACCTTCTTGTATGTTTCAGCCTGATTGGACCTTGGTTTCACACAAATGGACCTAGAATGATGTGAAATTGTGCTTCGTGCAACATAATTCTGGTTGCCATTTACAAACCATAAGTGCTAATGACACCATCCCTTTTGTGGTTGTAGGGGCTGTTGATTTGAGTACACTAAAACAAACCTGATCTCTCTAGGACATTCAGAAGCCAAGTTATAAGCCCACAAATGTGTAACTGGACTACTTCTTTAAATTGACACCAGATCCGTTGACCTTTGGGACATAGTTTGACCTCCTTAGGAAAGTCTATCAGCATGAAACGTTCAGATCACTTACAACTCAATAGATTCTACCTTCCTGTAACGTTTCAGCCTGATTGGACCTTGTTTTCACACAAATGAACCCAGAATGATGTGAAATTGTGCTTCGTGCAACATAATTCTGGGTGCCATTTAAAAACCATAAGTGCTAATGACTCCATTCCTTTTTGGGGTAATGGGGGCTGTTGATTGGAGTACACTAAAACAAACCTGATATCTCTAGGACATTCAGAAGCCAAGTTATAAGCCCACAAATGTGTAACTGGACTACTTCTTACAATTGACACCAGATCCGGTGACCTTTGGGACATAGTTTGACCTCCTTAGGAATGTGCGATCATTGTGAAACGTTCAGATCACTTACAACTCAATAGATTCTACCTTCTTGTAACGTTTCAGCCTGATTGGACCTTGTTTTCACACAAATGGACCCAGAATGATGTGAAATTGTGCTTCGTGCAACATAATTCTGGGTGCCATTTAAAAACCATAAGTGCTAATGACTCCATTCCTTTTTGGGGTAATGGGGGCTGTTAATTGGAGTACACTAAAACAAACCTGATCTCTCTAGTACATTCAGAAGCCGAGTTATAAGCCCACAGATGTGTAACTGGACTACTTCTTTCAATTGACACCAGATCCGGTGACCTTTGGGACATAGTTTGACCTCCTTAGGAATGTGCGATCATCATGAAACGTTCAGATCACTCAGATCACTTACAACTCAATAGATTCTACCGTCTTGTAACGTTTCAGCCTGATTGGACCTTGTTTTCACACAAATGAACCCAGAATGATGTGAAATTGTGCTTCGTGCAACATAATTCTGGGTGTCATTTACAAACCATAAGTGCTAATGACTCCATTCCTTTTTGTGGTTGTAGGGGCTGTTGATTTGAGTACACTAAAACAAACCTGATCTCTCTAGGACATTCAGAAGCCAAGTTATGAGCCCACAAATGTGTAACTGGACTACTTCTTTAAATTGACACCAGATCCGGTGACCTTTGGGACATGGTTTGACCCCCTTAGGAACGTGCTATCATAATGAAACATTCAGATCACTTACAACTCAATAGATTCTACCTTCCTGTAACGTTTCAGCCTGGTTGGACCTTGCTTTCACACAAATGAACCCAGAATGATGTGAAATTGTGCTTCGTGCAACATAATTCTCGGTGCCATTTAAAAACCATAAGTGCTAATGACTCCATTCCTTTTTGGGGTAATGGGGGCTGTTAATTGGAGTACACTAAAACAAACCTGATCTCTCTAGGACATTCAGAAGCCGAGTTATAAGCCCACAGATGTGTAACTGGACTACTTCTTTCAATTGACACCAGATCCGGTGACCTTTGGGACATAGTTTGACCTCCTTAGGAATGTGCGATCATCATGAAACGTTCAGATCACTCAGATCACTTACAACTCAATAGATTCTACCGTCTTGTAACGTTTCAGCCTGATTGGACCTTGTTTTCACACAAATGAACCCAGAATGATGTGAAATTGTGCTTCGTGCAACATAATTCTGGGTGTCATTCACAAACCATAAGTGCTAATGACTCCATTCCTTTTTGGGGTAATGGGGGCTGTTAATTGGAGTACTCTAAAACAAACCTGACCTCTTTACGATATTCAGAAGCCAAGTTATAAGCCCACAAAGGTGTAACTGGACTACTTCTTTAAAGTGACACCAGGCCCGGTGACCTTTGGGACAATGTTTGACCCCCTATAGGAATGTGCGATCGTCATGAAACGTTCAGATCACTTACAACTCAATAGATTCTACCTTCTTGTAACGTTTCAGCCTGATTGGACCTTGTTTTCACACAAATGGACCTAGAATGATGTGAAATTGTGCTTCGTGCAACATAATTCTGGTTGCCATTTACAAACCATAAGTGCTAATGACTCCATTCCTTTTTGTGGTTGTAGGGGCTGTTGATTGGAGTACACTAAAACAAACCTGATCTCTCTAGGATATTCAGAAGCCAAGTTACAAGCCCACAAATGTGTACCTGGACTACTTCTTTAAATTGACACCAGATCTGGTGACCTTTGGGACATGGTTTGACCCCCTCAGGAAAGTGCTATCATCATGAAACGTTCAGATAATTTACAACTCAATACATTCTACCTTCCTGTAACGTTTCAGCCTGATTGGACCTTGTTTTCACACAAATGAACCCAGAATGATGTGAAATTATGCTTCGTGCAACATAATTCTGGGTGCCATTTAAAAACCATAAGTGCTAATGACTCCATTCCTTTTTGGGGTAATGGGGGCTGTTAATTGAAGTACTCTAAAACAAACCTGACCTCTTTACGATATTCAGAAGCCAAGTTATAAGCCCACAAAGGTGTAACTGGACTACTTTAAAGTGACACCAGGCCCGGTGACCTTTGGGACATAGTTTGACCCCCTATAGGAATGTGCAATCATCATGAAACGTTCAGATCACTTACAACTCAATAGATTCTACCTTCTTGTATGTTTCAGCCTGATTGGACCTTGGTTTCACACAAATGGACCTAGAATGATGTGAAATTGTGCTTCGTGCAACATAATTCTGGTTGCCATTTACAAACCATAAGTGCTAATGACACCATCCCTTTTGTGGTTGTAGGGGCTGTTGATTTGAGTACACTAAAACAAACCTGATCTCTCTAGGACATTCAGAAGCCAAGTTATAAGCCCACAAATGTGTAACTGGACTACTTCTTTAAATTGACACCAGATCCGTTGACCTTTGGGACATAGTTTGACCTCCTTAGGAAAGTCTATCAGCATGAAACGTTCAGATCACTTACAACTCAATAGATTCTACCTTCCTGTAACGTTTCAGCCTGATTGGACCTTGTTTTCACACAAATGAACCCAGAATGATGTGAAATTGTGCTTCGTGCAACATAATTCTGGGTGCCATTTAAAAACCATAAGTGCTAATGACTCCATTCCTTTTTGGGGTAATGGGGGCTGTTGATTGGAGTACACTAAAACAAACCTGATATCTCTAGGACATTCAGAAGCCAAGTTATAAGCCCACAAATGTGTAACTGGACTACTTCTTACAATTGACACCAGATCCGGTGACCTTTGGGACATAGTTTGACCTCCTTAGGAATGTGCGATCATTGTGAAACGTTCAGATCACTTACAACTCAATAGATTCTACCTTCTTGTAACGTTTCAGCCTGATTGGACCTTGTTTTCACACAAATGGACCCAGAATGATGTGAAATTGTGCTTCGTGCAACATAATTCTGGGTGCCATTTAAAAACCATAAGTGCTAATGACTCCATTCCTTTTTGGGGTAATGGGGGCTGTTAATTGGAGTACACTAAAACAAACCTGATCTCTCTAGTACATTCAGAAGCCGAGTTATAAGCCCACAGATGTGTAACTGGACTACTTCTTTCAATTGACACCAGATCCGGTGACCTTTGGGACATAGTTTGACCTCCTTAGGAATGTGCGATCATCATGAAACGTTCAGATCACTCAGATCACTTACAACTCAATAGATTCTACCGTCTTGTAACGTTTCAGCCTGATTGGACCTTGTTTTCACACAAATGAACCCAGAATGATGTGAAATTGTGCTTCGTGCAACATAATTCTGGGTGTCATTTACAAACCATAAGTGCTAATGACTCCATTCCTTTTTGTGGTTGTAGGGGCTGTTGATTTGAGTACACTAAAACAAACCTGATCTCTCTAGGACATTCAGAAGCCAAGTTATGAGCCCACAAATGTGTAACTGGACTACTTCTTTAAATTGACACCAGATCCGGTGACCTTTGGGACATGGTTTGACCCCCTTAGGAACGTGCTATCATAATGAAACATTCAGATCACTTACAACTCAATAGATTCTACCTTCCTGTAACGTTTCAGCCTGGTTGGACCTTGCTTTCACACAAATGAACCCAGAATGATGTGAAATTGTGCTTCGTGCAACATAATTCTCGGTGCCATTTAAAAACCATAAGTGCTAATGACTCCATTCCTTTTTGGGGTAATGGGGGCTGTTGATTGGAGTACACTAAAAGAAACCTGATCTCTCTAGGACATTCAGAAGCCAAGTTATAAGCCCACAAAGGTGTAACTGGACTTCTTCTTTAAAGTGACACCAGGCCCGGTGACCTTTGGGACAAGGTTTGACCCCCTATAGGAATGTGCGATCATCATGAAACGTTCAGATCACTTACAACTCAATAGATTCTACCTTCTTGTAACGTTTCAGCCTGATTGGACCTTGTTTTCACACAAATGGACCCCAGATTGTTGTGAAATTGTGCTTCGTGCAACATAATTCTGGTTGCCATTTACAAACCAAAAGTGCTAATGACTCCATTCCTTTTTGTGGTTGTAGGGGCTGTTTATTGGAGTACACTAAAACAAACCTGATCTCTCTAGGATATTCAGAAGCCAAGTTACAAGCCCACAAATGTGTAACTGGACTACTTCTTTAAATTGACCCCCGATCAGGTGACCTTTGTGACATGGTTTGACCCCCTCAGGAAAGTGCTATCATCATGAAACGTTCAGATCATTTACAACTCAATAGATTCTACCTTCCTGTAACTTTTTAGCCTGATTGGACCTTGTTTTCACACAAATTAACCCAGAATGATGTGAAATTGTGCTTCGTGCAACATAATTCTGGTTGCCATTTACAAACCATAAGTGCTAATGACTCCATTCCTTTTTGTGGTTGTAGGGGCTGTTGATTGGAGTACACTAAAACAAATCTGATCTCTCTAGGATATTCAGAAGCCAAGTTACAAGCCCACAAATGTGTAACTGGACTACTTCTTTAAATTGACACCCGATCTGGTGACCTTTGTGACATGGTTTGACCCCCTCAGGAAAGTGCTATCATCATGACACGTTCAGATCATTTACAACTCAATAGATTCTACCTTCCTGTAACGTTTCAGCCTGATTGGACCTTGTTTTCACACAAATGAACCCAGAATGATGTGAAATTGTGCTTTGTGCAACATAATTCTGGGTGCCATTTAAAAACCATAAGTGCTAATGACTCCATTCCTTTTGGGGTAATGGGGGCTGTTAATTGGAGTACTCTAAAACAAACCTGATCTCTCTATGACATTCAGAAGCCAAGTTATAAGCCCACAAAGGTGTAACTGGACTACTTCTTTAAAGTGACACCAGGCCCGGTGACCTTTGAGACCTGGTTTGGCACCCTATAGGAATGTGCGATCATCATGAAACGTTCAGATCACTTACAACTCAACAGATTCTACCTTCTTGTAACGTTTCAGCCTGATTGGACCTTGTTTTCACACAAATGGACCCAGATTGATGTGAAATTGTGCTTCGTGCAACATAATTCTGGGTGCCATTTACAAACCATAAGTGCTAATGACTCCATTTCTTTTTGTGGTTGTAGGGGTTGTTGATTGGAGTACACTAAAACAAACCTGATCTCTCTAGGACATTCAGAAGCCAAGTTATAAGCCCACAAATGTGTAACTGGACTACTTCTTTAAATTGACACCAGATCCGGTTACCTTTGGGACATGTTTTGACCCCCTTAGGAAAGTGCTATCATCATGAAACATTCAGATCACTTACAACTCAATAGATTCTACCTTCCTGTAACGTTTCTGCCTGATTGGACCTTGTTTTCACACAAATGGACCTAGAATGATGTGAAATTGTGCTTCGTGCAACATAACTCTGGGTGCCATTTACAAACCATAAGTGCTAATGACTCCATTCCTTTTTGTGGTTGTAGGGGCTGTTGATTGGAGTACTCTGAAACAAACCTGATCTCTCTAGGACATTCAGAAGAAAAGTTATAAGCCCACAAATGTGTAACTGGACTACTTATTTAAATTGACACCAGATCCCGTGACCTTTGGGACATAGTTTGACCCCCTTAGGAATGTGCGATCATCATGAAACACAGGAATCATTTACAACTCAATAGATTCTACTTTTCTGTGACGTTTCAGTCTGATTGAAGCTTTTTTTCTGAGAAATGGACCCGGAATGATGTGAAATTGTGCTTCGTGCAACATAATTCTGGGTGCCATTTAAAAACAATAAGTGCTAATGACTCCAATCCTTTTTGGGGTAATGGGGGCTGTTAATTGGAGTACTCTATAAATAACCTGACCTCTTTACGATATTCAGAAGCCAAGTTATAAGCCCACAAATGTGTAACTGGACTACTTCTTTAAATTGACACCAGATCCGGTGACCTTTGGGACATGGTTTGACCCCCTTAGGAAAGTGCTATGATCATGAAACGTTCAGATCACTTACAACTCAATAGATTCTACCTTCCTGTAACGTTTCAGCCCTATTGGACCTTGTTTTCACACAAATGAACCCAGAATGATGTGAAATTGTGCTTCGTGCATCATAATTCTGGGTGCCATTTAAAAACCATAAGTGCTAATGACTCCATTCCTTTTTGTGGACGTAGGAGCTGTTGATTGGAGTACACTAAAACAAACCTGATCTCTCTAGGACATTCAGAAGCCAAGTTATAAGCCCACAAATGTGTAACTGGACTACTACTTTAAATTGACACCAGATCCGGTGACCTTTGGGACATGGTTTGACCCCCTATAGGAATATGCGATCATCATGAAACGTTCAGATCACTTACAACTCAATAGATTCTACCTTCTTGTAACGTTTCAGCCTGATTGGACCTTGTTTTCACACAAATGGACCCAGAATGATGTGAAATTGTGCTTCGTGCAACATAATTCTGGGTGCCATTTACAAACCATAAGTGCTAATGACTCCATTCCTTTTTGTGGTTGTAGGGGCTGTTAATTAGAGTACTCTAAAACAACCCTGACCTCTCTAGGATATTCAGAAGCCAAGTTATAAGCCCACAAATATGTAACTGGACTACTTCTTTAAAATGACACCTGATCCGGTGACCTTTGGGACAAGGTTTGACCCCCTAAGGAATGTGCTATCATAATGAAACGTTCAGATCACTCACAACTCAATAGATTCTACCTTCCTGTAACGTTTCAGCCTGATTGGACCTTGTTTTCACACAAATGAACCCAGAATGATGTGAAATTGTGCTTCGTGCAACATAATTCTGGGTGCCATTTAAAAACCATAAGTGCTAATGACTCCATTCCTTTTTGGGGTAATGGGGGCTGTTAATTGGAGTACTCTAAAACAAACCTGACCTCTTTAGGATATTCAGAAGCCAAGTTATAAGCCCACAAAGGTGTAACTGGACTACTTCTTTAAAGTGACACCAGGCCCGGTGACCTTTGGGACATGGTTTGACCCCTATAGGAATGTGCGATCATCATGAAACGTTCAGATCACTTACAACTCAATAGATTCTACCTTCTTGTAACGTTTCAGCCTGATTGGACCTTGTTTTCACACAAATGAACCCAGAATGATGTGAAATTGTGCTTCGTGCAACATAATTCTCGGTGCCATTTAAAAACCATAAGTGCTAATGACTCCATTCCTTTTTGGGGTAATGGGGGCTGTTGATTGGAGTACACTAAAACAAACCTGATCTCTCTAGGACATTCAGAAGCCAAGGTATAAGCCCACAAATGTGTAACTGGACTACTTCTTTAAATTGACACCAGATCCGGTGACCTTTGGGACATAGTTTGACCTCCTTAGGAATGTGCGATCATCATGAAACGTTCAGATCACTTACAACTCAATAGATTCTACCTTCTTGTAACGTTTCAGCCTGATTGGACCTTGTTTTCACACAATTGGACCTAGAATGATGTGAAATTGTGCTTCGTGCAACATAATTCTGGTTGCCATTTACAAACAATAAGTGCTAATGACACCATTCCTTTTGTGGTTGTAGGGGCTGTTGATTGGAGTACACTAAAACAAACCTGATCTCTCTAGGACATTCAGAAGCCAAGTTATAAGCCCACAAATGTGTAACTGGACTACTTCTTTAAATTGACACCAGATCCGTTGACCTTTGGGACATAGTTTGACCTCCTTACGAATGTGCGATCATTGTGAAACGTTCAGATCACTTACAACTCAATAGATTCTACCTTCTTGTAACGTTTCAGCCTGATTGGACCTTGTTTTCACACAAATGGACCCAGAATGATGTGAAATTGTGCTTCATGCAACATAATTCTGGGTGTCATTTAAAAACCATAAGTGCTAATGACTCCATTCCTTTTTGTGGTTGTAGGGGCTGTTGATTGGAGTACACTAAAACAAGCCTGACCTCTCTAGGACATTCAGAAGCCAAGTTATGAGCCCACAAATGTTGGTACCGGACTACTTCTTTAAATTGACACCAGATCCGGTGACCTTTGGGACATGGTTTGACCCCCTTAGGAAAGTGCTATCATAATGAAACGTTCAGATCACTTACAACTCAATAGATTCTACCTTCCTGTAACGTTTCAGCCTGATTGGACCTTGCTTTCACACAAATGAACCCAGAATGATGTGAAATTGTGCTTCGTGCAACATAATTCTGGGTGCCATTTAAAAACCATAAGTGCTAATGACTCCATTCCTTTTTGGGGTAATGGGGGCTGTTAATTGGAGTACTCTAAAACAAACGTGACCTCTTTAGGATATTCAGAAGCCAAGTTATAAGCCCACAAAGGTGTAACTGGACTACTTCTTTAAAGTGACACCAGGCCCGGTGACCTTTGGGACATGGTTTGACCCCCTATAGGAATGTGCGATCATCATGAAACGTTCAGATCACTTACAACTCAATAGATTCTACCTTCCTGTAACGTTTCAGCCTGATTGGACCTTGTTTTCACACAAATGAACCCAGAATGATGTGAAATTGTGCTTCGTGCAACATAATTCTGGGTGCCATTTACAAACCATAAGTGCTAATGACTCCATTCCTTTTTGGGGTAATAGGGGCTGTTATTTGGAGTACTCTAAAAAAAACCTGACCTCTCTAGGACATTCAGAAGCCAAGTTATAAGCCCACAAAGGTGTAACTGGACTACTTCTTTAAAGTGACACCAGGCCCGGTGACTTTGGGACATGGTTTGACCCCCTATAGGAATGTGCGATCATCATGAAACGTTCAGATCACTTACAACTCAATAGATTCTACCTTCCTGTAACGTTTCAGCCTGATTGGACCTTGTTTTCACACAAATGAACCCAGAATGATGTGAAATTGTGCTTCGTGCAACATAATTCTGGGTGCCATTTACAAACCCTAAGTGCTAATGACTCCATTCCTTTTTGTGGTTGTAGGGGCTGTTGATTGGAGTACTCTGAAACAAACCTGATCTCTCTAGGACATTCAGAAGAAAAGTTATAAGCCCACAAATGTGTAACTGGACTACTTCTTTAAATTGACACCAGATCCGTTGACCTTTCGGACATAGTTTGACCTCCTTAGGAAAGTCTATCAGCATGAAACGTTCAGATCACTTACAACTCAATAGATTCTACCTTCCTGTAACGTTTCAGCCTGATTGGACCTTGTTTTCACACAAATGAACCCAGAATGATGTGAAATTGTGCTTCGTGCAACATAATTCTGGGTGTCATTTAAAAACCATAAGTGCTAATGACTCCATTCCTTTTTGGGGTAATGGGGGCTGTTGATTGGAGTACACTAAAACAAACCTGATATCTCTAGGACATTCAGAAGCCAAGTTAGAAGCCCACAAATGTGTAACTGGACTACTTCTTTAAATTGACACAAGATCCGGTGACCTTTGGGACATAGTTTGACCTCCTTAGGAATGTGCGATCATTGTGAAACGTTCAGATCACTTACAACTCAATAGATTCTACCTTCTTGTAACGTTTCAGCCTGATTGGACCTTGTTTTCACACAATTGGACCTAGAATGATGTGAAATTGTGCTTCGTGCAACATAATTCTGGTTGCCATTTACAAACCATAAGTGCTAATGACACCATTCCTTTTGTGGTTGTAGGGGCTGTTGATTGGAGTACACTAAAACAAACCTGATCTCTCTAGGACATTCAGAAGCCAAGTTATAAGCCCACAAATGTGTAACTGGACTACTTCTTTAAATTGACACCAGATCCGTTGACCTTTGGGACATAGTTTGACCTCCTTACGAATGTGCGATCATTGTGAAACGTTCAGATCACTTACAACTCAATAGATTCTACCTTCTTGTAACGTTTCAGCCTGATTGGACCTTGTTTTCACACAAATGGACCCAGAATGATGTGAAATTGTGCTTCGTGCAACATAATTCTGGGTGCCATTTAAAAACCATAAGTGCTAATGACTCCATTCCTTTTTGGGGTAATGGGGGCTGTTAATTGGAGTACACCAAAACAAACCTGATCTCTCTAGGACATTCAGAAGCCAAGCTATAAGCCCACAAATGTGTAACTGGACTACTTCTTTAAATTGACACCAGATCCGTTGACCTTTGGGACATAGTTTGACCTCCTTAGTAATGTGCGATCATCATGAAACGTTCAGATCACTTACAACTCAATAGATTCTACCTTCTTGTAACGTTTCAGCCCTATTGGACCTTGTTTTCACACAAATGGACCCAGAATGATGTGAAATTTCGCTTCGTGCAACATAATTCTGGTTGCCATTTACAAACCATAAGTGCTAATGACACCATTCCTTTTGTGTTTGTAGGGGCTGTTGATTGGAGTACACTAAAACAAACCTGATCTCTCTAGGACATTCAGAAGCCAAGTTATAAGCCCACAAATGTGTAACTGGACTACTTCTTTAAATTGACACCAGATCCGTTGACCTTTGGGACATAGTTTGACCCCCTTAGGAAAGTCTATCAGCATGAAACGTTCAGATCACTTACAACTCAATAGATTCTACCTTCCTGTAACGTTTCAGCCTGATTGGACCTTGTTTTCACACAAATGAACCCAGAATGATGTGAAATTGTGCTTCATGCAACATAATTCTGGGTGTCATTTAAAAACCATAAGTGCTAATGACTCCATTCCTTTTTGGGGTAATGGGGGCTGTTGATTGGAGTACACTAAAACAAACCTGATATCTCTAGGACATTCAGAAGCCAAGTTAGAAGCCCACAAATGTGTAACTGGACTACTTCTTTAAATTGACACCAGATCCGGTGACCTTTGGGACATAGTTTGACCTCCTTAGGAATGTGCGATCATTGTGAAACGTTCAGATCACTTACAACTCAATAGATTCTACCTTCTTGTAACGTTTCAGCCTGATTGGACCTTGTTTTCACACAAATGGACCCAGAATGATGTGAAATTGTGCTTCGTGCAACATAATTCTGGGTGCCATTTAAAAACCACAAGTGCTAATGACTCCATTCCTTTTTGGGCTAATGGGGGATGTTAACTGGAGTACACTAAAACAAACCTGACCTCTCTAGGACATTCAGAAGCCAAGTTATAAGCCCACAGATGTGTAACTGGACTACTTCTTTAAATTGACACCAGATCCGGTGACTTTTGGGACATAGTTTGACCTCCTTAGGAATGTGCGATCATCATGAAACGTTCAGATCACTTACAACTCAATAGATTCTACCTTCTTGTAACGTTTTAGCCCTATTGGACCTTGTTTTCACACAAATGGACCCAGAATGATGTGAAATTGTGCTTCGTGCAACATAATTCTGGATGCCATTTACAAACCATAAGTGCTAATGACTCCATTCCTTTTTGTGGTTGTAGGGGCTGTTGATTGGAGTACACTAAAACAAGCCTGACCTCTCTAGGACATTCAGAAGCCAAGTTATAAGCCCACAAATGTTGGTACTGGACTACTTCTTTAAATTGACACCAGATCCGGTTACCTTTGGGACATGGTTTGACCCCCTTAGGAATGTGCTATCATAATGAAACGTTCAGATCACTTACAACTCAATAGATTCTACCTTTCTGTAACGTTTCAGCCTGATTGGACCTTATTTTCACACAAATGAACCCAGAATGATGTGAAATTGTGCTTCGTGCAACATAATTCTGGGTGCCATTTAAAAACCATGAGTGCTAATGACTCCATTCCTTTTTGTGGTTGTAGGGGCTGTTGATTGGAGTACACTAAAACAAACCTGATCTCTCTAGGACATTCAGAAGCCAAGTTATAAGCCCACAAATGTGTAACTGGACTACTTCTTTAAATTGACACCAGATCCGGTGACCTTTGGGACATAGTTTGACCTCCTTAGGAAAGTGCTATCAGCATGAAAAAATCAGATCACTTACAACTCAATAGATTCTACCTTCCTGTAACGTTTCAGCCTGATTGGACCTTGTTTTCACACAAATGAACCCAGAATGATGTGAAATTGTGCTTTGTGCAACATAATTCTGGGTGCCATTTAAAAACCATAAGTGCTAATGACTCCATTCCTTTTTGGGGTAATGGGGGCTGTTAATTGGAGTACTCTAAAACAAACCTGATCTCTCTAGGACATTCAGAAGCCAAGTTATAAGCCCACAAAGGTGTAACTGGACTACTTCTTTAAAGTGACACCAGGCCCGGTGACCTTTGGGACATGTTTTGACCCCCTTAGGAAAGTGCTATCATCATGAAACATTCAGATCACTTACAACTCAATAGATTCTACCTTCCTGTAACGTTTCAGCCTGATTGGACCTTGTTTTCACACAAATGGACCTAGAATGATGTGAAATTGTGCTTCGTGCAACATAATTCTGGGTGCCATTTACAAACCATAAGTGCTAATGACTCCATTCCTTTTTGTGGTTGTAGGGGCTGTTGATTGGAGTACTCTGAAACAAACCTGATCTCTCTAGGACATTCAGAAGCCAAGTTATAAGCCCACAAATGTGTAACTGGACTACTTCTTTAAATTGACACCAGATCCGGTTACCTTTGGGACATGTTTTGACCCCCTTAGGAAAGTGCTATCATCATGAAACATTCAGATCACTTACAACTCAATAGATTCTACCTTCCTGTAACGTTTCAGCCTGATTGGACCTTGTTTTCACACAAATGGACCTAGAATGATGTGAAATTGTGCTTCGTGCAACATAATTCTGGGTGCCATTTACAAACCATAAGTGCTAATGACTCTATTCCTTTTTGTGGTTGTAGGGGCTGTTGATTGGAGTACTCTGAAACAAACCTTATCTCTCTAGGACATTCAGAAGCCAAGTTATAAGCCCACAGATGTGTAACTGGACTACTTCTTTAAATTGACACCAGATCCGGTGACCTTTGGGACATAGTTTGACCTCCTTAGGAATGTGCGATCATCATGAAACGTTCAGATCACTTACAACTCAATAGATTCTACCTTCTTGTAACGTTTCAGCCCTATTGGACCTTGTTTTCACACAAATTGACCCAGAATGATGTGAAATTGTGCTTCGTGCAACATAATTCTGGATGCCATTTACAAACCATAAGTGCTAATGACTCCATTCCTTTTTGTGGTTGTAGGGGCTGTTGATTGGAGTACACTAAAACAAGCCTGACCTCTCTAGGACATTCAGAAGCCAAGTTATGAGCCCACAAATGTTGGTGCCGGACTACTTCTTTAAATTGACACCAGATCCGGTGACCTTTGGGACATGGTTTGACCCCCTTAGGAAAGTGCTATCATAATGAAACGTTCAGATTCCTTACAACTCAATAGATTCTACCTTCCTGTAACGTTTCAGCCTGATTGGACCTTGCTTTCACACAAATGAACCCAGAATGATGTGAAATTGTGCTTCGTGCAACATAATTCTGGGTGCCATTTAAAAACCATAAGTGCTAATGACTCCATTCCTTTTTGGGGTAATGGGGGCTGTTAATTGGAGTACTCTAAAACAAACCTGACCTCTTTAGGATATTCAGAAGCCAAGTTATAAGCCCACAAAGGTGTAACTGGACTACTTCTTTAAAGTGACACCAGGCCCGGTGACCTTTGGGACATGGTTTGACCCCCTATAGGAATGTGCGATCATCATGAAACGTTCAGATCACTTACAACTCAATAGATTCTACCTTCCTGTAACGTTTCAGCCTGATTGGACCTTGTTTTCACACAAATGAACCCAGAATGATGTGAAATTGTGCTTCGTGCAACATAATTCTGGGTGCCATTTAAAAACCATAAGTGCTAATGACTCCATTCCTTTTTGGGGTAATGGGGGCTGTTAATTGGAGTACTCTAAAACAAACCTGATCTCTCTAGGACATTCAGAAGCCAAGTTATAAGCCCACAAAGGTGTAACTGGACTACTTCTTTAAATTGACACCAGGCCCGGTGACCTTTGAGACCTGGTTTGGCCCCCTATAGGAATGTGCGATCATCATGAAACGTTCAGATCACTTACAACTCAACAGATTCTACCTTCTTGTAACGTTTCAGCCTGATTGGACCTTGTTTTCACACAAATGGACCCAGAATGATGTGAAATTGTGCTTCGTGCACCATAATTCTGGGTGCCATTTAAAAACCATAAGTGCTAATGACTCCATTCCTTTTTGGGGTAAAAGGGGCTGTTGATTGGAGTACACTAAAACAAACCTAACCTCTCTAGGACATTCAGAAGCCAAGTTATAAGCCCACAAAGGTGTAACTGGACTACTTCTTTAAAGTGACACCAGGCCCGGTGACCTTTGGGACATGGTTTTACCCCCTATAGGAATGTGCGATCATCTTGAAACGTTCAGATCACTTACAACTCAATAGATTCTACCTTCTTGTAACGTTTCAGCCTGATTGGACCTTGTTTTCACACAAATGAACCCAGAATGATGTGAAATTGTGCTTCGTGCAACATAATTCTGGGTGCCATTTACAAACCCTAAGGTCTAAAGACTCCATTCATTTTTGTGGTTGTAGGGGCTGTTGATTGGAGTACATTAAAACAAACCCGATCTCTCTAGGACATTCAGAAGCCAAGTTATAAGCCCACAATGTGTAACTGGACTACTTCTTTAAATTGACACCAGATCCGGTGACCTTTGGGACATGGTTTGACCCCCTTAGGAAAGTGCTATCATCATGAAACGTTCAGATCACTTACAACTCAATAGATTCTACCTTCCTGTAACGTTTCAGCCTGGTTGGACCTTGTTTTCACACAAATGAACCCAGAATGATGTGAAATTGTGCTTCGTGCAACATAATTCTGGGTGCCATTTACAAACCATAAGTGCTAATGACTCCATTCCTTTTTGTGGTTGTAGGGGCTGTTGATTGGAGTACTCTGAAACAAACCTGATCTCTCTAGGACATTCAGAAGAAAAGTTATAAGCCCACAAATGTGTAACTGGACTACTTATTTAAATTGACACCAGATCCGGTGACCTTTGGGACATAGTTTGACCCCCTTAGGAATGTGCTATCATCATGAAACACAGGAATAATTTACAACTCAATAGATTCTACTTTTCTTTGATGTTTCAGCCTGATTGAAGCTTTTTTCTGAAAAATGGACCCGGAATGATGTGAAACTGTGCTTTGTGCAACATAATTCTGGGTGCCATTTAAAAACCATAAGTGCTACTGACTTCATTCCTTTTTGGGGTTGTAGGGGCTGTTAATCGGAGAACTCTAAAATAAATCTGACCTCTCTAGGATATTCAGAAGCCAAGTTATAAGCCCACAAAGGTGTAACTGGACTACTTCTTTAAAGTGACACCTGGCCCGGTGACCTTTTGGACATGGTTTGACCCCCTATAGGAATGTGCGATCATCATGAAACGTTCAGATCACTTACAACTCAATAGATTCTAGCTTCTTGTAACATTTCAGCCTGATTGGACCTTGTTATCACACAAATGGACCCAGAATGATGTGAAATTGTGCTTCGTGCAACAGAATTCTGGGTGCCATTTACAAACCATAAGTGCTAATGACTCCATTCCTTTTTGGGGTAATAGGGGCTGTTATTTGGAGTACTGTAAAAAAAACCTGACCTCTCTAGGACATTCAGAAGCCAAGTTATAAGCCCACAAAGGTGTAACTGGACTACTTCTTTAAAGTGACACCAGGCCCGGTGACTTTGGGACATGGTTTGACCCCCTATAGGAATGTGCGATCATCATGAAACGTTCAGATCACTTACAACTCAATAGATTCTACCTTCCTGTAACGTTTCAGCCTGATTGGACCTTGTTTTCACACAAATGAACCCAGAATGATGTGAAATTGTGCTTCGTGCAACATAATTCTGGGTGCCATTTACAAACCCTAAGTGCTAATGACTCCATTCCTTTTTGTGGTTGTAGGGGCTGTTGATTGGAGTACACTAAAACAAACCTGATCTCTCTAGGACATTCAGAAGCCAAGTTATAAGCCCACAAATGTGTAACTGGAAAACTTCTTTAAATTGACACCAGATCCGGTGACCTTTGGGACATAGTTTGACCTCCTTAGGAAAGTGCAATCAGCATGAAACGTTCAGATCACTTACAACTCAATAGATTCTACCTTCTTGTAACGTTTCAGCCTGATTGGACCTTGTTTTCACACAAATGGACCCAGAATGATGTGAAATTGTGCTTCGTGCAACATAATTCTGGGTGCCATTTAAAAACCATAAGTGCTAATGACTCCATTCCTTTTTGGGGTAATGAGGGCTGTTAATTGGAGTACACCAAAATAAACCTGATCTCACTAGGACATTCAGAAGCCAAGCTATAAGCCCACAAATGTGTAACTGGACTACTTCTTTAAATTGACACCAGATCCGGTGACCTTTGGGACATAGTTTGACCTCCTTAGGAATGTGTGATCATCATGAAACGTTCAGATCACTTACAACTCAATAGATTCTACCTTCTTGTAACGTTTCAGCCCTATTGGACCTTGTTTTCACACAAATGGACCCAGAATGATGTGAAATTTTGCTTCGTGCAACATAATTCTGGTTGCCATTTACAAACCATAAGTGCTAATGACACCATTCCTTTTGTGGTTGTAGGGGCTGTTGATTGGAGTACACTAAAACAAACCTGATCTCTCTAGGACATTCAGAAGCCAAGTTATAAGCCCACAAATGTGTAACTGGACTACTTCTTTAAATTGACACCAGATCCGTTGACCTTTGGGACATAGTTTGACCTCCTTAGGAAAGTCTATCAGCATGAAACGTTCAGATCACTTACAACTCAATAGATTCTACCTTCCTGTAACGTTTCAGCCTGATTGGACCTTGTTTTCACACAAATGAACCCAGAATGATGTGAAATTGTGCTTCGTGCAACATAATTCTGGGTGTCATTTAAAAACCATAAGTGCTAATGACTCCATTCCTTTTTGGGGTAATGGGGGCTGTTGATTGGAGTACACTAAAACAAACCTGATATCTCTAGGACATTCAGAAGCCAAGTTAGAAGCCCACAAATGTGTAACTGGACTACTTCTTTAAATTGACACCAGATCCGGTGACCTTTGGGACATAGTTTGACCTCCTTAGGAATGTGCGATCATTGTGAAACGTTCAGATCACTTACAACTCAATAGATTCTACCGTCTTGTAACGTTTCAGCCTGATTGGACCTTGTTTTCACACAAATGGACCCAGAATGATGCGAAATTGTGCTTCGTGCAACATAATTCTGGGTGCCATTTAAAAACCATAAGTGCTAATGACTCCATTACTTTTTGGGGTAATGGGGGATGTTAACTGGAGTACACTAAAACAAACCTGACCTCTCTAGGACATTCAGAAGCCAAGTTATAAGCCCACAGATGTGTAACTGGACTACTTCTTTAAATTGACACCAGATCCGTTGACCTTTGGGACATAGTTTGACCTCCTTAGGAAAGTCTATCAGCATGAAACGTTCAGATCACTTACAACTTAATAGATTCTACCTTCCTGTAACGTTTCAGCCTGATTGGACCTTGTTTTCACACAAATGAACCCAGAATGATGTGAAATTGTGCTTCGTGCAACATAATTCTGGGTGTCATTTAAAAACCATAAGTGCTAATGACTCCATTCCTTTTTGGGGTTATGGGGGCTGTTGATTGGAGTACACTAAAACAAACCTGATATCTCTAGGACATTCAGAAGCCAAGTTAGAAGCCCACAAATGTGTAACTGGACTACTTCTTTAAATTGACACCAGATCCGGTGACCTTTGGGACATAGTTTGACCTCCTTAGGAATGTGCGATCATTGTGAAACGTTCAGATCACTTACAACTCAATAGATTCTACCTTCTTGTAACGTTTCAGCCTGATTGGACCTTGTTTTCACACAAATGGACCCAGAATGATGTGAAATTCTGCTTCGTGCAACATAATTCTGGCTGCCATTTAAAAACCACAAGTGCTAATGACTCCATTCCTTTTTGGGCTAATGGGGGATGTTAACTGGAGTACACTAAAACAAACCTGACCTCTCTAGGACATTCAGAAGCCAAGTTATAAGCCCACAGATGTGTAACTGGACTACTTCTTTAAATTGACACCAGATCCGGTGACTTTTGGGACATAGTTTGACCTCCTTAGGAATGTGCGATCATCATGAAACGTTCAGATCACTTACAACTCAATAGATTCTACCTTCTTGTAACGTTTCAGCCCTATTGGACCTTGTTTTCACACAAATGGACCCAGAATGATGTGAAATTGTGCTTCGTGCAACATAATTCTGGATGCCATTTACAAACCATAAGTGCTAATGACTCCATTCCTTTTTGTGGTTGTAGGGGCTGTTGATTGGAGTACACTAAAACAAGCCTGACCTCTCTAGGACATTCAGAAGCCAAGTTATAAGCCCACAAATGTTGGTACTGGACTACTTCTTTAAATTGACACCAGATCCGGTTACCTTTGGGACATGGTTTGACCCCCTTAGGAATGTGCTATCATAATGAAACGTTCAGATCACTTACAACTCAATAGATTCTACCTTCCTGTAACGTTTCAGCCTGATTGGACCTTGCTTTCACACAAATGAACCCAGAATGATGTGAAATTGTGCTTCGTGCAACATAATTCTGGGTGCCATTTAAAAACCATAAGTGCTAATGACTCCATGGGGGCTGTTAATTGGATTACTCTAAAACAAACCTGACCTCTTTAGGATATTCAGAAGCCAAGTTATAAGCCCACAAAGGTGTAACTGGACTACTTCTTTAAAGTGACACCAGGCCCGGTCAACTTTGGGACATGGTTTGAACCCCTATAGGAATGTGCGATCATCATGAAACGTTCAGATCACTTACAACTCAATAGATTCTACCTTCCTGTAACGTTTCAGCCTGATTGGACCTTGTTTTCACACAAATGAACCCAGAATGATGTGAAATTGTGCTTCGTGCAACATAATTCTGGGTGCCATTTAAAAACCATAAGTGCTAATGACTCCATTCCTTTTTGTGATAGAAGGGGCTGTTGATTGGAGTACACTAAAACAAACCTGATCTTTCTAGGACATTCAGAAGCCAAGTTATAAGCCCACAAATGTGTAACTGGACTACTTCTTTAAATTGACACCAGATCCGGTGACCTTTGGGACATAGTTTGACCTCCTTAGGAAATTGCTATCAGCATGAAACGTTCAGATCACTTACAACTCAATAGATTTTACCTTCCTGTAACGTTTCAGCCTTATTGGACCTTGTTTTCACACAAATGAACCCAGAATGATGTGAAATTGTGCTTCGTGCAACATAATCCTGGGTGCCATTTAAAAATCATAAGTGCTAATGACTCCATTCCTTTTTGGGGTAATGGGGGCTGTTGATTGGAGTACACTAAAACAAACCTGATCTCTCTAGGACATTCAGAAGCCAAGTTATAAGCCCACAAATGTGTAACTGGACTACTTTAAATTGACACCAGATCCGGTGACCTTTGGGACATAGTTTGACCTCCTTAGGAATGTGCGATCATCATGAAACTTTCAGATCACTTACAACTCAATAGATTCTACCTTCTTGTAATGTCTCAGCCTGATTGGACCTTGTTTTCACACAAATGCACCCAGAATGATGTGAAATTGTGCTTCGTGCAACATATTTCTGGGTGCCATTTAAAAACCATAAGTGCTAATTACTCCATTCCTTTTGTGGTTGTAGGGGCTGTTGATTGGAGTACACTAAAACAAACCTGATCTCTCTAGGACATTCAGAAGCCAAGTTATAAGCCAACAAATTTGTAACTGGACTACTTCTTTAAATTGACACCAGATCCGTTGACCTTTGGGACATAGTTTGACCTCCTTAGGAAAGTCTATCAGCATGAGACGTTGAGATCACTTACAACTCAATAGATTCTACCTTCCTGTAACGTTTCAGCCTGATTGGACCTTGTTTTCACACAAATGAACCCAGAATGATGTGAAATTGTGCTTCGTGCAACATAATTCTCGGTGCCATTTAAAAACCATAAGTGCTAATGACTCCATTCCTTTTTGGGGTAATGGGGGCTGTTGATTGGAGTACACTAAAACAAACCTGATCTCTCTAGGACATTCAGAAGCCAAGTTATAAGCCCACAAATGTGTAACTGGACTACTTCTTTAAATTGACACCAGATCCAGTGACCTTTGGGACATAGTTTGACCTCCTTAGGAATGTGCGATCATCATGAAACGTTCAGATCACTTACAACTCAATAGATTCTACCTTCTTGTAACGTTTCAGCCTGATTGGACCTTGTTTTCACACAAATGGACCTAGAATGATGTGAAATTGTGCTTCGTGCAACATAATTCTGGTTGCCATTTACAAACCATAAGTGCTAATGACACCATTCCTTTTGTGGTTGTAGGGGCTGTTGATTGGAGTACACTAAAACAAACCTGATCTCTCTAGGACATTCAGAAGCCAAGTAATAAGCCCACAAATGTGTAACTGGACTACTTCTTTAAATTGACACCAGATCCGTTGACCTTTGGAACATAGTTTGACCTCCTTAGGAAAGTCTATCAGCATGAAACGTTCAGATCACTTACAACTCAATAGATTCTACCTTCTTGTAACGTTTCAGCCTGATTGGACCTTGTTTTCACACAAATGGACCCAGAATGATGTGATATTGTGCTTCGTGCAACATAATTCTGGGTGCCATTTAAAAACCATAAGTGATAATGACTCCATTCCTTTTTGGGGTAATGGGGGATGTTAATTGGAGTACACTACAACAACCCTGATCTCTCTAGGACATTCAGAAGCCAAGTTATAAGCCCACAGATGTGTAACTGGACTACTTCTTTAAATTGACACCAGATCCGGTGACTTTTGGGACATAGTTTGACCTCCTTAGGAATGTGCGATCATCATGAAACGTTCAGATCACTTACAACTCAATAGATTCTACCTTCTTGTAATGTTTCAGCCTGATTGGACCTTGGTTTCACACAAATGGACCTAGAATGATGTGAAATTGTGCTTCGTGCAACATAATTCTGGGTGCCATTTACAAACCATAAGTGCTAATGACTCCATTCCTTTTTGTGGTTGTAGGGGCTGTTGATTGGAGTACTCTGAAACAAACCTGATCTCTCTAGGACATTCAGAAGAAAAGTTATAAGCCCACAAATGTGTAACTGGACTACTTATTTAAATTGACACCAGATCCGGTGACCTTTGGGACATAGTTTGACCCCCTTAGGAATGTGCTATCATCATGAAACACAGGAATAATTTACAACTCAATAGATTCTACTTTTCTTTGATGTTTCAGCCTGATTGAAGCTTTTTTCTGAAAAATGGACCCGGAATGATGTGAAACTGTGCTTTGTGCAACATAATTCTGGGTGCCATTTAAAAACCATAAGTGCTAATGACTCCATTCCTTTTTGGGGTTGTAGGGGCTGTTAATCGGAGAACTCTAAAATAAATCTGACCTCTCTAGGATATTCAGAAGCCAAGTTATAAGCCCACAAAGGTGTAACTGGACTACTTCTTTAAAGTGACACCAGGCCCTGTGATCTTTGGGACATGGTTTGACCCCCTATAGGAATGTGCGATCATCATGAAACGTTCAGATAGCTTACAACTCAATAGATTCTACCTTCCTGTAACGTTTCAGCCTGATTGGACCTTGTTTTCACACAAATGGACCCAGAATGATGTGAAATTGTGCTTCGTGCAACATAATTCTGAGTGCCATTTAAAAACCATAAGTGCTAATGACTCCATTCCTTTTTGGGGAAATGGGGGCTGTTAATTGGAGCACTCTAAAACAAACCTGACCTCTCTAGGACATTCAGAAGCCATGTTATAAGCCCACAAAGGTGTAACTGGACTACTTCTTTAAAGTGACACCTGGCCCGGTGACCTTTTGGACATGGTTTGACCCCCTATAGGAATGTGCGATCATCATGAAACGTTCAGATCACTTACAACTCAATAGATTCTACCTTCTTGTAACATTTCAGCCTGATTGGACCTTGTTTTCACACAAATGGACCCAGAATGATGTGAAATTGTGCTTCGTGCAAAAGAATTCTGGGTGCCATTTACAAACCATAAGTGCTAATGACTCCATTCCTTTTTGGGTTAATAGGGGCTGTTATTTGGAGTACTCTAAAAAAACCTGACCTCTCTAGGACATTCAGAAGCCAAGTTATAAGCCCACAAAGGTGTAACTGGACTACTTCTTTAAAGTGACACCAGGCCCGGTGACTTTGGGACATGGTTTGACCCCCTATAGGAATGTGCGATCATCATGAAACGTTCAGATCACTTACAACTCAATAGACTCTACCTTCCTGTAACGTTTCAGCCTGATTGGACCTTGTTTTCACACAAATGAACCCAGAATGATGTGAAATTGTGCTTCGTGCAACATAATTCTGGGTGCCATTTACAAACCCTAAGTGCTAATGACTCCATTCCTTTTTGTGGTTGTAGGGGCTGTTGAATGGAGTACACTAAAACAAACCTGATCTCTCTAGGACATTCAGAAGCCAAGTTATAAGCCCACAAATGTGTAACTGGACTACTTCTTTAAATTGACACCAGATCCGGTGACCTTTGGGACATAGTTTGACCTCCTTAGGAATGTGCGATCATCATGAAACGTTCAGATCACTTACAACTCAATAGATTCTACCTTCTTGTAACGTTTCAGCCTGATTGGACCTTGTTTTCACACAAATGGACCCGGAATGATGTGAAATTGTGCTTCGTGCAACATAATTCTGGGTGCCATTTAAAAACCATAAGTGCTAATGACTCCATTCCTTTTTGGGGTAATGGGGGCTGTTAATTGGAGTACACTAAAACAAACCTGATCTCTCTAGGACATTCAGAAGCCAAGCTATAAGCCCACAAATGTGTAACTGGACTACTTCTTTAAATTGACACCAGATCCGGTGACCTTTGGGACATAGTTTGACCTCCTTAGGAATGTGCGATCATCATGAAACGTTCAGATCACTTACAACTCAATAGATTCTACCTTCTTGTAACGTTTAAGCCCTATTGGACCTTGGTTTCACACAAATGGACCCAGAATGATGTGAAATTTTGCTTCGTGCAACATAATTCTGGTTGCCATTTACAAACCATAAGTGCTAATGACACCATTCCTTTTGTGGTTGTAGGGGCTGTTGATTGGAGTACACTAAAACAAACCTGATCTCTCTAGGACATTCAGAAGCCAAGTTATAAGCCCACAAATGTGTAACTGGACTACTTCTTTAAATTGACACCAGATCCGTTGACCTTTGGGACATAGTTTGACCTCCTTAGGAAAGTCTATCAGCATGAAACGTTCAGATCACTTACAACTCAATAGATTCTACCTTCCTGTAACGTTTCAGCCTGATTGGACCTTGTTTTCACACAAATGAACCCAGAATGATGTAAAATTGTGCTTCGTGCAACATAATTCTGGGTGTCATTTAAAAACCATAAGTGATAATGACTCCATTCCTTTTTGGGGTAATGGGGGCTGTTGATTGGAGTACACTAAAACAAACCTGATATCTATAGGACATTCAGAAGCCAAGTTAGAAGCCCACAAATGTGTAACTGGACTACTTCTTTAAATTGACACCAGATCCGGTGACCTTTGGGACATAGTTTGACCACCTTAGGAATGTGCGATCATTGTGAAATGTTCAGATCACTTACAACTCAATAGATTCTACCTTCTTGTAACGTTTCAGCCTGATTGGACCTTGTTTTCACACAAATGGACCCAGAATGATGTGAAATTGTGCTTCGTGCAAAATAATTCTGGGTGCCATTTAAAAACCATAAGTGCTAATGACTCCATTCCTTTTTGAGGTAATGGGGGATGTTAACTGGAGTACACTAAAACAAACCTGACCTCTCTAGGACATTCAGAAGCCAAGTTATAAGCCCACAGATGTGTAACTGGACTACTTCTTTAAATTGACACCAGATCCGGTGACTTTTGGGACATAGTTTGACCTCCTTAGGAATGTGCGATCATCATGAAACGTTCGATCACTTACAACTCAATAGATTCTACCTTCTTGTAACGTTTCAGCCCTATTGGACCTTGTTTTCACACAAATGGACCCAGAATGATGTGAAATTGTGCTTCGTGCAACATAATTCTGGATGCCATTTACAAACCATAAGTGCTAATGACTCCATTCCTTTTTGTGGTTGTAGGGGCTGTTGATTGGAGTACACTAAAACAAGCCTGACCTCTCGAGGACATTCAGAAGCCAAGTTATAAGCCCACAAATGTTGGTACTGGACTACTTCTTTAAATTGACACCAGATCCGGTTACCTTTGGGACATGGTTTGACCCCCTTAGGAATGTGCTATCGTAATGAAACGTTCAGATCACTTACAACTCAATAGATTCTACCTTCCTGTAACGTTTCAGCCTGATTGGACCTTGCTTTCACACAAATTAACCCAGAATGATGTGAAATTGTGCTTCGTGCAACATAATTCTGGGTGCCATTTAAAAACCATAAGTGCTAATGACTCCATGGGGGCTGTTAATTGGATTACTCTAAAACAAACCTGACCTCTTTAGGATATTCAGAAGCCAAGTTATAAGCCCACAAAGGTGTAACTGGACTACTTCTTTAAAGTGACACCAGGCCCGGTCAACTTTGGAACATGGTTTGAACCCCTACAGGAATGTGCGATCATCATGAAACGTTCAGATCACTTACAACTCAATAGATTCTACCTTCCTGTAACGTTTCAGCCTGATTGGACCTTGTTTTCACACAAATGGAACCAGAATGATGTGAAATTGTGCTTCGTGCAAAATAATTCTGGGTGCCATTTAAAAACCATAAGTGCTAATGACTCCATTCCTTTTTGGGGTAATGGGGGATGTTAATTGGAGTACACTAAAACAAACCTGATCTCTCTAGGACATTCAGAAGCCAAGTTATAAGCCCACAGATGTGTAACTGGACTACTTCTTTAAATTGACACCAGATCCGGTGACCTTTGGGACATAGTTTGACCTCCTTAGGAATGTGCGATCATCATGAAACGTTCTCAATAGATTCTACCTTCTTGTAACGTTTCAGCCCTATTGGACCTTGTTTTCACACAAATGGACCCAGAATGATGTGAGATTGTGCTTCATGCAACATAATTCTGGATGCCATTTACAAACCATAAGTGCTAATGACTCCATTCCTTTTTGTGGTTGTAGGGGCTGTTGATTGTAGTACACTAAAACAAGCCTGACCTCTCTAGGACATTCAGAAGCCAAGTTATGAGCCCACAAATGTTGGTACCGGACTACTTCTTTAAATTGACACCAGATCCGGTGACCTTTGGGACATGGTTTGACCCCCTTAGGAAAGTGCTATCATAATGAAACGTTCAGATCACTTACAACTCAATAGATTCTACCTTCCTGTAATGTTTCAGCCTGATTGGACCTTGCTTTCTTACAAATGAACCCAGAATGATGTGAAATTGTGCTTCGTGCAACATAATTCTGGGTGCCATTTAAAAACCATAAGTGCTAATGACTCCATTCCTTTTTGGGGTAATGGGGGCTGTTAATTGGAGTACTCTAAAACAAACCTGACCTCTTTAGGATATTCAGAAGCCAAGTTATAAGCCCACAAAGGTGTAACTGGACTACTTCTTTAAAGTGACACCAGGCCCGGTGACCTTTGGGACATGGTTTGACCCCCTATAGGAATGTGCGATCATCATGAAACGTTCAGATCACTTACAACTCAATAGATTCTACCTTCCTGTAACGTTTCAGCCTGATTGGACCTTGTTTTCACACAAATGAACCCAGAATGATGTGAAATTGTGCTTCGTGCAACATAATTCTGGGTGCCATTTAAAAACCATAAGTGCTAATGACTCCATTCCTTTTTGTGGTTGTAGGGGCTGTTGATTGGAGTACACTAAAACAAACCTGATCTCTCTAGGACATTCAGAAGCCATGTTATAAGCCCACAAATGTGTCACTGGACTACTTCTTTAAATTGACACCAGATCCGGTGACCTTTGGGACATAGTTTGACATCCTTAGGAAAGTGCTATCAGCATGAAAAAATCAGATCACTTACAAATCAATAGATTCTACCTTCCTGTAACGTTTCAGCCTGATTGGACCTTGTTTTCACACAAATGAACCCAGAATGATGTGAAATTGTGCTTCGTGCAACATAATTCTGGGTGCCATTTACAAACCATAAGTGCGAATGACTCCATTCCTTTTTGTGGTTGTAGGGGCTGTTGATTGGAGTACTCTAAAACAAACCTGATCTCTCTAGGACATTCAGAAGCCAAGTTATATCCCACAAAGGTGTAACTGGACTACTTCTTTAAAGTGACACCAGGCCCGGTGACCTTTGAGACCTGGTTTGGCCCCCTATAGGAATGTGCGATCATCATGAAACGTTCAGATCACTTACAACTCAACAGATTCTACCTTCTTGTAACATTTCAGCCTGATTGGACCTTGGTTTCACACAAATGGACCTAGAATGATGTGAAATTGTGCTTCGTGCAACATAATTCTGGGTGCCATTTACAAACCATAAGTGCTAATGACTCCATTCCTTTTTGTGGTTGTAGGGGCTGTTGACTGGAGTACTCTGAAACAAACCTGATCTCTCTAGGACATTCAGAAGAAAAGTTATAAGCCCACAAATGTGTAACTGGACTACTTATTTAAATTGACACCAGATCCCGTGACCTTTGGGACATAGTTTGACCCCCTTAGGAATGTGCTATCATCATGAAACACAGGAATCATTTACAACTCAATGGATTCTACTTTTCTGTGACGTTTCAGCCTGATTGAAGCTTTTTTTCTGAGAAATGGACCCGGAATTATGTGAAATTGTGCTTTGTGCGACATAATTCTGGGTGCCATTTAAAAACCATAAGTGCTAATGACTCCATTCCTTTTTGGGGTAATAGGGGCTGTTATTTGGAGTACTCTAAAATAAACCTGACCTCTCTAGGACATTCAGAAGCCAAGTTATAAGCCCACAAAGGTGTAACTGGACTACTTCTTTAAAGTGACACCAGGCCCGGTGACCTTTGGGACATGGTTTGACCCCCTATAGGAATGTGCGATCATCATGAAACGTTCAGATCACTTACAACTCAATAGATTCTACCTTCCTGTAACGTTTCAGCCTGATTGGACCTTGTTTTCACACAAATGAACCCAGAATGATGTGAAATTGTGCTTCGTGCAACATAATTCTGGGTGCCATTTAAAAACCATAAGTGCTAATGACTCCATTCCTTTTTGGGGTAATAGGGGCTGTTGAATGGAGTACACTAAGACAAACCTGACCTCTCTGAGACATTCAGAAGCCAAGTTATAAGCCCCCAAAGGTGTGTTTGGAACCCAGCCTTTAAGGAACAAGTGATCTGGTGACCTTTATGACCTGATTTGACACCCTTAGGAATGTGCTATCATCATGAAACACAGGAATAATTTACAACTCAATAGATTCTACTTTTCTTTGACGTTTCAGCCTGATTGAAGCTTTTTTCTCAGAAATGGACCCGGAATGATGTGAAACTGTGCTTTGTGCAACATAATTCTGGGTGCCATTTAAAAACCATAAGTGCTAATGACTCCATTCCTTTTTGGGGTTGTAGGGGCTGTTAATCGGAGTACTCTAAAATAAATCTGACCTCTCTAGGATATTCAGAAGCCAAGTTATAAGCCCACAAAGGTGTAACTGGACTACTTCTTTAAAGTGACACCAGGCCCTGTGATCTTTGGGACATGGTTTGACCCCCTATAGGAATGTGCGATCATCATGAAACGTTCAGATAGCTTACAACTCAATAGATTCTACCTTCCTGTAACGTTTCAGCCTGATTGGACCTTTTTTTCACACAAATGGATCCAGAATGATGTGAAATTGTGCTTCGTGCAACATAATTCTGAGTGCCATTTAAAAACCATAAGTGCTAATGACTCCTTTCCTTTTTGGGGTAAGGGGGCTGTTAATTGGAGTACTCTAAAACAAACCTGACCTCTCTAGGATATTCAAAAGCCAAGTTATAAGCCCACAAAGGTGTAACTGGACTACTTCTTTAAAGTGACACCAGGCCCGGTGACTTTGGGACATGGTTTGACCCCCTATACGAATGTGCGATCATCATGAAACGTTCAGATCACTTACAACTCAATAGATTCTACCTTCTTGTAACGTTTCAGCCTGATTGGACCTTGTTTTCACACAAATGAACCCAGAATGATGTGAAATTGTGCTTCGTGCAACATAATTCTGGGTGCCATTTAAAAACCATAAGTGCTAATGACTCCATTCCTTTTTGTGGTTGTAGGCGCTGTTGATTGGAGTACATTAAAACAAACCCGATCTCTCTAGGACATTCAGAAGCCAAGTTATAAGCCCACAAATGTGTAACTGGACTACTTCTTTAAATTGACACCAGATCCGGTGACCTTTGGGACATGGTTTGACCCCCTTAGGAAAGTGCTATCATCATGAAACGTTCAGATCACTTACAACTCAATAGATTCTACCTTCCTGTAACGTTTCAGCCTGGTTGGACCTTGTTTTCACACAAATGAACCCAGAATGATGTGAAATTGTGCTTCGTGCAACATAATTCTGGGTGCCTTTTACAAACCATAAGTGCTAATGACTCCATTCCTTTTTGTGGTTGTAGGGGCTGTTGATTGGAGTACTCTGAAACAAACCTGATCTCTCTAGGACATTCAGAAGAAAAGTTATAAGCCCACAAATGTGTAACTGGACTACTTATTTAAATTGACACCAGATCCGGTGACCTTTGGGACATAGTTTGACCCCCTTAGGAATGTGCTATCATCATGAAACACAGGAATAATTTACAACTCAATAGATTCTACTTTTCTTTGATGTTTCAGCCTGATTGAAGCTTTTTTCTGAAAAATGGACCCGGAATGATGTGAAACTGTGCTTTGTGCAACATAATTCTGGGTGCCATTTAAAAACCATAAGTGCTAATGACTCCATTCCTTTTTGGGGTTGTAGGGGCTGTTAATCGGAGTACTCTAAAATAAATCTGACCTCTCTAGGATATTCAGAAGCCAAGTTATAAGCCCACAAAGGTGTAACTGGACTACTTCTTTAAAGTGACACCAGGCCCTGTGATCTTTGGGACATGGTTTGACCCCCTATAGGAATGTGCGATCATCATGAAACGTTCAGATAGCTTACAACTCAATAGATTCTACCTTCCTGTAACGTTTCAGCCTGATTGGACCTTGTTTTCACACAAATGGACCCAGAATGATGTGAAATTGTGCTTCGTGCAACATAATTCTGGGTGCCATTTAAAAACCATAAGTGCTAATGACTCCATTCCTTTTTGTGGTTGTAGGCGCTGTTGATTGGAGTACATTAAAACAAACCCGATCTCTCTAGGACATTCAGAAGCCAAGTTATAAGCCCACAAATGTGTAACTGGACTACTTCTTTAAATTGACACCAGATCCGGTGACCTTTGGGACATGGTTTGACCCCCTTAGGAAAGTGCTATCATCATGAAACGTTCAGATCACTTACAACTCAATAGATTCTACCTTCCTGTAACGTTTCAGCCTGGTTGGACCTTGTTTTCACACAAATGAACCCAGAATGATGTGAAATTGTGCTTCGTGCAACATAATTCTGGGTGCCATTTACAAACCATAAGTGCTAATGACTCCATTCCTTTTTGTGGTTGTAGGGGCTGTTGATTGGAGTACTCTGAAACAAACCTGATCTCTCTAGGACATTCAGAAGAAAAGTTATAAGCCCACAAATGTGTAACTGGACTACTTATTTAAATTGACACCAGATCCGGTGACCTTTGGGACATAGTTTGACCCCCTTAGGAATGTGCTATCATCATGAAACACAGGAATAATTTACAACTCAATAGATTCTACTTTTCTTTGATGTTTCAGCCTGATTGAAGCTTTTTTCTGAAAAATGGACCCGGAATGATGTGAAACTGTGCTTTGTGCAACATAATTCTGGGTGCCATTTAAAAACCATAAGTGCTAATGACTCCATTCCTTTTTGGGGTTGTAGGGGCTGTTAATCGGAGTACTCTAAAATAAATCTGACCTCTCTAGGATATTCAGAAGCCAAGTTATAAGCCCACAAAGGTGTAACTGGACTACTTCTTTAAAGTGACACCAGGCCCTGTGATCTTTGGGACATGGTTTGACCCCCTATAGGAATGTGCGATCATCATGAAACGTTCAGATAGCTTACAACTCAATAGATTCTACCTTCCTGTAACGTTTCAGCCTGATTGGACCTTGTTTTCACACAAATGGACCCAGAATGATGTGAAATTGTGCTTCGTGCAACATAAATCTGAGTGCCATTTAAAAACCATAAGTGCTAATGACTCCATTCCTTTTTGGGGAAATGAGGGCTGTTAATTGGAGCACTCTAAAACAAACCTGACCTCTCTAGGACATTCAGAAGCCAAGTTATAAGCCCACAAAGGTGTAACTGGACTACTTCTTTAAAGTGACACCTGGCCCGGTGACCTTTTGGACATGGTTTGACCCCCTTTAGGAATGTGCGATCATCATGAAACGTTTAGATCACTTACAACTCAATAGATTCTACCTTCTTGTAACATTTCAGCCTGATTGGACCTTGTTTTCACACAAATGGACCCAGAATGATGTGAAATTGTGCTTCGTGCAACATAATTCTGGGTGCCATTTACAAACCCTAAGTGCTAATGACTCCATTCCTTTTTGTGGTTGTAGGGGCTGTTGATTGGAGTACACTAAAACAAACCTGATCTCTCTAGGACATTCAGAAGCCAAGTTATAAGCCCACAAATGTGTAACTGGACTACTTCTTTAAATTGACACCAGATCTGGTGACCTTTGGGACACAGTTTGACCTCCTTAGGAAAGTGCTATCAGCATGAAACGTTCAGATCACTTACAACTCAATAGATTCTACCTTCCTGTAACATTTCAGCCTGATTGGACCTTGTTTTCACACAAATGAACCCAGAATGATGTGAAATTGTGCTTCGTGCAACATAATTCTGGGTGCCATTTAAAAACCATAAGTGCTAATGACTTCATTCCTTTTTGGGGTAATGGGGGCTGTTGATTGGAGTACACTAAAACAAACCTGATCTCTCTAGGACATTCAGAAGCCAAGTTATAAGCCCACAAATGTGTAACTGGACTACTTCTTTAAATTGACACCAGATCCGGTGACCTTTGGGACATAGTCTGACCTCCTTAGGAATGTGCGATCATCATGAAATGTTCAGATCACTTACAACTCAATAGATTCTACCTTCTTGTAACGTTTCAGCCTGATTGGACCTTGTTTTCACACAAATGGACCCAGAATGATGTGAAATTGTGCTTCGTGCAACATAATTCTGGGTGCCATTTAAAAACCATAAGTGCTAATGACTCCATTCCTTTTTGGGGTAATGGGGACTGTTAATTGGAGTACACTAAAACAAACCTGATCTCTCTAGGACATTCAGAAGCCAAGCTATAAGCCCACAAATGTGTAACTGGACTACTTCTTTACATTGACACCAGATCCGGTGACCTTTGGGACATAGTTTGACCTCCTTAGGAATGTGCGATCGTCATGAAACGTTCAGATCACTTACAACTCAATAGATTCTACCTTCTTGTAACGTTTCAGCCCTATTGGACCTTGTTTTCACACAAATGGACCCAGAATGATGTGAAATTTTGCTTCGTGCAACATAATTCTGGTTGCCATTTACAAACCATAAGTGCTAATGACACCATTCCTTTTTGGGGTAATAGGGGCTGTTGAATGGAGTACACTAAGACAAACCTGACCTCTCTGAGACATTCAGAAGCCAAGTTATAAGCCCCCAAAGGTGTGTTTGGAACCCAGCCTTTAAGGAACAAGTGATCTGGTGACCTTTATGACCTGATTTGACACCCTTAGGAATGTGCTATCATCATGAAACACAGGAATAATTTACAACTCAATAGATTCTACTTTTCTTTGACGTTTCAGCCTGATTGAAGCTTTTTTCTCAGAAATGGACCCGGAATGATGTGAAACTGTGCTTTGTGCAACATAATTCTGGGTGCCATTTAAAAACCATAAGTGCTAATGACTCCATTCCTTTTTGGGGTTGTAGGGGCTGTTAATCGGAGTACTCTAAAATAAATCTGACCTCTCTAGGATATTCAGAAGCCAAGTTATAAGCCCACAAAGGTGTAACTGGACTACTTCTTTAAAGTTACACCAGGCCCTGTGATCTTTGGGACATGGTTTGACCCCCTATAGGAATGTGCGATCATCATGAAACGTTCAGATAGCTTACAACTCAATAGATTCTACCTTCCTGTAACGTTTCAGCCTGATTGGACCTTTTTTTCACACAAATGGATCCAGAATGATGTGAAATTGTGCTTCGTGCAACATAATTCTGAGTGCCATTTAAAAACCATAAGTGCTAATGACTCCTTTCCTTTTTGGGGTAAGGGGGCTGTTAATTGGAGTACTCTAAAACAAACCTGACCTCTCTAGGATATTCAAAAGCCAAGTTATAAGCCCACAAAGGTGTAACTGGACTACTTCTTTAAAGTGACACCAGGCCCGGTGACTTTGGGACATGGTTTGACCCCCTATACGAATGTGCGATCATCATGAAACGTTCAGATCACTTACAACTCAATAGATTCTACCTTCTTGTAACGTTTCAGCCTGATTGGACCTTGTTTTCACACAAATGAACCCAGAATGATGTGAAATTGTGCTTCGTGCAACATAATTCTGGGTGCCATTTAAAAACCATAAGTGCTAATGACTCCATTCCTTTTTGTGGTTGTAGGCGCTGTTGATTGGAGTACATTAAAACAAACCCGATCTCTCTAGGACATTCAGAAGCCAAGTTATAAGCCCACAAATGTGTAACTGGACTACTTCTTTAAATTGACACCAGATCCGGTGACCTTTGGGACATGGTTTGACCCCCTTAGGAAAGTGCTATCATCATGAAACGTTCAGATCACTTACAACTCAATAGATTCTACCTTCCTGTAACGTTTCAGCCTGGTTGGACCTTGTTTTCACACAAATGAACCCAGAATGATGTGAAATTGTGCTTCGTGCAACATAATTCTGGGTGCCATTTACAAACCATAAGTGCTAATGACTCCATTCCTTTTTGTGGTTGTAGGGGCTGTTGATTGGAGTACTCTGAAACAAACCTGATCTCTCTAGGACATTCAGAAGAAAAGTTATAAGCCCACAAATGTGTAACTGGACTACTTATTTAAATTGACACCAGATCCGGTGACCTTTGGGACATAGTTTGACCCCCTTAGGAATGTGCTATCATCATGAAACACAGGAATAATTTACAACTCAATAGATTCTACTTTTCTTTGATGTTTCAGCCTGATTGAAGCTTTTTTCTGAAAAATGGACCCGGAATGATGTGAAACTGTGCTTTGTGCAACATAATTCTGGGTGCCATTTAAAAACCATAAGTGCTAATGACTCCATTCCTTTTTGGGGTTGTAGGGGCTGTTAATCGGAGTACTCTAAAATAAATCTGACCTCTCTAGGATATTCAGAAGCCAAGTTATAAGCCCACAAAGGTGTAACTGGACTACTTCTTTAAAGTGACACCAGGCCCTGTGTTCTTTGGGACATGGTTTGACCCCCTATAGGAATGTGCGATCATCATGAAACGTTCAGATAGCTTACAACTCAATAGATTCTACCTTCCTGTAACGTTTCAGCCTGATTGGACCTTGTTTTCACACAAATGGACCCAGAATGATGTGAAATTGTGCTTCGTGCAACATAATTCTGGGTGCCATTTAAAAACCATAAGTGCTAATGACTCCATTCCTTTTTGTGGTTGTAGGCGCTGTTGATTGGAGTACATTAAAACAAACCCGATCTCTCTAGGACATTCAGAAGCCAAGTTATAAGCCCACAAATGTGTAACTGGACTACTTCTTTAAATTGACACCAGATCCGGTGACCTTTGGGACATGGTTTGACCCCCTTAGGAAAGTGCTATCATCATGAAACGTTCAGATCACTTACAACTCAATAGATTCTACCTTCCTGTAACGTTTCAGCCTGGTTGGACCTTGTTTTCACACAAATGAACCCAGAATGATGTGAAATTGTGCTTCGTGCAACATAATTCTGGGTGCCATTTACAAACCATAAGTGCTAATGACTCCATTCCTTTTTGTGGTTGTAGGGGCTGTTGATTGGAGTACTCTGAAACAAACCTGATCTCTCTAGGACATTCAGAAGAAAAGTTATAAGCCCACAAATGTGTAACTGGACTACTTATTTAAATTGACACCAGATCCGGTGACCTTTGGGACATAGTTTGACCCCCTTAGGAATGTGCTATCATCATGAAACACAGGAATAATTTACAACTCAATAGATTCTACTTTTCTTTGATGTTTCAGCCTGATTGAAGCTTTTTTCTGAAAAATGGACCCGGAATGATGTGAAACTGTGCTTTGTGCAACATAATTCTGGGTGCCATTTAAAAACCATAAGTGCTAATGACTCCATTCCTTTTTGGGGTTGTAGGGGCTGTTAATCGGAGTACTCTAAAATAAATCTGACCTCTCTAGGATATTCAGAAGCCAAGTTATAAGCCCACAAAGGTGTAACTGGACTACTTCTTTAAAGTGACACCAGGCCCTGTGATCTTTGGGACATGGTTTGACCCCCTATAGGAATGTGCGATCATCATGAAACGTTCAGATAGCTTACAACTCAATAGATTCTACCTTCCTGTAACGTTTCAGCCTGATTGGACCTTGTTTTCACACAAATGGACCCAGAATGATGTGAAATTGTGCTTCGTGCAACATAAATCTGAGTGCCATTTAAAAACCATAAGTGCTAATGACTCCATTCCTTTTTGGGGAAATGAGGGCTGTTAATTGGAGCACTCTAAAACAAACCTGACCTCTCTAGGACATTCAGAAGCCAAGTTATAAGCCCACAAAGGTGTAACTGGACTACTTCTTTAAAGTGACACCTGGCCCGGTGACCTTTTGGACATGGTTTGACCCCCTATAGGAATGTGCGATCATCATGAAACGTTTAGATCACTTACAACTCAATAGATTCTACCTTCTTGTAACATTTCAGCCTGATTGGACCTTGTTTTCACACAAATGGACCCAGAATGATGTGAAATTGTGCTTCGTGCAACATAATTCTGGGTGCCATTTACAAACCCTAAGTGCTAATGACTCCATTCCTTTTTGTGGTTGTAGGGGCTGTTGATTGGAGTACACTAAAACAAACCTGATCTCTCTAGGACATTCAGAAGCCAAGTTATAAGCCCACAAATGTGTAACTGGACTACTTCTTTAAATTGACACCAGATCTGGTGACCTTTGGGACACAGTTTGACCTCCTTAGGAAAGTGCTATCAGCATGAAACGTTCAGATCACTTACAACTCAATAGATTCTACCTTCCTGTAACATTTCAGCCTGATTGGACCTTGTTTTCACACAAATGAACCCAGAATGATGTGAAATTGTGCTTCGTGCAACATAATTCTGGGTGCCATTTAAAAACCATAAGTGCTAATGACTTCATTCCTTTTTGGGGTAATGGGGGCTGTTGATTGGAGTACACTAAAACAAACCTGATCTCTCTAGGACATTCAGAAGCCAAGTTATAAGCCCACAAATGTGTAACTGGACTACTTCTTTAAATTGACACCAGATCCGGTGACCTTTGGGACATAGTCTGACCTCCTTAGGAATGTGCGATCATCATGAAATGTTCAGATCACTTACAACTCAATAGATTCTACCTTCTTGTAACGTTTCAGCCTGATTGGACCTTGTTTTCACACAAATGGACCCAGAATGATGTGAAATTGTGCTTCGTGCAACATAATTCTGGGTGCCATTTAAAAACCATAAGTGCTAATGACTCCATTCCTTTTTGGGGTAATGGGGACTGTTAATTGGAGTACACTAAAACAAACCTGATCTCTCTAGGACATTCAGAAGCCAAGCTATAAGCCCACAAATGTGTAACTGGACTACTTCTTTACATTGACACCAGATCCGGTGACCTTTGGGACATAGTTTGACCTCCTTAGGAATGTGCGATCGTCATGAAACGTTCAGATCACTTACAACTCAATAGATTCTACCTTCTTGTAACGTTTCAGCCCTATTGGACCTTGTTTTCACACAAATGGACCCAGAATGATGTGAAATTTTGCTTCGTGCAACATAATTCTGGTTGCCATTTACAAACCATAAGTGCTAATGACACCATTCCTTTTGTGGTTGTAGGGGCTGTTGATTGGAGTACACTAAAACAAACCTGATCTCTCTAGGACATTCAGAAGCCAAGTTATAAGCCCACAAATGTGTAACTGGACTACTTCTTTAAATTGACACCAGATCCGGTGACCTTTGGGACATAGTTTGACCTCCTTAGGAATGTGCGATCATTGTGAAATGTTCAGATCACTTACAACTCAATAGATTCTACCTTCTTGTAACGTTTCAGCCTGATTGGACCTTGTTTTCACACAAATGGACCCAGAATGATGTGAAATTGTGCTTCGTGCAACAAAATTCTGGGTGCCATTTAAAAACCATAAGTGCTAATGACTCCATTCCTTTTTGGGGTAATTGGGGATGTTAACTGGAGTACACTAAAACAAACCTGACGTCTCTAGGACATTCAGAAGCCAAGTTATAAGCCCACAGATGTGTAACTTGGCTACTTCTTTAAAATGACACCAGATCCGGTGACTTTTGGGACATAGTTTGACCTCCTTAGGAATGTGCGATCATCATGAAACGTTCAGATCACTTACAACTCAATAGATTCTACCTTCTTGTAACGTTTCAGCCCTATTGGACCTTGTTTTCACACAAATGGACCCAGAATGATGTGAAATTGTGCTTCGTGCAACATAATTCTGGATAACATTTACAAACCATAAGTGCTAATGACTCCATTCCTTTTTGTGGTTGTAGGGGCTGTTGATTGGAGTACACTAAAACAAGCCTGACCTCTCTAGGACATTCAGAAGCCAAGTTATAAGCCCACAAATGTTGGTACTGGACTACTTCTTTAAATTGACACCAGATCCGGTTACCTTTGGGACATGGTTTGACCCCCTTAGGAATGTGCTATCATAATGAAACGTTCAGATCACTTACAACTCAATAGATTCTACCTTCCTGTAACGTTTCAGCCTGATTGGACCTTGCTTTCACACAAATGAACCCACAATGATGTGAAATTGTGCTTCGTGCAACGTAATTCTGGGTGCCATTTAAAAACCATAAGTGCTAATGACTCCATTCCTTTTTGTGGTAGCAGGGGCTGTTGATTGGAGTACACTAAAACAAACCTGATCTCTCTAGGACATTCAGAAGCCAAGTTATAAGCCCACAAATGTGTAACTGGACTACTTCTTTAAATTGACACCAGATCCGGTGACCTTTGGGACATAGTTTGACCTCCTTAGGAAATTGCTATCAGCATGAAACGTTCAGATCACTTACAACTCAATAGATTTTACCTTTCTGTAATGTTTCAGCCTGATTGGACCTTGTTTACACACAAATGAACCCAGAATGATGTGAAATTGTGCTTCGTGCAACATAATCCTGGGTGCCATTTAAAAATCATAAGTGCTAATGACTCCATTCCTTTTTGGGGTAATGGGGGCTGTTGATTGGAGTACACTAAAACAAACCTGATCTCTCTAGGACATTCAGAAGCCAAGTTATAAGCCAACAAATTTGTAACTGGACTACTTCTTTAAAATGACACCAGATCCGTTGACCTTTGGGACATAGTTTGACCTCCTTAGGAAAGTCTATCAGCATGAGACGTTCAGATCACTTACAACTCAATAGATTCTACCTTCCTGTAACGTTTCAGCCTGATTGGACCTTGTTTTCACACAAATGAACACAGAATGATGTGAAATTGTGCTTCGTGCAACATAATTCTCGGTGCCATTTAAAAACCATAAGTGCTAATGACTCCATTCCTTTTTGGGGTAATGGGGGCTGTTGATTGGAGTACACTAAAACAAACCTGATCTCTCTAGGACATTCAGAAGCCAAGTTATAAGCCCACAAATGTGTAACTGGACTACTTCTTTAAATTGACACCAGATCCAGTGACCTTTGGGACATAGTTTGACCTCCTTAGGAATGTGCGATCATCATGAAACGTTCAGATCAATTACAACTCAATAGATTCTACCTTCTTGTAACGTTTCAGCCTGATTGGACCTTGTTTTCACACAAATGGACCTAGAATGATGTGAAATTGTGCTTCGTGCAACATAATTCTGGTTGCCATTTACAAACCATAAGTGCTAATGACACCATTCCTTTTGTGGTTGTAGGGGCTGTTGATTGGAGTACACTAAAACAAACCTGATCTCTCTAGGACATTCAGAAGCCAAGTTATAAGCCCACAGATGTGTAACTGGACTACTTCTTTAAATTGACACCAGATCCGGTGACTTTTGGGGCATAGTTTGACCTCCTTAGGAATGTGCGATCATCATGAAACGTTCAGATCACTTACAACTCAATAGATTCTACCTTCTTGTAACGTTTCAGCCCTATTGGACCTTGTTTTCACACAAAAGGACCCAGAATGATGTGAAATTGTGCTTCGTGCAACATAATTCTGGATGCCATTTACAAACCATAAGTGCTAATGACTCCATTACTTTTTGGGGTAATGGGGGATGTTAACTGGAGTACACTAAAACAAACCTGACCTCTCTAGGACATTCAGAAGCCAAGTTATAAGCCCACAAATGTGTAACTGGACTACTTCTTTAAATTGACACCAGATCCGGTGACCTTTGGGACATGGTTTGACCCCCTTAGGAAAGTTCTATCATCATGAAACGTTCAGATCACTTACAACTCAATAGATTCTACCTTCCTGTAACGTTTCAGCCTGATTGGACCTTGTTTTCACACAAATGAACCCAGAATGATGTGAAATTGTGCTTCGTGCAACATAATTCTGGGTGCCATTTAAAAACCATAAGTGCTAATGACTCCATTCCTTTTTGGGGTAATGGGGGCTGTTAATTGGAGTACTCTAAAACAAACCTGACCTCTTTAGGATATTCAGAAGCCAAGTTATAAGCCCACAAAGGTGTAACTGGACTACTTCTTTAAAGTGACACCAGGCCCGGTGACCTTTGGGACATGGTTTGACCCCCTATAGGAATGTGCGATCATCACGAAACGTTCAGATCACTTACAACTCAATAGATTCTACCTTCCTGTAACGTTTCAGCCTGATTGGACCTTGTTTTCACACAAATGAACCCAGAATGATGTGAAATTGTGCTTCGTGCAACATAATTCTGGGTGCCATTTAAAAACCATAAGTGCTAATGACTCCATTCCTTTTTGTGGTAGCAGGGGCTGTTGATTGGAGTACACTAAAACAAACCTGATCTCTCTAGGACATTCAGAAGCCAAGTTATAAGCCCACAAATGTGTAACTGGACTACTTCTTTAAATTGACACCAGATCCGGTGACCTTTGGGACATAGTTTGACCTCCTTAGGAAAGTGCTATCAGCATGAAAAAATCAGATCACTTACAACTCAATAGATTCTACCTTCCTGTAACGTTTCAGCCTGATTGGACCTGTTTTCACACAAATGAACCCAGAATGATGTGAAATTGTGCTTCGTGCAACATAATTCTGGGTGCCATTTAAAAACCATAAGTGCTAATGACTCCATTCCTTTTTGGGGTAATGGGGGCTGTTAATTGGAGTACTCTAAAACAAACCTGACGTCTTTAGGACATTCAGAAGCCAAGTTATAAGCCCACAAAGGTGTAACTGGACTACTTCTTTAAAGTGACACCAGGCCCGGTGACCTTTGAGACCTGGTCTGACCCCCTATAGGAATGTGCGATCATCATGAAACGTTCAGATCACTTACAACTCAATAGATTCTACCTTCTTGTAACGTTTAAGCCTGATTGGACCTTGTTTTCACACAAATGGACCTAGAATGATGTGAAATTGTGCTTCGTGCAACATAATTCTGGTTGCCATTTACAAACCATAAGTGCTAATGACTCCATTCCTTTTTGTGGTTGTAGGGGCTGTTGATTAGAGTACACTAAAACAAACCTGATCTCTCTAGGACATTCAGAAGCCAAGTTACAAGCCCACAAATGTGTAACTGGACTACTTTAAATTGACACCAGATCCGGTGACCTTTGTGACATGGTTTGACCCCCTTAGGAAAGTGCTATCATCATGAAACGTAGAGATCACTTACAACTCAATAGATTCTACCTTCCTGTAACGTTTCAGCCTGATTGGACCTTGTTTTCACACAAATGAACCCAGAATGATGTGAAATTTTGCTTCGTGTAACATAATTCTGGGTGCCATTTAAAAACCATAAGTGCTAATGACTCCATTCCTTTTTGGGGTAATGGGGGCTGTTGATTGGAGTACTCTAAAACAAACCTGATCTCTCTAGGACATTCAGAAGCCATGTTATAAGCCCACAAATGTTGGTACTGGACAACTTCTTTAAATTGACACCAGATCCGGTGACCTTTGGGACATGGTTTGACCCCCTTAGGAACGTGCTATCATAATGAAACGTTCAGATCACTTACAGCTCAATAGATTCTACCTTCCTGTAACGTTTCAGCCTGATTGGACCTTGTTTTCACACAAATGATCCCAGAATGATGTGAAATTGTGCTTCGTGCAACATAATCCTGGGTGCCATTTAAAAACCATAAGTGCTAATGACTCCATTCCTTTTTGGGGTAATGGGGGCTGTTGATTGGAGTACACTAAAACAAACCTGATCTCTCTAGGACATTCAGAAGCCAAGTTATAAGCCCACAAATGTGTAACTGGACTACTTTAAATTGACACCAGATCCGGTGAATTTTGGGACATAGTTTGACCTCCTTAGGAATGTGCGATCATCATGAAACGTTCAGATCACTTACAACTCAATAGATTCAACCTTCTTGTAACGTTTCAGCCTGATTGGACCTTGTTTTCACACAAATGGACACAGAATGATGTGAAATTGTGCTTCGTGCAACATAATTCTGGGTGCCATTTAAAAACCATAAGTGCTATTGACTCCATTCCTTTTGTGGTTGTAGGGGCTGTTGATTGGAGTACACTAAAAAAACCTGATCTCTCTAGGACATTCAGAAGCCAAGTTATAAGCCAACAAATGTGTAACTGGACTACTTCTTTAAATTGACACCAGATCTTTGACCTTTGGGACATAGTTTGACCTCCTTAGGAAAGTGCTATCAGCATGAAAAAATCAGATCACTTACAACTCAATAGATTCTACCTTCCTGTAACGTTTCAGCCTGATTGGACCTTGTTTTCACACAAATGAACCCAGAATGATGTGAAATTGTGCTTCGTGCAACATAATTCTGGGTGCCATTTAAAAACCATAAGTGCTAATGACTCCATTCCTTTTTGGGGTAATGGGGGCTGTTAATTGGAGTACTCTAAAACAAACCTGATCTCTCTAGGACATTCAGAAGCCAAGTTATAAGCCCACAAATGTGTAACTGGACTACTTCTTTAAATTGACACCAGATCCGGTGCCCTTTGGGACATAGTTTGACCTCCCTAGGAATGTGTGATCATCATGAAACGTTCAGATCACTTACAACTCAATAGATTCTACCTTCTTGTAACGTTTCAGCCCTATTGGACCTTGTTTTCACACAAATGGACCCAGAATGATGTGAAATTGTTCTTTGTGCAACATAATTCTGGATGCCATTTACAAACCATAAGTGCTGATGACTCCATTCCTTTTTGTGGTTGTAGGGGCTGTTGATTGGAGTACACTAAAACAAGCCTGACCTCTCTAGGACATTCAGAAGCCAAGTTATAAGCCCACAAATGTTGGTACTGGACAACTTCTTTAAATTGACACCAGATCCGGTGACCTTTGGGACATGGTTTGACCCCCTTAGGAAAGTGCTATCATAATGAAACGTTCAGATCACTTACAACTCAATAGATTCTACCTTCCTGTAACGTTTCAGCCTGATTGGACCTTGTTTTCACACAAATGAACCCAGAATGATGTGAAATTGTGCTTCGTGCAACATAATCCTGGGTGCCATTTAAAAATCATAAGTGCTAATGACTCCATTCCTTTTTGGGGTAATGGGGGCTGTTGATTGGAGTACACTAAAACAAACCTGATCTCTCTAGGACATTCAGAAGCCAAGTTATAAGCCAACAAATTTGTAACTGGACTACTTCTTTAAAATGACACCAGATCCGTTGACCTTTGGGACATAGTTTGACCTCCTTAGGAAAGTCTATCAGCATGAGACGTTCAGATCACTTACAACTCAATAGATTCTACCTTCCTGTAACGTTTCAGCCTGATTGGACCTTGTTTTCACACAAATGAACACAGAATGATGTGAAATTGTGCTTCGTGCAACATAATTCTCGGTGCCATTTAAAAACCATAAGTGCTAATGACTCCATTCCTTTTTGGGGTAATGGGGGCTGTTGATTGGAGTACACTAAAACAAACCTGATCTCTCTAGGACATTCAGAAGCCAAGTTATAAGCCCACAAATGTGTAACTGGACTACTTCTTTAAATTGACACCAGATCCAGTGACCTTTGGGACATAGTTTGACCTCCTTAGGAATGTGCGATCATCATGAAACGTTCAGATCAATTACAACTCAATAGATTCTACCTTCTTGTAACGTTTCAGCCTGATTGGACCTTGTTTTCACACAAATGGACCTAGAATGATGTGAAATTGTGCTTCGTGCAACATAATTCTGGTTGCCATTTACAAACCATAAGTGCTAATGACACCATTCCTTTTGTGGTTGTAGGGGCTGTTGATTGGAGTACACTAAAACAAACCTGATCTCTCTAGGACATTCAGAAGCCAAGTTATAAGCCCACAGATGTGTAACTGGACTACTTCTTTAAATTGACACCAGATCCGGTGACTTTTGGGGCATAGTTTGACCTCCTTAGGAATGTGCGATCATCATGAAACGTTCAGATCACTTACAACTCAATAGATTCTACCTTCTTGTAACGTTTCAGCCCTATTGGACCTTGTTTTCACACAAAAGGACCCAGAATGATGTGAAATTGTGCTTCGTGCAACATAATTCTGGATGCCATTTACAAACCATAAGTGCTAATGACTCCATTACTTTTTGGGGTAATGGGGGATGTTAACTGGAGTACACTAAAACAAACCTGACCTCTCTAGGACATTCAGAAGCCAAGTTATAAGCCCACAAATGTGTAACTGGACTACTTCTTTAAATTGACACCAGATCCGGTGACCTTTGGGACATGGTTTGACCCCCTTAGGAAAGTTCTATCATCATGAAACGTTCAGATCACTTACAACTCAATAGATTCTACCTTCCTGTAACGTTTCAGCCTGATTGGACCTTGTTTTCACACAAATGAACCCAGAATGATGTGAAATTGTGCTTCGTGCAACATAATTCTGGGTGCCATTTACAAACCATAAGTGCTAATGACTCCATTCCTTTTTGGGGTAATGGGGGCTGTTAATTGGAGTACTCTAAAACAAACCTGACCTCTTTAGGATATTCAGAAGCCAAGTTATAAGCCCACAAAGGTGTAACTGGACTACTTCTTTAAAGTGACACCAGGCCCGGTGACCTTTGGGACATGGTTTGACCCCCTATAGGAATGTGCGATCAACACGAAACGTTCAGATCACTTACAACTCAATAGATTCTACCTTCCTGTAACGTTTCAGCCTGATTGGACCTTGTTTTCACACAAATGAACCCAGAATGATGTGAAATTGTGCTTCGTGCAACATAATTCTGGGTGCCATTTAAAAACCATAAGTGCTAATGACTCCATTCCTTTTTGTGGTAGCAGGGGCTGTTGATTGGAGTACACTAAAACAAACCTGATCTCTCTAGGACATTCAGAAGCCAAGTTATAAGCCCACAAATGTGTAACTGGACTACTTCTTTAAATTGACACCAGATCCGGTGACCTTTGGGACATAGTTTGACCTCCTTAGGAAAGTGCTATCAGCATGAAAAAATCAGATCACTTACAACTCAATAGATTCTACCTTCCTGTAACGTTTCAGCCTGATTGGACCTGTTTTCACACAAATGAACCCAGAATGATGTGAAATTGTGCTTCGTGCAACATAATTCTGGGTGCCATTTAAAAACCATAAGTGCTAATGACTCCATTCCTTTTTGGGGTAATGGGGGCTGTTAATTGGAGTACTCTAAAACAAACCTGACGTCTTTAGGACATTCAGAAGCCAAGTTATAAGCCCACAAAGGTGTAACTGGACTACTTCTTTAAAGTGACACCAGGCCCGGTGACCTTTGAGACCTGGTCTGACCCCCTATAGGAATGTGCGATCATCATGAAACGTTCAGATCACTTACAACTCAATAGATTCTACCTTCTTGTAACGTTTAAGCCTGATTGGACCTTGTTTTCACACAAATGGACCTAGAATGATGTGAAATTGTGCTTCGTGCAACATAATTCTGGTTGCCATTTACAAACAATAAGTGCTAATGACTCCATTCCTTTTTGTGGTTGTAGGGGCTGTTGATTAGAGTACACTAAAACAAACCTGATCTCTCTAGGACATTCAGAAGCCAAGTTACAAGCCCACAAATGTGTAACTGGACTACTTTAAATTGACACCAGATCCGGTGACCTTTGTGACATGGTTTGACCCCCTTAGGAAAGTGCTATCATCATGAAACGTAGAGATCACTTACAACTCAATAGATTCTACCTTCCTGTAACGTTTCAGCCTGATTGGACCTTGTTTTCACACAAATGAACCCAGAATGATGTGAAATTGTGCTTCGTGTAACATAATTCTGGGTGCCATTTAAAAACCATAAGTGCTAATGACTCCATTCCTTTTTGGGGTAATGGGGGCTGTTGATTGGAGTACTCTAAAACAAACCTGATCTCTCTAGGACATTCAGAAGCCATGTTATAAGCCCACAAATGTTGGTACTGGACAACTTCTTTAAATTGACACCAGATCCGGTGACCTTTGGGACATGGTTTGACCCCCTTAGGAACGTGCTATCATAATGAAACGTTCAGATCACTTACAGCTCAATAGATTCTACCTTCCTGTAACGTTTCAGCCTGATTGGACCTTGTTTTCACACAAATGATCCCAGAATGATGTGAAATTGTGCTTCGTGCAACATAATCCTGGGTGCCATTTAAAAACCATAAGTGCTAATGACTCCATTCCTTTTTGGGGTAATGGGGGCTGTTGATTGGAGTACACTAAAACAAACCTGATCTCTCTAGGACATTCAGAAGCCAAGTTATAAGCCCACAAATGTGTAACTGGACTACTTTAAATTGACACCAGATCCGGTGAATTTTGGGACATAGTTTGACCTCCTTAGGAATGTGCGATCATCATGAAACGTTCAGATCACTTACAACTCAATAGATTCAACCTTCTTGTAACGTTTCAGCCTGAATGGACCTTGTTTTCACACAAATGGACACAGAATGATGTGAAATTGTGCTTCGTGCAACATAATTCTGGGTGCCATTTAAAAACCATAAGTGCTATTGACTCCATTCCTTTTGTGGTTGTAGGGGCTGTTGATTGGAGTACACTAAAAAAACCTGATCTCTCTAGGACATTCAGAAGCCAAGTTATAAGCCAACAAATGTGTAACTGGACTACTTCTTTAAATTGACACCAGATCTTTGACCTTTGGGACATAGTTTGACCTCCTTAGGAAAGTGCTATCAGCATGAAAAAATCAGATCACTTACAACTCAATAGATTCTACCTTCCTGTAACGTTTCAGCCTGATTGGACCTTGTTTTCACACAAATGAACCCAGAATGATGTGAAATTGTGCTTCGTGCAACATAATTCTGGGTGCCATTTAAAAACCATAAGTGCTAATGACTCCATTCCTTTTTGGGGTAATGGGGGCTGTTAATTGGAGTACTCTAAAACAAACCTGATCTCTCTAGGACATTCAGAAGCCAAGTTATAAGCCCACAAATGTGTAACTGGACTACTTCTTTAAATTGACACCAGATCCGGTGCCCTTTGGGACATAGTTTGACCTCCCTAGGAATGTGTGATCATCATGAAACGTTCAGATCACTTACAACTCAATAGATTCTACCTTCTTGTAACGTTTCAGCCCTATTGGACCTTGTTTTCACACAAATGGACCCAGAATGATGTGAAATTGTTCTTTGTGCAACATAATTCTGGATGCCATTTACAAACCATAAGTGCTGATGACTCCATTCCTTTTTGTGGTTGTAGGGGCTGTTGATTGGAGTACACTAAAACAAGCCTGACCTCTCTAGGACATTCAGAAGCCAAGTTATAAGCCCACAAATGTTGGTACTGGACAACTTCTTTAAATTGACACCAGATCCGGTGACCTTTGGGACATGGTTTGACCCCCTTAGGAAAGTGCTATCATAATGAAACGTTCAGATCACTTACAACTCAATAGATTCTACCTTCCTGTAACGTTTCAGCCTGATTGGACCTTGTTTTCACACAAATGAACCCAGAATGATGTGAAATTGTGCTTCGTGCAACATAATCCTGGGTGCCATTTAAAAACCATAAGTGCTAATGACTCCATTCCTTTTTGGGGTAATGGGAGCTGTTGATTGGAGTACACTAAAACAAACCTGATCTCTCTAGGCCATTCAGAAGCCAAGTTATAAGCCCACAAATGTGTAACTGGACTACTTTAAATTGACACCAGATCCGGTGACCTTTGGGACATAGTTTGACCTCCTTAGGAATGTGCGATCATCATGAAACGTTCAGATCCCTTACAACTCAATAGATTCTACCTTCTTGTAACGTTTCAGCCTGATTGGACCTTGTTTTCACACAAATGGACCCAGAATGATGTGAAATTGTGCTTCGTGCAACATAATTCTGGGTGCCATTTAAAAACCATAAGTGCTAATGACTCCATTCCTTTTGTGGTTGTAGGGGCTGTTGATTGGAGTACACTAAAACAAACCTGATCTCTCTAGGACATTCAGAAGCCAAGTTATAAGCCAACAAATGTGTAACTGGACTACTTCTTTAAATTGACACCAGATCCGTTGACCTTTGGGACATAGTTTGACCTCCTTAGGAAAGTCTATCAGCATGAAACGTTCAGATCACTTACAACTCAATAGATTCTACCTTCCTGTAACGTTTCAGCCTGATTGGACCTTGTTTTCACACAAATGAACCCAGAATGATGTGAAATTGTGCTTCGTGCAACATAATTCTGGGTGTCATTTAAAAACCATAAGTGCTAATGACTCCATTCCTTTTTGGGGTAATGGGGGCTGTTGATTGGAGTACACTAAAACAAACCTGATATCGCTAGGCTATTCAGAAGCCAAGTTAGAAGCCCACAAATGTGTAACTGGACTACTTCTTTAAATTGACACCAGATCCGGTGACCTTTGGGACATAGTTTGACCTCCTTAGGAATGTGCGATCATTGTGAAACGTTCAGATCACTTACAACTCATTAGATTCTACCTTCGTGTAACGTTTCAGCCTGATTGGTCCTTGTTTTCACACAAATGGACCCAGAATGATGTGAAATTGTGCTTCGTGCAACATAATTCTGGGTGCCATTTAAAAACCATAAGTGCTAATGACTCCATTCCTTTTTGGGGTAATGGGGGATGTTATTTGGAGTACACTAAAACAAACCTGATCTCTCTAGGACATTCAGAAGCCAAGTTATAAGCCCACAGATGTGTAACTGGACTACTTCTTTAAATTGACACCAGATCCGGTGACCTTTGGCACATAGTTTGACCTCCTTAGGAAAGTGCTATCAGCATGAAACGTTCAGATCACTTACAACTCAATAGATTCTACCTTCCTGTAACGTTTCAGCCTGATTGGACCATGTTTTCACACAAATGAACCCAGAATGATGTGAAATTGTGCTTCGTGCAACAGAATTCTGGGTGCCATTTAAAAACCATAAGTGCTAATGACTCCATTCCTTTTGGGGTAATGGGGGCTGTGGATTGGAGTACACTAAAACAAACCTGATCTCTCTAGGACATTCAGAAGCCAAGTTATAAGCCCACAAATGTGTAACTGGACTACTTCTTTAAATTGACACCAGATCCGGTGACCTTTGGGACATAGTTTGACCTCCTTAGGAAAGTGCTATCAGCATGAAACGTTCAGATCAATTACAACTCAATAGATTCTACCTTCCTGTAACGTTTCAGCCTGATTGGACCATTTTTTCACACAAATGAACCCAGAATGATGTGAAATTGTGCTTCGTGCAACATAATTCTGGGTGCCATTTAAAAACCATAAGTGCTAATGACTCCATTCCTTTTTGGGGTAATGGGGGCTGTGGATTTGAGTACACTAAAACAAACCTGATCTCTCTAGGACATTCAGAAGCCAAGTTATAAGCCCACAAATGTGTAACTGGACTACTTATTTAAATTGACACCAGATCCGGTGACCTTTGGCACATAGTTTGACCTCCTTAGGAAAGTGCTATCAGCATGAAACGTTCAGATCACTTACAACTCAATAGATTCTACCTTACTGTAACGTTTCAGCCTGATTGGACCATGTTTTCACACAAATGAACCCAGAATGATGTGAAATTGTGCTTCGTGCAACATAATTCTGGGTGCCATTTAAAAACCATAAGTGCTAATGACTCCATTCCTTTTGGGGTAATGGGGGCTGTGGATTGGAGTACACTAAAACAAACCTGATCTCTCTAGGACATTCAGAAGCCAAGTTATAAGCCCACAAATGTGTAACTGGACTACTTCTTTAAATTGACACCAGATCCGGTGACCTTTGGGACATAGTTTGACCTCCTTAGGAAAGTGCTATCAGCATGAAACGTTCAGATCAATTACAACTCAATAGATTCTACCTTCCTGTAACGTTACAGCCTGACTGGACCATGTTTTCACACAAATGAACCCAGAATGATGTGAAATTGTGCTTCGTGCAACATAATTCTGGGTGCCATTTAAAAACCATAAGTGCCAATGACTCCATTCCTTTTTGGGGTAATGGGGGCTGTAGACTGGAGTACACTAAAACAAACCTGATATCTCTAGGACATTCAGAAGCCAAGTTATAAGCCCACAAATGTAAAACTGGACTACTTCTTTAAATTGACACCAGATCCGGTGACCTTTGGGACATAGTTTGACCTCCTTAGGAAAGTTCTATCAGCATGAAACGTTCAGATCAATTACAACTCAATAGATTCTACCTTCCTGTAATGTGTCAGCCTGACTGGACCATGTTTTCACACAAATGAACCCAGAATGATGTGAAATTGTGCTTCGTGCAACATAATTTTGGGTGCCATTTAAAAACCATAAGTGCTAATGACTCCATTCCTTTTTGGGTTAATGGGGGCTGTGGATTGGAGTACACTAAAACAAACCTGACCTCTCTAGGACATTCAGAAGCCAAGTTATAAGCCCACAAATGTGTAACTGGACTACTTCTTTAAATTGACACCAGATCCGGTGACCTTTGGGACATAGTTTGACCTCCTTAGGAAAGTGCTCTCAGCATGAAACATTCAGATCACTTACAACTCAATAGATTATACCTTCCTGTAACGTTTCAGCCTGATTGGACCTTGTTTTCACACAAATGAACCCAGAATGATGTGAAATTGTGCTTTGTGCAACATAATCCTGGGTGCCATTTAAAAACCATAAGTGCTAATGACTCCATTCCTTTTTGGGGAAAATGGGGGCTGTTGATTGGAGTACACTAAAACAAACCTGATCTCTCTAGGACATTCAGAAGCCAAGTTATAAGCCCACAAAGGTGTAACTGGACTACTTCTTTAAAGTGACACCAGGCCCGGTGACCTTTGGGACATGGTTTGAACCCCTATAGGAATGTGCGATCATCATGAAACGTTCAGATCACTTACAACTCAATAGATTCTACCTTCCTGTAACGTTTCAGCCTGATTGGACCTTGTTTTCACACAAATGAACCCAGAATGATGTGAAATTGTGCTTCGTGCAACATAATTCTGGGTGCCATTTACAAACCATAAGTGCTAATGACTCCATTCCTTTTTGTGGTTGTAGGGGCGGTTGATTGGAATACACTAAAACAAACCTGATCTATCTAGGATATTCAGAAGCCAAGTTATAAGCCCACAAATGTGTAACTGGACTACTTCTTTAAATTGACACCAGATCCGGTGACCTTTGGGACATAGTTTGACCTCCTTAGGAAAGTGCTATCAGCATGAAACGTTCAGATCACTTACAACTCAATAGATTCTACCTTCCTGTAAAGTTTCAGCCTGATTGGACCATGTTTTCACACAAATGAACCCAGAATGATGTGAAATTGTGCTTCGTGCAACATAATTCTGGGTGCCATTTAAAAACCATAAGTGCTAATGACTCCATTCCTTTTTGGGGAAAATGGGGGCTGTTGATTGGAGTACACTAAAACAAACCTGATCTCTCTAGGACATTCAGAAGCCAAGTTATAAGCCCACAAATGTGTAACTGGACTACTTCTTTAAAATGACACCAGATCCGGTGACCTTTGGCACATAGTTTGACCTCCTTAGGAAAGTGCTATCAGCATGAAACGTTCAGATCACTTACAACTCAATAGATTCTACCTTCCTGTAACGTTTCAGCCTGATTGGACCATGTTTTCACACAAATGAACCCAGAATGATGTGAAATTGTGCTTCGTGCAACATAATTCTGGGTGCCATTTAAAAACCATAAGTGCTAATGACTCCATTCCTTTTGGGGTAATGGGGGCTGTGGATTGGAGTACACTAAAACAAACCTGATCTCTCTAGGACATTCAGAAGCCAAGTTATAAGCCCACAAATGTGTAACTGGACTACTTCTTTAAATTGACACCAGATCCAGTGACCTTTGGGACATAGTTTGACCTCCTTAGGAATGTGCGATCATCATGAAACGTTCAGATCAATTACAACTCAATAGATTCTACCTTCTTGTAACGTTTCAGCCTGATTGGACCTTGTTTTCACACAAATGGACCTAGAATGATGTGAAATTGTGCTTCGTGCAACATAATTCTGGTTGCCATTTACAAACCATAAGTGCTAATGACACCATTCCTTTTGTGGTTGTAGGGGCTGTTGATTGGAGTACACTAAAACAAACCTGATCTCTCTAGGACATTCAGAAGCCAAGTTATAATCCCACAGATGTGTAACTGGACTACTTCTTTAAATTGACACCAGATCCGGTGACTTTTGGGGCATAGTTTGACCTCCTTAGGAATGTGCAATCATCATGAAACGTTCAGACCACTTACAACTCAATAGATTCTACCTTATTGTAACGTTTCAGCCCTATTGGACCTTGTTTTCACACAAAAGGACCCAGAATGATGTGAAATTGTGCTTCGTGCAACATAATTCTGGATGCCATTTACAAACCATAAGTGCTAATGACTCCATTACTTTTTGGGGTAATGGGGGATGTTAACTGGAGTACACTAAAACAAACCTGACCTCTCTAGGACATTCAGAAGCCAAGTTATAAGCCCACAAATGTGTAACTGGACTACTTCTTTAAATTGACACCAGATCCGGTGACCTTTGGGACATGGTTTGACCCCCTTAGGAAAGTTCTAGCATCATGAAACGTTCAGATCACTTACAACTCAATAGATTCTACCTTCCTGTAACGTTTCAGCCTGATTGGACCTTGTTTTCACACAAATGAACCCAGAATGATGTGAAATTGTGCTTCGTGCAACATAATTCTGGGTGCCATTTAAAAACCATAAGTGCTAATGACTCCATTCCTTTTTGGGGTAATGGGGGCTGTTAATTGGAGTACTCTAAAACAAACCTGACCTCTTTAGGATATTCAGAAGCCAAGTTATAAGCCCACAAAGGTGTAACTGGACTACTTCTTTAAAGTGACACCAGGCCCTGTGACCTTTGGGACATGGTTTGACCCCCTATAGGAATGTGCGATCATCACGAAACGTTCAGATCACTTACAACTCAATAGATTCTACCTTCCTGTAACGTTTCAGCCTGATTGGACCTTGTTTTCACACAAATGAACCCAGAATGATGTGAAATTGTGCTTCGTGCAACATAATTCTGGGTGCCATTTAAAAACCATAAGTGCTAATGACTCCATTCCTTTTTGTGGTAGCAGGGGCTGTTGATTGGAGTACACTAAAACAAACCTGATCTCTCTAGGACATTCAGAAGCCAAGTTATAAGCCCACAAATGTGTAACTGGACTACTTCTTTAAATTGACACCAGATCCGGTGACCTTTGGGACATAGTTTGACCTCCTTAGGAAAGTGCTATCAGCATGAAAAAATCAGATCACTTACAACTCAATAGATTCTACCTTCCTGTAACGTTTCAGCCTGATTGGACCTGTTTTCACACAAATGAACCCAGAATGATGTGAAATTGTGCTTCGTGCAACATAATTCTGGGTGCCATTTAAAAACCATAAGTGCTAATGACTCCATTCCTTTTTGGGGTAATGGGGGCTGTTAATTGGAGTACTCTAAAACAAACCTGACGTCTTTAGGACATTCAGAAGCCAAGTTATAAGCCCACAAAGGTGTAACTGGACTACTTCTTTAAAGTGACACCAGGCCCGGTGACCTTTGAGACCTGGTCTGACCCCCTATAGGAATGTGCGATCATCATGAAACGTTCAGATCACTTACAACTCAATAGATTCTACCTTCTTGTAACGTTTAAGCCTGATTGGACCTTGTTTTCACACAAATGGACCTAGAATGATGTGAAATTGTGCTTCGTGCAACATAATTCTGGTTGCCATTTACAAACCATAAGTGCTAATGACTCCATTCCTTTTTGTGGTTGTAGGGGCTGTTGATTAGAGTACACTAAAACAAACCTGATCTCTCTAGGACATTCAGAAGCCAAGTTACAAGCCCACAAATGTGTAACTGGACTACTTTAAATTGACACCAGATCCGGTGACCTTTGTGACATGGTTTGACCCCCTTAGGAAAGTGCTATCATCATGAAACGTAGAGATCACTTACAACTCAATAGATTCTACCTTCCTGTAACGTTTCAGCCTGATTGGACCTTGTTTTCACACAAATGAACCCAGAATGATGTGAAATTGTGCTTCGTGTAACATAATTCTGGGTGCCATTTAAAAACCATAAGTGCTAATGACTCCATTCCTTTTTGGGGTAATGGGGGCTGTTCATTGGAGTACTCTAAAACAAACCTGATCTCTCTAGGACATTCAGAAGCCATGTTATAAGCCCACAAATGTTGGTACTGGACAACTTCTTTAAATTGACACCAGATCCGGTGACCTTTGGGACATGGTTTGACCCCCTTAGGAACGTGCTATCATAATGAAACGTTCAGATCACTTACAGCTCAATAGATTCTACCTTCCTGTAACGTTTCAGCCTGATTGGACCTTGTTTTCACACAAATGATCCCAGAATGATGTGAAATTGTGCTTCGTGCAACATAATCCTGGGTGCCATTTAAAAACCATAAGTGCTAATGACTCCATTCCTTTTTGGGGTAATGGGGGCTGTTGATTGGAGTACACTAAAACAAACCTGATCTCTCTAGGACATTCAGAAGCCAAGTTATAAGCCCACAAATGTGTAACTGGACTACTTTAAATTGACACCAGATCCGGTGAATTTTGGGACATAGTTTGACCTCCTTAGGAATGTGCGATCATCATGAAACGTTCAGATCACTTACAACTCAATAGATTCAACCTTCTTGTAACGTTTCAGCCTGATTGGACCTTGTTTTCACACAAATGGACACAGAATGATGTGAAATTGTGCTTCGTGCAACATAATTCTGGGTGCCATTTAAAAACCATAAGTGCTATTGACTCCATTCCTTTTGTGGTTGTAGGGGCTGTTGATTGGAGTACACTAAAAAAACCTGATCTCTCTAGGACATTCAGAAGCCAAGTTATAAGCCAACAAATGTGTAACTGGACTACTTCTTTAAATTGACACCAGATCTTTGACCTTTGGGACATAGTTTGACCTCCTTAGGAAAGTGCTATCAGCATGAAAAAATCAGATCACTTACAACTCAATAGATTCTACCTTCCTGTAACGTTTCAGCCTGATTGGACCTTGTTTTCACACAAATGAACCCAGAATGATGTTGAATTGTGCTTCGTGCAACATAATTCTGGGTGCCATTTAAAAACCATAAGTGCTAATGACTCCATTCCTTTTTGCGGTAATGGGGGCTGTTAATTGGAGTACTCTAAAACAAACCTGATCTCTCTAGGACATTCAGAAGCCAAGTTATAAGCCCACAAATGTGTAACTGGACTACTTCTTTAAATTGACACCAGATCCGGTGCCCTTTGGGACATAGTTTGACCTCCCTAGGAATGTGTGATCATCATGAAACGTTCAGATCACTTACAACTCAATAGATTCTACCTTCTTGTAACGTTTCAGCCCTATTGGACCTTGTTTTCACACAAATGGACCCAGAATGATGTGAAATTGTTCTTCGTGCAACATAATTCTGGATGCCATTTACAAACCATAAGTGCTGATGACTCCATTCCTTTTTGTGGTTGTAGGGGCTGTTGATTGGAGTACACTAAAACAAGCCTGACCTCTCTAGGACATTCAGAAGCCAAGTTATAAGCCCACAAATGTTGGTACTGGACAACTTCTTTAAATTGACACCAGATCCGGTGACCTTTGGGACATGGTTTGACCCCCTTAGGAAAGTGCTATCATAATGAAACGTTCAGATCACTTACAACTCAATAGATTCTACCTTCCTGTAACGTTTCAGCCTGATTGGACCTTGTTTTCACACAACTGAACCCGGATTGATGTGAAATTGTGCTTCGTGCAACATAATCCTGGGTGCCATTTAAAAACCATAAGTGCTAATGACTCCATTCCTTTTTGGGGTAATGGGAGCTGTTGATTGGAGTACACTAAAACAAACCTGATCTCTCTAGGCCATTCAGAAGCCAAGTTATAAGCCCACAAATGTGTAACTGGACTACTTTAAATTGACACCAGATCCGGTGACCTTTGGGACATAGTTTGACCTCCTTAGTAATGTGCGATCATCATGAAACGTTCAGATCCCTTACAACTCAATAGATTCTACCTTCTTGTAACGTTTCAGCCTGATTGGACCTTGTTTTCACACAAATGGACCCAGAATGATGTGAAATTGTGCTTCGTGCAACATAATTCTGGGTGCCATTTAAAAACCATAAGTGCTAATGACTCCATTCCTTTTGTGGTTGTAGGGGCTGTTGATTGGAGTACACTAAAACAAACCTGATCTCTCTAGGACATTCAGAAGCCAAGTTATAAGCCAACAAATGTGTAACTGGACTACTTCTTTAAATTGACACCAGATCCGTTGACCTTTGGGACATAGTTTGACCTCCTTAGGAAAGTCTATCAGCATGAAACGTTCAGATCACTTACAACTCAATAGATTCTACCTTCCTGTAACGTTTCAGCCTGATTGGACCTTGTTTTCACACAAATGAACCCAGAATGATGTGAAATTGTGCTTCGTGCAACATAATTCTGGGTGTCATTTAAAAACCATAAGTGCTAATGACTCCATTCCTTTTTGGGGTAATGGGGGCTGTTGATTGGAGTACACTAAAACAAACCTGATATCGCTAGGATATTCAGAAGCCAAGTTAGAAGCCCACAAATGTGTAACTGGACTACTTCTTTAAATTGACACCAGATCCGGTGACCTTTGGGACATAGTTTGACCTCCTTAGGAATGTGCGATCATTGTGAAACATTCAGATCACTTACAACTCATTAGATTCTACCTTCTTGTAACGTTTCAGCCTGATTGGACCTTGTTTTCACACAAATGGACCCAGAATGATGTGAAATTGTGCTTCGTGCAACATAATTCTGGGTGCCATTTAAAAACCATAAGTGCTAATGACTCCATTCCTTTTTGGGGTAATGGGGGATGTTATTTGGAGTACACTAAAACAAACCTGATCTCTCTAGGACATTCAGAAGCCAAGTTATAAGCCCACAAATGTTGGTACTGGACAACTTCTTTAAATTGACACCAGATCCGGTGACCTTTGGGACATGGTTTGACCCCCTTAGGAAAGTGCTATCATAATGAAACGTTCAGATCACTTACAACTCAATAGATTCTACCTTCCTGTAACGTTTCAGCCTGATTGGACCTTGTTTTCACACAAATGAACCCAGAATGATGTGAAATTGTGCTTCGTGCAACATAATCCTGGGTGCCATTTAAAAACCATAAGTGCTAATGACTCCATTCCTTTTTGGGGTAATGGGAGCTGTTGATTGGAGTACACTAAAACCAACCTGATCTCTCTAGGCCATTCAGAAGCCAAGTTATAAGCCCACAAATGTGTAACTGGACTACTTTAAATTGACACCAGATCCGGTGACCTTTGGGACATAGTTTGACCTCCTTAGTAATGTGCGATCATCATGAAACGTTCAGATCCCTTACAACTCAATAGATTCTACCTTCTTGTAACGTTTCAGCCTGATTGGACCTTGTTTTCACACAAATGGACCCAGAATGATGTGAAATTGTGCTTCGTGCAACATAATTCTGGGTGCCATTTAAAAACCATAAGTGCTAATGACTCCATTCCTTTTGTGGTTGTAGGGGCTGTTGATTGGAGTACACTAAAACAAACCTGATCTCTCTAGGACATTCAGAAGCCAAGTTATAAGCCAACAAATGTGTAACTGGACTACTTCTTTAAATTGACACCAGATCCGTTGACCTTTGGGACATAGTTTGACCTCCTTAGGAAAGTCTATCAGCATGAAACGTTCAGATCACTTACAACTCAATAGATTCTACCTTCCTGTAACGTTTCAGCCTGATTGGACCTTGTTTTCACACAAATGAACCCAGAATGATGTGAAATTGTGCTTCGTGCAACATAATTCTGGGTGTCATTTAAAAACCATAAGTGCTAATGACTCCATTCCTTTTTGGGGTAATGGGGGCTGTTGATTGGAGTACACTAAAACAAACCTGATATCGCTAGGATATTCAGAAGCCAAGTTAGAAGCCCACAAATGTGTAACTGGACTACTTCTTTAAATTGACACCAGATCCGGTGACCTTTGGGACATAGTTTGACCTCCTTAGGAATGTGCGATCATTGTGAAACGTTCAGATCACTTACAACTCATTAGATTCTACCTTCTTGTAACGTTTCAGCCTGATTGGACCTTGTTTTCACACAAATGGACCCAGAATGATGTGAAATTGTGCTTCGTGCAACATAATTCTGGGTGCCATTTAAAAACCATAAGTGCTAATGACTCCATTCCTTTTTGGGGTAATGGGGGATGTTATTTGGAGTACACTAAAACAAACCTGATCTCTCTAGGACATTCAGAAGCCAAGTTATAAGCCCACAAATGTTGGTACTGGACAACTTCTTTAAATTGACACCAGATCCGGTGACCTTTGGGACATGGTTTGACCCCCTTAGGAAAGTGCTATCATAATGAAACGTTCAGATCACTTACAACTCAATAGATTCTACCTTCCTGTAATGTTTCAGCCTGATTGGACCTTGCTTTCACACAAATGAACCCAGAATGATGTGAAATTGTGCTTCGTGCAACATAATTCTGGGTGCCATTTAAAAACCATAAGTGCTAATGACTCCATTCCTTTTTGGGGTAATGGAGGCTGTTAATTGGAGTACTCTAAAACAAACCTGACCTCTTTAGGATATTCAGAAGCCAAGTTATAAGCCCACAAAGGTGTAACTGGACTACTTCTTTAAAGTGACACCAGGCCCGGTGACCTTTGGGACATGGTTTGACCCCCTATAGGAATGTGCTATCATCATGAAACGTTCAGATCACTTACAACTCAATAGATTCTACCTTCCTGTAACGTTTCAGCCTGATTGGACCTTGTTTTCACACAAATGAACCCAGAATGATGTGAAATTGTGCTTCGTGCAACATAATTCTGGGTGCCATTTAAAAACCATAAGGGCTAATGACTCCATTCCTTTTTGTGGTAGCAGGGGCTGTTGATTGGAGTACACTAAAACAAACCTGATCTCTCTAGGACATTCAGAAGCTAAGTTATAAGCCCACAAATGTGTAACTGGACTACTTCTTTAAATTGACACCAGATCCGGTGACCTTTGGGACATAGTTTGACCTCCTTAGGAAAGTGCTATCAGCATGAAAAAATCAGATCACTTACAACTCAATAGATTCTACCTTCCTGTAACGTTTCAGCCTGATTGGACCTTGTTTTCACACAAATGAACCCAGAATGATGTTGAATTGTGCTTCGTGCAACATAATTCTGGGTGCCATTTAAAAACCATAAGTGCTAATGACTCCATTCCTTTTTGCGGTAATGGGGGCTGTTAATTGGAGTACTCTAAAACAAACCTGATCTCTCTAGGACATTCAGAAGCCAAGTTATAAGCCCACAAATGTGTAACTGGACTACTTCTTTAAATTGACACCAGATCCGGTGCCCTTTGGGACATAGTTTGACCTCCCTAGGAATGTGTGATCATCATGAAACGTTCAGATCACTTACAACTCAATAGATTCTACCTTCTTGTAACGTTTCAGCCCTACTGGACCTTGTTTTCACACAAATGGACCCAGAATGATGTGAAATTGTTCTTCGTGCAACATAATTCTGGATGCCATTTACAAACCATAAGTGCTGATGACTCCATTCCTTTTTGTGGTTGTAGGGGCTGTTGATTGGAGTACACTAAAACAAGCCTGACCTCTCTAGGACATTCAGAAGCCAAGTTATAAGCCCACAAATGTTGGTACTGGACAACTTCTTTAAATTGACACCAGATCCGGTGACCTTTGGGACATGGTTTGACCCCCTTAGGAAAGTGCTATCATAATGAAACGTTCAGATCACTTACAACTCAATAGATTCTACCTTCCTGTAACGTTTCAGCCTGATT